>NW_024387200.1:1598710-2798710 GCF_900408965.1 Simochromis diagramma | reverse complement strand
TATCACACCAGATACTTCAGTTCACTTATCTGTAAATTGGCCTTCATTTTGAGATCAACTACTCACCTGTAAAGCCTTAAATTACTGTAATTGTTGTAATCCTATCGAGTTAACAACATCTATTCATAGAAACATACATTGCTACATCAAGTGTCTCCAGGACCACATTTTGCCATGATCGCACACGCACACCGCCTCACGAGGTGAAAACAATATCAGCTATGCTTTTGTGAACGGTTACAATATCAGCCTCTCTGTCACAGCCGGTAAATGGCCATCACTCACCCTCTTTGGCAGCAGTTCCTCCTCAGCCAAGAAGCCAGGCTTGTGAACAGCAGGGTCATAATCTCCGTACTGTAAAATAGACCAAAAGTGCCCCAATTGTTAAAATCACTATCCACCTTTCATCCAATAACAGCCAAGACAATATCTCTCCTGGGAGCTGTTCATAAGTTAGAACTAGAGCACCTTTAAGAAAATGGTTTCCTGGACAATGAATGTCATTCATATGCACTGCACATATCAGAGCCCAGCTGTTGGGAGATAGTGTAAATGATGTTACAGTATTAGAAATATCTCTTGGACAACTGAGATCACTTATCAGCATAGATCTAGGGTGCAAATTATATCATGCATGTTTTAAATAGAGATATAAATGGATTAGGCATCTCCAACTGAGGAGTTGTGGGAATTTGCTCTGGGCTACAGTAAAACAGGTAGAAGGATGTGAATTATACATGCGGCTATAGTCTGAAAAGTGGAGATTTTTTAAAGTAGGCTAATATGAACACTGACTTTCTTTTCTGCACAGCTGTACATTGCTATATGCACTATGCACTTTGTGGTTGATGTAAGATGAGTCTGGTAATGAGGATAACAATTTTTAATCCTATAGTTTATATTTTTGGGAATTACACCAAGCAACAAATAGACTTTACTGTCCCAAAATGTTGATTCTGTTCATCTGGACGTAGTGTTTTCAAT
Organism: Simochromis diagramma; assembly: GCF_900408965.1. Taxonomy (NCBI): domain Eukaryota; kingdom Metazoa; phylum Chordata; class Actinopteri; order Cichliformes; family Cichlidae; genus Simochromis; species Simochromis diagramma. The sequence goes on along the minus strand of NW_024387200.1, from coordinate 2,797,726 downwards.
GGGAAACATTTCGTCGCTCATCCAAGTGACTTCACGAATCAACTTTCTGAGATTTCCTTACCTGGATGATTGAGCACGCATCGAGACAGTTCTTTATTGTGTGACTACCAACTCAATTTTTAATATGAAAATCTAACTCCATTTAAAAGTTGCCCTTCAACAGTTTTCTGAATCTGTAATCCATCATGCTAACTCACTGATGAGCTGCATCTTTTGTGGTAGACCGTTATAGAAAATTACTTTTAAGGGCATCTTAAAAGTGCATAAACTGAAGAGAGAAACCATCAAAGTCACCTATGCAGTTCCTGAACCTTGGTGAACAGTACACTGAAGACGTTCTGGGAAAAAGAAAACAAAAACACCCGTAACTCGCGGCTCTGCAGAAATCAAAAATTGAATTTGTCCCGTTTCTTCTAATTTTCCACAATTGATGTATGTTTACATTTCGACTGTTATCATTGTAAATATAAGTCAGAAAGGTGTTTTTTATTTATGACATTGTCTTGGGGTTTTCCACTTGAGACTGACTGTGAAACTACAAGCCTTTGAAACCCTGTTCAACCAAATATCCAGTGACAAGTGCACACCCGGTCTAGCTTGATTATAATTGTTTGCTGCATGGCTTTGTGTACGTTGACGCTGATGAAGGCAAAGTGTAAAAACATTTCCATCACACAATTAAAGGTTTTAAATTAATCAGTGTGTTCCAGTCCCCTGTTTTCTTCTCTGGAAGTTTTCCGTTTCTTGTGTTGAGTAGTGTCTGATCCAACTGAAAGATGACTGAACAACTCTGTTTTTAAGTATTGTGTCTGTATATCTCTTCACATAGATTTCAACCATTACGACTAGTGAACCTTTTGATTATACCTTGGTGAAAAACAGGTGCTGTACAAGACTAATTTATTTCCTTACTCTGATTCTGGAATCTTATTCTATATAAAGTTAAGGCTGCTCAAATCTGTTTACTGCTATTACTGGTATTGTGTTGAAAATGTAATTGAGTCACCTTTAGTTAGTAAGTAAAGCAGAAAAATACACACAACAAAGAAACTAAGAAATGAGGAACCAAAACCATGTACTTTGATGTTGCATTCAATAGAAAATACATCCATAAACAATGACATGAGCTTTGAAATGCAATTTTCAACGCAATGATCTTTTGCACTTTAAGTGTCTATCTTTTGACCATGTGTCTGTCTATAACAAAGTAAAATTAACAAATACTTTGTTTGGTTGTGATTAAAGCTTTAATATTGGTATTTTTATATTATTTTTTGCACAATAGAGTGAAAACAGTATTTAACAGACCTGAATGTAATATGCCTGCAAATCCTGAACATCACTGCAGTGACTAACAGACTGGTGAAGCCAATGGCCATTTAATTAGATCCCTTTATTTCAGTTTCCCATCTTCTCACTTCTGCTCCCGAGGTTCAACACCTGCTTGTTTGTATTTGCTTCATAATTGATGATATATAGACTTATTAAGGTTTTGTGGCTCCACTGGGCTTCAGCTCAGTGACAGACACGGTGATATTTTGCCAGTGACAATGCTCTCAGATACGTTCTGATTACTTACCTTCCAATTATTTCAAAACAACCCCAAACTACCCGTGGTAATCGACTGTCCAAGATAGCTTTTTGTCAATATCTTTAACTGATGACCGCCAACGGCAGCTCTGCAGTCTGCAACGGCTAATTAATGGACATTATATTCAATAAACCCCAAATACAACAGAAGAAGGGAATTTATCACACTATTCCATGTAAAGAAAACCAATAAAAAATGAAAAATACAGATTTTCTCACACCAGCAAAGCAAATGTTCTATGGATTCAACAATTCTCAGGCATTTCTGTGCTAAATGGCAATTTTAAGATGCTTGCACAAAGAGATGGAGAAAATCTTAAACATTGCATTTACTTTAATTACCATGTAACAGTAAGTAGGCCTCAGTATTTAGCTCAAATTACTCATTTACCTAAGTCCAGGCAGTCATTATGATCACATCTTTTTGCCACCCAGCAATTATCTTGGCAACAAAATAGGATTACATATCGACCACGCAAGTGCAATATTTCATGACATCAACATGCTTGTGTCAGACCGCTTCAAACTGCTCTCATATTAGTAAATTAGCTTGATGTTTCCTGGTATAACTGTTTACACTCACTGAGTAAAACCCTACCAAACACATGGAGCACAGTCAGGTAGAGAAGAAGAGTGTTACTCAAATTAGAGACAACTTGTTACATTACTACAAGTGCAATAAAAGCTTTACAAAACGGGTTTATCTGGCTGAAACAACAAGGGTTGAATCTCACTCTGTCTGGCAAAAGCAAGAAGCCAACAGGGAAAGGCTTTGTTCATTTACAAGTCATTTAAGTCATCATATTTAAACATGCTTCAGCCTAACCCATGTGCACTACAGTTGGAATAATATAAGTAACAACAATGACAAATAAATAAAAAATACTTTCTGGTTTCATAGCTAAGCTTTTCCAGTTACTTGTTGCTACAGTGAACGACTGTAAAAGGGGATTAACCTGATGTGTTTCACCAGCTTGTTGTCTATATCATTTTTTCCACAGTTCCCTGCCTCATTGTCACAAATGTTAATGCTAGATGACCTGACTGTGGCAGGATTACCCATTATAACACTTTGGACAGGTAGAATTTTAATACTCTCAAGGCAAAGCTGACAACTTCCAATGAATACTGAATAACCAGATTGAAACTGAAAAAAGCGACATATTTGAAATAATTGTATCTGTCCCATAAAACCCAGACTGGGATACAACTACAAAGTAAGTAGATTATGGCTCAGGATTTTCAAAAAATATATATTAGTACATGTTTTGTGAAAGCCACCTGTAAAACAGAGCTATTCCCACCTGTGTCTTTCATGCCTTTTAGCTTCTCATATCCCTCCCCACTCAGCACGACACGTATTACAAATGGCCGAGTGATTCAGTCTCATTCCCTACATACCCTCTGTGCCAAAATGACTGCCTGCACATTTTTCCAGGGTGGCTTCTTGTTGAAATTCCATGTCAACAATCCCTTCTATCACTGCACTTGCTTAGGATATAAAAAAGGACACAGTGAAACTTCTGCAGACCTACAAAGGCTGAAAAAGTAAGACTATCCTATGGACACTGCTGGCTTTGCTGAAAGTAGAGCTGGGCGATAGAACGATAACGATATGTATTGCGAAATAACTTTTCCTCGATAGAAAAGTTAAACTATTGCTATAGGCCTCATCTCTCTTGTCCTCTTTAAAAAAAAAAAAGAACAACACCCAATCCAAATTAAGTAGCGCAGAGCCGAACCAATCACAGCCGCAGCGTCACGTCACGTGACTTGTTACGTGCCGCACATGTGTATTTGTTTGGGAAGCAGCCAGCGGTAATGGAGGAAATGACTGACTAGAGAAAAATCAACCAAGGTTACCGAAGAGAAAACAGATGATGGTTCCAGTGCCCGAGAGATTGTCGAACGGAAGAGCCAGAGAAGTTCCGTAGTGTGAAGGTATTTCGGCTATTTCAAGTCTGACAAAAACAGAGTAGCGCGCACTGTAAATTGTGCCGAAAGCAAGTCTGGAAATACAATAAACCGGTGCATGCTCAATCTCTGACTGGAAGCGTTAATTTGTCATCCGGCTTTTGTCAGACTAAAGTAACTGTTAAAACTGTTTGAAAAGCTCAGCTATACAACAAGGAGAGATTGAGAATTTCCTTTTAGTTCTCAGTTTATTTGATAAAAGTTAGTCAAAAGTTAGTCAATTTTGTCTGATCTTCTGTAAAACAAACTAAGATTTATTTTTAAAATTAATATTTTGTTTCTAAGTGGAATTGACAATTTAGTCTGTTTCGTTTGTTGTATTTTGAAACTTAAACGCTTTAGCGGCTGCTTTTGTGTAGTTTGCAATATTTGCCTTTTATTTATCTGAAAAAGTCTCATGTTCCTTAAGTACATCTACCCTGTTGAACTTATTATGGGAAATAAATATTTAAATCAAAACAAGCTGCTGATTATTTCACATTTTACTTGTGAGCAACGGCACATTTAAATCTTACAAATATAGTTATTTGGCTTATATCGTGATAGATATCGTTATCGCCTGAAATGAAAAAAACATATCGTGATATGAAAAAATCTTATATCGCCCAGCTCTAGCTTAAAGTTTTGGAAAGGCATCGCATCAGATACAGAACCAAAAGATAGAGGGTATTTACATGAACGCAACCACATAGAAAATGAAATTTTCCAGTAATCTCCCAATAAAAGGTTCAGGTTACTTTATTTGTACCCGTAGGTAGGTCTGGTTTGCAGGGAATCGATGATTTACAAATCATCGATCCTCACATGCACACTCTCAATACAGACACAACAGACAACAGATAAGCGTAGTACAAAATACTAAAAACTAATAATAGTTTTGAGCATCATGTAATCCACAAAGTAACAAAGCTATAATTTATTCATCTGTGTGATGGCTGCTGAACAAAGCTGTTCTTAAACCTTGTTGTTCAACATTTTGGGACCAGAAACCTTCCTCCAGAAGGAAGAAACTGAAACTGACTTTGCAAAGGGTGCAAAGTCACCATGAAAACTCAAACCAGGCAACCGCTGTTAAATATGAATACTTTTAATATCTGTGGAAAGATTTAATACATAAGCTAGGATTGTTCCCTTCACCAGGAATCATTTCTTAAAGTCATTTTTGAATAATTGCCCACTGTTTCTGACAACAGCTTTGGATATGTGGTCTCACGTTATCTTTAAGTATGTTCTGATTTGATGCAGAATTCAAAGCTGAATCAATGACTGCAAGCTGCCCAGTTCCTGAGGCAGTGACTCAACCCCAAACCATTTTCATCATAAAAGGCTTTTTTCCTGGCATGCCTCCAATGCAGGTCAAATTTCTGCAATCTCTTTCTGGCTGTATACACATGCACTTTCAAACCAGCCAGCAGCTGTGAGAATTACCTGCAGATATTGAGGACATTTTGGTGATCTTACAGACATTAAACAGTGTACTTTTGGGCTGAATACATTGGGGCAACCAATTCAAGACAAGTCTTTTAGATGACTTTCATTCCAGACTCACAAGATTCCACAATCATAGAGTTCTTTAGATGCTGGCATGAAAACATACCACACTTCAATAACAAAAAGTTGTCACTGGCATCTAGTCTGAACCCTCTAAGTTTATTTTAATGGATCCAAAAAATGTAGAGGTGTACTTACTTTTTTGTGCAACTTATCTGTTTTCTCTTCCCTCATGAAATTCTGAAAATGACCAAAAAATCTCCAGGGCTATTTTCATCAGTTATTATCTAAAAAATAATTATCATGGTCTTGGTCCATGGTTCATCATCAGATGGTCAAAAATATGCCCACCAAGGTCATGTCTTCAATTTAAAGACTTCTGATTTTTCCCACAATCGTAGACTTGAATCTTTCACTTAGATGTAAAATATGTGGAATATTTTTTCCCTTCCAGCTCATTATTCCATTACTCAGGCCCCTGTCGTTCCCTGATAAGATGTTTAGAAAATGGATACAATAAAGAACATATAGAATACACAATGTACAACTGTGTACAATTGGAACCAACAGTAGATATCCCCAAAGTTCAAAGAGGAATGTTGTCTTTATCATTAAAAAAAAGTTTATTAGAGACTAATTTATGCTTATTTTCTTATGGAATTTCAAGAATATAGTTTTGTTAGCAGCAAAAAAAAGCTAAAGGTTTATATATTTATAAGATTTAACATTTACTCTCAGTTAACAAAGTGAGCTTTCAAGTTCACCGTTTAATGACGATACTCCGTCAACAAATTATATTACGGATCAACCTCTTGAATGCATATTGCATTTCTCTATTTCTCTACTTTCTGATATTTCAGAACAAGTTTTTTGAAATGTTATATTATTTCTTTTGAAATATCATTCACTGAGTTGAAAACATCAGACACTGACATAAAAGACTGAAAACCCTGACAGGTTAATATGTGCAGCTTAAGAGATGATCAAAGTTTAACTTCTATAAAAAAGAACCATTTCCATGGAGTGTACTGAATTTTTCACAACTGTAAAATCCACACACACACATAAGCACAGGGCAGCAGGTATAGATCTCAAATCCAGTAACTAATAATTATTTTATACATTTTCACATTTTTCTGATCTGTATGCGAGTGTAAGGTGGAAACTTCTATAAACCATTATATGTATTCTACATCTAAGTGCAAGTCATGACTGTGAAACAATCTGAAGTCTCTTACATAAGACTTCACCTTGGCCTTGATTAAATTGCAGTGGGCATTTTATTGACCATCGGCAAGACCATGATGAATGTTACTGTCAGATTAATCACTGATGAAAATAGTGCTGGTTATTTATGCCTTTGAGTATTTTATTATTTTATATTCTTTGAATTCACTGTATGAAAGTTACTCTGTGCCCATGCACAGGTGAAACAGTTGCAAAAGAATCAAGAGTCTCTGTCTACACACAGATTTCGCCACCCTCTATTTTCTGCTCTATTTGCGCATTCTTTACAACTCATGCATGGTAATGTTAGCTTTTCTAGCTTCCCACTGCGTTCACTGTGAGTTATACAGCACTTTCTACTAACCTTTAAAACTGATTACACAGAAGAATTCTGTGTGACCTAAACAGAGCTATGATCCACATTATAAAGAAATTCTCTTTTAAACATTAAAGCGGTCTTGAATAAGCCTTTACTCTCCTCCTATTGCTGTCTTCAGAGTGGCATAATCATGATTAAAGATGTGGCAGAGCACCAAAGTAGATCCCACTGTGTGATATACTCTACTTCACTGTCTGCACAGTGGTTATGGACAAAAAAAGCTCATGATGAGAGAAGGAGAAGGGAAACGTCTGCCAAAACCCTCTCAGCAGCTGCACTACTAAACAAGTACCTGCCTCTTCTACAATCCCATTTTATTCGAACTGACACTAATCAAAGTGGACTGCTGATTAAATAAAAAACAGATTGTGGACCAGTATGTTATGTTGTTGCTGATACCGGCGAGCACAGGGATTGTGCGGATTTGCTGACTTTTCTTGATCCACACAGTTTCTTTTAACCTAGCCCTGTTAAATTGGCATGGAAAGGCAAGTCTCTGAGGCCTCTTGGGCAAATCTTTGAGGTAGCAAGCAAAAGCTGCACCTCAGTTTCCCGATCATTTTCTTGCGGGTTTAAGAGAGATGGGATCCTTCAACCAAGACGACTAAGATCGCTTGACATTTATTAAGTGTGCTCTTTTCTGTGGAATGATTTCCATAGCCTACAAGTAACATATGTGATCCTTTACCAATAGATCAAAGACATATAAAAACAGAGCACATTTCATACAGGGCAATGCACTTTATAGAGATAATATGCCTACTTTCATGTAAAGTACTGAAAAAATAAACAGTGAAAAGATATTGACTAGCATACACATATCACCAGCTAACAGACATCAAAGTAATTTTAATAATCTTAAGTAAAAACAAACTAAATTAAACCCTAAACCTAACCCTTGGCAAAAGCCACTCTGGAAAGGTCAGTTTGAGCTGGCATGAATAATCCACCAGTGCAATTAGTTGCATTTTCTTCCATTTTGGGAATCTTCAATGATTCACATTGATTGCATTCTAATTTCTCAGGCTTTAATTTGTTTAAATCAACATTATGCAAGTCTAGCAATCTGAATGACTGTTCAGCCAATTCCATAACCGGCTCCTAGACAAATGGCTCTACTACAAGCTTCTTCCATATTAGTTAACAACATTTGTATTTTTATGTATATTATTAGTTAGAACTAGAGTGTACAATAATTATTGAGGATCTAAAACTTATCTGGCCTATAAATTTGCTATTTCCCGAAATATATCCATTTCTGCATTTATAACGACCGATAAATGAACTACTGAATTTGAGTAAGAGACAGAAGAAACACCTTTCAACCATGTCATGAGTAAGTGTTACATAGTTTGTCCACCAGAGGTCAGTCTGCAACTTCCTTGTTGGCAAGTTGTTTGGAATGTCATAAACACAACAACTAACCACGTAATCCATCAGTCACCCTATCGATCTCATGCATCATCATAGTCTTGCCTTTGAAGAAGACCTCAATATACCCAACCTCCTTCACTTTTGTAACTGAGACAGCAGCAATCTGGATCAATTAAGGGTGATTTATGACTTCTCTGTCGGGAAACCATTTGCTGCCAACTGCAGGATTTTTCCACAACAGTATTGCATCCTTCAAGGTGATAACCCCTATTACTACAAGGTTCCTTGTTCTTGTTACAGCTTGTACACCTTACTTAAAAGAGCAAAATGCTAAAGCCAGGAAACTGAACAATGGACTATTCTTTCACACCTGTTTAGTAACAAATGTCATGCTACTGTTTAATGAAAATGGATTGTGCCATTTTATTTAGCTGAGATTTCCTGCTGCCTCCACACCTGCTGGGTGGCTGCAACACCCAGCTGGTGCTTTAGGAGTGTAGCTAATTCTATGTTTTAGAACACTTATTTAAAAAAATAAGCTTGCAGCTAGGTTCTTGGTGTGTATATTTCATCTGAGGTTGTGTAGTACCTCATGAAAAAGGCAGAGCTCTAATATCCTACCACTATCCTAAAGACAGTGATCTCTCAAGGAGACTTTTTTACCAAGTTTCTTCCTGTTCATAAAATTCCACCTCTTAGTTTTGTAAAAACAGCCAAAAAACACTGGAACTATCAAGGGAAAATGAAATATGCTCTTCTGGTCCTTATCAAGAACTGAACAGCAGCAATCTGGATCCACATTGGATGATTTATGGCTTCTCTAGGCGAAGCCAAATATGAGAAGATTATAGAAGTCAAACCCACAGTTCATAAGAGTAAACAGTACATGCAGTACTAAATTCAGGTACTGAACAGAGAAAATGCCATTTCTTCTGAAATCCCATAAAATAAATCCATGCTGTTTAAAAGTTCATTCAGATCTTAGGAAAGTTTTTAGTAAGCTGCATCCACAAAGTCCCAAAATCAGTACTTACCTCAGCGTGGACAGCATAGGAGGCCAACAGCACAGACGCCTCAGGGGGGCAATGAATCTCTTCATCAAGGATCTTCTTTTTCACCTGAGGAGTACCGAAATATAACCAGCTTTACTTTTTTCCTCTGAAGGCCATAGAAAGCTCTTGAGATCTTGGTACATACAAAAGAGGGCCTGACCCTGGCTATGTCAGGCTTTTTAATCAGACAGTTTCCATTTTTAACTTCAGAAAAAAGTTTCCATTCATTGGTACTAAACCTGGAACCACAGATTCTAACTTTATAAATATGAAGCTGTCATAAATAAAGGTGTGAGCTTGTAAGACATTTTCTGTTTAGAGTAGATTTTTCCATTTGATAAGGTCTCAGTGACCCGACAGCTCAAAGCCTCAGAGAACAGTCTCTATTCATCTCTTCCTGAGAACCATCTTTCTTACCTAATTTTGTGAAGAGAGGCATGGACCTTGCTTAAATAACACTTGAAATGTGTAGAACGAATGAGTATAAATATACCCTGACAGAAATAGCTTTCACAATTGGGTAGCAGTACATCATGTCAACACATGCGACCATCTTTGCTCTCCTTGATCTTCTGAGTCTCTTCCTGCATGATTCAACCTGATTTCACGAGATTCCCACAATCATACTTAGCAATTTCTTGTGACTCATCTGTTTTATTTCAATTATGACAAAATGTCAATTTTATGTGTCTTTGAGCATATTACCATTATAAAGGCAGTGCTTCAAAGCAGATTATGTGTTTGCTTGATCAAAGATGGTTAAAAACAACAGTGCCAAGGGATGTATTTATTTCCTTACATAAATGCATAGTCTTCAAACCAGGTAACTTAACTTTCAACTATCACTGCTACAGTGTTTGGTATTTGATCACTTTCGAGAGAGGTCTGGAAACAGGATGAAGTGTGCCAAATAAATATTGTAAGACTTAAACATCATAGTCACATAGGGACCTATTAGACAGAGCCAGGAACTATGTACATAAAACAACACCATTTCATATGATCATTAAGATGCCCTAGGAATACCAGCTTAGATACCAGAAGAGGCTAATGACAAGTCCTAAAAAAGCACCAAATGATAACTAAAGGAGAACCACCCGTTTTTATAATATGTGTTATTTCTGCATCTCCAGGATTAACTGTTCTGTCTATGAATTCACTCTTTTCAGTGTCAAGAGTGGTAAACAGTTTGTAGCTTACAGAAAGACCGGTGCATGTTTAGTGTTGACTTAACTGTCAAGGATCACAATATTAATATGACTTTTTTTAATGGGCATGAATCCCCTATAACAAGGTCCCTCCTGATAAGAGTTCTGCTTCTCATTAGGTGTCACTACCTGAATAGCATCACCTATCAAACTAACTGAGTTTCATGCTTGCATAACTGCATACTGAGCACAAAATCTAATGGTAAGGTTAGATGGTGCAAACATACTTCAGCTGTACTTATATAAGACAATTTTATGCTTTTAACCTCATTAATTTGCAAAGCCAGTCATGCTGTCTTCTCTTGTTTTTGAACTAACAAAGGTGTGGAGCCAGAGGTGACAGCCCCTAATCATGGCAGGCACTCAGAGGTTGACGCTGGAATCTGGTTTACAAATGAGACAAAGTTGTTGCTAAGATTACAGGCTGAGGTGACAAAGATGTGCATGTGTCTGTTTGTGCGAGTGGTCTAAAGTATGTGATAAGTGTCTATGTGTGTTGTGTGTGTGTGTGTTTCTATACGGGTGGGTGACCATTTCTGATAAGGACTAATCCACCTGACATGCCTGTGACACTAAACAGAGAGCACCTCTTGACATTATAGGAATTAATGAGAGCAAAGTAATAGGAAGACAAGCGACGCAATTCACTACACATTTGTATTTATTTCCCCTTGTAGCTCTGCACTTCTTGTGCACTGCTGTTATTTCTTTGCTCTTGTCTTTTTTTAAGCAAGGTCTTCCCTTTGGAATAAATAAATTACTCCAACTACCTTTATACGGATTAAGGACACAGAGAGACACTTTATATGCCTTAAGTAGATAAGTGCTCTACCCAAACACTGGAATGCACTGCAGTTGAAAGTCACGTTAAACTAGCACATTTGGCTAGATATGATGGGAGCGTTAGGGGAGATAAACATTCCATAGAGGATATGTTATTAATTGGGGCAATAACTGAGCCTTTAAAATCTAACTATTAATTGATAAACGTGGCCGGTGGCACTGGACGACAAGCGCACAGTTACAAATCCTATCTTGTGCGAGGGGAATGGTGTGTCAGGCTCTGCGGGAAATCCTGGAAGAGTATTAAAAGGATAGAAAGGATAGTGGTAATATGTTGTGCATTGATTCCAAGTGGCCACACACAATCAGACCTAGAGAACAGAAAAAGTATATTACAGAGCCTTCTGCTCAAGAACCTAGGGGGAAAAATATAGATTCAGAGGTCCTGTTGCCACTGGATTAGAAGAGTAAGAAAGTCACAGAAAAAGCACATTAGCCAAATGCATGTTGTGCAAATGTGCAATGGATAATCTCCGTGTTGCAAAGTATTTTCAAAGCTTTAGGTGCAGGTTTGTTGGGGGGGGTTGTTTGTTTGTTTTTTTTCAGAAAGTTCCTCCTCTGATGTTGTGTTGTTTTAAAGGCACAAACATGCCCACACCTGCACTGGAAAATGTAGAGAGAAAAAAACGCTCTTCCCTATTACCCAAGTAATAATCCAAAATCCACGGTTCTTCCAAGACAAGCATGTTGTGTAGCTAATATCCTGCAGTAATTTTGACTTATAGAGCAGCTGAGATAACATAATGTCAGAGACAAGCAAAATCTCCATAGCAAACCCAGAGGCCAAAGAAAAATCTGTTAAAATCAAATATTTCAGTGTGCACTACATATGTCCTGACTTACACTGACAATGAGAGAACAAATGTCTAAATGTACAAAATGATGCACATAAACAGCGTATAGTTACTTGTAGAAAGAAGAGATGTTGTGTGATATCTTGCACTAGCTCCTCCTCTGCATTTTCAGGGTAAAACTTGGCCAGGAAGTGAAAGGTGATGGGTTCTTCTTTTGGCACCTCCTGATCTAGAACCTGCAACAACAAATAAACAACTTTTTTTTTTTATTGTCATGACTCCTATATCTATATTAACAGCATTTACATAGCACATAGTTTTTTTTAAACAATTTAAGTGCAGCAGTCACCTTTTTGTCCATTTTAAGCCATGCAACTGTGTCCTTGATGTTATACCGGAGACCAAAGAACCATGTCTCTCTCAGTCCAAGAGTTCGGCACACCAAGTCAAAAAGATCTTTTCCTTTCCACTTGACCTGTAACACAGAAAAAAATAGGAGGGAATTTTGCATTCATAATATCCTGCATCTTTGTTATCTAGTCATACTGGCATTTCTATTACAACACTGGGTTCCAAGCAGAGAATCATACATGTTCTCCTCATCCTGCTGAGAGCTAAGAGGGAGGCATATCAGGCACACATATCCAATTTAGATTGGCTTTCATCTCTAGCCTCTGAGTTAACTTGGGTTGCAAGCTACTGTCAAGTGCTTCCAAGGCTGGCATGAAAAAATGCCCTAAGAACCGCAAAAGAATAGGATAAAAAACTCTCCATGCACAAGGAATGGCAACCTTGACCATGCAATACTTCTATGCAAGGCTGAAAGAACACTGTCTATATGACCAATACTTATTATGTGGTTCTTCTTCAACCCATAATTGATACAATCGTCATCCTAGCACAGAAAATAGAAACCTGTAACTCGGATGACGCTGTTATGTGTAATTACTATCTCTAAAGTTTAGTGGGGTTCCTCCCTTGTAGAAATTAAAAAAGGCATGGTGTCTGCAAGTCATTTTGAAGTCTTTCAATTCTCACATATCCCCAAGTCATTTGATAAACCCAAAACACCACACAAAGGCCAAAATTACATTTTAAAAAGCAGCATAAATCTCTGTTAGCAGATAAACTTCAGCAAACCTTATAATGCACTGACTTTTGCCACCAACTATTTCCCTGATCACATTGGTGCAGAAGACACAGATAAACATATAACAGATGATTATCTGTTATATGTTATATGTTTATATATAATATTATATATAAACTGTAGCTGATATCACCATAATATCAGCTACAGCTGTTCAGTTCATGGGTCACAGTTGACTGCTGCCATCTAGTGTCGAAAAGTGCTAATTGTTTATCTTAAAAAGGAATGGACACCTGTACCCATTCAGTTACTGTATCCATTAGATTCTTATCAAGCATTAAGTGCAGTTGTAAATACATTACAATGCATAGCAATTAGTAACTAGTCGTTATTAGCTGTACCTGGCGTTGTGGCCACGGTCACTACAAATGTCGAAAAGTCTTGGCTCAAGCTGAATGGATTTAAGATTAGTCTCACCTCGCAGCTGAACTCCAGGTCCGACTCCATTGTGGAGATCCTGACGTTGAAGGTCTTCGCTTGTTTTCTCATCAGCGAGTTAAATCCCATTTTTGCTGCAAAGGCACTTGCCATGGCGAACAGTTCAAAAAAAACTAACAATTCAATTGTTCAAAGTCGCTTCTACACTTACCTACAAACTGAGTGCACGGTCAAGCCATTTTGATTAACTTTTTTAACTCTCTGGTGGAAACAGAAGACGAGTCATCCGGCATAGTTGAAAGATGAGCACAGCTGTGCATGTGACTTTCCAGACTTAGTATTTATCGTTCATCTATCGCTGGATGCTCAAACGAGAGTTACGTGAGTTTTTAAGACTCTGACTGGCATGTTATTGCTCTATTGTTGTCCCGCAATTACGTATTTATGTTATTTTTCCCTTTAACTCCCAAAAAGAAAATTATCAATACATTCATCCCAAGCAGATAAATACAGCGTAGTGTCTTAGGCTTGCTATTAGTAAGCTAACTAAGGTTACATATAATATGAACCCTTAAGTGGCGACAACTTTAAATAGATCCGTAAGAAATACGATAATGTTCACATTTATGCGTCTCACCCAAATCATTCCGTCTGGAGACGTCAAAACACTTAACTTGTTACACATGAACTACGTTAAAAAGGAAGCGAAACACCAGCTAACCGCTGCTAACCACTTGTTAGCCATCTCATCCAATGATGCATTCGTGTACCGCCCAAAATGTTGTAATGACAAAGTAGTACATAATAATGGCATTGACATAAAATGCCATTTTATTTTATGGCAGAATGCTATTTATAGCTTAGCCATTATAAATGAATACTTGCATGCACTTCGCTTTCTTACTCTAAGACAAGCTCAAGGGGTTCACTTTGTGGTGACTAAATCCACAACTATTCTGGTGATCAATAAAAATGTTGTTGTATTTTTCAGACAAAAATGGCAGACCTAATTGTGTTGTGTCTCAGTTATGAGAAGCAACTGCTTTAGTCTGTGAAATGGGATCATAATCTGAATATATTTGATTTTAAAGTGCTTGGCAGTAAAATTAATTAATTAATTAACATTTAAATTAAAGAAAAAACAATATCAGCTCATCTTGGGCATTTGAGCAGTGGATTCTTGAAGAACAAATGCATCTGTTCTAAATACAGGATCTCTTTCCTGGAAATCAACACCAGTAACCCACCAGTACCACATGCAATAACTATCTACCATAAAACTCACAGAATATTATTATTAGTAGTAGTAGTAGTTGTAGTAGTAGTGGAAGAGAGCGTGGAGATGTGAGAAGATGGTACTACAAGATGATAGTAAGACCTGTTATGATGGATGGTTTGGAGACAGTGGACCTACAAATAGCCAGGAGGCAGAGTTAGAGGAGGCAGAGTTGACAATGGTAAGATTTGCAATGGGAATGATCATGGGCTGCCTTAGAAATGACTACACCAAACGGTGTAGTCAATACACTAAGGGTGAGTTTCGAGAATTTAGAGATGCTTGGTTGGCGGTGGCTTGGACTTTTTCAGAGGAGGGACAATGGATGTTATTATTATAATTATTAATATCTTAACAATTGTAACAAAATAATTTCTCAAAGGGTAAAATGTTGTAGAATATATAAGTGAGACCTGTTAATTACATCTGACACTACTTGCCTATTAAACAAGACTTGTACTTTTTTTTAAAGTTTCCTTTTATATTTTTGACTTGCCTGTAGTTTGTTTTGCAAAAAATAAAAATAAAACATAAATAAATAAAATAAAATATATGCAGAATTTCCGATGGTCAGTGAAGGCAGCACCGCTTTTTATTTCCTCTTGAGTGAACGTGGCTCCACCCTCGGCCCGGCCCCCTGCGCCATAAAGGGGCGGCGAAAAGGCAATGAGGTAATCGGGGTAAACAGTAAAGATGGCGACGCCTGTGGATGGAGAGGGACAGCCAAGTCTAAATGGGACTATTCCCGACCCCCAAACAAAAAAACTGACAGACCTGCCGACCGAGTTGCTCGAACACATCCTGTGCTTCCCTGTCCTCAAACATGTCGACATTTGTAACGTCTCCTGTTGCTGCAAGCGGCTACACGACGTTTGTCATGGAAGGGGGAAGGTCTGGGGACACCAGTATAAACTCAGGTGCTGTTTTTTTGTGCTGGCTTCTGGTGGCTTTTTGTGCTATCTATAGAAATGAATCTGACTCTTTTGTTATTTATGCGTAGTTTGGGCTATTAATCTCCAAATGTCTGCTCTGAGGTGGGTTCGTTTACTGCGAACTCACAGGCAGCTGTCAGCCGTTGACATTGTGCTGATGCACCAAATTCATCATCACGCCATGCCGGTGGCTTCCCTCCTGCAACAACAATGAGGCTTATAATTGTTTACAGCTTTTGCAAGTAGCGATTTATTCTCCATTACACCAAATGAATTCATTCACAATGAATTTGTATGACCTTGAATGTTAGCCTCTGATCTGCAGAAGAGTGAAGCTCTTGGCAAAAGCTAGTTACTGTAAGCCCTCCTCCTGAGTGCCTTGGCTGACAGCTTTGCTCTTTTTTTTTAAGCAGAGCAAAAGACACCTCTTCATCAAAATGATAAACAGTTCTAGAGACTAACATCTAATGCTTGAGGCACCATGCAGTTAAATAATTCAGAATTTTTATTTGTTTTCCTGTAATAAAATAATTACACTGCCTTTATTAACAGATGGCCAAGACTGCAGAGGTTTTATCGTCAGAATGAGTCCTGTGACTGGCTCAGAGAATACAAAACACGCCATAGAGTTGGGATACAAATACGAAGGACTGTGGAATCGATCTCAAAGAGATTCTTCACAGAAGTTGTGAGTAATCATTTTCATCAGTGTTGTTTTTTTTTCCCGTTATCTGTTTTAGTGTTACGTGTGACTTCAATACCTTGTGATAGACTGGCGACACGTGGATCAGTAGCAGTTATACATATTTCACTTAAGATACAACATTTGATCTTGCCAAATTAAATGCATGTTTGTGAGAGATTACGTGGGATGCGTCTGAATTTTTTTATATTTCTTAACACATGCAAACTGTACAGGTTACAAGTCTAGTATTTAGCATGGAAAACACAGATATAATGGTCTTTGTTTGGTTTTTCATGCGCACATATTTATGCAAGAAAACCTGAGCTTTCAGTGTTCCAAACTAATCTTGAGGTCTGTAACGCAGCCTTGCGTTGGTCAGGTGCTGGGAGACAGCTTTGCAGAAATTGAGTCACTTGGAATGCCTGAGCACTTCTGTGAAGATGAGCTGCTCTTCATACTCAACTCTGACAAGAGGTGAGAGCAGCATTGTGTTTATACTACAATCTCAGTACTTGAAATTCTTGCTCTGTAGCTGCACACCCACTGACCTCTGTATTAGGTACACATGTTCAGTTGCTCATTAACACAAGTGTCTAACAAGCCAATTACAGAAAATCAATGTATTTAGGCTTGTAATGATGACCTAATGCAGTTCATCAGCATCACAATGGGGGAAGAACAGTAATTTAAGGGATTTTGAATGCAGCATGGTTGTTAGTGCCATACAGGCTGGTGTTAGTTAGCAGTTTCAGAAAATGCTGAACACCCAACATCTCAACACGAAACTGGGATCCATCCTGTCTTGTATCAGCAGGTAAGGCTGGTGGTTGTAGTGTATTAGTGTGGCTGATATTTTCTTGCACACTTTTATCCCTTTGAACATGACTGTGAGTTCACAGCACTCAAACGGCTTTCACAGTCACCAGATTTCAGTCTGATAGAGCACCTTTGGGATGTAGTGGACATTCAGCCAAATTGGGTGTTGATCATGTTAATCCTCTCTAAGACCTCTGTGATTATGATAGCTTTTGTTTTGTTGCATGCGCTCTCCTTTGATCTACCATCTCTCCATTCTCGACTCAACATTAGGAAAAGCCTGACCCTGAAGTACTATGCAAAGAAAATCCTTTACTTCCTGAGACAGCAAAACATCCTGAAGAGTCTGAAGAATTTCCTGGAGCAGCCCACAGAGCAGCAGTCAGCTCTAGAAGGTGAGGCATCTGTCCCGATAATACAAAGTTATTATACATTTATGTAGACTTATAAATCTCTATTATTATAATGTGTTAATAATTTATAGCTACTAATTTTGCTACTAATTATAACATTATACTGTGCTTAACTAATTATTAGTCATAAAAACAACAACAACTACAAAAAAAACACAAATATTTTAGAAATCTGTCAAAAACCTTTTTTAAAACTAAAAATTTCTACTCAAATTTCAGCCGGCAAACTTCTGAGTTCTGAGAAGTCAGACATTGATCCATGACAACATTCAACCATTAAAATGTATTTTTCTGTTCAGAAATGCAAGTAAATGCCTGTAATTTGGCATCTTGAGAAAAAATAATGTGAGTTACTATTTTTCTCCCACCTTTTTTTAAAAAAAAAACCAAATAACAGTAACTTCAATCATTTTATTTTGGCATAAAAAGATACAATTTCGATTGACGAGCTTGTGCAAACTGGTGAATTACCCATTACAGAAACCTAGAAAAAACGAGTTTAGGCCACTGTGGTGGTGGTCTAATAAATTTGTTATACACAATATATTGAAATAACAGTGCATTTAAACTTTCCGCCTTTTCCTTATATAATTCCTGTGGTTCCTCTTTTTTTCCTCCTTAGGTGCTGTACTAGTTGATCAGTATTGTAACCCACTGGCTGATGTTACACTTGACAGCATATCAGCCCAGCTGGATGAAATCACAGAGAAAGTCAAGAAGATGCTGAGAATCAAGAACCCATCTCACCCCAGCCTGCGTATTGCCCAAGGTCAGCTTTTAAGTCTCACAGAACTTGAAAAGAACATTTGCTTTCTTTTCTTTTCCATTCTTTTCTTGTCTTTTTCCCCCTTTATTATGTTTCTCCAAAGATTTATCATCAGTTGATGCCTAAAGCCTGAAGGCTTGAGCTTTCCATTTCTATTGCATTCTAAAAAAGTCCATATGAGCAAATCTGTTTGGCAAAGGTGGCACAGCTGCACAAAATCCATAACCTTCACTTTAATGCAAAGTTTGGTTGATGTTTTATTTCTTGTGTGTATTGCAGGTAACTGTTCTGTTGTAGAGGACTTTGAGCTCCAGAGACAGGTCATTTGTGCCCTTAACTCTGTCCTGTATGAGCAGCTTCAATACAAAGGCAATGAGTGTGACTACTACAACCCCCTCAACTCTTATATCCACCAGGTAGACTTTCCAGAAATCCTTTATCTTCAAGGTGTCAAGCTTTTGAATAATTTTCAAATTATTCTTCTTTGTGGAATATTTTCACTTATCTTCTTGGTAATTGTGCAGGTGCTACTACGTCGTACAGGCATTCCCATAAGCCTCTCCGTTCTCTACATGACATTGGCCCAGAGATTGGGTGTTCAGCTGGAACCCGTCAACTTTCCCAATCACTTCCTGCTGCGCTGGTGCCAGAAACCGACAGGGTACAGCTTTCATTTAAAAAAAAAAAAAAATTCAGATCCAGTTACTGACTGAAATTTAAGCTGTTATGCACGAAGTTTATGGAAGGGAAAGCATGGAGGAGAGGAATAAATAATCAAGATCCAAGCTTTTTATTTTGTTTCCCTTGAGTCGCATCCATTTTCAGGGTTTATGCACACATAAATCAGTAAATCAACCCTCATCAGCATTCATCAGCATCAGCTTTAGGAAGTGGGAGTTTACAGTTTTGCTTTTGATTTGTTTTTTTGTTTGGGGGCGGGGTCATCTTATTAATGACTGCAATTTGTGATGTTCATTTATTTTTTTTTATCTTTCATTTGATTTAAGCTACCACAGACAGTCATTTGCCATTGATTTCCCTTGCTGAGATTACCTGTAATAGACACAAATGATAAACAGTGATGGCTGCATAGCAGAGGTATGAAATGCAGCTACAGTAGTTAGAACAACCATTCCTAATGGGATTTTGGAGTATGTTAAATGTATGCCAGTGTGTTTTAACAGACACACAGGAACATGTGTAAACACATTTCTGCACCTTACTCAGAGATAAGGACAAGCAATTTTTTTTAACTTTCTTTAACATTCTTAAAACTCCTAAGCTAATTATCATTTATGTTTTATAAAATTATACAAAGCTAAACCTGGCGGCAAAGTGTGTGTTTAATGTGAAATGTGTATTTCTATGACATTAATGGAATTTCTTTTTCCTACAGGACTGAGGATATCTATGACTTTGTCTACATTGATGCCTTTGGAAAAGGCAAGCAGCTGACAGCAAAGGAGTGCGAGTACCTCATCGGCCACCAGGTTACAGCAGATTACTACAGTGCCATAAGCACCACAGAGGTGCTGCTTAGGATGGTGGGAAACCTGCTTAACATCGGCAAGAGAGGGTAAGGGAAATTGAACACCTGACTCTACAATCGCTACAATCGCTTAGAGATAAATGGAGGGCGGATCAGTGGATGATAAAACAAAGAGGCTAATCAAGATTGTTGCTCTAAATTCCTGCTTATCTTTTTGTCTTATGATCTGACAAAATAATTATGGCATTAAACAGTCTCAAAGCAAAATAAATGATTAAAATGGATTTGATGTCTGTCAGATGAATAAATTAATAGCATCTTCTCTTTACTATTTTATTTCTATTTTTTCTTTTTTTCCCCCTTGTCAGTGAGGGCAATGAAAAATCCTACCAGCTACTCCGAGACTCTCTGGACCTCTACCTCACAATCAACCCAGATAACGTGCAGTATTTGCTGCTGCAGGCACGCCTCTACTTCCACCTGGGAATCTGGCCAGAAAAGGTCAGAATAGCCAACTATCTGTTAAAAATAAGTCTTGATTTTTAGACTACTGAAAGTAGTTTTTGTATTGTTTTCCTCATTCTCTACCTAAATTAAGTGTTAAATATTATAAAAAAAACAATTAACATTGTACTGCTCTTGCACAATAGTTTAATATGTAACATAATGTGCAGCTGCATAGGACAGCTATTCTCAGAGGTCATATAACTGACATAAACACATTGTGGATTGACTTTTATCCTTTTCCCAGGTGCTTGACATCCTGCAGCATATTCAGGCACTGGATCCCTCCCAGCACGGAGCGGTGGGTTACTTGGTGCAACATACGCTAGAGCACATCCAGCACAAGAAACACCCTGTGACACCCGAGGTGAAGAGGCGTAGTGCTCCAGAACACCTGGAAGTCCAGTATTCAGTCGGCCTTATTATGAAACACAAGCGGTAGGTCACACTGTAATGTCATTCGCCATGCATCATACATGACAAAACCTAAAATCCTTTCTGATCTTTCTCTCTGATCATACCCTGTATATTTGATCACCTGAGCATTTTGGCTCTTTTCCACCTGTTTTATCAGGTCTGGGTATAACTGTGTGATCTATGGATGGGACCCTAAATGTACAATGAGTCCAGAGTGGATCTCCACCATGAGGGTCCATCAGCTGTCCAATGGGGCTAATCAGCCTTTCTACAATGTACTCGTGCAGGATGGGACTTGCCGCTATGCAGCACAAGGTTTGAATCATATACAATAGTGTGGTGATGGTAACTATTAACATCCCCTGTGTACAGGTTGTGTGATTGAAAACAAAAACGTGTAAATAATGTATATACTTGGTAAATTCCTTCACCTTCAAGGTGGCATATAGCTGTTTGTTTGGTTTTGTTGGCACTTATAATACACATTAATGGACAGAGTCTGATCAGTGCTCTGCGTATGGCTTATTTACTGAGTAAAAAAACACACAACAGTGGCAGTACAGATTGAAAGTTTGTAGTTTTACTAACTTGGGGTATGTGGGTCTGCTCTGACTTTGAGTGGGAATTCCAAGTTAAAGGGGCATTCCACAAAAACAATCAGACTGGGAACGCTGAATTTCCAACTTTAGACTTGTTTAAGAATGCAGCATTAGCCAGTCTCTGTGTACTGCTCTGGTGCTTATTCCACTTTCCAGAAATGAACAAGACTTTAATCTGTGATGTGAAAATGAATTGAATTTGAAATTATCTTGATGAACTTAATTTTTCTTTACACAATTTTGACATATTATTTTGTAATTGTCTTCTGTGCAGCGCCACAGTGGATTTTAAAATCAATCAATCAGATGTGATTCGTGTCACTCTTTCAGCTTCAATTTATGAGGTTTAACAAGTATTGCATTATTAAATACCCATTTTTTTGTACATAGATGCCCATTTTCAGAGGCTCAAAAGTAATTACTCCATTTACTAACATTCAGTTTCATGGCCAGACAAGGTCAGTTCCCCCAATATTGCAGTAAGAAATCCAGCAGATAAAGGATTTGGGGCTAATTTTAAGTGTTAAACTTGCATTTGTTAGCTGTTCACTGGCACTCTGAAGGGGCCGATAAGGATGTAGAGGCCATCGTTGGGCTAAAAGGACAGATTACACCGTGCCAGAGAACCTCTAAAGCAGCCTGCAAAGTTCTGGAAAAAAAATGGATCCAATGTTGATGACATTCTTTGGACAGATGAAACCAAGATGAATTTATACCAGAATGATGGGAAGGGAAAAGCATGGAGAGGGGGAAAGAACAGCTCATGATCCAAAGCATACCACATCAGTTGTCAAACATGTATGGCTGCCAGTAAAAATGTGTCACTAGTATTTATTGAATACTGACAGCTGTGGTTTAGAGAGGTAAAATTACAAAAACATAAGTCCTTGTTCAAATACTTATGGACATGTCACATATACTCAGTCCCACCTGAAGTATGTTTTTCCTTTGTTCTCCAGAGAACCTGGAGCCTCACTCAGCCCCCCTGGAGATTGGCCACCCAGAGGTGGGTCGCTACTTCTCCGAGTTTGCTGACACCTACTATGTTGCCAATGAAGAACTGCAGACACGATACCCAGAGGACATGGATGAAACCTTGTGTACAGTCCGGGAGTTCTATCACAGACTGACACCCAGTGCTGGGAACCAAGAAGAAGCTCCTACCACAGACCAAAACAACCAACAAGCCATGTCTATGTAGCAAGTAGCGCTGTCTAGCACTCTGCCAACCCAGGCTAACAGCTTACAGGTCACAATTAACTTAGCTGGTGCTTTGTTGTCAAAACCAGAGGGGTATACTATGAAGGAAATTCAAGAAAGCCAGGCTTTTGTTGCCTTAGCTGGCGTAATGGACCCTAAAATCCCAGTTGGAGATGATCGGTACCATGACGGTAGTTGTCAGCGTTCTCTATTAAGCTTTCTGCTTCAAACTCTGTGTGTGCTCACATAAAAGAGGGGAGTTTCACATGACATGCAACTCTTCTTGCATATAAAATGACCCATATGAGTGCTACCCTTTCCAATCAGAGACATTATATGATGATGATTATAAAAGGTGATTAAAATCTATAAGGAAATTTGAAAAATATAACAGTAAAATGCAATACTGTTTACTCACCAGATCAAAGTGAAATCAATTTGACTGAATAGGTATAAAAAAAAAAGAAGTATAAAATAAATTATACATTTTCAGTATCACCAAATTAATACATTCACCTTCCTGTGACAATGCAAAGAACCTTTATTCAGTCACTTTGGCAATGTGTGAAAACCTGGCGCTTCCAGATGATTTTCAAACTAAAAACCAGAACATAACCAGCTCCTGACCAGGTTACAAGAACACTACAAGTTACCATGGTGATTTAGCCAGTTAAGACGACCACTTTCATGACACAGAATACTTTATACTGGAAGTAGCTTGCTAAGCCATTGAAATTACTTCGTAGTAGACCCCTCTAGCCGTGTGGAACAGAGAGTTTTTGCTTTGATACATCTGTCCTAATACCCGTGTATTTGTTGTAAAATCAAGGTTCAAATTGTCAGACAATGATGTATGATACTCATTTAGCAGGGATGTATTTTTCACAACCCAAATACCTTCAGAGAGCCAAGTTGGAAAATTAATCAAAACCAGAATAATTTAACTTTAGAAACCACTAGATTTAAAGTAAACAATTAAGCGGACAAGTAAATATCAGAATGAGTGTCCACGTGCTGCAAATCCCCAAATCCCTAAAACCAAGGAATGCTCTTTTACCCACAACTCCAGCATCCAGCACCAGTCTTAAAACCATTTACCCTAAATCCCCAGTACATTGACACCCAGACGACTAACTTTGTAAATTGACTTTTGCTTTTATTTCTCCGTATTTTAATGGTGACACTCACTTATGAAAGTCTAACTTTCACATTTCTAGTATTTTTTTTCCTGTATATTTACAAGTGAAATAAGTAGGATGCCATGGCTCATCAGTCTTTAATGAAAAAAACAAAAATAAGTGGAACCAATAAGGACACCAACTACTTGAAGCAGAAATGACTGAGTTTTGAGGAGACAAAAAGAATAAAGCGTTCCAGGTTGTAATACTTACTTTCTGACTCATTTCTCTCGCTAAGTGTATTCATTGTTTTCTAGTTCACAACACATCACTAACTACATCTGCGCTAATGAGAAACGTGAAGCAGCAGGTGGTTTATCCGCACACTGTGTGGATTTAGGACCTTGAGGACGCCAGACGTTCCCAGGACGCCAGAAGCAAATTACACTTCTAGTGTCTTGCAGAGGGAAGCGGGTTAATATTGCAACGCCACAGAAAAGTTCAAACAAAGTATGCGCTCTGACGGAGCGGTGAAGCAGCAAGGATGGGAGCTTCGCAGACGCGCCCCGAGCACAACTACGACGATCTGACTGACAAAAGTGGATGTAAGTAGGAAGATTCTCGTTTGATGCCGTGCACCGTGCTGTTTGAGTTAAGTGCTTCACTTGCATCGTGGAAAGGCTGGTAGCTGTGATACGCGTCGTCGAGGAAACGAAGGGAGACTAGTGATTAACAATTAGTTGATAGCCGTGCCGACCTGTTTTTCTAGTGTGCTGGCTGATATTAAAACCGCTTAATGGTGATGAGGTCAATAAAAAGGAAATACAACTGTGTGAAAACTACTGGAATTAAATGGAACCATGTTGCGCTCCTTATTACGCACGTAATCGGGGCTACAAGTTGCCCAGCGTAATTTCCCCTACTGTTTAATTCTGAGTTAATAACATCTTAAAGAGGTCTAAATGGTACATGGCAAAAGTAGGTCAATTTCGGTTTAAGGCGGAAAGAGGAATAACCGCATTTTGTTCCAATGTTTTTCAAACGCCTATTTTTAAATTAAAAACCTAATCTCAACGGGAAGACGAGTGGTTGATTGCTTACACGGAGTAGCTGTCAAAGAAATGAGACGGTCCCATAACTTTGTGTAAATGGGCTCGACATGTGACACATGGTGTGACAGGTGTAATATTTACGTACTTAATATGCAAAAGAGGATCTTTAAAACGATCTAATAGAGATAGTTATGACTAACAGACACAAGTTTAAAATCAGGTCTACTGTTCAGTGCGATTGTATACATTGTTGGCGCATTGAGGCACTCAACACTTTACCGTCTGTATGTGGAAGAGTGAAATAAACAAGTTAAAACACTACGGAAGTAAGAGTTTTGTTTTTTCGTCTTCTTTTTAAAGGGCGAGTCTCAAAGTAGCGGCATGCCAGTCTGATAAACGGGGATTAGATTTGAATCAACTTTATGGCTTTTGTATGTTTGAGACTTTGAACTATTTTATTGCCTTCATTTCTTCAAGGTGCGTCTCTCTCTGGGCTCAGCTGGAGAGCTTTCTGGACTTGAGTTCTGCGCAGTTTGATGAATTGATATGTTTCATTGCACCCACAAGTGTGTGTGCTTTTTGTTGAGCACAATACCACAGATTCTTCTGTTGTTGTTGTTGTTGCTGCCCCCCCTTTTGGCTTTGGCTAATTGGTCCATGAAGTTGAGTGTTTGTTGCACCACCAACAATGACTAACAAACTGGTTTGTATAAAAGCATTAATTTACATGCTCTTGGGAAACGGGGGAAAGGTCACAATAAACAGGGGTGTTGTCCACAATGATTAGAAATTCCAAACTAGTTTGATAAGGCACCAGGTAGAACTAGAAAATCATGCTTAAGGCTTCTGGTATGTGATTGTAGACTTAAAAAAATGAGTGCTGATTTAAGTAACCATGTGAAATTGCTTAAAGGTGTTCAGTTTGTTTGCACTGCCATTAGACTGATAGCAAAGCAGCACCCATACAATTTGATTAAAAACAAAGTTAAGTGAATGTATAATTATGGGTATTACTGTAAAAATCTTTACAAATACATTCACATTGTTGATGTGTGCTTCTTTACAGTTTCACAGGAGCAGATCAAAAATCTTTACCAGAGATTCCAGCAGCTGAGTGGAAATCATGAAAAAATAAGGTAACATGTCTTGTTACATGGGGGTCAGCTCGCAAGTGGTTTTAATGGAAACACCTGGGCTTTCTTTGGCTGATATAGTAGTATGGCAGTTGCAGACTGGCAGTTCAGACTCACAATGGAGACGTTGCAGTTGCTGCTAAAAGATGAAATACTGTATGGTCAGGCTGAGGAACTGTGAGGATTTCTGGCTTTTCCAGCACAGACAAAAACAAGTAATGTAATGGTGATACAGACACACACCAAAAGAGACATTAGGCAAATATAACATGCAGATAATGATGCATTAGTAATACAGAGCAAACACTTACTGTGCAAACACACCACTTCATATATAGACATGCCACATGATCACAGTGGCCGGGTTTTGGTTCCTTATTTTGAAAAAGAAAGGGGGAATAAATGTTTGTCCTGGTAGGTTGGACAGATAGCACTATTCACATTCATTACCACCCTCTAATGTTATTTAAATTTGTCCAAAAAAAAAAAAAAACCCAATCTGACTGTGTAGTAGACTGGAGTATAGTGAACAACAGGTGCCTTGAGTTGACAGGTTGCGATTTGGTACCACATGAATAAAACTGAATTAAACCTTATCCTGTCCCACTGCAGCCGAGATGACCTGGAGCGCATACCGGCCCTGAACAACAACCCAATCAGAAAGCAAATTATTACTGCATTCTTTGATAAAAGGTGAGTACAATCAAATGACACCATATTCTCTCTGTTACCCGTATGGTTAATGTCAAGGTCACTGAACTCTTTAATCAGAATCAGTTGTTTACTGTCGACTTCTGTGTGTTTTGGCTGATGAAAACAATAGGCTGAAGAGAACCTAATATGTGGAAGTAACTGTTATTGTTGGGTTCAGTCTTCAGCTAAAAGAACATCCATACACTTTGTGAACACACATTATCCACCTGTTCACATGAAGCAGCAGCTTCGAAAATGAGGGTTTTTTTGTTGCTATTACAAGACAGTTGTTGGCATTTTTAATCATTGTGTCATGCTTTGGAGGGTGGAAAGCAGCAGAACAAACCACAATGAACCGCATAATAAACAAGCTGTCTGTGAATGCATGTGGCTTCTGCTCACAAGCAAACAACTCTTGTGACAAACTGAATAAAAAAAAAAAAAATGTTTTATTTTCCCACAATATGGAGATATTTTCATCCATTGTATCAAAATGAATATTTTAGGATAATCATTATTTATAGTTATTCTTTTTTTTTAACCAGAAAAGGCAGGAAAATGCAGAAATTGCATTGGTTAAAACAAGCCTATACATTGGTTTGTTTTTGATTGTGATACAGGAACCAGCATCAGAATGATGTTGGCTCCCTTGACGAGATTGGCTTTGAGCAGTTCCTCATGGTCATGTCCCACTTCCGCCCTGTGAATTCAACAGCGACAGAAGAAGAGAAGGTGACTGTAAGAAAACAAAAGCTTCGCTGTAAGTATCAGGGTTTTTTTGTTTTTTGTTTTTTTTTTTTTTTTTCTTTTTTCCCCCACTGCTGTCTTCACTTCTCTTTGTGTGTATCTCAAGTTTAAATTTAAAAAAAAAAAAAAAGAAGTGTGCCGTGCTTCTGGATAAGACTGTGTGGTGATGCTTACACATAAATGACAACTGAATTCTTCACTGCTTGTCCAGTACTATATTGAGAGCCACAAAGGTATTTATGACCAGACTGGGAATGTTGCCCAGGACAGCCACACAATGTCAAATGTCACAAGTATAAAGGTATGATTTGTCCTATTATAGAAGAGTGAGACTCATGACATTCAAAAAAATGCTGACGTGAAATCTGTGGGAGAGCCTTGGACCCAAAACATGGTTGAAGTACAGTTTAAAGGGAAAGAAGGCTTTTTAAAACCAGTTTGTTTTTTTTTTGTTTTTTTTAATCCTTCTAAGCAGTTGTCAGATTTGAAGTGTGTGTGTGTGTGTGTGTGTGTGTGTGTGTGTGTGTGTGGGGAAATAAATTTGGGATAAATATAGTATCTTATCTCTATAGGAATAGATAATAATTAGTCAGAGTGTTCCAGTAGGCACTACAGTCTACATTTGTGATTTCTCTTTATTTTGGACTCACTTTCTTTTTAAGCTACTTGTTGTATAGTGGGACAAATGCATCTAACACAATGTTAGATGATAAGGAATATTTAACATTTGCAAGTGACAGCAAATTGTGGGTTAGCTGAGTAATTTGTGAGCACAAGTGTGTCTGTAAATGAATTGAGTCAATCCTCAACCTGCAAAATTATCTTTAGCAGTACCGGGTTCTAGTGCTTGGTTCTTAGTTTTGCACGGGGGCAAGGAAGCATGACACAGTATGATACCAGAAGAGCTCAAAATGACAGATGCATGATAGGATCCAGTTAGTTAGCCTGCTTGTTCGATCCATGGGTCAAAACCTGAAGCTACAATAGCAGATGTGACTCATGGTTCATACAGGCAATTATTAATTTCTTTTAACTGCCCTAATTTGGTGTGGTCCTGGCATATTCTTTCTGTGTTTAGTCATAACTGATGAATGAATGTTTACAGTGTATATTGTGTAAGCCTTCTTTGAAGTCTTACAAAAATATGCCCGTAAAACTTGACCTTAAAGCTAATTTGTCTCCTTGCTAAATGTCTAATTTGATAAAACATGAACAAATGTAATTTGAAAAGTTTTTTTTACTATTCTTGGCAGTTTGATTCCTCTTTAAATTCTAAAGAGAAGAAATGGCATACCACAAACATTTTTAATGTTAACACAACCATGACGAGCAGGAAGGGAGGGATGAATAGAAAGGTAATATAAGTTTCAGTCTCTGACAACCTTAAACTATGGAGGCGTGCAAGTGACTAATGTGACTTCTTGTGTACTTTTGGAACTCCTTTTAAGAATAAATGACATTTAGAATAACAAGAAGAAGGGAAAAACAGTTTGCTCTCCAACAGTCAGTTACTTGACATAAAAAGAAAGGAATGCTTTCTGTGTTGTCACCTGTTGTTTCCGAATATTTACTTCCCACGTTTTATTTATTTGAACTTTGGGCAACTTTTAAGTTAGCATAGCCTTCCTACTGTCACGGTGATACATTTGTAAAACGGAGGCAATGCGACATTAAATCTCAGATCAGCAAAATAGTCAAAATGTCTGGTTATTAGCAGAGAGTAGTTTATGGCTGTTACTAGTAAATTTGTTATGGGGCTACAGTAAATAGTCATAGTACTGTTATTCCAGTATCTTCTTAAGCATACGTCTAATTGCTTCTTCCTCAACTTTCTCTGTGAAATCCTGTGACTTGATGAAAATCTGATAAACCCATTTTTGCTTTGTTTGTGTGTTTTATAGTCCTGTTCAACATGCACGACACAGACAATGATGGCATTATTACTCTGGATGAGTACAGGACGGTAAGAGAAATTAACCATGCACACACTAGCATACACAATAGCTGCTGATAAGAAGCCTTAAGTAAAAATTCCAACACAGGAACATTTAAACGGAGGACATAACATAACAAACTGAATTATTGTAAACATTAAAGTCACTTTAATTACTTTAATATAGCTCAAATTATTTATAGAGCATTTTAAAAAATGACATTATCACAGGAGAAAACAATGTTACACAAACCTTTTTATTACAGTGGTGTAATGTTCAAAGTTCACCTGTGGGTTCAAAATAGGGCAGGTAAAGAATAATACTTTTATTTAATCAACAATTACATTATCTGTCCTGTCAGTTATGTTGACTGATTTTGTGAACAGTCGACTATTGTGTCACTTTGAATTGTGGGACAGCGTTATCTATTTTCCTATTATAAAGGATGACGTAATCAAGGGAGATTGTAAGTGAAGCACATTTCTTAATGGTTTATTAATTTAACTAGTGCTTACTATGGCTATGATGTAGCTCCTTGCGTGTAAGAAAATCTGAAGGGCTGGTTTTCACCAGAACTTACAAATGCATTTTTCCTCAGCAGTCCTGATATAGTACGTAAGTGCCCTTGAGGAACTTTTTTTAATTATTTGTGTTGACATTTTTTTTTTTTTCTTCAGGGATTAAGATAACCAGACTAGGTCATGTACTCTACTGAAACCCAACTGGCCCTTGTTTTAAACACTAGGCAGCATTATAAAACAATGCCACATGCACATAACGTGTATGTACTTTAAGTATTTTGTATTAAAAGGCTGGACTGTGGAAATGTTGATGACTAAATGTACATCTCAGGTTTAAAAACAGAAATCTCCTTGAAATTATATTTAAGACGACTCATCAGCTAATGTTGCAAAAGATTTAAAATGCCTTGCACTGAAAGACTGACTGAACCAGTCTGTACACACCCCCTGGCCCCACAGCATTTAATCAGCCAGCACATAAAGTATAAATACATAGCCATCTCACCATTTCGTAAAATACGGGTGGCACATCTTGACACATCGCGATCTGCAACCAGTGCAGAACAGTAGAGTTTATAGCTCAAAAGCGTTCAACTTGCAAGACAACCAGGTATGGGTAAGCAGATTTAAATAATTTTACACAGACCGTTAATATAACCTGGGATTTTTGGGCACTTAATCGAAGTGAGCTGATTGCCTGCGAATACCATTCTTAAAATATAACAGCTGAGTTTCTTACCTCTGCTGTATTTGGAAATCATCTTGTGGAGTCGACTTTTAATGTTCTGTTCACATCCAAGGTGGTAGAGGAGCTGCTGTCTCAAAGCGGAGCCATTGAGACCGAGGTTGCCAGGTCGATAGCAGATGCTGCCATGCTGGAGGTGGCAAGCACAAATGTGCCCCACATGGTAAGAGAACTCACCAAAGCTGAACTGTTACAAGAAATTTGCACATGTGCAGCGAAGTAACACAGTCACTGGTCTCATTCCAGGCCCCGGATGATTTCTATGAAGGAATCACATTTGAGCATTTTGAACAGGTTTGCACTTACCTTATATATGCAGATATATCTATATATTAGATATAGATGGATAAATATATTTTCAATGTAAGAAAAACATTTTGTTTTCTGCCCACAGATTTTAAAAGGCATTGAAATGGAGTCCAGGATGTCCATTCGCTTTTTGGACATGAACACCGCAACAATGCGTTGTGGGAAATTAAGCTCTTGATTGGGTTGTTGTTGTAAGGAAACATTTATGTTGCTGCTGTTTTAGCACAGTGTCACCAGTCCTAAAAAGGAATGAAGCCAGCCACTTCTGATATAAATAAATATATAAAGACAAACAAATATATTTTTGAACAGGGAAAAAATGCTAAATAAATGTAACACACTGCTGTAAGTTCATTTTCATGCCAGTTTTAAAGACTGCATGTCACTTGTGCCTTTCTAGAGTTCTTCAGTTAAGCTTTAAGAATTCAGTTTTTATGTTTTATTATCTGAAAAATAGCTAGTATGAACGAATACAGTGAGGTTTATATTTAGGCTTTGGTCACAACACACACCAGTCTCTCAGCACTACAACTATTCTACAAGCTCCACTGCAGTCAGCAGGTAATGTGAGGGTTTCTTTATACTAGAGAGAATCTTCACTTTAGCTTAACTCAGTGGCTACTCTGGCATTCATGGGTCAACTGTTATGGCATCCAAAGTGAGATGCTGCAGGCACACACAATTTCCTCTGTAGCTCCAGAATAGCTCTTTTTGCTGTGTTCCTCTGTGTAACCAACCACTACTGATGTACTGTAGAAAAATGCACTATTTTTGATTACTGGTATATGGGAGAGTGTACTTTCTCTAAGGTGAAATCTGACAGCCCTCTCAATTAATTCTATTAATAAACAAAATAAATGTGAAGAAAAATGCTTGTGTACATTTTTTAATAGGAAAAAATATTCAAATGATTTGCATATAGTAAATGAGGTAAAAATGACTTTATTCCTGTGGTGTTGGACTACATCAAACCCAGTGTTTCATCGGGCAGCTAGATTCAACAATAACATAGAGATACCTATGCAACAGTTATATACAATACACCGACACTACTACATTTTAATAGCCTTGATTTGATCAGGATGATGAAAGAGGACCTGTTAAATAAAAGGACAGAGTTTAAAGGTTCAAACTGATAAATGTTACTGTCTTTTCAATTGCAGTCAATTAAGTCCATTTGCAGTCTGGAAAACTGCGTGTCATTGGGACGGATGTGAACCAGACAGCCTGTCGTAAGGCACTGCTAGGCTGATGTTGTAGTTGTAGCCATAAGACTCTATGTAGTCAGACCTGCAGATGGGCAGGATGTGATCCTGTGACAGGGCGTCCTCAGAGAAGTCATAGTGGCAGATGACTCCTCTGTGTCTGAAATTTAGAAAAACAAAACACTGACATCAGTAACAAAAACAGAAACTGTGTCTTCTAGACTTTGCTTTAGAAGACTGAGACAAAACGGCAGACGTGCAGTTTAGCTCATTTATCCCCTAAATGCATCATCTCCAGAAAATCATAAATTACTGTTTTTAAATGTGGATATGGGATAACAATCACTTAATGATTGTTTGTGTGTTCAGGGCAGACTGTAGCTTTCTGAAGAAATGCTTATCCAAGCAACATGAATGAGTGACTGAAGGAAGCCACAAGAAGCCAAAGACGTTACAAAAACATGTCTAGCATCTCTTTGATTGTGACTGAACATTGTAAAACTGTTTGTCCAGTTGTCATTTTTTCCATACCCATTCAAAAGGCCTGTACGAATTAAATTTATGTTAGTTTGTGACTACATTAACAGCGAATCTCCTCAAAAAAAATAGCCCAACAAACGTGCTTGTCTGAGCGACGCAGCCACACAGCAGTCATTTTTGGGGAGATGCTGGTAACACGCTTTAGCTCAAATGTGAAAAATGCTCATCCTAACAAAGACACAGGGTGTGTGTGTGTGTGTGTGTGTGTGTGTGTGTGTGTGTGTGTGTGTGTCCACTAATAGACCTACCAAGAACAGACAGAAGCATAGGCAGACAGATTTCTCAAATTACAGGTAAGGTGATGAGTAAGGTCTTACTAAAAGAAGGTACTGTTGTTCTGTACAAAAACATGATCTCACCTAAGGATTTTTGCTACCTCTGGTTACAGTGAGACTACCTTCTTGCTAATGAAGGTCCTTAGCAACCTGTTTTTCAACAGGTTGCTGAGGACTCAGAAATGACAGCTGTATCGCTTTTCTCAAAAGGAATCAACCATCCATTCTTTTCTGCTTGTCCTTATCAGGGTTGCATAGTGGCTGGAGCCTATCCCAGCTTTTGTACAAGAGACTTATAGGAGGTAGAAGAATAGAAGAGATCCAGGCAAAAAAAAAAAAAAGTGTAGGAGGGAGATCACGACCTGCGATGAGCTGTTAGGTCATCATCTGTGATGCAAGCTCCCCGTGGCGACTTGTCATCAGGGATGTTGGCTGTTACCAGAGTGCTGGTGTTGAAGCGCACATGCCTTACAGGATGCCTGCAGCAAAGATGGATAACACCTTGAATATTAAATATATAAATCGCATTCTTGCCAGCATGTGTTTCGCTGATGGATGTATCCACTACTGTAGCATCTACAAAAGATACCAGTTAAGATGCTGAATGTTTTCTACGCGGTGAAGGCGCCACAAAAATGACAGTTACTGCTTGGAGATGTGAGTGTGATACTAAACTGACTCCACAATATTGTCTTAAGCAATTTAATTTACATGAAATAAAAACATTTATGTGAGAAGATTACGTTAACTGTGGCACAAGAAACTGAAATGAGAAGAAAACAGAGTAATCATAATCACTGGTTAAATGTGTTCGAATGAGGAACTACATTTACTACAATGTTAAAGTCAAATACCATACTCATAATGTGATACAGCAGAAATAACATGTTTAAAAAACAATTTTAGTGTTTCTGACAGTTTGTACTGAAAACAGTCCTACCTGTTGTGCATCTCCCATAGCTTTGCTCCCATCCTCATCTCCCAGACACACACCAATCCCTCGCCTCCGCCGCTCACAATCTTCCAGTCATCCGCTTGCACAGAGGTGACCCCCAAGTGGTGGGCGTACAGAGATGCGACAGAAGAGCCGGATCTTATGTCGAACACCCTCACCCTGAGACATAGTAAGGAAAAACCAAAACTAATATTAAGTTATTGAGAGAAAAGTGCTTACTTTTGTCATAAAACTACAGTTACTTAAGTCAGACATCCTTCACAGGCCACTTTATTGTTGGTATCCTTGATAAAACTCCCCTGACGATCCAGCGTAAGACCCATAGAAAAATAAGTGAAGTAAGTACAATAGCACTCTAGCTAATTTTGGATTTTTTTTTAACAAAAGTGGACATCTAATACCAAGGGAGAGCCACAGTTTATCAAAGAGTGCATTCATTTGCAGACAAAAGGACTCTATTCTCACTTCTTGAAGGAAACGTTTCAGCACAGATGGCCCACTCCAAACTTTAGTCCCAGCTTTATTTGTTCTCGCATCTGGACAACTATTTCATAATTTGATTCAACAAACCAAGATTATAGTAGTTATTTAAACATGACTACCAACTAATAAGTAACTGGAATACAGACAGAAATCCAAAACCAACTAAACAAGGATCTAAACAATATTCAAGAACGAAGCAAAAAAAGAAAAACACAAAGGGCGAGCAAAACACCCACATGCACAAATGTGGAATGAAAAGGCTGCTGTTGTGCAGATACTGTAGAAAATAAGAAGGAATTCAAAGTGTATAAATATATTTGACAGCACATATAGGGAGTGCATAGTGTGCACTGTAAATAAACAGTTCATATGTCGAACGTGACAGAATGAACACGACAAAGGATACTTTCTCTGATCCATTTTCAAACACTTATCTTTGTCACCTCATGTTTTTAATAAAGTGTAGCAAGTTTTACTTCATTTGTTGTACTTTTGTTCACTTTTGTATTCAACGTTACCGTTTTTCTCTTTTAAAGTTTGACAAGGATTTTCTTTTAATCTTTTCTATGTTTCTCTGATCATTTCTGTGTTAAAATAAGCTTTTATGATGATGTGATAATTATTATTAATTTGCTGGTATATCTGAGGGATGAAAAGCAATAAGAGCAGGCTTTTTACTCTCCAGGTTTTATCAGCAACATGAGCCCAGGGGACCCTCAGCTCCATCTGTTGTCATTGTGGGTTTATTGCAGCTGAAAGCATCCAGGACATGACTCTATCCAGGCCCAACCTTCTTCCAAGACCTCATTACCATAATCAAATTCACTTTGGGGACTCAGACAGATTTCATTTTCCCTTCCAAACTTTTTAAAAGAATCAGCCTTAAATAGCTAAATGGGCACTGAGGACTTGTTGTCTGCAGTTAGTTCTGCCTGTTTAGTGGCATTACGTGATGGAAGCACACGTTTAAACAATGAGGACTGACCATTACTGCCAGACCTTGGGGAACCATAAATCTAAAGCAGAAGGCGGCTCTGTCTTCAGTTAACTGTCACTGGCTAGGCTCTTCTTCATTAATCAAGGGGAGCTCTCCCTAATACGAGATGTGTGGGAGAAGTGCAGTTAACCCCTGAAAAGCTATTTACCTAACGCTGGAAGAAGACATCAATCATTGCGCCCTTAGAGAGGCAACCGATTCAGTGGTGTGATTGGATGATTGCACCAGTCTTGTAGTTTTAGCTAAGCTTGATATTCCGTAAAAATGGATGTCTTAAAAACTGGGAATAACTCATTTTGGCTCCTACAGTTGAGTAACAGTGTTCAAATAATTTGTTAAGTTCATTTTGTTTTGTTTTTCCATTCAAAGTTATGGGTTAAGTATTAAATGATCAACAATAAGATGGAGATTTAAGTGGAATAAACCAAATTCCACCACAATTTTAAAAAAAAATTGATCGATTTTGGAGTAATACAATGTGCACAACTGTGGATGCTCCCCTTAACGTAGAATAAACTGCTAGTTTGTGTTGCGTGCCAGATAATGCTGTGCCACGTATAGCCTGTGCACCGAAAATGTTGTAGCAAAAATATTCATTTGCATATGCAGTGGGCAACACCATCTCCAACTAAACCCATATTTTCTTGTGCGTTTCTCGAGCAATTTTTTATTCAATTGAAAGCCTGCTATTTTTGGATTGAAATATGCATCTGTGGTTTGTGAAAAAAGCATGCCACAAAGCAAAAATCACTTAGGTTTTCGTATCTGATGTAAAGTGCTGTTGTTGATGTCCTTTAGTCTTTGATTATGGAAAACACAGGGACATTCATTTTTTCAGAAAGATTGATGGAAAAAAGGCTAAATAAGTGATTGCATTCTGTTACAGAGGCGAGCCCAGACATGACGTAAGGACATCAAATTTCTTTCTTTTGTTTCGAGACTAAGCATGCTAGCATTTTCTAATTAGCACAAAGTATAGCTGAGAGTGATGTTAATCCTATTAGGATTTATTTATTTATTTATTCTTGTGGGAAACAAATGGCGGTTTGGAATTTAATGCCAAATGAAAACCACAAATATCAACCGCATTATTTCTCTAGAAGAAATGTTCAAGGACCACAAAAGAAAGTAAATACAGTTTTGGTCAGAAGTTTACAAGCACTCATCATGGGCATGAATGTCGTGGTAATTTGGAGCTTTTAGTGCATTGTGCATCTGTAATCCACATACTGTCTAAAGTATACTTGCTCAAGTAAATGTCCTGTAGCAAGTTGCATCTTGACCAGGTGATTTTGGTAGTGATCAACAAGCTCCTTCATTCATAATTCAGGCTGGATCCTTCACCACTCTAGGTAGAATTGGAAGAAGTTATTTAAATTGGTTGGTTTCCTCGCATAGACTCGACTTTTAAGCACAGTCCAAAAATATCAGTAGGGTTGAGGTCAGAGCTTTGGGCGGGTCATTACATTAGCTTAGTGTTATCCTGTTTAGTCCATTCCAAAACCTTCCTAACTTGTATATCTACAGTTCTCCTTCTTAGACCTTCCTTGGACTTTCCCTTTGTCCTCAAAAGATTTAAGTGAATATATGTATTTAAGTACATGGATAATTTTGACCGCGTTTGCAAAAGAGAAAATCCAAAATATTCAAAATTCAAGCTTATACACCCAAGTCTTCATTTTTTTTTTAAGATTATTAAAGATGCATGCTGTACAATCGCTCTACCCTGAAAAATCAACAGTTTAAAGAAATCATTACAAGCGTATGTAAATGTCTGGTCACAACAGTGTCTGTGAAATATTTTGGTCCAAACCATTCAATAAAACCTTAACTGTTTCACTGTATGTCAGAGATGTTCCTGGTTAGAATGGACCTCTGTAGGTTAGCATGATAAGCCCATGTATAATCTATCAAACTTCAAACTGGCATAGCTGTTCATGAAGCCGTGCCACAAAACATTTGATTGAAGGATAAGTTTGCCAGTAAAACAGTCTCAAAGCTGAACACAATATGTGCAGTCCTTCTTAATTGTAACAGTACTCATTATTTCTTCAATTTCTAAATATATGTAATATTTCCCTTTGTTACATTGTTCCTGTTTACACAAATATGGCAAGGTTTTTCCAGACAGCCATCATTTGGACTCCTCATGTGCTCCTTGGATCTCGCAAAAAACAAAGGGACAAAACTCATTTGGACAAAAAGAAGGGATGCATTAGGCTCTGGCCTTAAGCCACCCTGTTGAAGGGCCAAGATTTCAGACTGTCCCTCAGTTTCCCAATTTCCATTTGTCCTCGGCTGTGCGCTGCATCAGCTGGGGCCAAAGTGGAAGAGCCAACCTGGTGTGTGTACCTCTCTGGACAAAATCTGATCAGAAAGTCCAAGAGGAAATCACTGAATTATTCATTCAAAGGGTGCTGTTGAATATTACTATGAAAATCACAATTCTGTGACACTTGACAAAAGATCTTTAGTGGAGCATTTCCTGCTTTTGTATGAATGTCAGGAGTCATAACTAGTAAGAAGAGGGGGAAAAAAAATAGAACCTAAACAATACGATGTGGTCTGTCTTTCGCTGTCAGCCAACTACTTAACAGCCAGATGGATTTGGTGCTGAATAGAAACAGCGGGGGCAGCTTTGGACAAAGACACGCCAGGGATTTTTTTCTTTCCTGCCAGCTCATGCACTGTAGCACCACTAACAAGTAGAGAATGGCTCTTTTATGTGTCCTTTTCTCAACTGGAGAGCCAGGTTAGCAATGTGGTAAGTGTGTCTACATGAATGAAGAGAATCAAGATAGCCAAATTTTTCTCTTCTATAGTATCCCAGGTACTGGAGGAGAAAGACAATGAAAAGCGAGATATTTGTCTATTTAAGACAAAGAACAGAACATCACTCTTCTAAAAAACTGTTAATGAATTAATTTTCATCTCAAAAAGCTTTTCAAAGCCTTGTTTTTCCAACATAAAAGGTTGTACTCTAAAAAATTCACAAATTTAATCAAGCCACGTCTTTCACACATTTTCAAAACATCTGTTATCCACTTCAAGTAACCTTAGCTTTCCAGCCTTCTTCATCATCAGGTGTCGCTTTGAGAAAACAATTTCACAGGCACACTCCTTTTAGCTTGCATTCTTGGCTCAGGTTTCTGATATTATGCACGATTTTACATCTGTATGTGTGTTTTTGTGTCCTACCTCCTGTCTTTGTTCCCACACACCAGCAGATGAGGAGAGCTGTCTCTCAGGTTGATGCAAGTGAAATCTCCCGGCGAGTTGCCGACAGAAACTGTCGGTTTGCGCGTCTCCAGGCTGTAGATGTGGATCTGAAATTTGAGACAAACATTACTCTTTTCATATATGACAGTTAGTCAACTTCCAAGACTGTCACCACGTGCATAAACCGTACAGCAGATTTTAGCTCTCAATATAAGACACTACAGTGGAAGTGTGAAACCAAATCAACTGAAATAACAGCATCCTACTGAAAAACTAGAAATACAACAAAAAGCTCCTAAAACCAGCAAGCATGCCCAGCTGAGTGTCGCCAGGGAATATATAAAAACTGCATAAGGGTGCATTGTCAGTGGGTTGCACCGTTACAGAGACGGTTAAAGAGAATCTATTGTATATAACAACTTTAACTGTTTTTATCGGTGTTAATCATCATCATCTAGTTATATATGCTAATAAAATTTTGTGTAAAAAGTGTTACAATTCATAGATTATCTGATCTGCGCACACACAGTCAATAAGGCTACAAACATTTTCCTGTTACCTAACAATGGCTGCTTCATTTTGCATCTAATTTAAGTGCAGCAATGAAAGCACAGGCGAATAACTATTGTAATAGTTTAAGTCCTGGGATTTTCAAGAGATATTCAAACACACATTAATATGTTTATCTCCATTAAAATATTGTTTTTAAACTTTAATCACAAATCTCCTACAAGGTGAAAATGTTACAGGAGATTGACCAAAATTCAGAAAGTTCAAATAGCAAAAGCCTGAATCACAATGAATGATGCTTAGATCATTCTGATCTACTTTGTTTTCCTCAAATAAATTATATACACACACACACAATATGTAACTACACCTCAAAGTAAAACTTGTGATACTGGATAGATGGTAATACTGCACCAACTTACTGTACAATTGACAATTACAGGTAACTGCAAACACCCTCGGCCAATTATGTGAATGCATGAAGATGAACTGAGGGGGGGGGAGACCTGAAGGAAAACTTCAATTACAGCCTTTCCTGCTTTTGGCTTGATGAAGGCAATAAACTTTCCTCATACAAGTTACAATGATGTCATCTGGAGCTGGCCTAATTGGTCAATTAGCGGCTGGTGTTTTCTCATCCAAACGAGACAGAACAAACAGGATAACCGGCTGGCAAAATTGTCTTTGAATAATTAAAACGACAAAGAAATTAAAGCGAGAAGGGAGGGAGAGAACGAAAGAGGGCCAAAAGGAAAGGAGGGATAGAAAAGGACAGACAGAGAGAGCGAGAGAGAGAGAGAGGGAGGGGGGTAGAGAGACAGCAGGAAACATAAAAGAAGTTTCAAAAAAGGAGAAAGATGATGTAAGCCTTGAGGAGGTGCCAGCAGTTTTTGTGTGTCCCTTATTTGGGCCAAGCAGAGCTTTAATTGTGCACCACCCCGGGGCAAAACCCAAATCACACCGGACTTTGAAATGACAGCTTGATAGGATTTGGACAGCAGAAAAGAGGGAGTACCATGAATTGAGAAAGGAGGGGGGGGGGGGGGGGGGGCACAAAGCCTGCTGTTCACAATGAATCACTGCAGATTCTGGAAGATACTTCTATTAAATATCTGCCTACCTCACCCACTAAAATTATCGCTGAGGGAGGCAAAGGAGCTGTTTAGTGATAATATTACAGGCAGTTAAAAGAAAGCAGCAGAGAAAGGATAATCGTATGGCGACAGAGAAGCTGTTAGGTTAATGCATTAGATGAATCTCCATTGAGGCTTCCAAACAAAAGCAGCTCTAATAGTTGCTTGTATTGGGATGTTTATGTAATTACTCTGTATGCTTTTAAAAAGATGAAAAGCTTAGTAATTACTACTACATCTCAAAGAAAATCTTTTATGCTTTGATCATCTGTACAAAAGCGCAGAAACTGGCTTGGTGTGTCATATCATAGACCAGCAATGGGAAATCATCCTGTGACATGGAAACTCAACCTTCTGTTGGTTTTTGTTCCAACAAAAGAATCCATCGGTTTAAAAAAACCTACAGACTGCTGGCTTTTTTACTGGACCACACTCTTTTGTTTGGATTCAGCTCTATATTTGCTTTAAATGGATGTGAGCGCATCGGATCAAACGCATATTGTTAGGTTTGTTCCAGCCAACACTTTCTAAGACTTGCACTTTACATTTCACTTTGTGAACACTTACAGTGTCGTACAGAGGGTTGGGATTGAGGCTGAATTCTCCATGGACAAACAAAAAATTTACATTTATACGTCAGATGTCGCGCCATGCTGCTCTTTTTAGATTTGCATACTTACAGAATATTTACTTAATCATGCACAGGTGACTGAAAATTGCTATTGGGCTCTTTTAAAAACTTTATTATTATTATCATTATTATTATTATTTACCTGGGAAGGAACCCATTTCAGGTTTTATTGAGCAATTCATCCCTAATGATCTGATTTCTGTCCTGACAGATTAGTAGTTCTCTATATAAATATAGAAAACCCACATTTGTACATGCTGTACAAACACAGCCCATCTAACCAGCCCTCTGAACTTTGGGCAACAAGCAGATGACAGGTTTTCAGACAGCACTTGAGCTCAGCGGTAGATCCACTGCAGAGGATTGATAGTTTGCCAGTGAAGAAGCCAGCCTGTGCTGAATGCAGTGCCACAAGCTGGGCAGATGCCAGGGTGCCCCTAGTCCAATGGCAAGGGGAAGACTAGTAGTAATGAGGACCTGGAGAGTAGCTTCAACCACACACGCAGAGACACACACACAAACGAGGGAGGGGAGATTTACAAAAAAAAGAAAGAAAGAAAGAAAAAGGTGCAAGCTAAAAGCTGTTGCAAGCCAACGTGTGAGAGATAATCTCTGATGTGATCGACACAAAACAAACTTTGATTTTCCAACAAAACTTCAATAAAGTCACACAGCGAGTTCTAGTCAGCTCAACAGAAACGTGGCAGCACGGTTAGTTTTATCTGGGTCAAAATGCTGTAAATTGAAATACTTCACTCTTCTGTCTGGAAAAAAAGGTGTTACATGACTTCCTTGGATGCCACCTCCATGTATCTTAACAGATTTTAATGAACCATATGTTTTCTTACTAAAGGCATAACTAATAGCTGCAGCCAAGTTGTGCTTTGTCTTCTTCACGGTATGAAAATTGCTGATAGACGCGTGACAGGAGTGACAGACAAGTTAATTAAATTTGTAAGATATTTTAATTAGTCATGCCAATCATGAATTGGCATAATTGAGATGGGATACCAAAGACCACATGTATCTGATCTGCGAGTGAAATTAATCAGATCTAAAAGGCAGTGCACACTGGGAGAGGAACCTTTGATTTTCATTTTTAACCAGCTTTAAAATTTTAACCAATTTTAAAGCTGAAGATAAAAAATATGATCTCAGTTGGACTGTCTGAGACTAGCTGTGTTTACGGAATAATGTTAGAGCTGGGGGGGGGGGGGGGGGGTTAGAATCAGAGGCAAACCCAACAATGTACAGTACTCGGGATAACACTTTAGGAGTAGGGCGCCAACTACAGCCTCAACGATCCACTTAGCTGTCTATAATTTTCCAGTAAATATTTTGTCACACTGTCTATGAACACCAGTAAATTAGGAAACAAATTTCATATCTGGTGCTATCTGATTTATGTCAGTCTCTATACTATTTAAGAGCATCATCATATATTAAGGTTTCACTGCTAGTCTCTCTTTGGTCCACTATGTGGTGCTTTAGTGCTGTCGCTGAAAATGTGCTGCAGCGTTCCAGCTGTGATTTCTAACAGGAATGATGTCAGTGTAGTATCTTTGCCAAAAAGCAATAAGTCACCAACAAACTGGTGTGTGCACTCACACACACAGTGGGTATTTGCAGCTCTACAGCTACCACTCCACCACCACATTTAATTGAGACTGCCTTCTTTGAATAAGCAGTTTACTTGAATCTTTATCATCATCACAGAAATACATGATTTAGATGAAGTGAACCTGACCACATAATAACTGCTGACTAGTTGTCACCAGATCCCAAAAGATGAGTTTGTCTCATGGCTATTTGTAGTCTCTAAGTAATGGCTTAAGAGTCAATTAGGTACATGGAGTCCTTAGAAACACAGTATTATTAGAAGCAAACAGATACAGATCAAGGAACAACACTCCACAAAAGGTGCTCCTAAAGCTCTAGTAATTAAGAGCAGAGGTCCAGAGAGGGTTTGCATTATTTAGGCTAGCTATTTATGCTATAAACTAATCCCCTACAGCCACATGACATTATTTCTAAAGGGACCCAGGGGGTCTAAAGGGACATCAAGTAATAGTGATCACACCCGCAAGAAAGTTTACACACAGAGCAGAGCACCTAAAAACCAGAAGCAGTTGTAAATATAGACCAGATTTAAAAAGGGAAAATGAATCTATTCCCAAAAATGTTGTTCTTTTTTTTTTCTAAGAGAAGATTGGTATTTCAGCTACAAGCCAGTGATTAAAACTGACACTGGCCTAAAGCCAAAACTTTTGTCCTCACTGCTTTTCACTCAGTAAATTATATTTGTGCAACAAAACATGCATCATTCCATTTAAACAAACCAAATTATTTACCCCGTACAACTTCCCATTTTTTCATTACGCACCTGCTGTGAGCACAGCTGACCTTGTTAACTCTGATGGAAACCTTCCATTTCAATTAGCGAGGTCAAGGTAGCTTTTTATACATTTAAAATCCAGCTGCAGAGTCCAGAGGCCTTCCATCTAGTTGGTCGACGTTCAAGGTTTTGTTTAGGTTTATTTGTGTTTCGCAGTATTTTCAATTCCACCCACCACAAAACCTTGATACAGCTCCATCAATTCCATTAACATACAAACACTAGATTACAATCCCACATACATACATACTGGAGTGCCCTTCATAAAGGCTTAAATAATCATCATCACAGCATGTAAATTAGTAGCCAAAAAACAAAAAAACAAAACTGTGGATAATCACTTTATTCCCCCCCCCAAAAAAAAAAAAAAAATTTAAAAAATGCATATGTACCATTATAACAACGTGCTTTATGTTGACTTTTATAGCTTTTACTGAGAGCTTGTTTTTGGGCAAATGAAATTAAACTTATAACAAAAGTGTGTGTGTGTGTGTGTGTGTGTGTGTGTGTGTGTGTGTGTGTGTGTGTGTGTGTGTGTGTGTGTTTTTAATGTCTTGGTGGGGACCAAAATCTCAAATTTACTACACTGGTGGGGACCAACAGCCCTCATGTGGACCAAAATCCAGGTGCTTATGGGGTTGAAGGCATTTTTCACACTCAAAATGTGGTTTTAGTGTCAGGGTTACAATTGGGTTATGGTTAGGTTTAGGGTAAGGCATTCATTTTTGATGGTTAGGGTTAGGATAAGCAGCTAGGAAAAGCATTATGTTAAAGAGATGTCCCCACTAA
Source organism: Simochromis diagramma (assembly GCF_900408965.1). Lineage (NCBI taxonomy): Eukaryota > Metazoa > Chordata > Actinopteri > Cichliformes > Cichlidae > Simochromis > Simochromis diagramma. Next base: position 2,753,785 of record NW_024387200.1, on the reverse strand, counting down.
CTAGCAACGCCTGATATGTGTCCATGTGTGAGCATGCATAAGCTTTACAAAAACCCCATGTGTTTTTATTTTTAAATGTCATAATCATTGTTAATGCTGGTATATCACAAAACCCCTAGAAAATTAAACAATTAAACCGGACTAGAAAATGGTTCATTTGCCACTATCAGCAGACGAATAATTCCCTGTTCATACTACATCATCACAGTCAAAAACTGGACAATCATGGCCAGCTGTACTGTTTATTGCTGATTTCATCCACGAGCAGACTGGCAGCATACGACTTCCTGAAGCTTTGCAGTGCTTTATAAACATTAAGGCCTACTTAACTTTGATTTTTCATGTGCCACATACATCACATAGCAAAAAAGTGCCAGGGTTCAGTTTTAGGTTTTCTGAAGAAACTGTGTAATTACACTGATTAAATTAAGGTACTTTTAAAACCTATGTGTTCATTTTCTATGGGAACTGTACACAGAAGCTGAACCCACCTTGTTCCCTCCGTCATGCATGGCCCAGCCTGTGCGCTTCACCCCAAATGCAACATGGGATTCTGAGGCATCCAAGCAGGTAACAGGATGACCATAGACTGAGTGGAGCATCAATGGCTCCTCCTCCCGTGGGTCCAACAGGTACATGGACTCTCCTGCTGCCAGAGCTGCCAACGGACATTGCTGGTCCCTACCTGGGACTAAAGTCATGCTCTCTACCTGTGAGATTAGACAGGATGGAGCACAATTTTTTTTTTACATATACATCAGTATAGAAAGTGACTTTATTAAGTATAAAACTGCATTTTAGTACATTACTTGCACACTTATGTACAAGTCATTTAATCACTGCACTTTTTAATTCTTTGATCATGTCACCTTGGTCTTTTTTGTCCTTCCCTACCTGCCACATAAATGCCTACTACTATGCCTGTGAACTCAAACTACCAGGATACTAAATAAATAACCAGTACTTTAAGTGATTTCCTCCACAGTCCAAACCCCAACAAAAGCCAATTTCCAACTTGATATTCAGAGAAAAGCTGAAAGCAACAGTCTAATAATTAACATAATTGCACATTGAAATGTGTCATCTGATAAAAATGAAGAACTCTGACTCACAGTCTTGGGTAGCTGAGTCTGGCATACTGTCCTCCAGTAGCCACAGTCTTTTGCGCAGTCAAGCCGAACATCTGATCCAGTGGCGGAGATCAGGACAGGACTGTCAGGGCTTAGGGACAGGACCTGGATCCTCCCTGTAGTCTGGTAGTGGTAGATGGGTTCCCCACCTGTCTCTGTGCTCCACAGGTCTACACAGCCTATCCCAAAAACAGTCCCCAAGTCTTTTACTGTATGCATTTAATGTATGCATTTATCGCATAAGGAAAAATGATAAACAAAGGGCATCATGTACAGAAATTACAAGTGCATCTAACCGTAGGTTTCCAGGCTTGATAAAGAAAAGTTGATTGAAAAGACTAATGATTGCCTTGCTTTTGATTAGAAGTTATACATAGTGTGTATTTGGTGTGGGCAATGCTTTGCCCAAAAGATACCACTGCATTACACATATATACACAAACACTGACCATCTTCATACGCAGCAGCAGCCAGCGTGCCGTTGACCTGGACGTGACTAACATGTGGTCTCGGCTCAGTGTTAGCAGACAGACTATTGGCCTTCAGGTACGAAGCCGTTGAGTCCCAGTGGAGGGTATCCCACAGCCTCACATCACCAGACGTGTACCTTAAATCCAAACACGCAAAAAGTTCATCAGTGTAAGGAAAGTTTTGTTGACCATTTTTTTCACAGCACGTTGAAAAGTTTCCACCTTCGAGAACACCTGACGTCACCCTCTCACCGCTGAATCATTTCCCCTTTCACACCCTCCTCCTTTGCTCACTCTGACTTGTTATTTTGTTTTCATCCTTTGTTACACGATCTTTCGACAATTACGATGGTGTTGTTTGGGCGACACAATAACGAACATTTCGCCCCATTTTCCAGGACAGCTTGCGCACCACGAGTTTTCAGTTCCTTTTTAAATTTTTTATACATCACAGCTCTAAAACTTCTGTCTTACTACAAATGAAGTAATATTTGATCATTTATTTAAAAGTATACTTTTACTGAGACTGGGATATGCACACATACACAGTGATACACACTGGACCTTGATTTTACTTTGGGTTTAAATATTGATTTTATTTGTTCTGATGACATTTTTATCTCTGATCATCACTGTATTCACCGCTGTATTCATAAATTCCTCGACAGCGGGGACTCTTTTTAGATGCTTTTAATGTAAATCTATCCCCTCAAAGCGATGCCGATTTCTTAAGAGATCTATTTAATAAGCATTGTCTTTCCATTTTGGATGAAATTTGTCCAGTTAAAATGAGACAAGCTTCTGTTTCTTAGTCCTCACCTTGGCTAAATGACAGTATTTCCTGCTTAAATCGTGATTGTCGCAAAGCTGAGAGCTTGTGGAAGAAAACTAATTGAAATGTTCATCTCCTTTACTTCAAGGATCTGTTAGTTTCTTTCAACAATGCAATTAGAGATGCGTGGGCTGCCTATTTATCTTATCTGGTTGCAAAGGGCAGAGGTAATCCTAAGGTGTTATTTGACACTATTACTGACATTATTACTCCTGCTCCACCTGCTGCCCCCATTTATTCAAATGAAGACTGTGAAAATTTCCTTCCTTCTAGAAAAAATTAGTAATATAGGAAATTATTTTTCCCCATCAGCTTATGCACTGTCTGATCCTACTCTAGCTTGGTCTGTTATTTTAGAACATTTTCTACCCATTTCACTACCCGAGCTGGTAAAAATAGTTAGCTCAATGAAAGCATCCTCCTGTTCACTTGACTGTTTGCCTGCATCGCTATTCAAAAGTGTCTTCCATTCCATTGGTCCCTGTGTGCTCATCATAATTAACACCTCTCTGACATCTGGTAAAGTCCCTGCTTATTTTAGAAATGCTGGTATACAACCCCTTTTAAAAAAAACCTAAGTTAGACCTTTTCTTACCAGCAGTTACAGTTTTAGACAAACATAATATTCTTAACAAATTCCAGTCTGGCTTTCGTAGAACCCATTCTACTGAAACAGCCCTTCTTAGGGTCTCCAGTGATATTTTGTTGCAAAACGATGCAGGAAAATGTTCTGTTTTGCTGATGTTGGATCTCACGTCGGCCTTTGACACCGTTGACTATCACATCCTACTTGAAAGACTAAAATACTGGGTCGGTGTATCTGGATCTGCCTTAGAGTGGTTCTTATCATATCTGTATGAACGTTACTTTTTTGTGGCAGTTTCTAAATACAGGCCATCTTCGACGTCCCTGTACTATGGTGTGCCACAAGGCTCTGTGCTGGGGCCTTTATTGTTCTTAATATATCTACTTCCCATCCAGCATGTTTTGAGCCCCTTTGAGGACATCTGTTACCACTGCTACGCAGACAATATCCAGTTATGCATTTCTTTTAAGCCCCAAGATGTTTCTAAGCTACAGATTTTGAATGAGTGCTTAGATTCCATTAAAGTTTGGATGGCTGACAACTTCCTCCAACTTATAGAAGCAAAGACTGAAGTCCTTGTATGTCCTCCTGATAGACACGTACCTAAGATAATGAATGCTCTTGGTCCCCTTGCAACATTTGTGAAATCGTCTATCAGGAATCTAGGGGCAATCTTTGACCCAGCTTTCACTTCGGATGTTCACGTCAAATCTCTGGTTCGGTCCTGCTTTTATCACTAAAGAAACATTTCTAAACTAAGCCCTATTGTATCTCGTACTGAACTGAAGATTGTCGTTTATGCTTTCATTTCTTCAAGACTGGACTACTGTAATTTACTGTTTAAGTGTTTAAACAGACTCTTTGGAGCGTCTACAGATTTTTCAAAACGCTGCAGCAAGACTTCTGACCAAAACAGCTGCACTGGCTCCCCATTGAATTCAGAGTCCATTTTAACATTCTGGTGCTGACTTATAGAGCTCTTCATGGACAAGATCCTGCCTACATCATTGAACTTCTACAGCCCTATGTCCCTAGCAGGTCGCTGTAGGTCATGTAAGCAGGGTCTACTTGTCATTCATTATACAATGCTGAGAACTAAGGGAGACAGAGCTTTTGCCACTGTGGCTCCCAGACTGTGGAACTCACACCCACCGAGCTTAAGATCTCTGGACTCAGTAGCTTCTTTTAAAAAAACAACTAAAAACACTTTTTTTTAGAATTGCATTTAGTTAACTGTTGTCTGTTTTGTTTTATACTTTGTTGTCGTTGTGTGAAGCACTTTGTGATCTTTTATCTAGAAAGGTGCTATATAAATAAAGTTTTAGCTTACCTTATAATACATAGAGATGCATTATATATTTAAAAAATGAATAATAAGAAGAAGAATATGCATGTACAATTTCAGACACATTAAAACAAAACTAATTCAGACCATGTATGAAGTTTGGCTTGATAATTAATTGGTATGCAATTTACAAATTTACAAATATTAGAGAAATTCTCACATTTAAAAACTTTTAATTTGGTCAATTGGCTGACAAATTACTTTACCAGTTTTTCTTCAAAAGTTTTAATGAAATACATTTTTTATCTATCAACAAACTAATTAATAACCCTAGACCAGATGCTAAAATTAAGCTTAAATTTGATTTCGGTGATTTTTTTCCTCCACTTTTAGTCTTTCAAGGAAAAAATAAACCAAAAAAAGTTTTTCTTTCATTTTCTTTCATACATTTGATGCTGTCTGCCTAACTCGGGGCCAAACCAATCTAACTTATCGGGAATCCAATCAATAGGTCACACCAATGTAGACCTCAGGGATTAAGTTAACATTAGTTACACAAAAGTGAATTTATTTGCAAGGATGATTAATTGATCATAAAATACCTCATGCAGCTCACTCAAAAATAACATTTCTAGTAGCACAATTTCCTCAACAGATTGGAACATGACCTTCTGTTCATGTCATGTCATTTCACCAGACTCCAAGTTAGTGGAAAAGCCCTAACTATATCCCATCACACCTAAAACTCTCAAACCCTCCTCTTTCCTGTTTTTTTTTTCTTTTTTCGCCTAAGCCAATGAGCTCTCTCTACAGGAGACAGCAAACTGCCAAAGTTCCCACCTCCGCGGATACCATCATGTCTGAACAAGTGTGCAGTCGCAGTGTGTCATGCAGTCACAGCAAGTGTGACACAGGGTGTTCATGCGAGCACCCGTTATTTGCATGCATGACTTTGTTAGCGGGGTTTGGCAGAGAGTAGACAATTGGGACACACACACTTTGACTTAATTGGTACGTCAGCACAATGCCAGCTATCAACAGGAGGAAGATGATGTTGAATCATATCCAAGGAACTCATCAAAAACTTTGTACAGGAAGACTTGTGCACTGATTACTGCAATCTTCACGCAAGCCTCGGGAGATCCGGCCTCTATGTTACTGTGTGACTTTAAGAACTGTTGGGTTAACGAGACAGCATCTTATGTTGCTTTTTAAGTGCCAAATCTCATTTCACTGGTTTTCTAATAAGATTTAGTGGAGACAATTGAATCACTTCTGATTACTCTTAACGGCCATTGATTCCTTTCTAGATAAACAAATTCAAGTAGTTGAATTACCTTAGTTGAATTAACTTTTAATATAATGGGAAAAGTATTGATGTTGTTAATTTGTTAATAGCAGTAGTAAGAAAAAGAACAATTTAACAGCATGTTAACATTGTGCAAGGTGCCTTATTTCATAAATGCAATTTTCGTTGTCTTATGTGTCTTACGTGTGCTTTTTATCAGTGGGACACAGCAGGACTGAGGGGACTCTAATCACATCACTCTAAAGAGATGCTCCAAATTTCTGAGGCCTTATTGGGTCCCTTTGGCCACTCACAATCAATCACTGTCTCAGCCAACTAGTTCAAAGCAGTTGCAGTTTATTTAAACTGCAATTTATTTAACCCTTCCCTCACCATAGGACCATAAAGACACTCGTTTTGACTGAATCACACATTATCATGGCTCTTTTAACTTGGCCTTTATTTTCATCTTAACCACATTTGTGTGTAGTTTGGTGACTGCGTCTTGATGTGATGGTTTCCTAACAGCAAAATCTGTTAACAGACAAAGTACATAAAACCACCTGCACCTGTGGGTTTCTCTAGAAAGACATTCAACAGTGTCAAAATGTGACAACAGACTTGATTGCTGAAATTTCCAGAGTCACTTTGCAAGTTTTCAAAAGAAATGGAAATGGAAAAGGAATTAGAAGATGGCACATAGAACGTCCAGTAACAGTTTAGCCCCCCTGGCAACTAACCCTATGGGAGGCTTTAAGGCTTTTTTGTAAATGTCAGTGCTGTGAGCTATACGAATGATAATTGTGGACATCACACTCATGTGGGCCAATGGCATGCGACTGAATGTGGCAATACATTTGGATACTTAGGGCATCCGTCTGTGCACGTTCTTTAGTCTCAAAATCTTTTGCACCACTTCAACTCCACCCTCTTTCTCTGAAGCTTCTCAAAATTTGGGGTGGTGGTGGTGAATGTCAGCAAAGTGGAAAAACTGATCTCAACTGTAAAAATGGAACAATAAACGATATTTGATAAGTACTGACTTACGTGTTAATTTTTGGTAACAATGTTAGAAAATCATTTATTTATACTGTTAACTATCACATGTTCCAAATCTTTGACCAGAAAATTATTACCAGCTTATAGTCTTAAATTCACCGCCTGTCTCATCCCATGAAATTGAAGTCACTTAAGTGTTACTGCAAGTACATTTCTAACTGCTTCACTTGATTCTTCAATTGACTTTAAATGAATTATCCCCCTAAGAAGGGAAAACCAAATGTGTTGGACTGTCAGTAACCACTGCAATAAGACATATAGTCATACATGTTTAATTAAACACCCAGTAAAGAATCAGAAAGGTTATGATCAAGATTAATTTACACCAAGACACCTGACAAGAAAAAGAGACAGAAGCAGAACTGAGTATATGAGGAGTCAACGTTACAGCTAACATCGTTACTAATCGGCTGTCAGAAGCGTCCTACATGCATCCTTGATACTCACCCAGCTAAGACGAAGTTGTCATAGGAGCTGACGTCACAGAGCACCTTCCCCAACTCGAACTGCAGCTGGCTGATGGATCCCACTCGATTCTAGGTGAAAATTATAGGCTGGCTGAAAACTGATATATTTTATTAGATGAGAGACGCGCAGCTGGTCTACTGTCAGTTCTGCACTAATATCAGTCTGAGAAATACAGTAACAATTAGTATTTCCCAATGAAGTGAAGCAGTGATGCTTTACAAAAGAAAGCTTGTAAGGGCCTTGCTGTATAGTGTCCATGTTCTTCTGCCTGTGCGGGTTTTCCTCTGGCTACCTCACACATATTTTGAAGGTAGGTGCAAGTGTGAGTGCATGTCTGTCTGTTAGTTTTACCGATACAATTAGGGTAAGTCGATGTCCCAGTTTATGTATGACAGCACAGGATTTTCATCCTCTGTCCCAGTATCACAAATTGACATAATGTCCCACATTTTAATGGGCCCCAGTTTTCAATAGTAAGTGCTTCAGGAGACGCTTTCCCAAAGTCTGCCTTTTTTCTGAGAAAGCAGGAAAGGCAGTTATCTAGGTCAACTTGTCACCAGCTTTTCCAGTTGTGCAAAGTCCAGTGAGGAAATGCAGTGAAAATGAAATCTTTGTGAATCTGTAGGTCATTCAAAGACTGTCTTTTGACTTATTCTTCAATTTTGCACAGCTGCTGGATGGAAGCATCTGTTTCGCCACAGTAAAGTAGTTCAAGCTCACCTTCCAGTTGAAGCGCACCGTTTTAGAAGAGTTCCTGCAGTCTCGCAGCATACTCTTCCAGCAGGGCGAGTCAGACATGCTGGCATTCTGATGGTAACCATCCCTCACGCACAACTTGAACCACAGAACAGAGTCCTCTGCAAGGACTCTCCATGCCCTGCTCACCTGAGAGAAGATTAAACCGTGTAACTGTGGATTGAGTCAGCATACATTAAGAGCTTGCATCACTTATTTCTATTTAACAAGCTCGGCTGACTGCCAAATGGACTCGTCACATGCGGGTCTGGCACACAAAATGTAATTTATTAATCTGTACCAAATTAAGTCGTGAAAGGCAAATAAAGCTTCCCTAAGCAATTCAGTATGTGTTGCTACAAATGAAGAACTTAACTTTTTAAATCACACACATCGCTATTGTATAGCTGGGGTGCGGTTTTGGCCATGAAGATTTCTGGTCCCTGTGCAACAAAATAATTTGTTTTAGCCTCAGAGTTGTTTTAATTTGAATCCCTCCCAGATTGTAACGCTTGTCAATGTGCAACTGTTCTTCTAAAGTAGAGGTTCAAAAACCCTTTTTAGAATGTGAAAGATAGATACTTGCAATAACCCCTTGATGTTATCCACTCGCTCACTTAAGCAAGACTTAAGTCACCAAGTAGTTCAATAAAATAATGATTTATTTCTCTGTTGCCCATTTAAACACATTTTAGAGCTCTATTTTCACAAGAAAATAGCGAAGAATACTCACGAGTAACCAGATAAGCATATGTCCATTCCTGTCCCATTAATTGAACAATTTATTTTATTTTGAAGTGACTGCCAAAACAATGTCCTATTTATGTAAACACTTTTTTCATCAAATGAATCCCTTCTGTTGGCTGAAAACTACAGTACCAGGGTTTTCCATCAGTGAATACAAGGCCTTGCAACGTCGTCTTGTGAAAAACCTGATTAACCTCTAAGATTCATTCTGGAGCTGGTGGATGAAAACACTGACCTGTACCCCTGAGGTGACGTTTGTCCAGCCTCTTACTCAGACTGCTTACCTGGGCACATCGGCCTAGTTCTGCACAGTTGAGATATTGGAATATCTTCAAAGCTATCTCATACGGCAACTCAATATCAAAGAAGGGAATGTCATTGACTTCATTCTGCAAAACAGATCATTAAACACACATTATATACCCAGCTGACTGTGGTCAAGTACCATCTGACGGTGTGCATTATCGCTCTCATACCAGATCCTGAATGAGTTGGTCTACCAGCTCTTCTTCTTTCTTGACCTTTCCCTGAGGCTGCTGCTGCAAGGATGAGCTGCAGACATTAGTCATGTTATGATATTGCCTCTTTCTCCTGCTCCTCTCCTCCTCAATTCTGTCCAACAGAGGGCTGGTCCTTCCATCCAGCAAACTACTTGCAATGGACACATACTGAGGCTGATCCTCTGTCTCTGCGGCAGCAGCAAGAGCAGCAGGTTTTCCCCCTACACGAACATGCTCAGTGCAACCACCTTCTTCTGGCTTTGAATGACTACCGGCCTTGTTAAGGTTTTTTAAGTCTCTCTGGCCTAACTGATCATCAATATCCCGGGAAGAGGAAGGCGCACAAACCAGTCTTTGCTCCCCCTTTTTACTCGATAACTCTCGTTTCCAACGCTCCCTGAACGCAGCAAGATCGTTCTCTGCCATATTCTTCTGTCATCGCTGAAAATCTAACTTTTTTTCAACATTACAAAGTACAATTTTGTAGTTTTACAGACGAGTTAAGAATAGAAACAGAACGACACCGACAAAAAACAAGCACGTCCTCCTGTATAAACAGTCCGAAGAGGGAAAGCGAGCAAATGTGCAAAAGTTCCGCCAACTTTTAATTCCGCATTTTTATTATAGACGCGTCGATTGCAGGGGGAGATATATTGTATTTGTGGGCAATGTTTTGGCAATTTGTTTTTATACAAAATTTATTATTTCGTATTACATAGTTATGTGTACAGGATGATCACATTTGAGAAAAAGTGCAATTTTTATTAGAACTTTAAAAGAATTTAAGCGTGCTAATGCAGAAAACTCCCCAAGATAAAACCAAACAGGAGCGATCCAAGAGTTAATCATTGCATCGCTCTTTTGGGAAAAGATGATGTAAACCCCACACCATGTGACACTGTAATGAATAATACAGTAGTGAGAGAGGTGGGGGAGAAAGGGGGGACGCAAACACTGTAAAGGTTTGCTGAGAAAAAGAGAAGGAGGGTCCTGTATCCTCAAGACTTAAACTGAGTAGACCGTGCGTTTTGCCGCGAAGACGAGATGTGCTGGCTGCCGATAGACCATCCTCTGCTGCTTCCAGGTGACTCAACCTGCAGCTCCCGTCGACCCTCGCCGTGCTCCGTGGCTCAACTGCTCGCGTCGCGCCTACGAAGGATCGGGGATCAGCTGGAGAAAAGCTGGGCGACCGAGCGGGCGGACGTCGGCTACAGCTGCGGGGACAGAGGGACGGTGGTGGTAAGCGGACGGGGTCACCTGAAGGAGGGCTTCCTGTGCGTTGCGCTGCACTTCACCGTGCTCGTGCTGTTCGTCGCGAGGCGACACCTGTAGGGCGCGAGGCTGCCTCACCAGCAACAGGTGAGTAAACAGAGTCACGTCACCTGTTCGAGCGCGAAACCACTAAGCCTATCTCAGATTTGGATGAAAATTCATTTAGGCATATTGTCAAATTGAAACACACACACTAAATAAATACAAAAATGCTTCTTCTTTTTTTGACGCAGGCCAGAAGAACATTTTCTTTACTACTTCCATCAACTTTTCTTGGCCTTTCCCAAATGAAATAATCAATTTTAAGATATAAAAATACATTTAACCTCTCAATATTTGCACAACAACTTTCATCAAGGGACCATAAAAACTGGATAAATAAATTTGGCGATAAAAAATGTTTTAAGTATTAGGTAATTATTAAGAGTCGCACTTCTACAGAAAATGAGATGAAATAAATATTAGGATAGAACTGATGCCATTCTCTACATTTCATTTTCAGACGGTGCTAAATAGAAATTATAGCTCTACTGTAGGTTTCACGTTTCTTATAATGCGTCTCAATAAAGTGCGTGTATCTCTATCTCATCATAGACGGTGCCTTTAAGATTATGCATGAGGGAAAGCAACGGGCTCTCATCATTTGCACTTAAAGCAAAGGATGGAGGAGAGTCGGAGGACGCGGTGCAGGAAGAAGTGTGCACAGCGGGTGGAAAAGCGACAAACGAGGAAGCGGGTTAAATTTGTGTTTCAGGAACGGAACTGCGTTTCTGACTATTCTGCATGTGGCATGAAGACTAACTCAGGTCGGATATGGATGCACTATACCGAGCTGAGACGACACCAGCAGCCCTGCAGTCAGTCAGCGGCTATATCTACCCCTACGTGACTCTCCAATTCTGTCATCCCATCTACAAGCCGGTGATGTAATCTTCCCCTGGTAGAGTGGAGGGAAAAGCTTACTAATAGTACGCCTTTAAAATTTTCACCTCCCACAATGCGAGTGCATCAGTGAAAACTGGGGTTAAACTCATTAGACCTTCTGTATCTAGGCTACAATTAGTGCAGCAATCCTTAATAATGCACTGAAATGTTTCCAAGCTTCATAATGCACTGTACCTTTTCTTTTTTTTAAACATAAGCTATAAGTGTAAGCATGTAAATAATGAGAGTGGTTTTTACAGGTGTTTTCTACAGTGTTTAGATGATGTTTACACATTACTCTGCTTTTTTTTTTAATCTGTTGGGGGGAGTGTTATGTGGCTTGTTATTATAAAGAAAACTCCTAGGAAGCTATGCTGTTATGCTGTCTGTGATTTCTGCAAAAAAGAAAAAAGCTTTTTTCCCCCTAGTATATTTAATGTAATGTGGGTAAAATTCCTGAAACGGTCTTTTATAAAGTGTATGGTCTTTATACTTTTAAAACATTTCATATGAATTTTTAGCAGTCCTGATAATAAAAAAAACGTTTACTGAGATATGTTCTTTGTGTCATTGCATTTAGACAAGAAATACACCTGATATTTGAGCTTAAGTGCTTTATTTCAAAACCAATGATCTCAGTGCTGCACTGCGCATTTTCCATATAGTCCTAGAGTCTATTAAGCAGCCCGAGGAAAATTATTCTAAATAAAATACACAGTAACAACATAAATGAGGAATAACAATGGAAGACAATTTACAGTGTGGACGATTATCAGATATGTGCCTCTGATGTCAGTGACAATGTACGTACTACATATCAACACTTTTACAATGCACCGTTTATGGTCAGGCTACTTAAACGGCACACACCACCTTGTTCCTTATTCAGTATCTATATATGCTTATGTTTTACCAACCACAACATCTTCTACCTAAAGAGTACAAACTGATTTTCCATTAAGAATCATTCTGAGACATTTCATTTTCAAATAAAGTCATTTGTAGAACTAAATCGATACATGTGATGAAATTGTAAAGACAACTCAGAGTGTATATTCAGTCACGTTTTACATTATAACCGCACTTAAAACAAACTTTTATATTAAAAAAAGTCAAATAAAAAGTTACCCATAGATTACAACAGTAGCGAACCATTGAAATTGAGCTCAAGTTTATGTTCCTTTACCACATTGATCATTTCTTTAAACATGTGGCCTCAATCACCAGCTTTATAGGAGATGATTGTTTTTAAATATATTCGATTATGGCCTTCTCAAATGCCTATAAATTTAATGTCCCCAATATATCATGTATTACCCCAATTATTCCTAGCCAGATTTATATAAGACATTTACAGAAACATCACTGTTTACCTGGCTTCAGAGTACAATCACATATCTCTGGATGCTCATGATATATTATTAGAACTTAATAAATTTGGAAGTGAGCTGAGGTGGTGCCATCCTTCCAGCATCTCAGGGTCTCAATGACAGTAGACCGACACAGTGGACACGTTCTCTCACGATCGAACCACAAACACAGGCATTCCTCGCAGAACACGTGCTGCAGAATAACAAAATCTTCATTTATTTGATGGCAGACGTGTGACACATACATAGCTAGGATATCTTGCTAAAAATACCAATAAATAAGTAAATTTGTCACTCAAGCTACTCTTGTGAAAACTGCATCTAAAAAAAAAATGGACATAGTCACCATGAAATCATCACGGGTTAATGAAGCCTTGTTGTGAAACATTGAGCATACTTGACCCTCCATATAAGCACTTCCGAAACCAGATGTCACAACTGCAGGGAACATCTGACTGTGAAACCATGTGACATAACCATGGAAACAACAAAAGCAATAATCACATGTTAGGCTTGTCCTGCATTATTGCTCTTTTGGATGAAGGGGGCTGTAATTTCAAAAATTAACATCAGTCACTGAACCTAGTGACTGAGCCCTTAAGTATTTATTAGAGGATCAAGGAATCTAAAAGCTGTTTGTGACCACAGAGCCACCCTCTGCTGGCCATTAGAAAGAATGCAGGTTTGGTTTCAGACCCAGAAACTATGTCCATCTTTTATAGAAGTCTATAACATAATTGTTATTTACAGATGATAACAGAGCAACAAAAGTAGGTCATATTAACTTTTAACCACACCCAAATAACAGTCAGTATATAGTGACATTCAGTGACAACAATTTTGACTTTAAATGAGCCAAATAATTTGCAAAATTTAGATTTTTTTTTTTTTTACCATTTTGTTACCAGTTAATGAACCCTTACCTGACAGAGAAGTGCAATGGGGTCTCTAAAATCAGCCTGACAAATAGCACAGACATCACCTGCCTCGCTGCACTGCTGACTGCCAGCTCTCACTCCATAACTCTGGATGACATATGCACAAACACACAAAGGAGTGAAATCTTCTGGATACTCATTTAGATTTTTTATAAATTCTTGAAAAAAACCAAAAAAAAAACAAACCCACGACTGACCTGGGAGCTGCAGAGCATGACCAAGGCCTTGTGTATTGCAGATATACGTCCGCAGATGTCAAAGGACTGCAAATCAATCAAGATCAAGACAAAGCACAATTATTTAAAAAATAAAAAAAATATGGAATTACAGCATCCCTCAGGATTCCCCATTTCATCCAAAATCAGAAAGGACTTAGTTTACAGACATGCAAACAGATTCACAAGTCCATATTTGGGCACACCGCTGCTTTGAAATGAAAACAAAGAAACAAAAATCTATTTTACATAACTGTTCATTTCAACTCTAAAACAACAAAAATGGATTCATTTTAGGGGCACACCTCACTAACTTAATTCTTATCTCACTGTCTTTATATGAAATAAAGCCATTACAAATTGATCAAAAGTCCAAATTGTTTCAATTACACACAAACTAGACCTTTGATAACTTCCTCCACCTACAGCCTTCTGGTGTAAGCTCGTTTCTTTGAAGTTCATTCAAATGTTGCCCAGTCATTCAACACCGTTATGACGACAATGACTCAAAGAAGCATTCATATCAGCATGCTGTTATACTAAAGCAAGCCTTGCTTTGCCTGATTCTGGAAAACACCAGTGTGCTGCAACTTGTACATGGAGTACGCACATCCAGGAGATTACCCACGAAACTCAGTCGAACACCCCCATATTTAAGAACTACAACATCTGAATCACTGTTATATTTAAAGAAAGCAGGTCAATAACTGTAACCACACATTGTAGAATGAATAGTCTCAGAGTGTAAATAATCTTTGCATCATCCATAGACTTGCTCATTCATGTTCCATTAATTTTCACTATTTCTGTTCTCCCACAGAATGTCGTGTCCAACTTTTAGTGAGTCATTGCCCAAGAAAGTCTATTTTCTGAGTTTTGAAGTCTTTTTAAAGGCTGACCTTCCTGTGACCATTGACTAAGTTTTCTGCCTTCTTTCTTCCCCTGTCACGGGTCCATGAGCTGAGGTGCATTCTTACTCTGAAACTAGTGTTGCTTAAAAACACGTCACGGACACTGTGACATCATACATCAGTTTCTGTGAAGACGTGTGTGTGTGCTTCAGACATTGACCCCCAACACACCTTCCACCTCTCCCCCCTTCACCCTGCCCCTCCCCAATCCAGACTCAACGACCTCCACCACACCTCTCACCCCCCTTTCCTCCTCCCTGAAACTCAGAATACACACTCAGGATGTGAGCCGACTATTCCAGAAACAGAAGCCCAGGAAAGCCCCCGGACCAGACGGCGTCTCACCCTCCTGCCTCAAAACCTGTGCTGAACAGCTGGCTCCCATCTTTACTCGCATCTTCAACAGATCCCTGGAGCTGTGTGAAGTTCCCTCCTGCTTCAAACGCTCCACCATCATCCCAGTTCCCAAGAAACCCACCATCACAGGACTGAATGACTACAGACCTGTCGCCTTGACGTCTGTGGTCATGAAATCCTTCGAACGACTGGTGTTAGCCCATCTGAAAGAGATTACAGGCCACCAGCTGGACCCTCTGCAGTTTGCCTACCGGGCAAACAGGTCGGTGGATGATGCAGTGAACATGGGGCTGCATTACATCCCGCAACACCTTGACCGCCCGGGAACTTATGCCAGGGTCCTGTTTGTGGACTTTAGTTCGGCTTTTAACACCATTGTGCCTGTACTTCTCTCCTCCAAACTCTCCCAGCTCAGCGTGTCACCAGCTACCTGTCAGTGGATCACCAGCTTCCTGACAGACAGAAAGCAACAAGTGAGGCTGGGGGAGATCACCTCTGAAACCCGGTCCCTCAGTATTGGTGCCCCTCAAGGATGTGTCCTCTCACCACTACTGTTCTCCCTCTACACTAACGACTGCACCTCCAAGAACTCGGCTGTCAAACTCCTAAAGTTTGCAGATGACACCACTGTCATTGGCCTCATTCAGGATGGTGATGGGTCTGCATACCGGCAGGAAGTTGAGCGGCTGGTACTCTGGTGCAGTCAGCACAATCTGGAGCTGAACACTCTTAAGACTGTAGAGATGACAGTGGACTTCAGGAGACATCCCTCAACTCTGCTCCCCCTCACCATATCAGACAGCCCTGTGTCAACTGTGAAGACCTTCAAGTTCCTGGGCACAACCATCTCCCAGGACCTGAAGTGGGAGACCAACATCAACTCCATCCTCAAAAAGACCCAGCAGAGGATGTACTTCCTGAGACAACTGGGGAAGTACAGTCTTCCACAGGAGCTGCTGATCCAGTTCTACACTGCAGTCATTGAGTCTGTCCTGTGCTCCTCCATCACAGTCTGGTATGGAGCAGCCACTAAACAGGACAGGAGCAGACTGCAGCGGACTGTACGGGCAGCAGAAAGGATCATCGGCGCCCCCCCCCTGCCCTCCATCCAGGATCTGTACCTCTCAAGAACCAGGAAACGGGCAGGGAAATTCATCGCAGACCCCTCACACCCTGCACACAGACTTTTTGATCTGCTGCCCTCTGGCAGACAGTACAGAAGCCTGCAGACCAGACATAGGAACAGTTTCTTTCCCCTCGCCATCTCCCTTCTTAACAGTTGACCTGTCACACTGCTCCCACTGCCAGACCGCAGCTGCACCTTATGTACATTATGTAGTATTCATTCCACCTCATTCATTTCTGTATTTTATGTATATAAGTTTAGATTCGTTATTTATAGTTGGTTTACACAGCTTTGTGTGTGTATGTGTAATGTGTATATATAGACACGTGTGTGTGTGTGTGTGTGTGTGTGTGTGATTTACATTGCTGTGCTTGAGAGCCACCATCTACCAGAATCAAATTCCCTGTATGTGTCTGCACATATACTTGGCCAATAAACACGATTCTGATTCTGATTCTGAAATGTGACAATGCTGGGTTTGTTTTTTTTTTGTTTTCCACCAGTTTTACAGAAATTTGCAGAGGCATTACCTTTCCATACTGAGAACAGCAGACTAAATGGTACTAATGACTTACAATTATTGGGGAGAAAAGAATGGTTGAGGAAAAGTCTGATAATTTTAAATGACCCCTCATCTGGATTCCCCCTCGTGCCAAAATTTCCATGATACCAATACATGACTGAAAATAATGACTGAATTTTGATGATTTTTTTGCAAAGGAGCACCACTAAAATTCTACCAGAAGTCTAAAAGTAAGTCTTTAGTGAAAACCTTCCATGCAAAACCTAAAAAAAAAAAAAAAGGACAAAAACAATTTTGCCCTCAGGTGCTGAAACCTTGCAGAGGCTGTAGATGATGATGAGTGTAGCTCCCAGGAAGTAACTGTTAGAGGGGTCTTCTCCCATGATGTACTTGTACCACAACTGGATGGGAACGAGAGCTCGAAACAGCTGGCTCAGCTCCTCGATCAGCAGGTAGAACTTACCCTGCACAAACACACACAATATTAAAAACTACATCAACAGCTGAGACTTCAATTATTCAGTGTCAGTGACTATATGTGGCCATGTAAACTGAATGGCAGCACTTTTGAAAGAGAAACAAAAAAGACACATAACACAAGTTTCAAATATAAGGAAAAAATATATATACCCAGTGGAGACAATATGTATTCTTTGTCTGATCCACTCACTAGCTGTCCAAAAAAGCAAAAAGGACTCAGTAGCTTCAGGGCACTCTTCTATCTAGTCGAGAGCAGTGTGGTATTAAAAGCTTAAAACAGCATGCCTCCAGCCCAAATGTGGCCGCTGTCCAGATCTCAGCAGTTTCACAGCAGTACAAGCAATTTCCTCACACTGCAAGGGAAACTGGCAGCGGCTCTTTCCACCTGCTACCCAGTGCCCACATTAAGCTCAGCCCTATGGGGGCTCGCTAGCTATCTTTAAAGGGCCTCCCTTCCGTAATCACAGAGTAGAAATGTACTTCTGTCTCCACTGCCACAAAGTCTGTTAAGTGAATTGGGGACGGTTAAAAGCGGGGGCGAACAAAACGAAGGCAAACTTGATTCCCCGATTGCCCCGGCTTGCATAATGACTTCCTGGATGATAGCTGACAAAGATTGATGACTGTGGGTAAAGAGGCACAAGCAGCTGGGTAGGCAGGGGAAGTAGACCTCTACTAGCTACTAATTCATCTTCCTTATTGTCCCCTCAGTCTGGCATCCCACAGTGCCCATCACGCCCACGTAAAAACTGTCAAATTTAAAGTTTGGAGATGAGCCAGCCAGTGTGAGTAGCAAATACTGCTTGAGTAGTCCTTAGCTTAGCCATTACTGTACATTTTTATCTACAAGACTGGAATTTACATTACTCAGAAAGGATTGACAAACAAAACGTGTAGTCGGTTCTGTCATAGCTTATTCTTACTTCCTTTGACTGGCACATTGTGGGTCATTCTTTTAGGGCTGTTGCAATATCCAATGTTATTTTGGACCTCAAAACAAAAAAGGATGCACTAATATTATCACAATATGAATAAAATAACAGTAATAATAGCGTCACTCAGATTTAGCTATATATAAAATACGAGTGTATGGAGGTGGTAAGAAAGTTACACAAGAAGAACAATTGCAGTGACAGTTACACAGAAACTGCAAGCTGGACAAATCGTATCACTAAAATTAGCCAGTTTTAGCCAATTAGTTTTCTTTGGGCATTGGCAGCTTTGTCGTGCGGTCCAGTCTTTGTACTCGACCATTTTCAGTTGAACACTTTTCTTGTTTTTTTTTTTTAAAAGTGTGTGTCCTTAAAAGAAATGAGGAAATGAGGAAAAGTGAAGGACAAAAGAAGAAGTAAATGCCCTAAAAATGATCTACAGTAGATTACAGTAGCTGAAAGTCATGTTCTTAAGAAATAGAGTAAAAAAAAAAAATCCAAAGACTCTGTGTCAGGTCTTTGATATGCATACCTGCGATATGCATTTATTTTATAGTAATTTCTCTACTCTTGGGATATATTAGGTATAGCTTATGTATTTAAAATATATTTAACTCCATATTAGCACGACTGAAATTAGCGACAACTTGTTAACACTGAAAATACATGTTTAGTAATTACCCATTAAATAAGACTCAAGCAAAAGCAGTTTTATGAGTCTATGCCTTTAAAACATAACCGTCATGGAACTTCTGATCGCATGCCCGTTATTGCTTGTGCAAACTTGTGCTGACTGCAGTGATTATGTGGAATCATTAGTGTATCCACAGCTGGACACAGTAATGAATCCAAAAGGCAGATTATATGACTTCATGGGGTTTAGAACAGACAGCACTGTCTGGCTTCAATGAGAAAAAAGCTAAGAATTGATGATATAATTGGGGATTACCAAAAAATTTAACGTGTCCCATCACAACTGTGAAGCTTCAATCCGTGTGTATATTTGTGTGTTTGTGAGCGGAGGATACAGGTAATGGTCCAGCTCCAGGGAGGGATGACCTCACCTCTGCAATCCCCTCGAGGGCAAATGAGCTCAGTTGCTGGCTGGTGTGGTTCTGATAGGCCTCTAGGTTTGTTTATCAGTGGAAAATTTAATCCTAATACTTTGTAACTCCCCCCTCCTCTACCTCCCATTTAACGCACAAGCACACAACGGGAATACAAGCTGCACCTGTATGGAAATCAAAGTGTGTGTGTGTGCGTGCGCATTTGCAGTCATACTTTGTCGCCTCAGGCCAGAAAAAAACCACACAAGCAGACACCCGCACTCACAAGGCTCACCTAAGGAGTACCGTTTAAAACCTAATGAATACAAAACAGCTTCACACTGTGACCCTTTAGCACTTTGTTCACTCAGTGGAGTATTTCATCATAGTTTAGCAAATTTTCTTTTTTCACCTCATGAACCGAGCTTAACAACTTTAAGAGTGAGCACCCTGTAACTTGACATGTTGTGAACAAGCATGAATACTGCCTTTTGACAGAAACTTGGCTTAGATGTCTTTCAAGTTTGCTATACAATCTTACAACATATACAACCTGGTATTTCATTAATGACTTAAAGAGAAAGAAAGGTTTTTGATCAAGTTGTTCTAAATCTTAATAATAATAATAATAATTCGCAGTGTGATAATCGAAGAAGAAAAGAATGACATGATCTGGAAAGTAAAGATGCTTAGTTTTGCTAAAGGCCTAATCAAAATTAATCAGTTGTATGGCCAATAATTATAATCTCAATTATTTGATATTTTATGATTTTTTATGAACTTTAACATTTTCATTTGATTCCCTTTTTTTCCAAATACAGGATTTGCTTGGGTTTTAATTAGAAATCGCATGAAAAGCAAACGTGATCAAAGACATAGGTCATCTGGTTGTGAGTTTATGACCCTTCCTGCAAAGTCACCTGGCAGTCGCTCCCTGCCTGCAGCCTCCACTGCAGGAGGCCTGCAGATGAAGGCAACAAGACGACCGGGCTGAATGTGCTTGCAAAGCCAGCGTGGTAGCCATGGGGAGAGAGACTGAGAACATAAAGCCAACAAACAACTGACCGCCAAAAGGGGACACTGTGAGAAATCCCCTGAGACCTTGCAACCATTAAATTGCCTTCCACAAGTTTACCTACCGAAATCTTTTATGTCTATTACTGCTTGTTAACGAAATACTCTTTTTCCATCATCTTGGTCTTAAATGAGCTAAATAATGAGTAAAATTGAACTTTTAGGGAGGAGCAAAAGAGGACTGCTGTCAAGGAAAGGAGTGCGCTTGATTTTAAAACAGACAAAATGACTGCTTTACAGTGAAAATCAAGGCAAAGAAGAATTCATTTTTATCTGTTATATCTGTTCACTGCATCACTATCTGATGAAGAATTCTACAACACTCTTACATCACTCTGACCAGACCTGATGACAGAGTAATGAGCACAGAGTTTCAGATTAAAGCCGCTGCCCAGTCACAGTGGAAGGACCTGGTTGAGATGATTTAGCTATCTGACTATTATACCTTCTGGCCACATTCTAAATGAGGTTTTTCAAAAATGTGCAAAATCTGGACGTTTCTACTGGACATCGGTCTAAGTGGAAGAAAATTAATGCAGTGATCCCCAACCCCCGGGCCACAGACCGGTACCGGTTCGTGAGTCGTTTGGTACCGGGCCGCGAGAGTTGATGTTACTCTCAATGTCGTTGGCGCATTTCAGGAGGACGCTGCTAATAAAGTTACACAATTACACAGTGAATTTGCATTTATTATTATTTTTACAAAATACCACAGTTTTTTGTCTTGGTCGTATGATCCTCGATACCTTAAAGGCTGATACGTGAAAACATTGTCTGACATTAAACCAGTCTGTGGCGCAAAAAAGGTTAGGGACCGCTGAATTAATGGATACTTATTTCTTAATTTACACTTTCACTGAAATCAAAATGTCGTCTTGGTCTCTGTATCTTTTTTAACATGAAAAACGTGCATTTTCTGTAAAAAGCTCTAGAAAATGAATGAATCTGGATTTCTTACCCTGGATTTGAATGCCAGGAGAATCTTAGGCAGGAAGAGGACAAAGCATTTCAGGATGATGGTGACGTACTTGAGTACAAAATCTGTGATGCCCACTGCCCAGATCAGATCAAAGAAATCAAAGCTGTTGAGGATGGGCTTGGCAAATATGAGGCTAGAAGAGAAAAACAAAATGAATCAGCGACTTATTGTCAAGGATGGTGTTGCTTACACTTCGTCTAATGACAAACAACAGCAAGAAAAGATGTCAGAACATGTCAGAAACTCTGTGGAAACAAAACAACAAAACAAACAAAAATACTCACAGGACAAGATCAGACAAGAACGGGAACACTGCCTGAAGGAAATGGAAGTAAAAATAAAACGCACAACATAAAAATGAATGGGGAAAAACCTAAATGTATATGTAGAAAAAATAAAATAAAATGACAGGCAAAGAAACACAGAACTACTAGAAAAATCTTTGCTTGTACACTACCTGTTGTGCAGCTCTTCATGACTAAATGTGTAGTAGATATACACGATGTTCCCTCCAAGGAACATGATGAGCCATAGAGCAACAAATACAGAACGTTCCTCCTGGTAACAGAGACACATAGAGGGATTTCAAGCAACATGCACCATACATTTCTTCTAAATGTGCTGTAAGGTGCTAGTATTTCAAATAATGCTGCAAACTAACAGAATGCTTGGTGTGTTATGAGTTTGTTTGAATGTGAAAGAGCATGTATACATAGACATCTCTCACATAAAAAGTCCATTTTAAAAGGTATTTCAGCGATTATACACCAAATTGATTTATCATGTTTAGAATAAGACTTATTCAGCGCGTATATTTTTCTTATGCTCATCAAGACCAACGACGATGATGAATTAATCCACCTACAAAATCTTCTGTCTACCAAAAAAGGATTACACTTATTTATTTATTTTTACAATACAGCTCTGTTGTAGTCCAATTGTTATTGAAACGGCACTACGTTACATTTAACACACAATATCGTCAAAAAATGGATCAGTGCATTCTGTTTTAACATCACTAAAAATATTATTTAATAATAATAATTACTAATTTAATATCATTTAACAGTTTTATTAAGTATAATAAAGAGAAATAAGGAACATAATTACATCTTTCAGTAATAATTGCTGTGCTTGGAAAACGTTAGCGTGAATCTGATCTAAGAATAAAATAGCTATACTTCTTGGATTTTGTTCCCCCCTTTACCCGTAATGATACTTGGTGCCTTAAAGTGGAATTGGCATAGGCAAACGTGCTGGCCATCCCCACGCAGACAGCAATTCCTGCGAGAGAGGTGCAACATCATCAGTGCATGAGAGGTACCGTTAAACAATCTTAGCCACATTAGTCCTCCACAAGCTGAAATACCTAGTTTATGCTGAAAGCAGACTTTAGCCAACAAAATAAGGATGAAGGGGAAGCCTCTCTGTAGCCAGGTGACCACTGCTTTCAACTCAGACAAAGCTGGGGCTGGGGTGGACTGGTCTTCCTGGGCCTCCTCCCTCGAGCTGTGCCTTTCTGAGCCAGCTGCTGTGGTAGCCTGCTGGAGCAGGGACGAGGTCCTATGCTGAAGGGGCTGGTGGTGGAAGTGGTGATGGTGATGATGGTGCTGAGGTGGCCGAGGGAGAAAAGGTCCACCCTCTGTGCGATGGGGCCCCCCTTCCTCTCTGGATGATGCTGTCATCTGGATAAAAACTTCAGGGGGAGAGCCCAAGACTAAGCCGGCTGCCTGGAATTGGGCAGAGGAGACAGAGCTGGAGGGGACACCAACAAGGCCGGAGAAGATCTGCTGGGGAGAAGCGGGTGATTCAGGCTTCAGGCAGTCAAACACACCACCCTCATCCAGGCTGCTTTCCGATCCCAGAGTTTGGCTTCGGCTCCTAAATGGAGAAAAATTGCACGTAGTATAGTATGCAGTCTTTGAATAATCATCAGCATCTTAATCTGTGTAGTGTGTTCTCCAATTATCAGAAAACCTCTGGGGACAAAGATGCGTTTTTCTTTTATTCCAAGTCACAGATATTAAATTGAGACTGATGATAAAACTTGATGAGTTTGGCTTTCGGTTGCAGTTTTTCTTAAACAGGGGTTAAATGAAGAAGCCTAAAGCTCCCTCTTCAGAGCCACGTCCTCTAGCTCTTCTGCTGGGGACACTGAGACATTCCCAAGCCAGCTCAGAGACATAATCTCTTGAGCGTACCCTGGGTCTTCCCCAAGGCCTCCTCACAGTAGGGGATGCCCCAAACACCTCACCCAGGAGGCATTCAGGTGGTCCAGATGTCAGATGCCCAAACAACTTCAACTGATTCATTCATTGCAGAGGAGTAAAAGCTTTATTCTGAGTTCCTCCTGTATGACCGAGGTCTTCAGTATGTCTCTAAAGGCCGGCCTGAGCGCCATTCATTTCCGCTGCCAGTATGTTGCTCACTGAATTATTGAACTAAACGCAATTGTAGCTCCAATTTTTTATTCTGGCAAAATGAAATGATGCTGGTCTATAACACCTTGCAGTAAAAAGGCTTTAACTCCTTTTTGTTTTGTGCTGAGAGTAATTAAGAGTTATAAGGCAACAAATGGAGGAAGGCCAAACTCAAAGTGTTGCAACAATGTTGGAAAGCACATATAACCTACAATTGCAAATATGTGGCCTTGCCAAAACTACCAAGAAAGCATACAGGCGGTGCAGGCAGAAGGGGTGACAAAAGCATCTGTGCATTTGTGCAGCACCTCCTTTCCCCACCTTTCAGAGGGCATGCCATCCGTGTTGCTGCTGTGTCTCCTCTGCATGGCATACCGATCATCACCACATGGTCCAGTCCTGTAAACGCACAAATCCACAGTATCATCACCAGTATGTGATTCACAGAAGTGACCAAAAATATAAACCACTTTACCTGAATTAATGCGGTGTACTGGACTACAGCTCTTGTCATGGTTGTTGTAAATGGTTAGCTAGACAGCTGCTGCTGCTGCCCAGACGATCCGCTCGGGAAACTTCCGGTGTGGCGTCACTAAGACCGCCATCTACCAATCAGCACCTTCTTTCCGACCACACTACATCCGTGCTGGGGATTTGTTTTGCTGATGCTGGATGTCAGATTTTGCTGAAAAAAAAATCCCACCGTTTCTTCTTACTAGACATAATTTTGGACATGATCGAATTATTATCTACAGAGGAGACGAAGAAGCGTTATTAAACAGCGTCATAGCTTATTGGTTATCGCTCCTCATTATTTATCTAGCAACACCGAGAGCAGACGGCGCTAGCTAGCAGGCTAACAAAGCTGGCATTTACAGTGAAACACTTAGCTTGCATGTCCAGCGCGTAATTCGGTAGTTTCAAAGCAGACATTATATTTAAAGGTTGCTATTGTGAGTTTAAGAGTTAAAACATGGGTTAGCTAGAGTTAGCTATTTTCCGTCTATGTCCTATATTTGCATTTTTACCACCAACTGAGCTAGCTTTACATTATTTACAGTTAGCCTTTTCATATTCCTGAAAATTGAAGACAGCCAGAGAACTGCTATCCGTGGAGGTTTGATGTGTTGGGCTGTCACTTGCATTTCCCCAAAGCAAGCCATGCTATGATGGTGCTACGGCGGCTACTGAGAAAGCGCTGGGTGCTGGGAGTCGTCTTTGGACTCTCCCTCATCTACTTTCTGACCAGCACACTCAAACAGGTACAGAAACTCACACTGAGATAAGTCGATTACAGAAAAAAACATGCAAGAGGGAAAAAAAGATCTAGTCACTTTCTTTTTTCTTTGCTTTGTAAAAACAAAAAAAAACACACTACATGCCAATTCTAAGTAGGAAACCAAACATACACGCATTAGTAGGGAGCTGTATATCCAAGCTTCTACCTTGTCCAAATAACTATTCTTCTGAATAATCACAATTTGTGGCATTATTTTTTGAAAGTGTAGCTGGGTCTAATATTACAGACTTTTACCAGCATCTAAACAATAATTTCTGCCCACTTTTTTGACAGATTTCTAAATGAAAATGTTTGTGCTTTCTGTTTTGTGTGTGTATGTGTTCCTCAAGCTTGGGTCCTCTACCAGCAGCCTGAGAATGTGAGGGCTCTGATCTTAGCTGTTCCTATGACTGCACTCTTCTGGACAGGCCTCTGATGGTCAGCCTGCAATCTGCTGGAGCCACTATTCAATTTTGGGGTTTACAGCTCGTATCACTGGGGCCACTTGACTTTTCCTTCCACGTCTGCTTCAGTTGTTCCTTCAGCTTCTCAGTTTTCTCATGCTTTCTTTTTGAAGTTGTTGTCCCATGGGATAGAGACATTTGCAGTCTCCTGCTTTTTGTCAGCCACCACTTTCTGTGTGGCTGGCCATCAGCTTCTTCTCTATCCTGAAAGTCCCACAGGGTCTTAACCCTACAGTTTTCAGCCAGCAGGTATTAGTAGACTTCTAAAACACATGCGCATAGATATTCTCGTACACTATCCCAGCCACTTGATAGGTCCTCTCAATGTATGTTGTCCCTTCTTGCATCTTAGATTCTGCCGCAGTGTGCTGGATAGTTCTAGGAAGCCTTTGCACAGTCTGCAGCTTGGCTTCTGTCAGCTGTGGTAGACCCCTGCCTCTATGGATCTGGTGCTTAGGGCCTATTCTTGTGATGCCATGAGCTGCCTCTGTGCTGTCCTTTAAGTCTCTAGCCACTGGTAGGATTTCTTGATGCCAGCCACTTCCTCCATCTGTTGATGGTACACCCCATGTAGGGGCTTGGTCTTGTATGATAGCTCCTCTTGTTCCTCATCACCAGCTGCCTTCAGCCAGCTGAAGACCTCATAGAGCAGCTTAACTTGGGGGCTCTCTGTCCGATGCATTAACGGAGGCTCCACGTTTCTTCCTGGATTGTGGCTCTGACACTCATTAATCCTCTTTATTCCTCTCTCTGTTGCTCATAGAGCCTCAGGGTGATGGTCTTTAGATGGAGAACTCATCAGTGGCACCTGTGGCCCTCTCATTATTATCATTATTATTATCATTATTATTATTATTATTATTATTATCTGATGACTACCATTAAGTTGACCGTTCTGCCTCCTGGCAGCTCCACCTCTTCAGTCCAGATCACCTTTACTCTCTTTCTAACCATTCAGCCACACACTCACTCAGTCTGAATGACACCTTAATGTCTAGAGTCTCGGATTACTGCTGCACCAGTAGCTGGTGCTTTGACCCAGCTACTGGTCAACGTACCCGTTATTTCCAATGCTGTGCTCATGTGCGGACTCATGTGCCTATTCAGTTTGGTTGCGGTGATGCTGCGCAGGATCTTTGCTTTTCCTTGAACTGCACTTTTCTGGACAAAGATGTCGGTTTTCATTCCTGGAATCTGCTTTTTCACTGCCCAGAGTGTTCAGATCATCAAAGTGACCACTGTTCCCCTCTCCTTGCACATCTTCTCTGGCTCTTCTCTCAGCCCTTGGTATTTCTCAAGCTTCTCGTGTTTCTTCATCCTGATGTTGCTATTGCTTGGTATTGCTACTGCTGGGTATTGCTACATCGATCACTATGGCCTTCTTACTCTACTTGTCTTCTTCATTGTTGAAACAGTGGCTATAGGTTCTCGAAACATTACTGTTATTGACAGATATTATCTGTAAGAATAATAATATAGTGAATTTAGAATAGGATTATATGCTCAACCATATTCTGAAATTTATGTTGCTCTTCATTAGCTTTCCATGACCCGTTTCTTGTATGTGTGCATTTTTCAGGAGGAGCGGACCATACGAGACCGCACACTCTTAGAAGTTAGAGATTCAGATCATCGCATCCCCTGGAAAGTCCGCTTTAACCTGGGGAACAGCAGCCGACAGATCACTCAGTGTAGAAATTCCATCCAGGGCAAGACACTGCTTACAGATGAACTTGGTGAGTAATAAATCTATTACTCACCACCATACAGTGATAACACATCGGATGTAGCCTGTAACCAATGCTTATCATAATCTGCATTAATGTTTTACAGGATATGTCTGTGAGAGAAAAGACTTGCTCGTTAATGGCTGCTGTAACGTCAATGCTCCCAGCACCAGACAGTACATTTGTAAAAGTTGCCTGGCCAATGGATGCTGTAGCATCTATGAGTATTGCGTGTCATGCTGTCTCCAGCCCGATAAGGTAATCTGTCACACCAAGGGCCTTCAGGATCATCGCGTTTAACTTTCATCGGAAAAGGCATATCTGCCCACATGCTGCATTTCCCAAAACCTTTGCATGCACACATTTGAAACCAAAGATATAATTTAAAATTGCATATTGCATTTGCGTTTTAAGCAAAGCAGTGCATGCAATGGGAACAGATAATAAATCTAAGTGATTATAAATCTATACATGTTTTTGTACATGTTCAATTTCTTATCTTTCTATTTTTGTTTAGCAACTTCTTCTTGAGCGCTTCCTGAATCGTGCAGCTGAAGGTTTCCAGAATCTTTTCACTGCTGTCGAGGATCATTTTGAGTTGTGTCTGGCCAAGTGTAGGACATCTTCACAAGTATGTTAAGTTAAACAGAAGAAACAAACATGAATTGTTAGATTTTCCAAACCAGTTTTAAAGTGTTGACCCATACAAATCACAATAACAATAACTGTAATCATTTGGAAACAAAGGAATAGTGAAATTAGTAGTCTGGCGGATATGCAGCAACACTCACCCTTATCTCTTGACATTCAAAGTCGATATTTTGCTCATACATTTATCTGTATATTTTTCAGACAGTTGTTGACAAAAGATATGCGTTCATTCGAACTTGATGCATCACTATGACACATACTGATTTTCTCATGAATTTCCTGAGACAGTTGGTTCATTTAGAAATTTTAAAAACTCCCCAAAATAAAAATAAATAAAAAACAGAAAGAAAACTGATTCTCGGCTAATCTCATTGTAAATCACTGAATCTGCACAAGCTTTGAATATTTTCAATACTGTGAAAGTATTGAGAAGAGCAATATAAGTGCTTTGTGAAAAAAACTTTTTAGTTTCTTTTCTCATTTCTATTTTTCCCCTTCTCCAGAGCGTTCAACATGAAAACACGTACCGAAACCCTCAAGCAAAGTACTGCTATGGTGAGAGTCCTCCAGAACTTCTGCCTGTATGAGCCTATTTGACTTGCTTCTGGTGTTTAGTAATCGAAGAGCAATGGAATAGCAATTGACAAATAAGGGTGCTTGTTGAAGAGATGGTGCATATGAAATGCTTGGACAATTTTGCAATATTGTGGCAAAGAGATGAAGGAATGCAAGACCAACCTCAAAAAGGACAAAACGCTGTATGCTTTTTTTTTTTTTCTTTCTTTTTTTAAATTATTTACACTTCATAAGTGCATAATACGCTTTATCCGTTCATCCGTGATGATCATCAGGTCTACTTAGCAGGCAGCTCATCCATCAACATTTGCTTCAAACAAGTCATAAAGTCATGTCATGAAATCAAACGAACCTTTCTGTTTTGTTCTGAACATTTTAAAATGGCAAAGAATGTGTCCTAACCTCTGTGTATAGTGCATGCAGATGAAATGCTTATTTAATAAAAGGGACTGTGAAACTGAATGAGTTTCTGCTTTTTTCTCTCTGAATGGTGACATGTAGATTTTGTAGTAGTGTGGTTTAAATGGCAGTTTAACTCTCTAGCAGGTTTTATTTAACTGAAATAACAGTGGTAGATAGCAATGTCATGCATTCAAATTTTATTAAGCTTGTGGGTCTAAAGCACCAGGAAGAAAATCAAACAAGACATCATTTTGAAATAACAGCTGTTTTGTTTTTATTTTTATTTTAAAAATTAATAGTTATGGTGAATAAATATAAGGTCCACAGAAAAGAAAGATAATGCAAGGAATTTCAGTATAAATAACAGTAAAACTTTGATTAAAAGTTCTTGAAAATATAGAAACATTTAATATAACTTGATTGTTTTTTATGTGGAGTCCAAACTAATAGCTCTCTGTAAGTTATTGCTATCTGTTTCTTTCTACCTCAGGCAATGTAGCCCCCACACATGGGATAGTTGGTCAGAGCAAAACAATTAATCAATGTGAAGGCTGAGGAAAACAAACTGTCATAATTAGGAGATGTATTAGAGCCATTTCTCATTTTCCTGGTTGGCAAGTTGATTAATTACTGCCACAAGGGAACATGTTGATTGCTTTGAGCTATCAGGTTTGGAACAAAGACATTTCCGATAACGCTTTTATGGTAGCAACATGACGTTTTGGTAAACGGAGATATTTGCTTTATTAGAATTTGTTGAGATGGTTGTTATCATTCACACCTGTGATATCAAATGTGAAGCGTCAAATAGCAGCCAGCTAGAAAAAGATCCAGCTGTTAGCGCAGCAGTACTGGGGTTTACATTTGTTAAGAGGTGCCGATTGGTGGATTTGGGTGATAGCAGACAAAAGCAGCGATTTTCACCTTTTTTTTTTTTGTCTGTCAGGTTTAAGCTTGGATAATTGCTTCCCCAGTTGTGCCTTACTTATGTTGTCGATTAGACATTTGCATGTACTTTCTCATTTAACATAATAAGAACAGCTCAATTTTCCAAAATGTCAAAGTACACCCTTCATAAATTTTATAAAAAAAAAAAACCCTCTTTGGCTGTTTTAACCATGTCGGTTGTTATGTTTGTACTGAAATATCAGATATATTATAGAGAGAGACACTGTAAAGATCCTTAATGCATAACAGCATACTGAATGCATGAAAAATTAGCATTTAAAAGTCTTGGACGGGGGTGGGGGGCTAAAGAAAAGCTGCCACAAACTATAACCGCATTTTCACCACAAACTCAGCTAAACTTGGTCATAATCAGAGCAGGTATCCACTCCCCTCCAGGTACTTATGAGGCTGGGTCTTTGTTACTTTACCTTTCCCCATTTTTGTTCCTTTAACATATGAAACAATCATTTGCTCCAGCCATACCAGGTAATCCCCGGCTGCCTTTAGCAGGGTATGACTCCACTGTTTCCTCTCAAATACTTGTTTAGGCATTTTAGGTGGTGATGGCTTTGAGGGACATGTACTTTTAAAGATGATGTTTATACAATTTGCAAGCATTTTAATCCTGGCAATGGTTTCCTCTAGCTTCTTGTGAAGTGAAACGTTTTGAGGATTCAGGTTGTTTTTCTGGTCCTCCAAGATGTCATTTAGACCTTCATACATGAAGCGCAAGCTGCAATGAACTTTTGACCAATTAGGAGGAAAGCTCTTCTGGACGTGGAGCTGAGGGAAGCCAGGTAACCAAATACCAAGGTGTTTTCCATTGGCTTCATCCTAAAAGAAAAGACAAGAGTGAGGCGAGGAGATTTTGAAGACGTGTGTTGCTCATCCCATGAATACGCAGCTAATCTCTTAAACTGCCTCTGAAAGGTCACGCAAAGCATCTCAGCATGAATCTATACCACAGCAAAAGAAGAAACTTAACACTAGATTTAATCAAACGATGTGTTTTTAAACCCATTATATACACAAAAAATCTGTGTCTCCTGAGATTATTCAGGCAATAGAAATAACGACTTTTTTTGTCCTCACAAAAATATTCCTCCAATCCCCTACAAGGACATGTCTTGTTTATTTTGTAAGAACCAGAAAAAAATACCCAGTTAGTTTAGTTAGTTAGTTTTCTGGCTGATGCGCTTTCATAGATAAAACTTGTTTAATCTACACCTGAGATGTAATTCTCTTAAAAAAAAAAAAAGCAGACATCTTAATAGCAACAAAGTGCAATTTAACTGAAACTGTTTCAAAGAATGACTACAGAATTGCTATGGTACTGGCACTAAAAGTGTCTTAATCTGGAGTAACACACTCTAGAAATGAAGGCCGTGACACAGCACTACTCAGCAGAGCTTTGGGAGCTGCACTGTTTTTGCGAAATTTAAGTGATAGAAAAATTCAGACAACCTCCCCACAGCTATTGCGTCATCCAAGCACGCTGGCAGATTGCAAATAGCGTCACAAAACCACTTCTCTGGGTTGCACTGGTGAGAAAATGAATAGTTTTAAAGTTACTTACAAAGCATCTCAAGCTTTCATTGACCAGGCTTTCGGTCAGGGCTGTCAGGTGTTTGGGACTGCACGATGCACCTGCAGCATGTTTCTTTGGTGCAAGTTGTGCATCCAAGCCGTGCATCAGAATCGCCATCCAGATACAAGCCAGTTTCAGAAAACCTGTAAACCAAGTGTACAATCACAACATTTTAAGTTTGGTGTACTTTCTCATACAAACTACTTCACATTGTTGCATGGTATACTGTACCTGCTCTATATTCTCCCATTGTAATTCTCCTCATAGTTTACTGTGACAAGGGCAGTAGGTGTGTGAAATATAATTTTGCCCTATCGCTTACTTAACCATATCCTCTGATGAAGAAAGTCAACCACTGAACCAATCAATTCAGTTTCTTCTGGCAGGTCACCACCTCTTCCACCAAAGGAAATTACTGATGATGATGATAAGTATTCTCTAGACTCTAGAACAGTTAGATTATAGAGTTGAAAACTAAAAAAAAAGAAAAAAAGAAAAACTGATATTAAAAGAAATGGGTTAGTTTCTCTGCAAAAATTTAAAGAAGGAGACTAACAAACTAGGTTGTAGATAGCAAGGGTATATTTTAAAAACTGGCTGCTATTTATCTTATATGAGCTACATAACATAAGTGAAATTGCAGTTTGTGTAAGTGTGAAATGCATGATTATTTTTTAGTTTTTAAATGAGCTTTCTTTAGCTTACGTAAGTAGTTTAGCAAGAATTCTGTGATGACATATGTACTCTATGAAATATTCTATAAATGAGTCATACAGTACTGCGTAGATGCAGCTAACCACAGCCCAACAGTTTTGACTAGTTTCATGTCCTGACTAAAATTTTAACTCAACCCTGTTGGTTGATCTCACAAGCAAATCAGAGGGAGAAGAATTTGAAATGCAGCTCAATTCAAAACGCTGAAGTTGGATTAAAAGTAAAATTTTTGTATTTACAAAACACAAACGACTCTTTCCCAGCGTAAGTTAAAACAAAACAAAACAACAAGCTGATGAATCTGAATTTAATGTGGGTCGTAAGGTTTAGTTAAAGACTTTACAGAGGTGAGGTCATTGCTGCACTTTATATAAACCGCAGACACCTGCCTCTTGTATACAAAGCAGTTGCCATTTTCAAGAGATAAATATATAATAAAAACACTAAATAAGTTAAAAAAAGAACTGGCTGGAAAATAAATAAATAAATAGGTTACAGAAAATTAAGCTTCAAACAGAAAATCAAAACAAAACTAAAACTTGCAAGTTATGTAATACTCTCCACATACAGTATGCATTTCAGAAACTTATAGAAACATCATATTTCAGTTGAAGGCATCAATTCACATAAACAATTTTCTGTTGGTATTACATAATCTCTGGGTACACATACACAACCCACAATTTCAGTAGAAGGTTGATTATTGCAGAAAAACTTTACACAATTTGACAAGTTCCTCTGTTTTAAGAGCACACTGGTTTTACTCATCACTGATCAGAAGATTACCTTAAACAGGATGTGATAATAAATACACACACACCAGCACAGCACATATGCACACTCGAATAATATTAAGTTATAAATAAATGACAAATTAATGAATGAACCTTTCTGAAACACTGGAACAATTAAATAATAAAACATATTAAGATATTGTTAACACTGCGACTGGTATTATATTAACCATAACAAAATAAATAAATATTCTCAAATATAAATAATTTTGCAAATTTAAGCTACATCATATTCACATTCAAAGAAATAGATAAATAAAAACAAGGTACCAGTAAATAATTAATATATGGCCAAAGAGACCATTCTGAAATGCACAACTTTGAATTCCCTGTCAAAACATCATCAAGGGTTAAAAAGGAAACCTTAACCGTGACAGGAATAGCAGAGAGGTGGCGGATCCCAGATAACAGAGATATTTTCTCAGTCTTATTAGTGACAGAGTGTCGGATTAACTACCGTCAGCACTTGTTTGGACCATTCCGTCAGTCTGACTGCAACACTCCATGCATAAATTTTTCGTTTGTGGTTATCGGTTAACTCTCGGGGTGGGGTTGGGGGAGTGAAATCGAATGGTCCGAGTATAGTCTTTATCATAATGTTTACATTTTCTAGTGTTTTTTCAACGCGCTCTGTTCTCTTAAAAATTTTAACTGGGTCCCTCAAAAGTATTTGGAGATATTTTTTGGCTTGTAAAACGTGTAACTTAAAAAGCTCATTCTTGATATAGATGTTCTGCAGCTTCTCACAAGTGCTTTCACCAGATATCTGGGTGTCAGGAACTTCAGGTCGTATTGTCTCACTCCTTTCTCCATATTTTATTATCTGTAGGTAAAAAAAACAGGTAGAATTCACCATAAAACTTGTAAAATTCTTATTCTCTATTCAAATAAGAACAGAGCCACTTGATGCTTCAGCCTTGCACTGAGTTTTGTGACACGTTCATACAAGTAATAAGAACAGTCATGAGTGAATAAATGTAACTAAATACACTTTGGAAAAAATAATGTGCCGTGTACGTCGTCAACTTGTCTATTTTTGTGCTCACAAACAGCAGATTCACAGAGACATGACGGATTCATGTCATTCAGCATTACTAATTTAAGATTTATATTTATATACTTCCATAAGTTGCAACCCCAGCAGGTTCTTGCACTAGTAGTTTAGATTAAAAGCACACAAGTAAGACACTAGGCATTTACACTGAGGGGCCTTTGAGAGTACTGTTATGTATTGGCTACTTAAGCTCTTACTGACTACATCTGTTCATGCAAACATCCACTATACATCAGTGAGCATTTTAAACATTTTCGACAGACGCGTTTTAAATATTACATGAAGTAAACTTTAGAGTTTAAAACCATTTTAAACAGGCTTTCTCTGAGGACAGACATGAGGTGAAATGTCATAAAATCATGTATAGTTACAGCAATCATGCAAAGAGTATATGACAGCAGATTAACTAGATGGTACTTACAGATAAATTCAGTAGCTCAGTTGCTTCGAATTCGAATAACTTGGCAAGGTCATTGGTTCTCTTCAAATGATCACGGGAGTTATTACATGGACAAATCGGAGCAGAAAACACAGGACTCCACTGAACTTCCAGGAAGATCAAGAGGATTGCTGAAGAAAAACAAAAACAAATGGAATTGGACAATGTTCTCTTAAACAAGAAATTGTAAAATTACCAAAATAATGCAACCAGATTAAACAAGTAGTATATGAGGCTTCCTGATGTAATGATGAAACTATGTAGTATCAGTTGTATTTGTTGATCAAATGGCCTAACCATGTCAAATTTGTGTTTGTTAAATAATAATAAAAATATATATTTACCATAGTGCAGGAGAGATCTATTGAGTTTACAACCCATAGTAGCAGTACTAACTCTTATCCTCAGTGGTCTGTGATAAACCATACAAAACAGCAACATGCAACTTTGCTTTGGCAGGCCGGCTTAAATTGCATTTTAGGTACACCCACATTCACCTCATACAAAGGAATTCCATGACAAAAATTTTTTTTTAACATCACTCACATTATGACATATTATTGGATCATATGATTTCATAAGAGGTGTGACAATGGTCAGATAGACCTCAGATAACTAAAATCCTCAAAATATATCAGAGCATGAAAAACATTCCATCTGCATGCGATGTGGCTTGCATTATATAGGCCAGTTTTTTAAACAGAAGTTGGATAACATGGATAACGCTCAACAATAAACCATTTGAAAGTTAACACAGGAAAAAGAAAATCCCATTTAATTCAAATAATATATTAAAACTTTGACAAAGACTCATTAGTACCCACTTCTGTTTAAAGGGGACACAAGTCAGAAAGGTAGGGAAATATTGTGTAAATAGGTTTGATAAAAAAAAAAATTAATTAATTTATGTCTTATTAAGGACATTAACTGCATCCAGTATATGTCAAGTAAAAAGAAAATCGTATTTGTCTGTTATGTTTTTCCGATATTACCTGCCCATCATGGTTTTATGTAACTTCCAACCACAAATTTCCCTTTATGACTGAAGCTTTAAGACGTCACGCAGACGCCAACCTGTCAGACAAGAATAGACTTAGCCTGCTTTCGCAGTAAAGCATGGTGCTGTGTTTGCGGCTATGTTGCTGCTGGTGTTCCTAATAAAATCTCTTACAGAGAAAAAGAAAAACCTTAAAGAGGTGGAGAAGAAGCTCAAAAGTTGTCTTAAGCAAAATTGTTGTTTCTTTTGTCGCATTTTCTTCAACTTTTCTTACAAAAACAGTAAAGCAGGTGTATAGTTCAGTCAGTGATTAACAAAAATGATCAGAGCAAACCTGCAACAGACTCTCTCTCTCTCTTTTTTTTTTTTTACCTTTTTGCTAGATCTACAGATCAGCCTTCTTTTATTTCTTAAGGATCCATTCTGGGACCTCCACTTTTTGTCTTTTAAATGTCACTTTTGGACAATCAGTTTAATAAATATTATTGTTTATTCAAATACACACAAGCTATGCTTTGGTTTCATCTTTGGAATTTGAACTCAGCGATGAGCATTTAAACACCAATTTCCTGCAGGTAAACAGTCGGGATTTTTGCCCAATAGCCTTTTCAATGTTGATTTGGGTTGAACTTCAGAAAATCTTCAACAAATGTGCTTAATAAGTAATTGCTCCTGTTACAGCCACAACAGGAATATCACTGATCTGAGCCCTACTGCACCTCCAGCTGGGAAGAACTTTTTAGTGTGTTGGTTTAGGTTTGTTAATACTCTTAAAATGAAAACCAAAAGAACACCACATTTCGCCTCTCAGCTGTCTCAACTGTTTCTTCAAAAAGAAACCCCCCTCCCATAAATAACTATTATCAAAGCTACTTAATACAGGCCCAGTTGCATCATGTAGGACAAATGACAGCAACATTTGTTGTCAGTACTTGTTAGAATGACTTACACCAAAGCCAACATGGAACTTATTTTGAAGAACTTTTATTAACTGAAGCAGCACAAAAAGAATTTTACTTCAAATTGTATAAAATGCATTTGTACCACCGAAAAACGATCTAAGTGATATTAGCTAGATACAAAGTTTATTGTGCAAAAAAAACAAAAAAAACAAAAAATAAGACATAGTGTTATTGACCTCAGGTTAAGAAATGCTGACCCATTATTTATTTATTTATTTATTTAAAAAAGGAGAAATGGTCGCCCCCTACAGAGATTGTGGTAGTTTTGACACAAGAATCAACATATTTCTTCTCAAACCAGAACAAGTGAGCTCTGTTGTCAAAACCAAAAATTTTTTGCATGATAATTACAAACGATTGTTTGTCACCGCGTTGCGTTTCAAGCTACACACTTCCAGTTGAACACAAATGAAAACAGCAATACTTTGCAAATGGTCTTTAAATGAAAAAAGAAGAAAAAAAAAAAATTCCCCTCACAAACAAAACAACTGTTGCTTTGACATGATATTATAATATAACACCACACTGGAAGACTAAGATGTGTGTTGAGTGTATTCTGGTCTATGCTGCAAAACAATTCATCTTCTGACCATACATGTCTATTATACACGCTCAAGCCCAACTTTCAGCTTGTGAAACTGAATGCTAAAGTGTGGTTGTGTCCGTTTTCAAGTGTTTGTGTACTGTGATGTGCATTTGTCAGCTTGAGGACCTCCTAAGGCTCATCCTGTGCATCCTGCCTCGACAGGTATAACAGGAGGCCTCGCATACAAACTGTGTGCACGCACCACAGAAAAGCGCTTGCGGTGTTCATGGCAAATTTGTAGTAGTTAATACTGCTGGCAATGCAGTCCTAATCTAGGCACAGAGTTAGTCTCCTTCTCTGCTGGCCTGACACCTCTAGCTGTTAGAACTGGAGCAAGAGGACAAAGAGCCAAGATCATCAAGAACTATCAGTCCTTCAGAAATCAGCTGGTGGCTGGTTCGTTCCTCTGGTGCTGAAGCATGTCTGTCACTCTGACTATGTCCTCTTCAGGGACCTAGAAAAAAAAATTTAAATACGTATTATTACATTTATTGCTTGGCAACTTAAAGAACAGCTTTATTGTGTTATAATCTTATAAAGCTGACATGATGGAAATACTGTGGTTGCTTCTGTTATCTCATTTAAAAAAAAAAAAAAAATCTGGACTCACTTTGTACAGTGTTTTCTGCTGGGCAGGTAGTGCAACAACTGTTTTATTACAGTTAAATTAGCCTAATATGGATGCAGACAAGGTTAATCACAGTGCTAAGAATCAACCAAAACAGTAAAGTTACATTTCCTAATACCAAAACATTGAGCTTACACAATGATTAACTTCCATGAAATCAATTGACATTTACTGGCCCATCTACTTTAGTTAAAGATAAAATGATTGTGATAAATTCACTGAAAGGTGCTGACCTACCACCATCTCATATGCACATGTTCTTTCACATGGTCTACTGACGTACAGTGCTTTGAAAACACCCCTCTGATTAATTGTTTTTGGATATTTGTCAAACTTGTTTCAGATTCAATCACATTTCAACATTATGCAAAAATAACGCAAGTAAATACAAAGTGCAGTTTTAAATGATTTCCTTTATTAGGGGATAATGCTAATAATACATAATGATAATCATGCAGGAACACAACTATCTGAAAGGCACCAGGACCTCCACTCTGAATGGCTTTGGAGCGGCCTACTAAAGTCTTAAATATGACCTTATGCTTTGGCTTGACTCGTGTTCGAAAACCCTCCAGTGTATTTGAATTAAAATGATTTTGCTCTACAGCAATGTGAAAGAGTCACTGCACCTCTTGCTGTGTTGTTTAACATGACTTTCAATCCTTTTCATCAGTGTAAAAAAAAAAAAAAAAATTCTTAAAAAAAATAAATAAAATAATAAAAAAAATAAAATGTAACGATGGCATTACCCCACTCCCCATCAAAACACCCTCTGTTTGCTCCATATAAAGGGTGCCCATTGGCAAGAAATACATCTCAACTACTACAACTGGATGACATAGCAGAAAAATATTCCAGGATTGCGATTATCTACTAATACAAAGAATTTCTCAGAAGTGCACACGTCATTGTGACGTCACAGCAAGTGTTTTTTGTTACTTTTTTTCTCTTAAACTTGCAATTCTTTGCTATTAACAGAACAGTGTGGTTATGGTTCACGAGTAAAGATAGCACCTGATTGCAGTGACAAAACGGAAAGCAATAGTGTTCCGTGACTAAGACTTTGGTTATTACTCCCGTCATCCATACACCCATCCATGTTATATTGAAACATTGTACAAATATTTAAAATTTATAACCCTGTTTCATACAGAGATGGGACACTGTATAAATCATACCATAAATAAGAACAGAATAAAGGGATTGTAAAGTGTCTTCTTCAAAACCCAAGAAGTTGAATCCTTCACTGCTCATATAAACACTGGATAAAAACATAAAGGTCACCAGGGAAGACAAAGGATAACTGTAGCTGACCTGCATTGGCTACCCATAAAATACCGCATCCAATTTAAAATACTGCTGCTTACGTTTAAAATTACCAACAACACAGCACCGAGCTACCTTAAGAAACTCCTTAAATCGTATGTTCCTGCCAGAGCATTAAGATGGTGCAGCCTAGATCTCGGCTGAAGTCTAGAGGTGACCGGGCCTTTGCCCTGGCTGCACCAGAGTTGTGAAATAACCTTCAGATTGTGATCCGGGCGTCCGATTCCATCCAATCTTTTAAATCACGGTTAAAAACCTATTTGTTTAATCTCGCCTTTCCTGCTTGTTAATGCTCGCACCTGACTCTCAGACTTACTCTATTTTTTCTTATACATATTTTTTTATGGCTTGTGCTTTTATTATGTTTTTATTTTGATATGCATTTTATATTACCCCTGTGTATTAGTGGCATTGACCTGTCAGTATATTTGATACTTTGCTAAGGCCTTATAATACTCGTGTTACTTCTC
Organism: Simochromis diagramma; assembly: GCF_900408965.1. NCBI lineage: Eukaryota > Metazoa > Chordata > Actinopteri > Cichliformes > Cichlidae > Simochromis > Simochromis diagramma. Next base: position 2,714,513 of record NW_024387200.1, on the reverse strand, counting down.
TGTCTCTTATGTTAAGCACTTTGGTATACCGCTGGTTTTTAAATGTGCTCTGTAAATAAAGTTTGTTGTTGTTGTTCTTATTTGCCATTCCTGGACTGTGCCGTGGGCATTGAAGGGAACAGAAACGTCAATCCTGAAGTTTACTGGAAGCCCACAGACACGGACCACACACTAGTTTCAAAATGAGTTTGCGCGAAACCTTGGCTGATTATGACCTACACCAGTTTTCACACCTTGGCTCATGTGATTAGGTAGAGGATCATTAGGACATCCTTTGTGCCTCTGTTGGGGGGGGTGTACACTCGCATAGTTGACCCTTTAGAACTGAAGAAGCTTCTCGGATGAGAGGTGAAACTTCAAGCAACTTAAAGAAGTCCGGACACTTTTCTTTCCAAGCTCCTTAGACAACGTGTCTAAATGAAAATTAGCTCAAGATCGCTGCATTTTTCTTTGCCATTCTTTAAATTTGATCCTGTGTTTGTGGGAGGTATGAGATTTTTTTTTTTTTACGTTTTTCTAATCCATGTATTGCAGGGGTGGGTAACTCCAGGTCCCAAAGGCCTGTGTCCGCAGGTATTAGTCATCACCCTGGGTCAACACACCTGAATCAAATGATTAGTTCATTACCAGGCCTCTGGAGAACTTCGAGACATGTTGAGGAGGTAATTTAGCCATTTAAAATCAGCTGTCTTGGATCAAGGACACATCTAAAACCTGTAGGACAGCGGCCCTTGAAGCCTGGAGTTGCCTATCCCTGACGTCCTGGTTTCCAGAACCAGATCTTGTCTGTTTTAATTGCTGTGCTGCCTAAGCACCCAAAGATTGCACCTCTTCAATACCTTTATTTTAAAGGATTTTAACTAAAATAAATAGTTGAGAACTATTTATTTCATTGGTGAATTATTCACCTATGCAGTCTTCTACAGAGTAGGGGGCCTCTCCACACCTTTAGTCTGGAAAGACTGAGTCAGTTTATGTATTTATTTTTTTAAATACCCAGTCATGTTACTAACCAATTTAACTAGTTGTTTGATATTTGGCCTTTCACCATATTTCATTAAATTAAAAACAACACTTTGTTGTCACACAAGGGGCAGGGATAGCTCAGTAGGTAGAGTGGTTGCCCCATGATCGGAAGGTCGGGGGTTCGACTCCACTGAACGGCTACCCTGAGGTACCCTTGAGCAAGGTACCGTCCCTACACACTGCTCCCCGGGCGCTGCATTGGTGTATAATATTATTATTATATTATTGTACTGTTCTCAAAGATTCTTAAGGTTTTCAAATCATTTCATTTACATTTTATACAAGACAGCTACTTTTTTATTTGGATTATAGCTGCAGATAAGAAGTCTAATATTGCAGTAGAGAAATGCAATATCATACGTGGTTTACCTCAGATCTCTCTACTCACTTTACAGACACCATGAGAAAAAGCATTTCTTGCCTAAATGTAGAGGGGAAACTTGGTTTTGTTGATTCACAGGCAGGTTTCTCGGAAATGGCAACAAATGAGCCAGATAAAGCTTTCTTAGTAATTTTCAAGATAATGCAGATAACTTGCTTACCAAGCTGGCACATACACAATTTCAATGCAACCGATTTTTGACAGGCACGATTAATGTGCATATCAAAATGAACCTTTGAAGACACATCAAATTTTGATGTGCTATCAAACCACATGGAAAGTACAGAGTTTCAGCATCATATTTGGAGTCAATTTAGCTACCATCACCTTCATCTTGGTAAGGTTCAGGTGTGTGGAGGCTAATACGGCAGACTGAGTAAGGGACAGGTAACCTTACATGTACATTGAATTTAAAATAAACTGTGGAGGAAAGAAAAACAAACTTGCTTTGAGAGTGTAATATAGGACTTACCTCTATAAATTTCACTTCAATTTAAGCATGCTGAGTAATGCTTCCACAAATGACATTTATGTGACCAACACTTGGTTTTTATCTGTGCATAAAGACACAGGTCCAAACCTGAAGTCTTTAGACAATAAAAATGATACTGAGATATAAAACTGAGTTAAGTTTCACTTTTTTTTTTAAAGCATCCAAAGCAAAAAGTGTAGCAGCCTAGCCTATAGGGTTTGGGATCTGACCCTACAATAGTCTTTTAGGATGGAATCGTGGTCCATAGCCTGAATAACGATTCACATTATAGACTTAGTTGAATCTATATGATCGAATTATTAGCAGCATATATGACTGACTAAACACAAAGTTTGTGACTTCAACTCGAAAGGCAAACATCTGCATCCTGTTTTTATGCTTAATCTTAACTCTGACAAGAAGTGATTTGCATTTCCACTGATTTGCTGATTCGATTTCTCTTCAGGAAGTTACCCAATCACGTTAATCTTTTGACCTCCATGCTGTCGTCTAATAACAGAATAAGTTAAACCTCCAGTATACACATTACATTTCCCTAGTTGCGTCATACTTTTGCTAAGTTTGTGTGGCGTATTTATCTATTAATCACAAATGTGATCTGTTCGATTTATTTGCATAACCCATGACATGTCAGATTGAGACTGTTCATAATTTAAGGTGATCAAAATGCTGGACTCACCAGAGCATGGTCAAAGCTGAAGGTGCTTATGTAATAGGCAGAGATGTCACTGTCGGCGAGGGGCTGCGATATCTGGGCAACTATACCACATTCATCTATGAAACATAACGAGAGAAGGAGAATAAGTAGCACAATCATAATCAAGCGAAATAAAAAATAATAATGAGGGTTTAGCTGTTTGTAAATTTAATGAGCATTTTAATTTAACAGTTTCCACATCAACTGGCAAGACTGGATATTATTTAGTATGAAACAGAAAAAACACAGTGTTGCCTGCTCATTTCATTCTCCTGTTGACAGAACAAGTTTTTGGTGACAAAGATGGTAAATCAAATCAATCATAAGTCTGTTAAGCATTTAAAAACCTGATAAGTAAAAGTGGCTTCAACCATCAGGTATGCTAATTTGGTCAGCACAGTAAAACATCCGTTTGGGGACAATTAAAGGCAGGGTTTTTTTCCCCATAGGTATAATTTATATTATATTACATTTATCCAACTGCCTGACAGGCAAACTACAAGTCGCTGTGAAAGTGTGATAGCATAGTAGTCTTTACTTCCACCAATCACCAAGTTCCTAATTACTTACCTGCCAAATCGGAAGTGGACTAGATCTGCGGTTGTCGAGATAAGTGAAGACGGATACAGCCAAATGCATAGAGTTACCTCTTGATAACACATATGGCTGATTTTGAAACATTTGAGGAATGAGTAAAATATCGTACCGAAACCCAGCGGTTGTCCTCCTATGCGAACCATTCTCCACAGCTCCCCGGAAGAGCTGGTAAAGAGAAGATCGGCCGGAAACCTGGAGCACACAAATCAAACGCTGATTTGTTATGTCAGAAATGTAGCGGGGAAAAACATCCTGTAGCAATCACCAGATAAAATACTGCAAAAGCAGCAATGCAGTGAGCTGAGAAAACATCAAAACAACTGCTGTTCAGTTTGATATTCATTATTTTTTGGACTCAATGAGGTTAAATTGTCCACACTTGGCTTAAAACGCCTGCATTAAAATGATCACATAGAGCAGCGTCAAACAACATGAGCTGTGTTGTGCCTGAGACATTAAGAAGACAGAAAATCTGCTATGAACCCAAAGCAGCCTTCAGTGCACTCACTCAAGTAAGCAAACTTTTTATGTGGCACCTATTCATGTGCAGCTCAAAGTACTTCAGACATGAAGCAACTTGAGCAACTTATAAGCCAGAATAAGACTCAGTTCGAAATGTCTGGATTCATCAAGCATGAGTTTACTTATGTGGGGGACTGAACCATGAACTAAGCTTTGTCTCTTGCCAGAGAATGCTCTGGCTGCCACCCGAAGATTAAACAACAAAAATATACTAAAATAAGGATTTTTCTTTTTAAAAGGGCTCTAAAATATTTTTTGCCTTCATGATCTGTAATGAAATTATTTAGACAATTTGTAAAATGAAACCTAAAACCTCTGAACTTAATCCTAAAGACTTTGGAAAGTCATAATAGATTTAACAATTCAAACACTTTATAAAGGCAGGTGACTTAAGAGTCATGAAGACATCAGCAAGCACTAATAAATGTTCACAAAGGCTCCTCAGGCAGATTTATCCAGACTGACAGTAACTAAAACTAAGGTCAATTCCTGTCTATTTTTATTTATTTTGTCTTTTTTCTATTTTCATAAAAGCATTTTAGTTAGTTGTAACATTTTCTTAAGTGTATTTTTATTTTAGCTAGCTAAAATGGTTTTGACTTTACTTTAGTTTTATTCAACTTTAATAACCTCGGCTCTCAAGTCCTCTGACTGTTCAGTGGCAAAAACATATGACTTAAAGATTTAACCCAGAACTTTGGAATAACTCGTGCCAGAGAACCTGAGGGGTTATAGCTGTTCATACATCGTAAGCAAGAAAGTCATAGATGCCAGCAAAGAACCATGAAGTAAATTAAGAGTGTGGGAAATTTAGATTGCTTACTGTCTCTGAGCCTCAGTGTCCATCACCAGTGAGATGTATCCATCGATGAGGGAGAAGGAGAAGAATTTAACACAATCCTGGCTTGGACTTGGCTGGGGGTCCTCTTTAGGACTGAAAAGGAGGAAACACATTAAACGTGACACTAGAGACAGAAAGACAGTAGCATTTTTTAAATTTTTAATAAGGACACCATAATAACAAACTGCGTCAGCCACACATTTATTACGGTTGTCAAGCACAGAGCAAAAAAGCAAGTCATAAATAAAAATGCTGGTCTTACTTTAGGAGAATTATACGTGAAAACATGTTAAACAAACATATGTATGCAGAATAAAAGCAGTCTTTATCAGCCTAGATTTAGTATAAAATATGTTACAAGTGTTTTTTCGTTTCAAACGTGTCCTAAAATTAATAAAAATACTTTATAAATTTTCACTTTAATGGTAATATAAACACAATCAAAGCAATGCTGCAAAGAAAAAAATGAAATAAATTCATACTACCATCAATAAAACAAAAACAAAAAAAGCCTGAACTGACTGAACTGAACTCTACTTTGAGTCTTCTGCTGCCACCTTGTGCTTTAAAACAGGTATTGCAGTGAAGTGATTTAAAAACAAAAACAAAACGTCACCTGCTGGAATAAAAGAGAACATCGATGAGTGTAGTGGCAATGGACGGCAGTGTATCGGGATCCAGGGACATGACACAAAACTGGTTCTTTGGGATCAGAACCGGATGAACTGTAGGCTGAATGGCTGCAAGAACAAGCACAGTGTTAGCCGTAAAAATGGGAAGGATTGGAATGGAACTACTACAAATGGGCATTGCACACAGGTTTTTCAGATTTTTCTAGACAATAAATTGTCTTTTAAGACAAAAATCCTTTTATCAGTGGATCTTTGTTGATCTATGGATCTACTCTGTTACTGTTTTCTATTGTTAAAAACAAAAGTAAAAAAAATAAAATAATAATGTGGTAGCTTTTCAGCTTCTACGTGTATATTGACCTTCAAGCTCATTCGTATTGTACAAACTCTGTTTTTGCCTAAAATACTGTGCATGTTTTAATAAATCACTGCACATACTTCACATTTTCCTAGCAAAATATAAGGAAATGAATAATAATAATAATAATAATGATAAATTTTATTTATGAGCGCCTTTCAAGTCACCCAAGGACACTTTACAATAGGATAAAACACTTAGTAAAACAATGGCAGAATAAGAACAATAAAATAAAGCACAAGATAAAATGAACAAACAGTGGATTCACAGTGAATATGCAGTTTTGAACAGATGAGTTTTGAGTTGGGATTTAAACTGGGGGAGAGAACCAATATTTCTTATTTCAGGGGGCAGAGAATTCCACAGCCTGGGAGCAGAGCAGCTGAAAGCTCTGCTTCCCATGGTGGTGAGGCGGAAGGAAGGTACAGTAAGCTGGACAGAAGAAGAAGAACGAAGTGAATGGGCAGAACAAGTGGTGGTTAACAGGTCAGAAAGGTAAGAAGGAGCGAGGTTATGAAGGGCCTTGAAGGTGAGCAGAAGAAGTTTGAAAATTATCCGGAATTTCACAGGGAGCCAGTGAAGTTCCTGAAGAACAGGGGTGATGTGCTGGTAGGAGGGGGTTCTGGTGATAATGCGAGCAGCAGAGTTCTGAACCAGTTGAAGCTTATGGAGGGATTTTTGGGGGAGACCATGCAGAAGAGAATTGCAGTAGTCAATACGGGAGGTAACAAGACTATGTACAAGAATGGACGTAGACTGGGTGGAAAGAGAAGGAAGCAATCTGTTAATGTTACGTAGATGGAAGTAGGCAGAACGGGTGAGGTTATTGATGTGTGATTTATAAGAAAGTGTACTGTCTAGGATGACACCAAGGCTCTTAACCTGAGGAGAAGGGAGAACTGTGGAGTTATCGATGGTGAGTGAGAAATGGTTTGCCTTCAAAAGGTTGGATTTGGTGCCAATAAGGAGGATCTCAGTTTTATCCTCATTGAGCTTTAGAAAATTAGAGGTAAACCAGGATTTTAACTCGGATAGACATTCTGTAAGGGAAGAAGGTGGGAGGGAGGAATCAGGTTTGCAAGAGAGATATAACTGGGTGTCATCAGCAAAACAGTGAAACTGAAGATCAAATTTGCGGAAGATGGTACCTAGAGGGAGGATGTATATTATAAAGAGAAGAGGGCCTAAAACTGAGCCTTGGGTACCAGAGGTGACGGGGAATAGACGAGAGCGGAATGATCTTAGTTGAATAAACTGGGAACGGTCGAGGAGATATGATTGAAACCAGGCGAGGGGTGTGTCAGAGATGCCGAGAGAGGAAAGTCTGCTTAGAAGGACAGAGTGAGAAATGGTGTCAAAGGCTGAGCTCAGATCTAAAAGGACGAGATGGTGAGAAGACCAGAGTCAGCTCCGATTAAGAGATCGTTAGTGACTTTAAGTAGAGCAGTTTCAGTACTGTGACATGAGCGAAAACCAGATTGAAATCTCTCATAGATGTTATTATTAACCAGGTGTAAATGAAGTTGAGCTGCAACCACTTTTTCGAGTATCTTAGAAATGAAGGGTAGATTGGAAATCGGACAGAGGTTGTTAAAGTTGTTAGGATCTAAAGAAGGTTTTTTCAGTATAGGAGTGACTAGAGCAGTCTTCAATAAGGAGGGAACGATACCGGTGGTGAGAGAAGAGTGAATGATAGCACAGATGAGTGGGAGTAAAGAAGAGAGGCAGGATTTCACAAGCCCCGTGGGCATGGGGTCAAGATGACATGTGGCAGGTTTTGATTTACATATTAACTCAGAAATATCAGATAAATCAGGAAGATGAAAAGTGGAAAACGGCTCAAAAAGGAGAAAAGGTTCTGGAGAGGGCGTAGACACAACATTTGATCTGAGTTGCTGGTGGATGTTATCGATTTTTGTAGTCCAGAACAGCATCAAGGAGTTGCATGTTTCAGGGGAATAGAAGTGCGGTGGTAAAGCGTTGGGGGGTTGAATTAGTTTGTTGAAAACTGAAAACAGAGTCCTAGCATTACCCTCATAAGAACTGATAATACCAGAGTAGAAGCTTTGTTTGGCCTTGTTAATGGAGTCTTTATACTGAAGTACATGGTATTTATAGATTTCTGAATCAACAGTTAAACCAGATTTCTTATATTTACGCTCTAGCTGCCGAGCTTTGGCCTTCAGAGCTCGGAGGTCAGAGGTAAACCAGGGAGTAGAGCGAGTGAAGGAAACAGAGTGGGTTTTTACAGGAGCCAGAGAATCAAGGACAGTGCGTAGACAATTATTATAATATAACAACAAATCATCAGGAGTAGAATAGAAGTCCGGAATCTGAACATTGTCCAAACTGGTAGTGAAAATGTCCATATCAATGTTCTTGATGTTGCGGAACGAGATGAGACGGGTTGGCTTGGTAGAATGAGGGTTAGTCAAGGCTTTTGCACAGCGCTGTAAGTCCCAGTTGGTTGCTGTCTTTTCAATCATGACTTCGCTTCTCTCTGTAGCATTTTCTCTTTCTTCAGTACAGCATCGTGGCAGCACTGCTGAGTTATAAAATATCAAAGAACAGCAGTGATGCCAGCGCTGACACGGCTGCATCAATAATGACTTTGCATGGGCTCACATGGCTGCCTTACATTCAAATTGAGTTGTGTAAGGTTGCACAAATGTTAGTCTGAGAATGCAAGACCGCTCACAGCAGAAGCTGCTACAATATTTGCAGTGTAGTCACTACTGCATGTGTTAGACTTTTCTAAAATAAGATGCTTGTGGAATGAAAAAAAAAACAAACAAAAACAAAAAAACTGCTTTTAAGTACTTTTCCATAGATAAAATCATTCTTCAGTTGTCGTTTAATGATTTGTGACCTGGACTGTAAAACAGTCACCTGATGACACCGGCCTTAGTGAACGTGGTGCTCTGGCATTTTAATGTCCGTACTTCCTCTGAGACAAATTGGATCAATGAATAAATCCATACTAAATAGCCCTGTGACCTGTACCTTCTCTGCCGTTCTTGTGGAGGCCGTTGGAAACATCCTGACAATGCACAGGAACAGACTCTCCTCCCTCCTCCTTATAGATATTGAACTCCTCCTCTAGTGTGCTGACGACCACAGACAGGTCTTTCTCTTTCACCTACACAACAAAGAAATTGTTGAAAATAAACATCACTAGTAAGACAGCTTATCGATTAAACATATGCAACACCTCCTCCATAAGCATTTCATTTGTCTATAATGTCATGCTGTTTCAGGATACTACACTCGCTCACTTTAAGGAAATACCTGAGCTCAAGCAGCATGTGAGACATTAATATACTTGCTGACACAAACATCTGTCAAGGTGTTATGTATTTGTGCCCACTTCACACTTTTCACATCTAATATGTAACTTTTTAGTGTCCTCAGCACAGTTGAGGATTAATCCCTTAACTGCCAAATTGGTGAATGGACAAAATGCAAACACAGGCTTCTTTTATCTGGCAAAACTCAGTAGTAGCAAAAGGTTTCAGTGCATAATTGCAGGGTGACTTTTTAAAAAAAAAAAAGCATTTAAAATTGTATTTAGAATATAAAAAATTGATCCAAATTATACAACCGTGAATAGTTTAGAGTGGCTAATTAAACAAGATGTGGAAGCTAATAAGACTGGAGTGTAATCAAGCAGAATAAAAATGGATAAAAAAAAAAATGTTTGCAGATTTAAATAGATGGTGCTTACCAGGATAAAGTCAGTCTGATAAGTGGAGAGCATGAAAACAGAGACATGCTGCTGGGCAAGGGGTGCAATGACCGACTTGGCAATCTTAGTCACGCCAACAGCCTGAGAGCTGCTGGAGGCACTGCCATTAGAGACCACGTTGAGTGGCAGCCAGATGGCGCTCTCTACCTGGAGGTGCTCAGAGGGCCGCAGCTCTAAGGGTACAAATAAGAGTAAAGATGATTGGTAAGCAAAAAACAAAAAGATGCATAGATTAAAAAAGAAAACAAAAAAAGGCTAATATTAATTGAATACCCTTGGCTACTGTTTATTTCAATGTCCAGCAGGACCCAACTACATATTAATACTGTTAAAATGCTGCTGATGTACTACTCAGGCTGGGAAAATGTTGCATGTTTCAGTATTCCCTTCATGGCGAGTCTAGGGGGGGGGTTTCTGTAGATTGAGAAATTTGGGGTTGGGATGAACTGATAGGATGCAGTGTTGGAACTTTTAAGCAGAGATTTCAAAACTCAGGACTGCCTTGGTGCCACAGATTTTAATAATTCACTTTTTAAGAAAATCTGTCCTACTTTTGTGGAAGTGCTTTGACTTAAGAGGCCTAGATGCTGTTTAAAAATTGCCAACATGGTGGCTTCCATTTACATTTGTTGCCATGTTTTTGTTTTACCAAAAAAAAAAAAAAAAAAAGAACTTATCTATAAGAAAATAATAATGATGCCACTGTCACACTAATAGGAAACCAAGCAAATTTTCTCATAAAGCTCAATCTGCAAAAAAAGTGCAAAACTTTCAGAAGTTGCAGCTGGCAGCATAGCCGTTGAAAACACACTGAGCGAACATGTTGTGTAAATATTTTACATTTGATAAATATTCAAAATTCTAATAGAGCAACCGCACAGCTTCTCAGAGGATCAGTCATGAGTTCCACAAACAGTAGCAGTTTAATCTACTTTAGGATCAAGTGCAGCAAAGTGGATTCTTAAAATGTTGCTGCTGTTGATGTATCTGTATCTTTGTGAGGCTGCAAACGAGGCGGTGTTAAAAGATTACTTCCTGTTGCTTTTTCTGCTCTGTACACTGAACCCACACTTTCTCTCTCCCACCTGCTCTCTCTTCCTTTGCCACAGAGACCTAACATGTCCCCGCTATTTACACCGCAAACGGCCAGCAGTGAAATAAGATGTGAGCAGCACTACAGCAAGTGCTTGATCATAGAGTGGGAGTTGCTACCAGTGCTTTTATGGGGCAAAGCTAAAATAGATGATCCCTCGCAACGCATGTCTGTAACTTAACTGGTAGTGGCAACCTCTGGGGCTAATGTGGAAGTGCCGAAAACCGTAGCAGCCACTTGAGGCGGGGCCCACACAATTTTTACAGCCCAAAAGTTTTACTCTCTAAAGCTATTTTGCAATTATATCAAAATTAATATGGCTTGCCGTATGATCAGCTGTCTAACAGACAATCTAATAAGTGTTTGCTCCAGTGGAAAACTGTATTTCCTTTCATTTGTATGTTACTTAATGCTAAAAAGCAGGCATCTGTTTGCGCAATGCACCCATCCAGGCTTACTAGCGATAGCTCATAAGGAATTCATCCTGTTGTTCAAATATGATTACAACCCCCTGCAAAAAACAAAAAGAAGGTGGAGGCGATCATGCAAAGGGCTTCAACAGTGAGAATAAAAAACAAAAACAACAACAACAACAACAACAACAAAAAGCCCACCTTCATGGTTAACTACAACCATCTTTTATATACAATCTAGATTTTTCACAAATTCACGCTACCCCTGAAATTTTCTCAACATTATCACAATGAGCTTTATGCAAGATCACATATATCCAATGCAGTTAGATCATACGCTAAGTAGTCTTTACTTTCAGTCCTTGCAACGTTCTTCCCACGTAATAGCAACATTAAATGTCAGAAGAATTCACAGCAACTCTGCGGGCACGCCTTACCCAGGCAGCACTCTTACATAAACCTGCTTTGTGACAAAAAGCAACTGAATACAATGTCTTGACTGCCCAGAGTTCATGTGCAATAACAGCTTAGGCAGAGATACTCAGGTTACAAGTTTGGAAATTGCATGTTGTAACTTTTCATCTTTTATGCCAAACCTTTCATAAACTATTTATAAACATTTAAAAAACAAAAACACATCCATGAATGCTTTTTGACATGCACGTTGATTTGAACTTCGGGAAACCTTCACAACGTAAAACATTACTAAATGTTGTCTACCTCCTGCAGTGAATATTCCCCTTTCTGCTTCTTTATACCCTTCAAAAGAAGCAATGTTCTGGTCGCCATAATTTGTCACAGGAAGCCCCTTGCGGCTTCACTACACCAGCTTTAACCTCTTAAAATAGGTTTTCCGTCAGAAGGAGAGCAAGAGAGGAGAGTAATGGAGAACCCCGAGGCGGTACATGCCTTTAACAACTACATTTGTGTTAAAGGACGAGACAAAAATGGCAGCAAAAGCACTGGATGGGATCAGAAAGTTGTTTTTTCCAAATGAACTTCAACAATGTTGCGATAATCGGGTCCAGGCATTGTCTAAAGTTGGATTTTCTCACAAGTAGAACACAATGGGAGGTTTTGTTTTCACTACTTGAAACACTTCACATGGTTTAGCTGAGAGGTGGTGCCTAGGTAGAGCATGTAAGAGGCAGGACACATGACGTCCATTTGCTTGCACTGAACTCTCTGGACAACTGGTCTATTCACAGATTCACACGGGCTCTTTCTGACATTACAAAGACTTTGTACTAGAGATGGCAGCAGGTGCTGTCACACACACCTTCTCTGCGTGATGTCTGGAAAAGTTCATTGCTGCGTTTCCTTTTTTAATTGCTCTAACAATTTATTTTACTTTTTACACAAGATTCTACTTCTTCTACTAAGTTCAGCAAAATTAAGCTGAACTTTTTTTCCCCCGGAAAGTTGCATTAGACCACTGTAGGTTATGTGGTGCTGTGCATTTCATCATCAGATGGTAAGTGTGAGGCTCTGTGCAGGCATCTAGGCAAACCAAAACGACGACTCGTCCATGGACTACCTGTCCGTGTATGCAACAGATTATACTCTGCACAAAGACAACAGCCTTATGTGGTGGAGTGGTTAGCACTGTCGCCTCACATCAAGAAAGTCTCTGGTTTGAACCCTGGCTGGGTTCCTTTGTGGGTTTTCCTCTGGGTACTCCTGCTTCCTTCCACATCCTAAAGACGTGCATGTAAGGTTCACTGGTAAATCTAAATTGGCCGTGGCTGTCGGGTTGATAAAGTGCTTAAAGTGAGTAGAATAAAGTGCTATATGAATGTATTGTTAAGATGTGGCAGGGAGTTTAAAGCACTTTAGTGATGCTTTATACTGTCAGTCCTTCTTTCCTTCACTGATATCAGAGATAAATTAGATCATCTCTTGTGAAACTGGAAGTATGGCAAAGTTGCATAAGCTCTTTGGGAGGCCACGAAAAACACTTTTTTTGCTCGATTGACATCATTTAAGTTTACAAGACTTGTTTTCTTCTCATTGTATCTCCACAGTTTTAAGTCTACAACCATTCTACCGTGTGATATCTGTGAGGCTGAACAAGAAAGGAAGGAAGCAACATTAGACCGCTAAAACAACACAGCCCTATGTTGTGGACCAATTCAAGAATACATACTAATTCCAAATCGTGTTTTTACTGGAATCGGCAGTAGCTTCCTTACATTATTTATCAGACAGTGTCTGTGCGTTTTGCCTCTTTTTCTCCTAAATTTTTACATTATTGGTAGATTATTTTTCTTCTGATAAGGCTGGCTGACAAACAGATATGCTACAAAGATTAGACATAGCACACATTTATCGATATCTGGACACAGTGTTCAGTTGGTACTAAAATGTGGAAACATAACCCCCTGCCAAATAGAAATGCAAAGGAACAAGGGTATTATACCTTTGAATCCTTCCTCGTCAAGGACAACTGTGTAGTTCTCTGGAGTCTCAGTCAGACTAAAGAACTTGCATCTGAAACAGGAGAGGAGGCACAAAATTAGAAAAAATGAAAAGTAGGAGATGAGAAGAGGGGAAAGAGAAACAGGAAAATAGGCCATGTTGTTCATTTGCAACCAACAAAAGGAGGTTCAATATATTCCTTTAACAAGTAAATGGAATTTTTCACCAATATGTACATGGGGTTCAGGACTGGATGTCCTTTAATTATCACAAGCCTAAAGCTCTATATTATGCTTCTATCACTCCATTGTCTATAGCAAATGGAGGGGAAACATACCAAACTGGGGCACTGCTTTGGCTGACAAGCGCTCCTTTCAAATAATGTCTGGGCAGCACAGTTTAAAAGGAGATATGTGAGCTTATAAAAGTCACTAGATTGTTTATACACATCTATAATTAAATCTGTTTTTCACAACTGGATGAACCATAGGCAACAGTTTACATCTTTATGGTCTTCTTGAAGCTTGTTTTAAAAAAAGTGTGAGTTTCATTAAATGTTTGAAAACGGTGTCGTTTTGCCTGCTGATACAGCCCAACAGGGTTAACAATTTTTGAAGAAAAGAGCAGCTGGTATGAAACAAGACAGAGCATTGATGACAATTTATTATAATCTCTTCACCAAGCTTTGAGCTATTTGTTGTAAAAAGGCAGACTCAGTGGCTCATGTTCAGTCCTACTGAATGGTGTCTCTGTGAAAAACAAACAAACACTAGGCCAATAGGATTTTGTGTGGTTTGACAGAGGAAAAAAAAACTCAACAATCTGGTACGTTCTCAAAGAACATACAAGTAAAGAATACAAAGGGAAGCTGATAGAACTGATCTGTGCATAACTCTGTCTATTGTCTACTTAAACATTAATATGAACTTTGACAAAACAAAGCAGGGTTTAGTTTTTCACTGGCCAGGCTAGACTTAAGATTTGCACTTCTTTAAAAAGAAAAACAGCCACAGTTCACACTGCTGATGTGTTGAGTTTAAACTGTTGTCATTTTGTTTCATATCTGGTGCCATTCTGGACTGGAGGGCTTCTAACACTTACAATCAAACATTTCTGAAGTCAAGCTTGACTTGGGGATGGAAACACAGGTAGCCTGGCTGTGTCCTTCAAAGCTCAGCTGATGATGTTTGTCTCACAGAATGTAATGTGATAGTAAACACAGTCTTCTAGACTGCTATAGATAAACTTGAAACTTCATACTGAAGAGCCAAATCTTGGCATATATATTTACCAACCATTTTATTAGGTACACCTTTTCAATTGCTAATCAACACAAATGTCTAATTAGCCAATAATTTGGTAGTAAGTGTATGCATTTAGCAATGTCATCAAGTTCAAACAGAGCATAAGATTGGTGATTTATGGGATTTTAAATGTGAATATTTCAGAAACTGCTGATCTACAGGAATTTTCCCACAACGCTCTCTCCCAGAAAAAAAAAAGAAAAGAAGAAGATATCCAGTGAGTGGTAGTTCTTTGGATAAATAATGGCATAATTTGGTGTAAACAACATGAAAGCATGGATTCATCCTGCCTTTTATCAACAATTCAGGCTCATGATGTTGGTGTAATGGTGTGGAGAGTGTTTTCTTGGCACCCTTTGGGCCCCTCTACTACCAACTGAACATCATTTAAAAACCACAGCCTACCTAAATATTGTTGCTCATCATGTCCATCCTTCTATGACCACCAAAGCTCAAATAATTTCAGACTCGTTTCTTGAAAACTGAGGTCACTGTAATCAAATGGCCTCCACGTTCACCAGATCTCAATGCAACAGAGTGCTCTGGAATGTGGTAGAACAGGAAGTTCACATCATGGATGTACAGCTAGCAAATCTGCAGCAACTGTATGATGTTATCATGTCACAATATGGACAGAAATCTGAGGAATGCTTCCAGCAGTTCTGAAGGCAAAAGGGACAAAGAGGTACACCCAATGAAGTGCCCTATGAGTATACAAAGCAACAAAGGATTAGGGGTTGATATTTCTGGAATTTCATTAAACACCAATATTATTACTGATTCTTCTTCATAACACTGATTTTTTAAAAGTCAATATTTGGTCCCTATTTAATGTCCTGTGTTGAAAAAACAAAAACAAAACAACAAAAGCAAATGGCAGACCAAAGCAATTGATCAATGACCTAAAAAAACCCAAAAACTTCAGGTGTGCAAATTCCACTGCCACAGGTCAGATGTCATTATTTTGTGCTCCTCTGCAAGTGTCAGAAAAGCAGCACTGAAAGGATTTGATAAGCTTGAAAGCATATGATTTAGACGGACTGGCAATTATGGAACCAGATTTTAGCTAGAACTAGTTAATACTTATACCCTTAAAGGGAGATATCTGCTAATAACTGGTGGATTAACAATGGGGGATAATAAACACGTTTTGCCAGAAAGAAGTCAGGCTATAGCAGGGGCCTCATTAGCGAGTGTTTTTATTTTTAGTGATGGAGAACCTAAAAGCAGTTTCTAAATCGAAGATCTCTTTGTTTCATTTGAAACCCTAACAAGGAAGTGCGATATTCCTGTATTCTTACAATGTCGCTGAAGATACATTCCTCTTCCTCTGCTTATCAGTCAGCTTAGACTACTACAGCCAAAACCTGAGAGAGACAGTCTAACTCCTGAGTCAGCAAAAAGTAATCCCTGGCATGAAATGGGACAATCACGCCACATAGACAAAGAGAGGCAGAGAGAATGCTGTTAACAGTAACTACCGGCTTTGCTAGCAAGCTCAGCCAGCCAATTGTGTTACAATACATCTCTCATTTCCTGTTGACCCCTCACCTTCCCTAGCAAGCAGTTTCCTGCAGCTAGTGTATGTCAAGCAGCTTTCCTGCAAGTAAAAACGGCAACGTTTAGTGCACAAATGAATGTGCTGTGTCGTTTGGAGCAGAGGGTGAAGACTGACTTTGTACATCCAAGTAAGCCACAGCTCAGCAACATTCTGACAGTTGGAGGGAACTATCTGTGAAACAAGTGTGCATATTTGGTTTCCTGTTTGCAAAGTACATGCAAGACAGATGTTTCACCTATACATCTATGCATTATAATGCACTAAGAAGAAAGCTGGAAAACCGTTTGCACTGCATTGTTTCTGCGGTCACATGAAGACTGCAGAACTGCAGTCAGTACAGCCAAGGACCTCTTATGAAGTCAAAAGGAAGATCCAATTTGACGTCTACTGTTGTAGAAAAAGTAAAAAGTATATTTTCTTTCAGCTTCCTTCAAAGAATAAATCTGCTCAACAAAAAGAGTTATTGCTGTTCATAACTTGGTGGACACCAGTGGCACAGATGCATTTGCAGGCTTGCCACTGTAGATTCAGGCAAAGAATCTACAGTGGCAAAGCAAAGTCAGCGCCCCAAACATGTTTTGTACAGCATCCAGTAACATGGGTTGGAAAAATAAGCTTCTGTTGAAGTAGAAGGAACACTGAGAGAAGGAGATGAAAATAACTAGAAGAGATGAGGAAGCAACGGGTAGCGAGGGAGCGGCCAAGTGGAGAAGATGAAAACCAAGCACACAAGAGGTTGGACTTTGATCCAGCTGCACAAAACAACGGGTGGTAGCAGCACTTAGGGAGTGAGGGCTGGTGACGGCACTGGGCCTGCAACTGATGCTCCAGCTGAGAAAACATGATAAGCACACAGAAAACTGATGCTCAAGGGCGAGGAATGAGCCTCAAGCGACTCAAGTCCTATGATCACAGCACGACAAGTTGTCTACTACCTTAGCAACTTATGAAAACAAGATTCCTAGTTTTCTCTCGGGCTTCCTCCCCCCCCCGCCCCCAGTTTCATAAAGGCGGGTGGGTATGGGGTGTGGGAAGTCCTCCTGTAAACAGGAGGAGCGGGAGCCCCAACCTTGACGGATCACTGAAGCAGACAAGTGGAAAACTCCCAACCGGGTTTCTGGCTCGGCTGAAGTATTGTTCCAACCCATGCTCTTGTTAGTTAGCCGCCAAAGAGAAGAAAGGAGGACTGTGTGGAGCCTGCGGGGCTACATCCACAATTCAGGAAGAACAATATATTGAGCTGATGCTGAGCTTTGTTTATTACTCTACCTACAAAGTGTAAACAACTACTAAAGACAAAACCAGAATACTAATAAGACTAGAATGGCTTAGAAGCTCAAGGTGCACATTTTTTCAGCCATTCTAGGAGAATTCACTGATAACTTAGATATTTTATATTCTGCAAAACAGAGTATTTGACATTTATGTTTAAGTTGGTAATGACACTGACATTTACAGAGTAATATTGTAGCTAATAGTGCACACTTTATTCCATCATATGAATATTTCTTTGTAGACAAGGCAAAAGTGTTCCTTTCACTACTTTTAGCCTCTGCACTATAGACATAGTAAGCTCCAACGCGAATGGACGCTGAAGAAAAATCCGCTATGCCACATGTGATTACCTCCTTAAAATTCTGCTCAGAGCTGCGTTCAAATCGCTTTGCACAGGGAGTTGTTCACAAATGAATAGCAGAGGCCTGAAAAAGGGAGATGGCTAAAAGTGTCCCGGAGCAATCAGGCTTGTTTTTGCTCCCCGATTGAAATCAAGCAACTAAAAACAAACTTCTCCACCACTCCCCATTACGCATCACCTAGTATTTGACCAAAAGGTGGAAAAAAATCAAAAAAAAATCCCTCTTGCTCATGGAAAAAGAAACAGGAAAAACAATGGTGACATAACTCCAAAGCATGATCAAAATGCCCTTTCTGGTTTATTCAGTGCTTCGCCTACTTTTTAAACATATACTGAATGCTTCACTAAACCTGTTCAAAAAATGTTTAGACCTTTCAAGTGAGTTTTTAAAAGTAACTATATATTTATATGGATTTTCTTGTTAACCGGTTGCCCAATGCCTTCCTCACACAAATCCCACACATCTATGATTATTCACAGAGACATGTTATTTACTTTCTACAGTACTGTAGAATAAGTCATCATGACACAGTGTGTCTAGTTTGAACATGTCAAACTTATTCCATTACCCAATACTCAACAGAGTACAGATGAAATCAATCGAGCATGTACAGAGATGCATTTGACATATGGATTTATGTTAGATGTAACTTCTCTATGGTCTTGTAAGAATGCACTTTTACTGCCCATCTGCCCCAAATGATGAAAAAGTTGCTCTCTTTTTAAGAGGAAGCCAAAATAAGGTACATCATAAGAACCTTTCAGAGTATGGTGTGATATACAGACTTCAAAATCCAGAAAGGCGATGACATAAGGAAGCGCTTTCTAGACAGTCGTTTACAGGTTCTTTGTTACTCAACACGAGAGCTGCAGCTGAACCCCGCACGGCCTATATCACGGTGGTCTGAAGACAGATGCCGATCTCTTCTTTTGGTCATTTATATGTGGGCCAGCCGCAAGAATAAACAATTGCATAACAATGGAGGGATATCCAGGGATTAGCTGAAAACTGGTACTAATGCCTGGGTGAGATCAGAATAATTTGCAGACTGAACGTTGGTTTCGAGCGCAGGATGTCATGTATTAAGTTTGTTTCGGAGAGACGGGATCCAACCAAAATACACAACGGTACTGCACGCTTCTGAAGTAGTTTGATTAAAGCTGATTTTGTGCCCACTGGAAGAATCGCGTATTAAAGGTATGCAGGGCACAAAAATTCAGTTTAAATGCTGCAGATTTTTGTGCAAATGCAACTATAAAACAATGTCTAAAAACAAAAGCTACTGCAATTCTTTACATCTACATGCACTGTTGTGAATGATTCATGGAGGCAAAGCATGTGCAGGCAAATCGCCCAGTAATAGCTCGGCCACCCAATGAATGAAAAGGCGCTGTAGGTTATCTCATATATCCGTACTGGATTACCAAAGCTGATTCGTAAAGCGAAGCGACATGACCATCTGGCCCGATCAATGAATCTCCTTACCGTGTCCTGTTCCGGAGAAATATCAGCTTTATCAGTGGGTGTGTGAAATTCACCAGACCATTCTTGGATATACTGGTGACCCTCAGCCTGTGGTCCAATATGTGCAAGTCCATATTTCTGGTTGCGAGCAGTTCCTCTCCACTGCTCTGTTTCTGCATGAGGCGGAGAAGACGCCTTCCTAGCTGGATGATATCATTCAAATGTTAAAGAGACATAGGTCATGAGTATTTCCGCCGAATAAAAAAACCCACGTCACGCTGGTGCTTCACTCAGAAAAGAGAAAAACATGCGACGCAACCAGACCCCAGCCCCGCTTAACTACTGTATATTCAAATAAAGGGACAGCCCTAGAAAAGACACGCCCCCTCCTCTTAAAGCTACAGGTTTATGCCGATGCTTGGCACATGCACGCAGGGTGTGTGTGAAACGAGCTGTGACAACTTCCGGTTTTGTTTTCAAAAAAATAAAAGCCATCAAATATTCTCATAATAGTTTCTGTTCATTTAGCGGATTTGAATGCACAACTAAAACAAAAGATTACAATAATTATAACTATTACTATTATTACAACTATTTACATTTTTTTCATAAGAGTGTAAACAAAACAATATCAGTATCATTCTAAATATAATTACTTGCTGCTTTCCCCCCTCCATCAACTACTCATGCTGAAATCTACCAAAGTTCTCTAATGACTCTGCCATAGCAGGCCTCATCAAAGTTGAGGATGACCCAGAGTACAGACAGTGGCCTGGTGCCAGCAGAATCATCTAATCAATGTAGGGAAAACCAAGGAGCTGATGATGGGTTTCAGATCAACCACACCAACACTAGTGAACATCCAGGGAACTAGCATTGAGATAATGGACTCTTATAAGTACCTGGGTGTACCCCTACCTGAACAATAATCTGGACTGGTGTCACAACGCTGATACTCTTTACTGGAAAAGTCAGAGCAGACTACCTGCTGAGAAAACTGAGATCTCTTAGAGTGCAGGGTGTGCTCCTGAAGAGCTTTTTTGACTCTTTGGTGGCATCATCCATCTTCTGTGGTGTTGTCTGTTGGAACAGCAACTTATCTACAGCTGGTAGGAAGTGGTTGGATAAGCTCATCAGGAAGGCCAGTTCTGTTCTAGGATGCCCCCTTGACCCAGTGCAGGTGGTAGGAGGCAGAAGAACTCTGGCCAAAATAAATCAATCTTGGGCAGTGTCTCCCACCCCATGTATGAATCTGTTGCAGAACTGGAGAGCTCCTTCAGTGACAGACTGCTGCATCCTAGCTGCACAAAGGAGCGTTATCACAGATCCTTCCTCCCAGCAGCTGTTAGACTTTGTATCCATCACTGATCCCAATGAACACAATAAGTTGTTTGCATCACTGCTGTTATTTGCAGTTTTTCAATTTCCTGTAAAGTGTCTCTCTTTGTTGTTTTTAAGCACTTTTCACAGCACTTTTTGTACTTCTGTAAAAGTAAAAAAAAAAAAAACCATCCTACTCAGCTGCACATTTCTTTGAGCCTGAGTATATTTTTAATAACTATACAGTATTTTTTTTCTTACATTGTAAATTTGCCCTGTGCTTTCCATTTCTTGTTTTTTATTTTATATTCTTTACTTTTGTGAGAATCTGTATCTGCCTGTCACTTTGTTGCTGAAACATGTGAATTTCCCCAATTAGGGACAATAAAGGATATTTCTATTTCTGTAACATTGCCCAAAGGTCAATAAAGAAATGCTTGTTGAACCTGACCTCTGAGTAAAATTCTTGCGACCTTAATGGCCATAGACTACAGGTGAAGTCACTGACTAGTTTCTTGATTGATCTTATCTTCATATTTTATTGATTTGATCTTATATGATAAAGTTTTCATTTATCAAATAATTGCAGCTGTTACTTTCATAAACAGAAAAAAGTCAGTCATAAACTTGCATTTCAGGATTAATCCAGTATGTAGAGAAGAATTACTCAAGATAAAGAGATGCAACTCTAATGATGTTGCTCAGGGTGACATGGTTTTTATGACACTTGCATAGCTAGGCTATGAAAAAAAAAAAAAAAAGACTACAGTATGGTTTTGCATACTTTTGTTTTTCATCATTCTAAATGTTGATTCTAAATATTACAAGAACCATATTTTGTGTAGGTCACCTATTATTTAAAAAAAAAAAATCCCAGATTAATGTATTAATTTATGTAACATCTTTACACATTAACTTTAAATTATAATTGATTTTGCAAAATTGAAATGTACTTAATTTTCAAGTACAATCAGTGAGGCAGGCTTTTGTTTTTATTTTTTTAATCAAATGGTTGTTTTACATTCACTGTTGCAACTTAGCATGATCTCATTCATTAAGTCATTCATACACATTTAATAGTACTATCATAAAAATTTTTATTGTGGAAAAGAAAACAAACAAAAACCCCATGTGTTCTGTTACATCAATTAATGATCAAAACAGAGCAAACACACCTCACTCCACTAAATCAGAAGGTAAAAATTCCTCAATAACACCGTAACGCACAAACACTTTTTCTCTTGTGTTTAAACCCCTTCACGTGTTTTATCTAAACCCCTGTAAATCTTGGTTTTTCATGTTCTTCATACTGAATGTGCTTGGAAATTGTACAACTACTTTTGACTTTGGCAATATCACAAACATGGAATCAGAAGTTTTACTTCAATGCTTTTAGTAACAACACAGATCATACAAAAGAAATGGAAACTACAATTAGTAAGACCAAAAAGTTAAGTAAAATTTGGTCATTGAATTATTTGCAGTCTCAGTCGCTTTCTCATTGTAAAGGTGAACTCTTAGTTGGAATCATTATTCTTGACTCCATACTTTGCAACAAAGGCACTGAGGACAGACAGAAAGACACATGTTAGAAAATGATATACCTAAAATTACAATTGTAATAATAAACAATCAGGAAAGCAAACAACAAACATACAGCTCTTAAAATTCTTCAAGCTGGGCAGTATCATTTTATAATTTGATGCTCACACTGGATGGCCAATAAATTACGATTTAAAAAAAAAAAAAAAAAAAAAAAAAAAAAAAAAAAAAAAAAAAAAAAAAAAAAAAAAAAATATATATATATATATATATATATATATATATATATATATATATATATATATATATATATATATATATATATATATATATATATATATATATATAATTACTGCAATCCTGTCAACTCCATCGCTAACAACAATGGGGGAGGGGAGGCAGCATTATATAATTTTCTGATTTTGTGTCAAAGCATTTAAAGAAAAAAATTGAAGGTTTATTTTAGCCCTACTTCAAAGAAATACAGATTTCAGATCCAGTACACAGACCACATTAAACATTTCAGCAGAAAATTGTTGGGAGGCATCTTTATGATTAAAAGAGTTTTGTGATCTACGAGTCTCAACTTTGCTGAATATAATTGCAGGTAAAAATAATCAGCGAGGTATAAAGCCCTGACAAAATCATTGCGTTTTTAAGGCATCTGGGTCAAGCATTTCTTTCTTACCTGTATAATACACGTTTACGTCCCATCCTTCTTTCCGCCAGGCAGAGTTTCTTGTCTCTTCTCGGGACTGGAGGCTCTCATAAGCTATGAAAAGACGGCAAAGAAAAAAAAATTCCAACGAAAAAAGCAAAGCAAAAAACCCCACCACACACACATATTACATCGCATTATGTGTGGATAAAATTTATAGTCACTGGCAACTTTATTAGTTACACCTTGCTAACATCAGGCCGAATCTCTTTTGCCATCAAAACTCAATTCTTAACTACACAGATTCAACCAGGTGCTGGAAACATTCCGATCCATTTTCACATAATAGGATCGCACTGTTACTGCAAATTCATCAGCTGCACGTGCAGTACATGATGTGAATCTCCTGTTCTACCACATTTCAGGTACGAACACGTAGTTCGTGGGTCACATATGGGCAGTGTTGGGAAGGTTACTTTTAAAATGTATTCCAGTACAGATTACATGCCCCAAAATGTATTTTGTAACGTATTCCGTTATGTTACTCAATGAGAGTAATGTATTCTGAATACTTTGGATTACTTAATATATTATCATGCTGTTTACAACTACATGAATGTACTATTGCTGTGATTTATTACTGTTACTGAAGGTCCGCGGCTCCGAACCATAGTAAAGGGACCTCTGGCTAATATGTCGGGTTCCGTGTAGGGCTCTTAGCCGAAAAATAGCTTTACTTTGTTGTCTGGGTCAAGTTTGAGACAGAGAGAGGCGTTGAAAGGCTGCTCCAACAGAACTTATTGTTTCGGAGGAAAACACGAACACAGTCGAGTCTTAATAGTTTACTTACAACTGGGCTCGTCAGGCACTCTTCTTGGCTGCAGTGGTTATTATTATATTTACATGCTTCCAGCTCCCGTTTCTGCTCAATGACAACTTGTACTTTTCCACTCTCCTTTTTCTCCCTCCTCGCGCTCACAGACACATAACCGGTATGGCAGTCCATTCTCCCTGCAGCACGGACTGCACTGCCGATGAAGCTACATTCTTTAGGGCTATGCCTGTAGCATTCTGCCTATTAGCTTAGCACAACAACAACAACAACAAAAAGGCGCTCTCTCACCCAGGAAACACACAGTCGCAGAAAGAGCGCGCGTCACCCTGTAACCATGGCAACCATAAGCTGCCGCCTGGAACAACAGAACATAACCGTCAAACAAAACCCAAACAGTCCTGACCCGCGACAATATGAAACAGGAAAATACCGCCGTGTAATCCATTTATTTCAACAAAGTAACTGTATTCTGAATACCACCTTTTTAAATGGTAACTGTAACAGAATACAGTTACTCATATTTTGCATTTTAAATACGTAACGGCGGTACATGTATTCCGTTACTCCCCAACACTGCATATGGGTCAATTTGATCAGAAATGTCAGACCACAATTGAATGATAATGTAAAAAAAAGCCACCCAAATATTTCTTCCCGTGTGTTTTGAATTTCAAGTATTAGTGCATTCTGTCTATCAGTGAATAAAACAGCCAAACATGTCATATGGAAAATATTTGCAATACAACAATATGTCTCAGTATTTACTCATGCTATTGTCATTTTAAAGAAACACACCGACATAGCTCTTTGTCTGAATGCCCTTAGTTCATTGAGATAATACAGGCTTCAAAAATTTGTGAAATTTATGATTCTAGCACAGAGGCTTGAACCAGAGTTCAGATGATATTAAAAATATGGACAACCACTCTTAAAACACCTTTAATAATTCGATTGACTCGCTTCCTGTTCCAAGATGCAATCAAAAGTCCAAATGTTATGTCGAGTGTAAAATCATCCTTTGTTGATGTTTGACACACCCGGGCTTATGTTGGAACCGTCACACTGAACTTTAGTGATTCATTAGAATACAGAATGTATGCAGGAGCATTCAGTTAGCTGAAATTCAGCCAGACCAAACTTGTCAGACATTTTCACATACAGCAGTCAATCACCTCATCTTACTGGCATGTTCTAAGTGTAGAGTGCTTAATTACTCACCCCACAAATGATGAACAACATAGAGTTGGCCAATCTGTGTGAAGAAACCGCCTACTGCCTCATCGTTTTCTTGTCTATGTTTGATTGCCCTCGCCCTGTTGCAAAACATTATCTTATTTAGTATAAAGATCACTGAAACACTTCTGATATTTTCACTTCCACTGAAAGAGATTCAGACATATGACATATGTTTAAATAAATTCAACGTATCTCACCAGCGATTGCCCCATTCAATCATGGTTCCTGGCTGAAGCACAAGTATAATATTAATTAGAATAGGTTTGAAACTAGATTATGACATTACCACCATCATATTTCCATAGAACTGAAAGACTGAAAGCACTATTTATCTATTATTCATAGCTATGTTTTTTGTTGTTGTTTTTTTTAACTGATCAGAGAACTCTGGGTGTCACAAGCCTGCATGCAAGAAGAACTGGAGCACTGAGTAAACAGATTTTTATCATAGCTGTTTTTGAACTTCTCTCCACTTGTGACACTCTTCAATTCAGTGAGTCAGGTCTGAATAAGTGAGCTGAAATTACGCAGGAAACCTTGGAAGGGCAAAATTGTAGAACAGGCCAGAGGTGAAAAAAATATGACTACTTCAAACAGATGAGAATTGGATTACTTGTTCAAGAAACGCAGCTGAAAAATATGGAAAGAAAACATCGAGAATAAGAACTATGCTAGTTATGTAACAAATTTATAAAAACTGTACTGACAGTTATACAGGATTACCAAAGTTATATTATTTCTGTTTGAACAGCACATGAACAGTACACTAATACGTCTAGATTTTGCTAAATGTGGACCCTGCCATGCACTTAAAAATAGTATACAACATGCAGATGTGTATATTTTTTGTAATTTTGCCTTTGTAAATCACAACAGGAGATTTCAAATCAAGTAATCAGGATATATCTAAAGAGCAGATGTCATGTTCTGCCAGGCCTTTCCTGCTGTCACCTTCATTTGCTTCTTGTTTCTGGGTCTCTCCGTCTTCAGTTCTATCTTCAGTAGATAAAAAGCATGCTTTAGCAGGCCTACATGCCCATATGCAAAATTGCCTCCACCATATTTGACAGACAACGTGGGATGATTTGGATGGTGAGCTGTGTCTTTCCTTTTGTACAATTTTATCCTCCCATTATTTTTGGAGTAAAATGGGAACAGGCCTCACCTGGTCATAAAACTGCTCGTCAATGAACTGTCCAATTACGTTTGAGCTTCTGAAATGGAAGACTACGTATAAAAATAAAACTGAAGAGGCTCACTCGCTTACTGAAGATAAAAGTGACGTTAGGGAAACCCAGAAACAGACTGCTTTGTTAGTTTTCCTACAAATCAAACAGTATTTATGTTGTATTGGTCACACATGTTCAAGCTATGCATTTTAAAAATGTGTAGCATAAATAGATACCTTAAGGTAATAGGTGCGCATTTCATAGAGGTTTGGTCCTTGTCTGGGAAGGGGTTCATTCCAGAAACTGAACTCCAGAAGAAGTTCATTTCGTCTTGAAAGCAACATTTTGGCCCTTTCCTTCCGAAACTCTAAGTACTCCTAAAAAGGGATAAAATGTTTGTTTATAACACTAAAAAGTGAATATTAATATTATATCTTAAAAATCAAACAAACAAAAAACAGCACCTCTGAAATGCCTTTTCTCCACAGAAACAACACATTAACATTTAAAGAAAATTATTACTTAAAAAAACAAGCAAACAAAAAAAACCAACAAATTAAAACAACAAAATAAGCAGTTTTCCCCTGGAAAATCAAAGGCCTTGTATGTATTGTATGCAATGTTGACTGAATAAGAGACGTTTAAAAAGGTCACAGCATGCCTTGTTAGCTCTCAACTTCTGCAGACAATCAGTCAAAGCTGGGTAGCCTCCTCTGTATCGCCACAGATGCACTGCAGAAAAACAACAGCAGATGTCACTGTAGCACTGCATAAGGTCTGATGCCACCCACACAACTAAGAGATAAAGAACCTCCATCACCATGCAATTACTTTTTATAGTTACTGACTGCTTTTTATGTATGCAATGCACTTAAATGATCACGTTAATTTATCATATATGCAGAAGGTGAAGTGCTGGTTGTGAGTCATCAGGTAGCATCTGTGTGTCTGCAAAGCTTTGCAAAAAGTCAGCCACTGAAATTGTGTTTTATGGGAACTTGATAGAGGAAAGCAGCAGTGATCAGTCAAAGGTGTCTTTTTGCATTTACTGCTTACCAGCCTGATCTTGTTCTCCATACCAGGTATTCCAGCTTCCAACTACCTCACACGGGTAGTCCTGGTCCTCGTGAAGTCTTTTCTGCACTTCAGCCCTAAAGCCAGCAAAAAAACAATAAAATAAAATACAAGTTAATGAAGGTGTATGCTGTTTGGAAATGCTCTCACTTTAGCTTAAAAACCAACTAGAGGGCAGTCAGGAAGCATAAAAATCCATCCAAGATATAAACTCAGCTGTATCTTCACTTCATTTTTTAAATACATTTATGTCATGAAGCTCATCTGATTTTAACTTTGTTCAGACCATATCTTGATTAATTAGTCCAGCACACTGTCTATTGCACTGCTGAAAGAAATCCAAAGAAAGTAAAGCACTGAAAACGTAACTTGACTGACAGAGATGCAGGAAATATTTCAAATATATCAGTACATACTCCAGACTGTTGTATGCTTCTAGGCATTCTGGTTTGACGTCATGAACTGAAAAAGAAAAAAGGCAGAGAGAAACCTATCAGAAATGGATGCATTTAAAAAAATAAAAGCAACATTCAAATTCTTCAACAAAGTAATTTCACACTCCGATTCAGCAAAGACTTGATATACAAAACTGATTCACTTGCAATAGGTTATAGGCAACGGCTGATAGAGTGTTCAAATTGAAATCCCTGTGCGGTGTGATGTACGCAACACAAAAGATCAAAGCCCCGAGAGAATGATAGATTTCTGTTCGAGAGACAGAAACTGTTACGTCTGCAGACTAAAAGAAAACCAGACAAATTGTTCAGATGTCACTAAAGTTTACAGGCATGAGACATCATCTCATCTTAGAATTACTTGTTGCTGTCAGTGTTTTGTGTATGCATAAGCTGTTGCAGAGGAGCCAAATTTTCATCTCTCATGTTGTTTTCAGTTTTCTCTGAGGTCATATGGCCTTCCATTTAAATGATTTATTTCACTTTTGAGACATATACAGGATCCATGTCACAATAATGTGATGTAAGTGTATCGTAGGCACTTGTCTTTGGCCTTCTGTAACCCAACACTTAAAGAAACTAAACCCTTGCTTTTATGTAAGTAAAAAGGTGTAGGCCTACATTGAATCTTATACAAGTTGCTGGTCTCCTTCTTTGAAAGCAGGTTGGAGTGAGCATCTTTCCTGGCATCGACTTTGTGCACAAATAAGGATCGGAACCAGCCTTTGTCGCTGCTCTCTGAAAACCTCCTACACAGAAACAAGATGAAAGAAAGTTTCACAAAAGCTCGGAGCAAAAACATAAAAACCCAGAAGTTGTCAATATAAAAAAAAAACTTAAAAAGGAACATGGAGATGTGCATGACATATGGGCTAAAAGATAGTCATGCTAATATTCTTTGATATGAAAAATATGCATACTGTATGAGTGAGTGGGCTGAATGCTACAGCTTGTGTCTTCAACCATAAAACTTTTTTATTTCACCCACTCTGGAGTGGATAAAGGGGGAATATTATTCACTTTACAACTATTGGAACAATCCAAGAGGCTCCAAATGGTATTTGAATATTAACCTAGCCGTTTCTTGCCCCACATAGCAGAGAAGTAAAACTTCAATCTGTCAAGTGTTAAAGCTGTACTTTTAGAAGGTGTTCCAATGAAAAGAAGAGAAGTACAGGTGATATGAATTATTCCAAACAGTAAAACAGCAGTTTCATTAAGAAAAGTGACAGTAAAATTGACAAACATACTTAAACTCAGCTACATTTGAAATTCAGGGACCTTTGTAATTCTTTATAAAACTCCCAATTTTAATACAATGTCACATTAACCTCAAATCCTGGATTTGCCTCATACTGTATGGCTGGTGTATCCCCACTAATGGATTAGGAAGCCATATTATGTTTCAAGTTAGTACTTGCAAAGTCATCTGCTGAGTCTTTTGCTTTGTTTTGTCATTCTAAAGTCCTAAAACTTTCAAGGTCAGTGGGACGTTTCTTTTAATAACCCCATGGGCCAATGGCTTTAATTGGAAGCTATAATTAAAAATGCATTTCCCATGGCACCCTATCAACAATAACAAAGCATATAATAAGCCAAAGACTTGTTTTCTGAATAGCATTTCAGTCAGTGACAGAGCAAATGCGTACTGGATGGAGGCACAAAAAAAATATGGTAACCCGTTGACCCACTTTGTGTGGAACTGCACAACATTTTCATCCCTTGTTCCCCATCCCACATAGTGAGACAACATTTTCATTGGCTCTAAAATCAATACCGCAGGACAGATCATTTCTAAAATCTGGCTGTTATTGAATGGTTCTGATGAAAGGCCGTCATCATGGGTCTTGTGGAGGTGTGTTACCTAAGGTAGAAACTTGTTAGTAGCCACAAAGTTTTGATGGATAAGGCTGAAAAATGGCCAAGAATAAAAAGAAATCAAATTATAATGTTAAATGAAATATTTAAATCATATGCTAAAGATAAGTTGACCAATCCCACAAAACTACATGTGGTAAAAACATTGTGTTTGTGTGAGACAATGTGGGGCATGCCAGAAATGTTGGGGAAACTTAAACAATTTAAACATGCAATCAAGTGTGTAGGTTACCAGCTTAGCTTTTAGCATGTATACGCTGAATAAATTATATTTAAATGCAAACTTTCCTACTTCGTTCTAAGTAAATACAATAGAGGATTAAAGCTGAAGTTTGTTCTTACGTCTCGTGCTTTATATACTCCTGTGTTCTCTTTTATTTCAATAGCTATTTAGCTGCTGTTCTATCTGGTAATGATCATTGGATTTCAATAGGGATGATATTCATAGGTTAGCTTAAGTTTTTGAGCAATATCTGACCATTTTAGCCAATTATGACACACAAATTGCATCCAGACAAAAACTGTATTTACCAGAATAAACTGTCACTTTATTTTCTTTGAGGTACTTCCCACCATATTTTCCAAAATCAGCAAAGCTTAGGATTTCTCAGTGGGGCACTGGCTCAATGTGTGGGACAATGGATTAAAAAGAAAAAGAAAAGAAAAGGGGAGAGCTGTGCTGTCCAACATAAACAGAGACATCTGATCATCCTACTCTCAGATGAGTACGTGTCATACACAACATGCTATCGGCCCCATGTTCAGTTTGCTGGGACCCAGTTATCCTAGTGGTGGTTACGTAACCCTATAGAGGCAAAAAAAGTTCAGACAGGACAAAGTTCAGAGGTCCTCCAAGTGATCAAACCATGTTTGAAAAACATAAACGTATCATAGGAACATAATGTAGAGATACAATATATCCATATGCAATATGTCTAAAAACATAAAAGATATTGAATTGCGAAAAATAATGTTTAACCGTTTGCCATTTGCTGCTTTAACAATTCATTTATTTAAATGGGTCCACATGTTTTCCTATATCTGCAAAAACTGGTTTACCTGCTGGTTCCGTGCAGATTGACAGAAATAGCTTACCTGTACAGCAAATATCCTTTAGCCTGAACAGACCTAGTTGTCGCCATGTTCTTCTTTCCAGCAAAAAGTTTCTTTAACACGCAAACAACTTGTGCTGGTTAATGTTTACCTCTGTGTGTGTGTGTGTGATATGACCGCTAGTCACGTTAAAGCTACTGAGTCAGCTAGCCACAAACTGAAAAACGCACGTGAAAGAGCGAGCCAGTGCACATGCACAATCGATCAGACCCAATTAGTTGATCCTACGTCACACGCTACGTTTTTAATCCAAAAGATCAGTGTTTTATCTAACATCCAGTAGATCAGCGTATGTTGTGCTTTAAATGATATATGCGTTTAAATGAAGAACTAAACGCATACAATAAAACTATAGTCACAAGTTAATAATTAACGAGGTACTTATCTTCCCTGTATTTCAGGATTATTAAAAATGAAATATACATTACACCAGCCACTTTGTTTGGTACACCTTGACG
The DNA here is from genome assembly GCF_900408965.1 of Simochromis diagramma. Taxonomy (NCBI): domain Eukaryota; kingdom Metazoa; phylum Chordata; class Actinopteri; order Cichliformes; family Cichlidae; genus Simochromis; species Simochromis diagramma. The sequence goes on along the minus strand of NW_024387200.1, from coordinate 2,683,592 downwards.
GTATCACACAGTTGCTGCAGATTTATCGGCTGCACATGGGTAATGTGGACCTACTGATCCCCCAAGTCTCAAAGGTGCTCTGGATTGAGATGTGGTGATTGTAGAAGCCTTTTGAGTACAGTGAAGTCACTATCATGTTCAAGAAACCAGTCTGAGATTATATAAAGTTTGTAATATTTTACATTGTTCTGCTGGAAGCAGCCATCAGAAGATGGGTACACTGTGGTCATAAATTAGGATGACCAACCCTCCACTTTTTTTGCACTTGTTGACTTGTAAAAGCCTATATGACATTTTTTATTTCACCATTCACATAACAGCACAGAGAAGGCATCGTTTAAATATGTTAAAGTTTTCTTTAAGCAAACAGTATTCTTAAAGTTCTTCGTGACTGGGCCAAGTGTCCTCTTTTTTGGAAATCAAAATATGGTCACCCTACATAAATGCATGAACATGGTGGGCAACAACAGCCTGTGTGGTTTTTGGGAGTCTTTTCCACCAGCTGGTGGTCATTTGGAAATAAGGGGTCCAGATCTTCCACAACACTGCCACCAGCCTGAACCGTTGATATAAGGCAGGATTGCTTTCATGTTGCATATGCCACACTCTCAGACCAGACAATGTTTTTCTGATCTTTAGTTCAATTTTGGTGTTTAGTTTTGTGTTTTCAGGAGTGGCATCTGGTGAGGTCATCTGCTGCTGTAGTCCATAAGGTTTAACTTGTTATGCAATTCTTAGACGCTCTTCTGCATAGCTCAGTTTTATGGTTTTTTCCCCCAAGAGAACTGATGCTCATGAGACGTTTTCTCTTTTTCCTGACCATTCTTTCTGAAATCCTTAGGTTATACAGAAAAGTTCCAGTGTAGTTTCTAGTCTGTCTGGCACCAACAACCATACCACGTTCAAAAACACTTAAATCCCCATTCTTTTTCATCCTGTTGGTTGGTTTGATCCTCACCAGGTCATCTAGACCATGTCTACATAGCTAAGTGTTGCCATGTAGTTGGTGTATGCATTAAGAGCAACTGAACAGGTGCACCTAAAAAACTGTAAAGAGGTTGAAACTCCTGTAGCAACTTGTTGTATGAAGAACAACTTTATTATTTATGGGTTTCTGTCTGTGACCCCCAACAAAAGCTTCAATCTCTAGACTATCGCTCCTCTCCATGTACTTTGGAAGGAGGTGAAGTTGTGCCAGTAAGTGTTTATCACATATGCAATAGTTCTACTGATTTCAAAATCATTTTATGTTGTATGGAAGAGATGCATGCAGCCAAATGATCAGAGGGTTTAATGCGTTCTATGATACAGTACATATGTAACTAAAGTAGTAATAGTAATAAGTATTGATTATTTGTTAATGAAAAAATATGCAAATGTAGTCGTAAGATGACCCAAATCCCTACAAGCTATTAAAAAGCCCCAAAATAAACCAATTAGTTGTCAAATGTATTCAAATGCATATACATTACATATTACATACAGTGTTCTGAAATAAAATAACTTGGCTTAAGATCATTTAGTGGTGTGTGGGAGAGATACATGCATACAAATGACAGCTCACTGTATGTATCTAACACAGCTCGAGTTGTCCTGCCTCAGTAAACAGGTCTCTTATCTAATAGTGGACTGTTCTTTCAAAGCTGGTTTTTCTATTAGACTAGTCATGCAGTACTTAAATCCTTTTTGTGCAACCCACTTTCACTTCTTTTCATACACAATACAGTGCTCTCTGATCCTCTCCATCATTCTACCCACTGACATTATATAACATCAAATCAGATCATATCTAAAAAGAATCATACTCAATACCTCTATTTTATGCCTATTTTCTATGACTTCATCAAATAAATTTGTTTTAAACACTACACACATGGTGTTTCTACTGGAAAATGAGCATCTGAATTGCCTTTATTTTCAATTGATTGGGTATTTAAGAAGTTTTATTTATTCACAGTGCATTTTATTCAGAAGGATATGCTCTCATGGCTCTTTAACAACAAAAAAAGACATCTTTTTAAAAGTTATATTTTTGCAGGCATGCATCCTTTGGTTTATCTGTTGATGAAAACGTCCATAGGGCTTTGACAAGATTTCTTCCATCTTTGCTGGCATAAAAGTACAGCAATTACAGTAACACTTTTCAAGCTTTTGCTTTGCTGAATGTGCCAAAGCGGCCCCCATGATTTACTCTAAGCGCAGGGAATATTTCTTTCACTGCTGTATACAAGTCTTCAAAATCCCGGCTTACTGTGATGTCCTAGAGAAAGTGATACACAGAGGAACTAGTGAATAAGAGAACACTTGGAAAAAATGTCAAGGACCTAAGACGTGTGACTTACTGAAAAGTCTAAAGTCTCCAAGGCTGAATCTGGGTTGTCCTGTACAGATTTAAGGATCCCATAGCATCCAGCATTCAAGATGGGGTTCCTACCAATCTGGTTACACACAGTACACAAGAAAAAACAGCAAAAATTGTTATGTTCTGGATAGGCAAGTGATGAAGAACCTTCCTATTATTGACTTTAAAAAAATATTTCTACCCTTCATATCATCATATCTCCTCAGTGAAGCTAGTTCATCATGTTTTCTCATTCTGGTGGAGATTTAAATGCCAAAATCCGTACACTTCTCACATCTGTTCAGCTCCCGTGAAGTTAGTCAATTAACTTAGCCAAGTCCAGCCAAGAGCACTTATGAAATTCAATAATTAACTAGTTGAATGCAATTTTTTTTGTAAAAATGATAATTAGCTGTTTATGTGGGTTCTGGGAAGGAACCAATAACTTCCTGGAGTCTTTGCTGTTATACCGCTTAATGCCAAGAAAGCTGTACTTGTAATTCCCATAAAACTGGAAACTGTTTTTCCTTACGCTTTAGTTTTTCTACAGATTAGACAAACTACAACACGTCAGACAGTGTTAGGCAGACTGTGTAATCACAGAGCCACTATTTTTCAGTGTTTATACTCCACTAAACTAACCAGCTGGTAGAGGTAGACATTCATTTATATCTACGGTATGTCCCCAAATGCCAGCTTATAAAAAAAATAGCTTACTAAAAAGAAACATCTGGAAAAACTGAGTACAGGTCAGGAAAATGATTAGGTATGAAAAGAGTATCTTAGAGCAGCACTGCCTTTAAAAACAGACAGGGTGTCTATCAGGGAAACTGAACTAAGGAACACTTCCAGAATTCTGTGACCACAGTTCGCCGTGCCATCCACAAATGCAGGTTAAAGCTCTGTGATGCAAAGATATGTGAACATTATCCAGAAATGCCATCTTCTGTCAGCCAAAGCTAATTTAAAATGGACTGAGGCAAAGTGGAAAACTGTTCTGTGGTTAGACAACTCAAAATTTGAAACTCGTTGTGGAAACCATGGGCCCTACATCCTCCAGATTAAAGAGGAGAGGGACTGTCTGACTTATTATCAAAACTTAGTTTAAAATCCTGCATACCTCTGATGGTATGGGGGTATATCAATGCCTATGGAAATTGCAGCTCGTGCCTCTGGAAAGGAATCATCAAGACTGAAACAGATTTTATATATTGGGCAAAATATGCTGCCATCCAAACAACATCTTTTTTAAGAAGGTCTGAAAAAGACAATGCTAAAAACAATATACTGCAGCTATCAAAACAATTGCTTCTTAGAAAGAGAGTACAAGTGCTTAAATGTCCTGCCGGCAGCACAGACTTTTCACCGCCTGAAAGCATTATAAGCTGAAAAAAACAAAAAATAAAAAACAATGACAAAGACCACCCAGGACTACTATTTCAGCTATATTCACAATTGGGTTAGTGTGCTATCATATTAAAAGAAGCAACTGCTGCTATTGTTGCTTAGTCTGAGTTTCTCACAATGATTTTATTATTTTATTGTGAACCTTTATGCTTTCAAACAAAGTATAATTTGTTTCAGGAATATTTGGATGCTTCTCATATCAAAGAATTTTCAATTGATTAATCTTCAAGGATTGTTCATTAGTTTGCGTACATTTTAAAACTTGCATAGGCTATGAAAGATTTCGAACACAGGAGCGCACAAGCAGTCAGTATCCGACTGGCAGAATTTAACTCAATTTAGCATGTTCTCTATAACTTTTTCAGTCAGCTGAGCTGAGCACCTGACAATTCAGCTTGAGCATTTACATTAAAATGAAGTACACTGATCCATTTATTTATCCTATTTTATCCACTGATGCCCCCCATTGCTCTTGAAGCTAGAACCAATCTCTTTTCAGCAGCTTACATTCAGGGATTTGATTGTCTTGTTTACTTTGAGGCCCATGGCGAGGTGGATCGCTCCTTCAGGGGGTATTCGGTTGTTACTGTGGCGAGAAACAAAAGCAGAAAACAAGAGTGTGTGTTGGAGTGTGAGGGAAGCAATCATAAAGTGTTACTTTTTTAAATGGCATTATTCATCCAAGTGAATTTGTAAAGCAAGCTCTTTTTTACTAAAAAAGTTAAGCAAACGGCAGGGGAAACTGGATTATTTGATTTCTTTCTTTAAGAAAAAGGGTAATCACCATTTAAGATCGATTAGAATCAGTCTGGAAGAGTAGTTTGAACTCGCCAGGAAGTTTATAAACAATGTGAAAGATAAGATTGTGAATTCTAATTTGTGAAAATGATCGTGGCTTGAGCTCTCAATTTCTACTCACTAATCTGATCATTCGATAGTAACAGAACAAAGACACATACCTGATATTTAACTCTTCTAAAACATTGTTCTCTTTAAGAGCCTGTCCTAAAGCACTGGCTCCTTCTTTCCCAAAGCCATTAAATGACAGATCCAGTATTCTAAGAATTCTAAAAACATTTTCCTGAAACACACAAAAGAATGTATCAATACTTAAAGGGACAACTTGAACAAGTTCTCTAACAAGATTAAATCTCAACAAAAGAAATATCTTACTTTAAAAATGACAGTGAAGTATAGATTCTGAATTAAAAATCCCTGCCAGGGTGTGAATCAATCACACCTGCCAGTGATCAGGGTCCACTTGGCCATGTTGGTCAATAAGATAGGGAAAGGAAAACTACTGTATAGCTTCTCTTGCAGTGAGATGCTTGATGAATACCTGCCTGGGGGGCTGCTTCACAAAGCAGGATAAGGGAGTCAGCCAAGATATGAGATGTCGTCTGCAATTAGCAATTACCATATTATTAATCTTAATAGGTTTTGATGTCAGTGTAGCATCATTATGATGTTGTTATAATTCTTTTACCAGATAAGTATCCCTGGTTTGGGAGTTTCCACTCCACTTAGCCAAAATTTCAGTCATTATCAATTCAGATAAACAGATCGCTTTATGTATAATATATTGTCAAAGGTGGGTGGCCAAAGGTACAGCTCACAAACGTTTTTTTTGTACTTTCCTTTTATTGGATTCCCAATTTTTCAGTTCAAGGCCATTTTAAAGAGGGACTTACTTTCATGTTTTGTTTTTTTTGTTTTTTACTGGTTTCATTGGTTACAAATGCAGATATGAGGAAGTTATATAAAGCCTTTCATAGCTTTAGGGAAAGTTGTGCAAAATCTGATGTAACGGGGATGTGGAGTTAGAAAATGGAGGGTTACTAGATTCAAGTATACATTTTTTGGTTATGCACATGAAGTTAAATATTTTTACTTGACTGGTAAATTATTTATGCCTAACACCAGATGTGATATTTTTAGCCACTTTCATTTGACATACCGCTATTTTAACTTAGGATAATTTGTTATTTGATGGCTTCAACTAATCAATGTACTTTAGTCTTATTTTTCACTGTACCATTAGATCTTCTTTGTCTTGCATAAGGTCAGAAAGCTAATCTAGGGTTTACACATTCATGTCCAAGTGTATTACCCCAAGACCATTGGCCAGCATTACTGCTCCTTTTTGTCGAATGCAATTCCATGCCAGGTTTAGCGATCTCAGCCCGGTGTTCTCAGACAGAGCATCTCCCAGGTGTTCCCCTTGTGAAAATAGAAAATGAACATAAGAATAATTCAGGGCAATCTGATAAAATAAATAGTTGCATTATTGCATTTTTAAAACAATGAAATGTACTCATCCTCATATAAAGGCTTGTTTAGAAATAGTGAGTCTGTTTATTCATTATTCATGAATAATTATAATGTGTATCTAATGTAATATATTAGATACACATTATATAATATAATATAATATAATGTGTAAAAATGGTAACAAGATAGTTTAGACATGTTTATGAATTATTATACATAATCAGAAAAACGTTTTTTTTTAAAAAACAACTCTGCTCTTCAAAGCACTGTATCATCTCCACTATATTCCCTTAACGCTTTACTGAGTGACGACTATAGAGGTAACTATCCTGGACAAAAATATATACCCCTCATCATGTCACTGACATTTTCCATAAATGTAAAAAACTGCATGACACTCGGTGGTTCATAATCACTCAAGATAATGTGCTCAGCTGGAAAAGCCATAATGCCATAGCATGAATGTCAGTGTGTTTGACTGGTACACTTTTGGTACATGCTAGAGTGCGCTTAAAACACATAAAAATGTACTTTGACATATCAGTAGACGCATTGAGGAATACAGAATAGAGCATGTGGGGATGAATCATAGCGATAAGATATGGTGGTGTCCCCTTTCCCTCATGTAGATTTATTTTCAATTATCTATATCAGATGCTCAGTGCTCTGGTCTGCCATTCTTCCACAAGGTGCCTGTCACAAAGCTCATCCGCATGATAATTGAAAGAGGTTTTAATGAAGGCGAAATGTGCTTGACCTTTGAATGCCACAATCTGCTGCTGCATGCTGTCTTATGACTGCTTGGAGATAAGGCTGCACCATTATGGCAAAATCTTTTATGACAGCAGAACCCCTCTCCCACCCCCCTTCTGCTTACATGCTTACATACAGTATAGTCCTAATGTTAAATAAATCTGCAGTAATAGTCACTTCACAGGCCTTTATTGTACATTAATTATAAATGGAAAAGAGAGCAAAAATAGCATATACGATGACTTCAGCAGCTATTGGCATATTGAAAATAATCATTGATGGTATCCAACCAATTTATGGGTGGGCTGATACAAAGGCCGATATTACTACTTGCTGATCTACAGATATCAGTATTTATAACGTGTGATTTAAAAAAAGTAAGTAAGTAGTGGGAGAAACATTCTTTAGCCATGTTATGAGTATTGGCATTACATAGTTTGTCCAACAGAGGGCACTCTAGACAAATAACTATAGATAACAAATGCTAGGAAATCTGTTTATGTTTTGTGTGTCTGAAAGAAAAACGAATACTGGCTAATATGTATATACAATTTTCTGTATTGTTATCTCTTGGCCTTAAAAATCCTATATCAATTTTGTTCTACTCATTTATGTACAGATAAAAAAGAAAAGTAAACACAGAATAACGTTGATTTTAGGGAATAAAATCCTTAAATAAATTATTTTGCTTGTCTTTAAAAACTATCTTCAAAAGATGGAAAGGGAAACTATGCACCAATGAGTGTATTTAAATAGTTGTGTGCCTTATATTTTCAATGGTTTTATCTACACTGTAAGTGAAATTACAGGACAATTATATAGGAAATTATAGTAGTCTACACTAATATTTTGGACTGTGCTCTCCAGTTTGCCCAGTTAACCCTTTAATCCTATCTGGCTAACCAAAATTAAAACTAGCAGCTACACCTTAGGCCAACATTAGTAATGGATCTTGTCTGTGCCTTCTAATCTCTGCTGCTGGTTTCTCGTGGAAATCAGGAAATCAGAGGGCAGATTTTTTTAAAGGCCCAAATTAAGATGAAAAGCAAAGAAAAAGAATTTACATCCTATTCCCCACACTGCCTTAATGTCTTTTGCGATTTATTGATGCAACATATAATTTCTGGGTCCTGAAGTTCAGTTATCTGGTGCTGTTAATGGAAAATATGTGAAAAACTGTATCTCTTGCACAAATCTTTAATATCATCTTAATAAAAACTGGAGTCATGGGTACTGTTTCAATCTTTGAAAGGCTACAGCCTTATAGAAACTATGAGACCTTTACAAAACTAATTACTTTGCTACCTGCACTCTCCCCCAGAGCATTGTAGCTGAGGTCGAGGTGCTGTAGTTTGGTGTTGGTGATCAGCGCTGGGCAGAGGTGTTCAGTGGACCGGTCTGTGAAATGGTTTCCTGACAGAATGAGTCTCACCAGGGTGCTGTTCTCTTTAAGCATACCAGCTATGGCTTTGGCCCCATAAACCTCTAGATTGTTATTGGACAGGTCCACCTCTGGGATTGACACACAAATTGAAACATCATGCAAGGTGAAAAGAGACCAATAAAAGTGGCAAGTAAACTAAACACAAGAAGGTTCCAAAAAGACCAAATAGCACTCTCAAAATGTTTTTGAGCATTTGGTAATTGTCATTATTGCAGTACAGTATTTCACAAAAAAAGATGAATCATTTCCTCTGCTTTATTTTTTCTGAATTTCACATATTTCTCACATACTGTCTCTATTTTTGGAGTAAATTTCCTTTGGGAGGAGGTAGAGGAAAATTCAGTTTAAATGCGATAGGTTTAGCTGGGGAGTGCATTTGATAAAGCTTTTGAATCTGAAAAATAAATCACTGTTTTTAGATACTGTCTTCTCACTACTACAGCAATGTGTCTGAAATGACCTTCCTAGCTATTGTATACTATTTAAGTTAATCAACTAATTTTTAAATTAAAAATGAATTAAGTTGGATTTTTTGATGGCTTATCCCCATCTGAAAACACAAAACACAAAAGTAACTGAGAAATGATGCATTTAGTATATAGTGACAATGTGCATTTCAACTGCAGCAAATCAACTGGACCAGCAATTTGGTTCAAGATTACAGGCATTCCTATCCCCCCCGAAACTGAATTATAACTACTTCTCCTGATCCCTAATATTTTATCTAGCACCAGCAGCAGCTGCAACATGCTTTGGCTTTTACTGAAACAGACTGGATAGACTGCTCTAATGATGAATCCCAATAAGCTAGTTTTCTTCAAGCACCACCCTTAGGTCAACATTTGTGTCTCTCAGTAAAACATTTTGTAAGTGTGCACATTTACAGACATTCACGCTGACCTCCACCATTATCTTGTATTGAGTGACACCTTCACTTTCTATAAGTCATCAGGTCAAACGTTCTGTTTAAACCAGTTTTATACTTACAACAATTCTGCCAGCCTCAACAGAAAAAGATTATTTTTATCGTTCACATAAACATGATAGAGTGGTCAATGGAGTTTGATAGCCTGCTGATGATAACAGCATGGTATCACTGGCTTCAGTGTTTTTCAGTAAACATGACTCATTTACTTTTCATATCCATCTAAAGATTAATTGGGCTTGTTTTTTGTTTTAATCTTGTGAACACATGACTATTAAACCTCCAATCTATAGTACATCCATGTAGTCCTGCTCCCATTCATTCCAGGCCTGGAGAAGGTCCTTAGGAAGGTTGGGGTCATCCCAGTCAGTCCGTGAAGCCCACATCTGCTGAACGATAATCTTAGCTCTTGTGGTGTATGGCACAATGTAGCCAAGTCAGTCGTACTGACTCGCTAAAACCTTGTAGACTGTGCGCAGGGTCACTTGAGGATGGTCAACAGTGTGGAGCTTGTAGTACAGCCTGTCTGATGAGCAGTGCCAATGGAGCCCCAGTGCAGCTTCTTTCTGATCAGGTTTGCCATGTGTGATCCAGAGCTCAGCGCTGTCTGATCTAAGCTCTGGGGGCAGGTGGCTGATGATTGAGGGCTGGTTACTGGCCCATTGTCTTAACTCAAAACCTCCATCAGCCAGAAGCTTCTGTAGTTTCTCCACAAGTACTTTAGCTTCTACCTCTGTCGCCAAGCTCTGGAGGCAGTTGTCGACATAGAATGATTGCATCACAGTCTCACGGACGTCTTCCCCAAAGATAGCGCAGCAGGGGCTACATGTGGTGCCGAAAGGGAGTACTCTCCACTCCTATACAAAAGGGGGGTCATCACGTTTACAGTCCCGCCAGAGGAATCGGAGGAGTGGCTGGTCTTCTTTTAGTAGGCGGACCTGATGGAACATCCTACGGATGTCGCTGCTGAAGGCGACGGGGTGCTGTCGAAACCTCAAAAGCACTGCCAGGAGGGTTGGCCCCAAAGTAGGTCCAGGGAGGAGATGGTCATTGAGGCTCTGCCCCTGGAACTGGAATGAGCAATTGAACACAACTCGATTCTTGCCGTTATGCTGCACCATTTGGTGTGGGATATACCAGCTAGCAGGAGTGTTGTCAGCTCCAGGCTCAAGCTTGACAACAAAACCTTCACGTTGTAGTCTCTGAATCTCAGTTGTGTAGCAAAGGACCTTCTCTGATGACTTTAACAACCTCCGCTCTGTGCTGCGGAGCAGAGGGAGTACTGCCTCCTTTGGCGCAGACAGGGTAGGCATGTCAGGAGCTCGTAGGAGTGATGTTGCATACCGTTGAACTCCCCCAATCTCTACCCTCTCTGTTTTAGTCTCGAGAAGCTTAATACCGTCTTGGTCTTGTCGTGACCCTGGTGCTGACTTTGGTACTGCGCCAGGGTAGCACATCCATTTGCCAAAGTCTTTCTACATCTCGCAGCAGGTCTACACCTGGGGACTGACAGGTGGTGAAGTAGCACTGCTGCTCTCTCAACTGCTGCACTACACCTTGAGTTGGCCCACGTAAAGTCCAGCCAAGGCGTGTCTTGACACCTGCAGGCCCACCTGGGGGGCTGAGTCAGACTGGCTCCACTGGGGTGACCAAATGCGGGTGGTCTGATCCTATTAGCAACACTGGTTTAGCGTTGTCAATTTCTTGCAGCGCCAGACCCCTGAAATGATGATATTTCCGCTTAAGGGCATCCACTGGGTGAGTGTGCTCTGCTAGCCCAAGTGTCTTGGCTGTGAAAGCTCGGTTGATTTTGAAGGTCCGTCTTGGCTGGGAGGCAGGAGAAATGCTGAAGGAGACAGCCTCCCCTTGGAGGACATGGATATCTTGTCTCACGGTTCTCAGCGGTAATTCTTCAGGCTGCCCCTTTAACCCTAACTGCTGCGCAGTGGTGCTGAGAAGGATGGTCCGCTCAGACCCGTCATCCAAGACAGCATAAGTCTCTAGGACTCGATCGCCATTCCTCAGTAAAACTGATTTTCAATAGGACTTTACATCCTCCTAGTGGTTTGTCAATGTACAACTCTTCCTCTCCCACTCGTGTAGTACCTGAGCCTGTTGTTGCAGAAGAGGCCTGGGCGGCTTGGACATTTTTAGCGGACCTGTCATTGAGTTTGTGGAGGACAAGGAGATGTTGTTGGTTGCATGTCTTACAGCGCATCTTTAGATCGCATTCTGCAGCATGGTGGGTCCTCCCACAGCACCAGCACCGGTTGTTACTCTTGATCCAGTGATGCCTTTGTGCTTTGTGTAGCTGTCTGAAATTTGAGCAGTTGTTTAAAGAGTGATCGACGCTGTTGCAATAAGGACAATACTTCTTCCCATTGTGTTTGGCTGCTGCCACTGTTGGAGCGGCACCAGATTCTTGGGGCTCAGTGTTCAACAGTATTGTGGTTGTCTTACCGGTGAACTTCCTCCTGTCCTCTGCCATCAGAAACGCTGCTCTCTTTGAGCTGAACCATGCCATGTCGACTTGCACCTGCAGCTCATATTCAAGCCAGTGTGAGAAGTCAGTCAGTGTAGGAATGGGGATGGTTTGAAGATGAATATATCGACGGAAGCTGGATCTCAAATCATGCGGCAGTTTTTCAAGCAACCTTGACACGTGGGACCCAAATTCCAGCTCCACAATTCCTTTCCTTCCTAATTGTGCAAGCATGCTGACCAGGGAGCCTACCTTTAGTGCAAACATCCTGAAGGTCTTGGTATCTCCTAACATAACAGGTGGCCCGTCCATTAACTCTGCTATACGCTGGAGTGCCAGTTGATGCGGCTGTCCATACTCCTGGTTGAGGGCATCCATTGTGTTGGTATAAGTGTGCCTAGAATGGCTATAGGAGTCAGCAATAAGCAGGGCCTCCTCCAGCTTAAGATGGTCTACCAGTATTTGGAATTTAAACCGTTCTGTTGCGTCGGCTGGGAGGATATTTTTTTCCAATGCGATCCTCAGCCTTGCAAACTCTTGTGGATTTGGGTGTACAAAATATGGGATTGTAGGTGCTGACCCCCTATAATAGCGCTCCTGACCCCCCACCGGGCTCGGCTGTCGGGATCTAGAGTACGAATAGTACTCCGAGTGCGCGGGTCTTGGAGGGGCCTGGTAATGCGACCCATACTCTCGATGGGGGCAATCCCAACCTCCAGTTGGCAGCTCTGGGAAACGGTAATAATCCCTGTCCAAACTGCGAGGGTGACACGATGATGCTGCATGCTGTTTTCTCTCTGACAAGGTGAAACCCTCAGGTGAGTAATCACAACTTCTTCGTCGAGAGTGCTGGGTGTCCAATACCGATGCTGCCATCCTCTTCGAGGGACGGGTAAGATGTCTGGAATGAACAGCGTACCTTTCGAGAGAATGCCGGCGTGTTGCTATATGTTCTTAAGGGTGCTGACAAGCTGAATCTGGCTGCCTAACAGGTTCCCGCAGAGCCCCCTCATATGGCATTGTCATATCAAGTCCTGGGAGAATGTGTCCCTTAACTCCTTGGATTGAAGCTGCATGCAGTTTCTTGCCACCATCAGACTCTGCTCCACTGTGATGGCCAGGACTGGCCTGCCGATCCAGCTTGGCAGACTGGTCCCTTCGCTTGAACTGTTGAGGAGGTCGTGTATCACATGCACTCTGCAACTGAGTAATAACACCGCTGAGGTGGTTGAGTTGCTCACGTAACTGCTCTGTCTCATTTGTAGCCTGGGGGTGAAGCTGGCCCATTCTCTGGTCACTTTTCTTAGCCAGCTCTGCATTCTACAATCGCAACTGGTCCAATGCTTCCAGCAAGGCTTTCTGCTCGCTTCTCAATCTATTATTCTCCTGCTGCAACATTTCGGTGTCCTCTTCCCATCGATCCCTGATGTCCCATCCAGACTGGAAACTATCCTGAGTGACCGGAGATTCAGACCGAGGAGATCCATGAGCCCCACCAGGCTCCTCCTCATGTCTCCGACGCGGCGGGGGAGTGTGTACTGATCTGGGAAGTGATGATCTCCCCCGGGGGAGATAGTCACTCCTCGAAGATGGGCAGGAAGAGCCTGGTGTCTCCTGGCATTCTGTTCTTCCATGCTTTTATTACAGGGATCAGATCCGGCTCGGAGGACCACTTGTTATAGCGGACGCCCTGGACCACTATCTCTGAAACGTGATTCGGTACTGTTCCCTGGTAATAAAATCCGGTCAGAGACGGGGAATGATGTCAGAGTGGAAGAACTTTATTTGCCACGAGCCCACATCGAACACACACACTCTCTGGCAAGTAAGGATGTGGTTACTTGCCCGCCTTAGTCCGATTCAACTCAAGTCCATAACTTGCCTGCAGCAGCATTACTCTCCGACGACACTTTTAATTGCCACAGCAAGGAGAGAATGGGTGAGCATTCTGATTGGCTGTTGGCCCCTGGGGGAATCATGCTCCTCCCATGCAGGTAACGCATGCCCTGGCCCAAGGACTTTTTAACAGAGGCCATAAGAAGATAATTTGTAACATTCACTAAAGCTCTTTCTGTACTGTGATGAGCTCTGAAGCCCGCCTAAAACTCTTTCAATTAACCATTCCTCAACCGATGATCAGTTAGCTTTTTTACAACTACTCTACTATTTCTGAGATAATAAGAGTGTTGGAGCTTGGCCTATAATTAGCTTTTTAAATAGTGGTTTAACTATTGCCATCTTAAAGACCTGTGATATGTAGCTTAATAGAGACATATTTAAGATTGAAGCATTAAAGGTTAATGGTAGGACTTCTTTGAACACTCTTGTAGGAATGGAATCTAAAAAAAACACATTGATGATTTGGAGGAATTACTGAAGCCAACTCAAATGTTCTTATTTTTTCAATCAATGATGAAGATGTTCTAGCTTTGTGGATTTTTTTATTTATTTATTTTTATAGAGCAACAAACTATTTGCTAAATGATGATCTTCTAAATTGGTGAGACAATTTCCACTCCAGCTTACAAGTTATCTCTTTTATGGTGCATTTTTGAGAGTTATACCAGAGAATCAAATACTTGTGATTTGATGCTTTTTCATTTTCTACTGTATCTGGAATCATATACAGTGAAGATGTAAATTTATTAATGAGATAATCAACCTTTGTGGGGGTAAAGTTCAGGTAGCTGGTCTGCAGTATGTTGACACATAGCATTGAAAAAGATAACAATGGAGGAATATTCGTAAACTAGTTACTGCACTTTCAGTAAGACTGTGATGAAATATATTCCCCACTGCGGTGTGATCCATTATTGTAAATTTAAATGTTGTTAGGAACTGATCAGACAAAATGTGGAAATTATCAGACAAATATATAATATGTTATAAAAATAAAAAATACATAAAAACAACGTGACATTCCTGAGTTAAAACTTGATTAGCTGTGTTGTCTCTAATATGTGACTGTGTGCATCTGAAGTTGTTTGCACAAGATCTTATTATAAATTGCAACAAAGTAACATGTTCCTACAGGAAATTGAAATTTCTTGCACAGTATAATGATTTGTTCTTACAATTATCTTGTGTACAGGATAAATTTCACCTTATGGGACTTTAAGGCTTCGGTATAATGATATGTAGAAGAACCATATATAGGTGTTCCTCTCCTTAGAGTGTTCTCATGTTCCAAACTGCACATACAACTAGTGCAATATGAGAAAGAACAGATATAAAAGGGAAACTTGAGATGGTAAGTGTTTTATATTTATTGGCGGAAAATGTTGAATATGTTGATGTTGGGGTCCCACCTTTGCCATTAAAAAGTACAAAGAAAAAAAGAACACAACGTGTTGAGTCCACAGTAAATCACAGTAAAACCACCTGTAATGTAGCAATTTCCTTTTAACATCTCAGCTATAGCAGCTCCACCCATGCCTTCCATCCAATTATCTCGCAGGTTCAGTTGCAGTATTGAAGTGTTGGTTACCAGGGGAACCGCCAGTGCTTTGGTGCCCTGAAAATACACAACCATACCCCCCCCAACCCATCCTCAAAGTGAATTTCTTCTGTTTGTTCACAGCAGTATATATTCTTATCTGCATTCCTGTTAAAAGATGTACTCACACAGGTGGGCAGAGAGAGAGAGGGGAATATTAAACCTGTACAAGACAAATGAAGCAGAAGGGAGCGATGTGGAGGCGTAGGTCAGAAATGAAACTCACAGCACATGAAAATTATTGTTTCTAGCATGGCTAATGAGAAAGTTGAGTGCATGAAGCCTTAACTGAGTCGACTTGATGATAAATAGGACAGAATCTGCCTCATCGGGGTATAGCATGTTTAAATGCAAGCAAAGTAAATTTCTGTAAGATTTAAAAAGCGTATCAATTTCCTAGACATAAAACAGATAACCTTTGGAAGTCACACTTTGTGATTTTACCCTTTGTGTTTGACAGATAAAGACATATTTAAAATCCAATTTAATCTGTCTGAATGATGTTCCTGGTGCTGGAACCTACGGAATGAGCTGGTTAAGGAATGAATTTATCTTTTATAACTTTCATTTACACCATTATAGAGCAGTGCAAGCCTGTAAAAATGCAGCTGAAAGCCCCTGCCTGACCAGTTTCAGTTTTGGAAAGAATGTATTCATCCCTCAGTCGGATATGTAAAACCAAAGAGGTATTTTACACTGATTACTATGAAAAAACAGGACAGTAATTAGTATCGATTACTAGGGATAGATAGGGGTCATAATTGACAAAAATACAATTTTAAATTTTGTTTTGTTTAATGTTTTGTGCTTCTTCTTTTTTTAAATGAGTATATTGTAAGAATAATAAAGAAACCTTAATGATGTGTATATATGTATGGAAATGTTAATGTTTAATACTAAATGTAGTGCAAATCTGTTTATTTCAGGTTGTGACACTATAATAATCTTGTCTCTAATGTTTAGCAGGACCATGTAATTAAATAGGTTTTCTCTATCAGCATAGATCAATAGAATGAAAATAGAAGAACAGAAGCTTGTTTTCTTAAGAGGTGAAATAATGGAGTAAGTATTGGTGAGGTCTATATAACAGACTACAGCATCAAAGCTATGTATCCACAAAATGAAAACAACTGACAGGTAAGTCATAACATTGATTATCTTGTTACAAACGGAACTGTCAAATGCTGTCAACAACAAGTACTGTAGACGGGATGCAGGAAAAGTGTAATGGGGCTTTAGGATAAAATGTGACAATTAACAATACCGCTTGCTGCATAAATCAAATGTATGGAGATCATGTAGGAAAAGCAATATTAGTGTTAATGTGTTTTGAGTAGATTTGGTACATGTTTTAAGGTAAAAATCCTGATAGCATATTTTATTATCTCATCTAAAAATCCATTACTCCAACTTTAATGGTCATTACCACTAGCTAAGACAAGAAAAACATCACAGTGAAATGCAAATCGTGCTTGTTTGATAAGTATCTGTTAGCTGCAAAGAACTTTACCACAAATTTGACCAAGGACGCTTGCAAACTTTGCACATTAGGTTTACAAAATAGTGGAGAGAAGACAAATCAACAATACCTAGCTTTAAGGCTGGCTAAAGCTCTTGCTCTTAAAATTAATAAGCAACATCTAAATCATCTAAATCATCTACATCATCTTGTTCAAAAAATCTAAGCTGCAGTCAGTGCATGGAAATGAAAATGATCTAAACAATGCAATGGTGTTTATTTGTTTGTGTTTTTCTCACCAAGAAGCAATAGCTTACTTTATTAATAAAACTTACAATGTAGCATCACTACTACTGCTACCACAGTGAACTTTTGAAGTTTTGATTGCCTCGGTTGGTTTAAAGTATTTTGTTGGGAGGAGGATCAGCACAATAGGAGACAGATGATTGAGTGTTGGGGATGATCCATTTATGTTCCGTGTCCTTGGAAAAGAACTGAAATCTTTGAATCTCGGATGCGCTGGACTTGGACACAGAACTGACTACTAAAGATCTCATGATCATCTATCCTGAAGGAGCCATGTGACTTTGAATTAGCAACACTGAGTAAAAGCCTGGATTAATCTAAAATACAGTTACAAGATAATCATTTTGAACATGCCTAGCTGGCTAACCTTTGCACAGTTGGTTCATTTCAAATATCCTCCATCAGGTGAAACTGATCTGATGAGTGAGCCAGGGAGAGAAAAGAGAGATATTCTTCCATTCTACACAAAAAGAGAAGGGTTGTGGGGGTTGGCCTGAACCTTCTGTATCAGTTTTTAATACAGCATGACCTCAGTTTTATAATGGTGTCATCATTTTCTTTGGTACCTAACCCTCAATAGCTTGAAAATCATCTCTTTAAAGTCTGTTTAAAGCCAGAAAGAAATATGTTGAATGATGTGTTGACTTTTTAACACCAGATAAAAATGTTTTCAGTGACCCTGATAAGGTTAAAAACTGTGAAAAAAATTAGCTGTATTGTCTGCTTTGAAATGTTCCAGGCATAGCTGCTGAGGGTGTAGATTGACAGGTCTAATAAATGAAATGCACTAAGGGAGAAATCATAAAGTGCTGCAAAGACTATATTAAACAAAGTGTGGCTGTTTCTCTGGTGCAATCTGTTTGGAACAAAACTCTAAAACTACTTGAATTTATTAAATTAAATTTTAAATTTCTAACTTCTAACTACTTAGATTACTCAATTATTGAAATAGCCCCCCCTTATTTTTTTTTTTAAATAAGGTTTGGTTTCAGTCTCCAGTTTAATTTGTGGTTTCTGGGGTAATAACACTCTAACTCTGATATTAATATAGTTTGATTACTGTAAATCCCAAAATTGCACAGAATATAATGAATACAAAGCTGATGGAAAGCAGTTAAAATTTTTACCTTCAGTATACTATTTCTTTTAAATACCTTAAAATCGCAATATCTGATTTTACTGTTTGGGTAGCACTAAATTGCAACACGAAGTAGGGCAGAATGTTGTTAGGTCAGAGGACATCTTTGTATTCCTGGCCACCTGGCAAATGTAAATTCAGCTTTTTCCTCTCTTGGTACTGCTTTTTGGTTTGAGGGAAATGCTGGGCCTCAGTAGTGTCTAGTGGCCAGTTGACTACTTTCTATCACTGAAAATAACAGCCAGCTGCAGCCAAACTACCAGTTTAGTTTTATGCTAACACTTTTTTTCTGGCTCTTTCCTGATTTATTTTCTCTCTCTCTGGGGTTGGTTTTTTTTTTGGCATATTTGTCCGCGTAGATACAAAATGCAGTTTTTATGTGATGATTATCCAAAACTACCTGGCCCCAAGTGAGAAAATAATTGCCCCATTTATAACCCATGAATAAACTGTGAATAAACAGATTTTTTTGAAAAGCTAAGTCTAATTTCTTTAGCCATACCTTTGCCTAATTACTGCTACACCTGTCAAATCAATAAATCGCTTAAATAGAAAAAACAACAAATCATGCAGTGACTTAAAGAAAGTCAAGAACAGCTGGGAAACAAAATCATTGACATTTATTTGTCCAAAAAGAATTACAAAGCCTTACAGGGAAAGTCATTATCAACAAATGGAGGAAACTCATTCCATTACATTTAAGTTTACGTGTCTGTCTTGCTCTCAGTCTGTGTGTTACTTCCTGTCTTATTTTGATAGTCTCCTGTGCTGTGTATGCGATGTTCACTTTTCCTCCTTCCACCTTGTCTCGTTAGCTAGATTCTGTTCAGCTGTGTTCCCTGGTGTTTCCAGTAATCCTAATTACCTGACATGTATATATGATCAGAATCTCCCTTTGTTTTTTGTGGTGTTGTTCCTCATTGTTTTGCCCTCCCTTGCAGTATATTGCCCCTGAAGTCTCATTGATGTGGTTTTACATGTTTTCTGACTTTTGTACCTACTTTCAGTTAAATAAAGCTGCTTTTAGTTTACCCCTTGTGTTTATATGTCCTGCTTTTGGGTCCTACTCCTGCCTGATACACAGCCAGCCTTGACAAAAACCACAGCTGACAAAAATGAAGGTTTTGTAGTGGCCTAGACTTACAGGACTAACAGGAAGAAACCTTTGGCAGAACCCAGCTCCAGGAGGGGTAGGTTTCACAGGTGCACTACAAACTAAGATTAATGGTTTTGCAAGCTACTTGGAATTTAAAGTGAGACTTTTCTGTATCACAAAAGTGTCTCGCTTTGTACCTGGCTAAATCACTGTGGTAACTTAATTTATTCCTGTACTTAATGTATTTTACAACCAACTGATAGCAACAAAGTGCCTAAAGATAAAATTTAAAATGAGTTCACTGTTTCATTGATTCATTGTGCCTGAGTGATTCATAGGTCAGTACTAAGTGGCTTCACAAACACAGAAAAAACATTCTTCTGAAAATGGTCAGGTAAAAGGACTGGACTAAAAATGAAAAAGCAGCCAATGTCCAATGAAAGCCTTTGAAAGACGTTCAGAAACCCTGGAGAACTGTTCAAGACCACTTTAAAAGTTCTCCCTATCATCATGACATTTAAAGGTTTAAGAGGTGGCCCAATACTTTTTTTTTCATAATACTGTAGATGCGCTTATTAATAACATGTATAAATGTTTTTGTTGGTAATATTATTATTATCATTATTGCATTATTATTACTTATGATACTAACAATAAACATATTTCTTAAAACAATAATAAAATAGGAACATTTAGGGAGAAAAAGAGCTACAGAATAAAGAAATTAATCATCTTCCCCTGCACTATTGACAATCTTTTCTTTTGTCACCAGAAACTCAAACTCCAAAGCCTTCCATGAAAGTATCAGCCTTTTTGTCTTTCTAATAATTTTAAAAATGTTGCCTTATTTTTTACTATACCTGAGGCCCCAGGCCACGATGCATCATAACCAGCGTGCTATTTTGCATATGCTGCAGGAAATAAGAGGCAGGGACCACCCGGAACTTTTTACACGCTGTCACATAGCATGTCTGCCCCGTCAGATCGTATGCCGCCTCCTTACCTGCAACATAAAGACAGCACTCTGTCTCAGTCGTTCACGCTCCGTACCTTTTGTGTAAAAAGGAGTGATATTGCACATTTTCCCATTGAAGGACCTTTTGAGTGGGACATTGAAATATCCCTTGTTGTTGATTTTGCCCTGTCAGGAAAGCTCATTCATACCAGATGGTTTTCATTTCTGGTGAAAAGGAAGCCTGACACAAAGACTGAGATGAAATCATTAACATGCAGAATAGGACTCCACATATGTGGGTGGGTGCATGTAGGAGTGTCTTTTTTTTTTTTAAAGTCATTTGGTGTTTGAGAAAATGGAAAGGCAGATAGGAAAAAAACAGATGGGTGACAAAAGGGCTTTGCCTTATCTTACATGGTGTGAACAAGAGCAAATTAAGACTTGCTATCAAAACATGATAAAATATTGTAACATTCCCACCCAATTGATCTCCTTTTGGTTGCCAAAATTAAATTATACCTTCGAGCTCCAAATCTGTATCATAGTCCTCATCAGAGCTCAGGCACTCCTGTACTTCAGGCTCCTTTTCTTCGTCTTCCTCGTGTCTTGTGCCTCCGTCTAGCACGTTCCTGTCAGGGTTTGAGTGTTGGTCTTTTGGCCCACGCATATCAACCTCTGTCTGGCTCATTCTTGGCTAGATGGAAAATGAGAAAGTAAGACATCGTGACTCGTCAAACCTGTCTGTTGTACGCTGCCTGTGTGAGCAGAGTTGATTGATTTCACTGCCAGGAGAATAAAACCAATACCTACAGTGTTTAGTTCATCAGTGTGGGCTTGTGTCTTTAAGATCGTATCCTTCTGTTTTTATAATCTTTGAAAGTACTTCCCTATCCTCCCACTCCATTCTTCCCACCTCTCTTTAACCTCTTGAACCACAAGCTATTTTTGCTCTCTTTCACTCCTTTTATTTCTAAGCTTATGGTACATTCACATATGTCTCAGTCAGTGATGCTTTATATTGTTATTTCCAGAATACATTAGTAGAATTAGTTAGCATAGCAGAACAGGTCCTGCACATGTTCGGGCACAGCTCTGATAGTGAATTTCTCACACAGTGGGACCCAACAGTGTAATTAAAACACAAGGACATGACTTTGAGGCCCTCCTTTTAAATACATTCATGTGAGTACACAGGTCAAAAGAGCAGTCTATAAAAGGAAGCAGCAGGTCTTTAGTCTGTACGTTTGAGGCTGTGTTTCCTTGCCCAGGGCAAGGAAAGTGCTTAGACGTGCCTAGAGATTTGGTTAAGATCTCAATTTCTAAAACCTATTATGCTCTTTTATGCTCTTACAGGTTTATAACATGCTTTCAGTTCTCACCCAAAGTCCGTCTCCTATATCTTATTTAATCTCGAGCTTTTTGAAATTCTGCCTTTGAACAGTTTCAAGAATCTAATCTTACCTACCTGGTCGTTCACGCTTCCCTTGCTCAAGAGTTTGCAAACTTGGCTGCATAGTCGGTTTCCTACCTCCCCCAGCTGCAGCTTCCCACTTTCTGTTTCTGCGTCATCGTCTTCCAGCACAGAAGGCAGCAGCACCTGCTTGGCCAACTTCTTCCCATGAAGCATGACACTGATAATAGCTGTAATATTGATACTAAGACAACTATTTTGCTACCTTTATGCAGAAAATCCTTAGTAATTTCTTTCTTTTTTCCTTCTGTCCTTTTTTTGTGCTTTTAGATCCAAACGGCAAGAAAAATATTTGCGTTGTGAGCTCAATCACTGCACTGAATTTCAGCAGGATTTGGTGCACTATGTCTTCTCGCAACAGAGCTTACTTAAAGGTCTTGGCAAACTCTGCTGTGGTAATTAAAAAAGGCTAGGGCTTCACTACCTGACTGTAAGTCACCAATCAGAGTTCTTTTGTCATGTTTGGATGGCTTGATTTGTTGACAGGTTGTCATGGCACTCTCAGTACTCTGAGTGCTGACTCTTTCAACCATGACAACCAACATTTACAGGAGGAGGAAAAAGGAGGAGGGGGAAGTAAATGGATTGTTTGCTTCATAAACTGTGCACCTCACCCCCGAACTAAAATGCCTCAACCTTAAACACTTTCTACTGGCTGAATAAACCTTTCCACTCTGGTTTCTTTCTTATATAAACAAGAAAAACAAACCAAGCAAATGTGTTTACATATTCTGTAAATGTTTCTCTTTATTTGTAAGTAAATGCAAAGTCCTTGCAGCTGATGCATTAAATGGAATACCCTCAATTAAGTACACAACAAAGGTCATTATAGCAGAGGCTGATTGGATCAGAGTTGTTCATAGCAGCAGCGATACGCAAACACCGAAAAATAAGAACCTCTCAACAAAGTTGTTACAGTCCAGGGCCCCGTGAGACAGGCCAGACAAGCTCAAAACAGTCTCACTAACTGACACAGTGCTGGTAAAGAGACAGAGCTTTTTAAATATGAACAGGAGACAAAGTATCATGCATTTGTTTAATGCTGCTGTTTTACCCTCATACCTAAAGGATATGACAGACACGACAAAGAATAGGCCTTTTTTTGTTCCTTTTAAATCAAGCAGAATCAAAGTGCTCATTTACATAATCAAAATACATTCTTAGAAAAGATTGTAGTGGTAGTTTTTATAGTTTATACTTTGTCTTTTGATATTTATATATATGTATAGAAGCTATATATAATATTCTTTTCTGTTTGCACATTTTACACAACAGACATTTTCTTGACAGCTTTCATTCCAGTTCAACTAAATGTGTTTAAATAAATCAGAGCAGACATTCATCCAAAATGAACAACAGCAGGGAAAATAGGACCCACCCATTATCTCCTATAACTATAACATAGCAAAATCAGAAAACCAAAAAAGTACTCTCAGCAACTGGAAGGGACATTTAAAAATCACAATGAAATCAATTAGTCATGCTGACAGCTATCTTTAATTTGAAATAAAGACAAAGAAAGGGAATAAACAAGACACATAAGCTGACAAGAAAAAGCCACAGGTTAATGCAAAGTGGGTGATCAAAAAAAACAATGTGGCCCCTGCACATACATTTTCAAATTACAACCCTGACTCGTTGGAAAGCAGCAAATGACCACAGTGGCAGTGTGATTGCCTCTTGTCTCTGGATGAAACTTCGCTGGAACTTAAAACAATAGAACCGAACTGCTGCGATCAAAACTAAAAGCCATGTGGGCAGCTTTCTGTTACCAAAACACCATCTGTAACATTAAATCTGCAGGCTTGTGTGACTCAGAGCAGGGTACTCATGCTTATTTTAAAAATCGAAGCAGTTTGACAAGGTAACAGACAAGTAGAATAATCATGTAAAAACACACACCTGAGATCATGCATGTTTTACACCCACTCGTATATAGAGATGCGCACACTTATGATAATTTCAAGGGCACACATATGCATGCATACACACATGCGTGCTGATGCCGTTGAGCAGGTGTCAGGTCACAGTGAAGGGGTGGCGCGTGAGCCACAAGGTAGCACAAACATGCAGAGAAAAAAACTGAAAGGATGAATGCATAAACGTAGGCAAAGTGTTAATGTAAGGCAAGAGGCAGAGGAGATATGATGCTGTTAAATAGATATTTTAAAGGCTCAATAGGTGATAAGTGGAGCAAGTTGACAGCTGTCAGATACGAACTGGGCAGCATCTTTTCCCCTTCAGTAACAACGTTTTGTTACGGATTACTTGAGTTTTAAGGAAAAGGCTCTTTCTATTTTACTGAGAATAAAATGAACAGATCAATACCAATATTGTGTTTTTACAGCAAATACAAAGCTACAGCCAAGAACCATTTAGTGTAGCTTAGCATACAGACTGGAAACAGGCTCTCTACAAAGGTCGCAAATACGGCACGATTAAAGCTCACTGAGTAACATGTTATATTTAATTAGTTTATTCTGTACAAAAACCAAAGTGTAAAAATAGTAAACTTGATTTATGGGCAATTAGGGGTAAGAAGACCTGGAAATGGGGGAAACAGCCTTGCTAGACCAATCTGTTGATATCAGCAGCATTTTAATTCTGGACATCAGGTACCCATAAATACGTTTCTTCTTCAGACTTGTGTTTTAGTTGGACAACCTTTGCTGCAATGAAACACGACAAAATCTAGGACACATCTTAACAAAGTTTTAAACAGCTGCCACTGAGATAGCCTATTGGAGTGAATAAATGTATTTTCCATGATATCGAACAATTCTTTTAAGTTGTTACTTATTCGTTTACTCACCGATTAGTCATTTACTCTACAGCTTATTCCAAACAGCTGATGAAAAATAAAAAAAATCCTCCGCGACATTTAGAATTTAACACATTATAACACGTTATACCACATTGAACATAGTATGATTTAGATGTTAAATTAAAAAGCCCTCAAGACCTATATTTTTGTTAATAGTTTATCATTGAAGTTTATTTTTAAGATATATCGACTCACGTTTGGTCTTTAGTGGCTGCCCTGCACATTAGTGCTGCAGTTTCAGCAAACACCACCTGGGACCCAAAAGATTATGATGTTATGGCAGAATGAGCACACTAAGAAAAATGGCACTCGCACAGAGGCTGATGCATTTTGAAGAATTGCCAATGAAGAGCAAGGTAATCTGTTTATGGAGGCAGTGGCAGAATTTATGTTTTCATTATTCAGGGATACCTGTCAATACGTTAAATTTGTCCGCAGCACGTGTCCTTCAGTTTCTCTGTCTGCATGCCTATACATCTTTTCTTTTTCTTAGTCAAGGACTAAAGAGATTGATGTTGATAATGAAAAACAGTCCAAATATATTTGAGCAGTCCTTATACTTTCCCAACAAGTAAAGTTGACTTAATCCACACAGAAATGAAAGTTTACTATCTATGCCACACATTTCCTTGCAAATATAAAACCTCAATAAAAGCCTTTTAACAGTAACAATAACACAGAGTATATTATATTTCTTGAATATATTGTCTTGGTCATGCATTCACAATGAGGCAGGTCATTACACTAGATCATTTTTGGAAGTATCATCAACAAGCAAAAACAGATTCTCAAAGAACGGAACATTTCCAACTTGCTACAGACAAGATCGCAGAGCCCAACAGAAACATTAAAATGGTATATAAAAAAAAGAACACAAACAAACCCATTTTTTACAGTACAAAAATTGGCACAGTATTAGTAAACCAGCGGTGCTGTGTCTTGTTGTTTTCAGAAAGCCTGTCGATTCATCGACCTACGAGCAGAAAACCCTGAAGAGAAAAAAAGTGCGAAGGACAGACAGGCAGGCAGACAGACAGACAGAAAGAGCAACAGAGACATGGAAATAGAGATGTTACAGTCATTACTCATCCAGCAAGCAGGGGCTTTGATGGCCGAATGTGAAATTCAAGTGACAATCCACACAGGAACCATCGTCTGTGATGCATTTTGTTGGTGGTTAATGAGCCATAGTGGCTATGTAGGGCCCTTGTTTTGCTCTTATGGCGAGGGTATATGAAGTGTCTAATCTTGAATATGCACAAATAACGCTGGAAACAAAAACAGAAATGGAGCAGAGCCACTCGCTTTCACTCTAATCCTGTTAGTTTAAATGCTCTTCTCCACAGGTTTCTATGGTTACCTGCTCTGTTTTCATCTGAAGCTAGTGATGACAACACATTGTTGTCGCCAGCAACTACAGGTTGCAGATTGAAGTTGACTTACAAAAGTTTCTGAGATATAGCTGCTCTTGTAGTTGCAATATTGACATAAATATGAATGGGCTTTTCCACAGTGGTAATTGGTCCTGATTTTACTGTACGGATGTGAATGAGTGAATGATCAATAGAAAAATAGTTGATATGAATCCTTTTCTGTTTTTTTAATTTGTTTGTTTTTTTGATGATGGAATACATTTTTCTATATTTTCTTAATATTAAACAAAGAACTGATTTTCACAAAGCCTTTCCTCATGATTAATTAGAAGTTAGCATGAATTCACAGTGAATCATCAGTCATTTATTTTACCCATGAAAAATATTTTACCAAAGAAAAGATTCTTCTGACTTTTACTGACATTTCAGAACAGTTTTGTAACATACTAAATATGAAAAGAAACAAAAAAATAATGGAAATGTAGAACACTTACTCATCTGAGTCTTTTTTGCTCTCCTCAATGTAGGCTATGGACTCTGAACGAATACGGTTGGTGACCTCGTAGGTGCGCAGGGTGACACCAAAGATGTCCTCGTGATAGCGATTCTCATCCTAACGACAACAGATTGGTAGCGAGACAAAGCTGAGTAACTGTTTACCAGATGTGTGTGTGTGTTTGGTAGCATAATAATACGTTTTCTTCAGCAGGCTGTAGATATACCTTTTAAAATGGGATTCTATGGGAAATGACCATGAAAAAGGCTAGCCAAAGACGCTGGCTACCATGATGTCATCCATCGATGTCTGAAGTCATGTTTTGAAATATAAAGATGAGTAATTTGAAGCCAGGTGTGACGAGAGATGGGCGGGTCTGAATGTGAAACTGCATACACACTGGTTAATCACTTGTCAATCACAGGTCATTAGCCAATGGGCAAATATCAGATAACCCTTCTTTCTGATCATAGTATGACCAATATTGACAAAATGGACCTGCAGTGGCAAAAACACCAATGTGAGCCAAAACAACATGGTAACATATGGTTACACTTTAGAGCCAAAATGCTAAAAAAAAAAAGAAAAGGTAAGGTTTCAAAACAGGACCTGATATACCAGTTGGTGATCGGGCTTATGTCCATATCCAGTCCTTAAACAACATTACCTTTGCAATGATGGATAGCATCTTACATTTAGTATTTTCACAGCTGATCAGGTATTTTAACTAACTCTAGAATCTCCCTTACATTAAGTTTACTTCACGGTTCAGTAAGGTAGAATGGAGTATGAACGTGAACATAACAGGGATGATATTGCAGAGAGAACTCCGCCACTCTTACCCGAAGCTTACTGATAAAGAAGCCAGCATCCTCCAGGCTCATGTTGCCCTGCTGCTTGATGATTTGCTGGACAGTCTTGAGAACATCTCCTGCCATTGTCACATCCCCACACACGTAGATGTGTCCACCCTCCTGCCTCAGGCACTGGTACACCGTCTCTGACAGATGCTCGCGCAGTACATCCTGTACATATTTCTGACAGAGAGGCAGTGAAGAAATGATGAGTGTGCATGGAGAAGTGAAGCGTGAAAATAGCAGAAAAGGAAACAATGTGAAAAACTGAGTCAGGACACTACACACAAAGTAAAATTTGCAAACTGCCACCTAAAGACTGATATGTGCGGGAACAAAGCAACCTCAGAGTAAGAAAAATTATGCTCTGTGGATTTTGTTCTTCTTTTCAAATCCGTGTATTGACTGTCACTGCTAAAAGTGACAGAACTGTAAACAAAGCAAGAATCAATCACAACAACAAAGGAAGCATTGAGCATAAAGAGGACAAAGACAAATGTATATATGAAAATGTATCAGCAGAATGACATTGGTAAGTAAAAATACACTATATCTACAGAAGTATTTATCCAGCCATCTCAAATTTGTGAATTTATTTCTACCTAAACAAGCCAGAGACAGATGTTACAAGCGACTTCCTTCGTGTTTAGTGCTTGTACCTTTGGTTTGCCAGGCTCTCTGGAATAGGCTGTGTAGAGCTCCTTAAACACCCCTTTATTCTTGGCCTGTATGGTCTCCTCCTTGTAGATGTGGTCCATCTCAGACTGCCGACAACCAAACACCAGTATCATTGGGCAGGATTTCATCCCTTGAAGATAAGAGGTAAGAGTTACTTTGTTGCTCTGGATGGAAATGCAGAAGTGATATCCAGAGTACAAGTGTCAAAATTACATTATCACTTTAATTTGAAGAATAAATCTATAAGCACTGAAAATACATTGCAAAGTCTTTTTATAAGTTGGTCAAAAGTAACTCTATGGATTGAGGGAGAAGAAAATTCCAACCGTTTTGTTCAAGGTCATATAGTCTTTGTTGCCAGAAGCTTCTGAACGGGGCAATCCCTGTTCCTGGACCCACAAGGATGCAAGGTGCTTGGTTGTTCTTGGGAAGCTGGAATGATGGTGCACTAAAATAATGCCACACACACAAACAACATCCAACAAATTACCATGGAGCCTATAAAATGTAATAAAGGAATAATAGAGTATTTTAATAATAAAAATAATGGATTGCATTTATATAGCGCTTTTCAAGACCCTCAAAGCACTTTACAATTCCACTATTCATTCACTCTCACATTCACACACTGGTGGAGGCAAGCTACAGTTGTAGCCACAGCTGCCCTGGGGAAGACAGACAGAAGCGAGGCTGCCATATCGTGCCATCGGCCCCTCTGGCCATGGCGCAGAGGTGAAGTGTCTTGCCCAAGGACACAACGACCAACACTGTCCGAGCCGGGGCTCGAACCGGTAACCTTCCGGTTACAAGACTGCCAACTCTTGAGCCACGGTCAGGGGACATCAAGCTTTATGGGTAAGTATAGCTTGATGTCAAGATTCCCCTAATCCTTTCATTGCCTCTAAAACTCACTAATTGGCACATTTATTTTGTTTATTCACTGTAAACTTATAAATTTTACAAAGAACACTCCTGGTAAGATAAAAATGAGTTGTTTTACATAAAAAGATAAAAGGTACTAATTAGAGAACTTTAACAGCAAATATTTCGGTTATTTTTATTTCCACTTTTAGTCTTAAGGAATGAATTGATAATCATATTAGCTCTATATCATGCATGCAGACAAGAGAGTGGTACCTATCTTGGCAAATCAGCTTACTTTGTCAAACATCACCTTTTCACGTGTCATGAAATGTTTCCAAGGAGCCAGACTTTCTTGTATTTTTTAATGTGGCCTTGAACAACAGTTCTCCAGGATTTCTAAAGGTCTTTCAAAGCTTTTCTTTAAACACTGGCTGCCTAAAATTGTACCTTTGTACCAAAAAGATGATTCTCAAAGGGCTCCTAGACAAAAAATTGGCATACCTCTGCAGGAAATAGTGTGTGTCCATAAACATTTAGAGGAAGTAGAGGACAGAAGAAGATCAAAATCTCATAAACAGTATTTATAAGAAATAAGAAATGCAATAAGAAATGCATTTCAGCCAGTGTTGTTGGGGATCTTGTAAAAATTCATGGAATTATAAATGTAGAAATGTACTGTGAGGTTTACCATCTGGAAAAATGTCTGGATCTATTGTCATGCTGAAAAATGAAGCTGTTACCAATCAAGCGAACTGTCAATGCAGTAAAAACACACCTGGATAGAAAAAACACTCAAAACACACCACCAGTCATGGACTGGCCTCCGCAAAGAACGAACCTCAACATTCTTGAAGCAGTGCGGGATCATCTTGACAGACATTATCACAAAAAGTGGGTAACATCCAAAGAAGAGCTTTGAATGTCCTTCAAGAAGTCAGCGGAACTATTCCCGAAGAATATTTGAAGAAATGACAAGAAGGCTTACTTAAAAAAAGACTTGTTGGGATTCTTACCAAATACTGACTTTTAAGCTCTTTAGAATTGTACCTGATATATCAGCTTTTATACTGTTTGCCTGTGTATGTTTGCATGCTTCAGTAAATTGCTGCACCTACTTCCCATTCTCTTAGAAAATATAACAAAATAAAGGGTTGGCTAAAGAATTTTGCAAATTACTATAGATTAGATTAGATTAGATTGCATTGCCTTAAAATTTCTTGTAAAAACACTTTGATATTTACCCTCGGACAAAGCACGGCACCATCTCCCCCTTCTCTATTCTGTTAAGCCACGATGAACACACTCCATGATGGATTGGTCCCTCTCCATCTGAAAGAGATGATTACCGAGCAAGCACTTTACCTTTTTCTCTCCCCTGTGCCTCCCACTCTTTTTAAGCGTACAAACTAACAGGAAAAGAGTGGTCCTAACATGTGTTCAAGGCTATAGCCATCTTCCCCTCTTCCTCACGCTCTTCCTCTAAAGGGAAATTACAGTAATTCAGCTGTTGCTTATACAATCATAGTAATATGTTCACATAAGTGCACATTACAGGTGGGAGAAGATAGCAGTTAAAAGGTATAGTAATGCTTACTGACTACTTTACAGGCTGAGATTATATACTGCCACAGTGGTGCTAAAAACAACACTTAAATCGTGCCCTAAATAATGCCTCATGCCTAAATAATGCAGTGAAGTAGACTGAAAATATACTGTTTGTGCTTGTGGCCATATTTATAAACAGAATATGTAAAGTCTTTCTCCCAGTGCGTGTTTCTGGTTTTTACAGTTTTGTTTTGGCTGCCTTGTAAAGCAGACTTACATTCTAAGATAACTTCCAATCATTTCTCTTGTAGCTTCAGAAGGTTTTCAGAGAGTCTGACTCATTTTTCTTTTTTAATCCTTGCAGTAGCCTTGAAGGAGCTATGGCACTGTGCCTTTTATCCATGGCAAAGACTTGACTTAACCGAAATATATACCAGGCCTGCACTGGTCTGAGAAATGTCTAGTATGTCTAGTACTTTAAAATACATGATCACTGAAAAAGATGTTTAAATATCAGAATACTTTCTAGTTAAATGAAGAAAAAATAAACCAATAACTGCAATATATTAAATACCCTGATATCTGTGTAATTTACATTCTTGACATGTTGATAAAACCCACATGCATAATACTTCAGACTATCAAAAGTCTTCTGAGTAGACTAAAATTAACCTCTCCAGGCAGCTGAGAAGACCTAAGCATCTGAAGCTACGCCTACACAGCTTTTAAATTCTTGGACAGGAATTAGAGCAGTTCAAGTACCAGGGCCTTACCTCTGGCGCGATAGGAGACCACAGCCACTGTGAGATGGATCTCCCCTGGGTGCAGGTCTGGAGAGGAGCTGATAGAATAGTAGCGAGGCTGCAGAAGAGGCAGCTGGGTTAGCAGCAAAGTGGAGGGCATCTGGATAGAAGGAAACTCTTCTAGCACCTCCACCAGTGTGGGATTGTTGTACCACTTCCACTCCTCATACTCCTGCAAGCCCTGGAGTGTCACAGAGAAAGACAATGTGGTACAAAGGTATCGGCTGACATTTCTTTGATACAGTTTTAGTCATGGTAAGTTATTGAATTATTGTCGTTCAGACTAAGAAATCAATGCAACTCCCACAGCAACTGAAAAGAAGAGGATAGTTTCCTCTTTTGGATCTGTAAACATTTCTCACTCAGGAGCAGGAGGCAGCCACAAGCAGAGCTATTCGCCATTCACTGCCCAACTGTTTCTGTGTGTCATCGCTGACATTTGGATGTGAGGAAAGTAGAGCACTGCCATCAGGCTAAAAAACCTTTGATATGTTACCAACTTTTGCTTTGTTCTCAAGCTGCTAATGAGCGACAAAATGCCCATTGAGAACCCACTGGCGTGGTCCACAATATGAGCTTAAAAGACAGTTTGAAGCACCTAATGCATAATTAGCAAAACTAACACCATAAGCACTTTGGGGCCTGGGCTTTTTAACCTTGATAAACAGAAGGGGGCGTAGGACTGTACAGATAAGAGAAGCTGATAGATTTGTTTAATTAACTTTTTTAAAGAAGAGAATAAGCCAGACGTGGCAACATGTCTGCTTTGTATTGCTTGGAAAAACAAGAAGAGAAATGTTAAAAAACAAAACAAAAAACAAAACAATTATTCCTGTAAGGAATGAACTTGAGATTTAACTCATTGAAACATGTTCTGCAGTGCTGTTTCTACTGTACAATTTCTTCTTTCTGAATTCAGAAGCCTACCATCTTTCCCTCTTGCTTTGGTGACAATAATTCTGTGTATGAGCATATGAGTCACTGCTTGGCCTCATCCAGCCTTTTCCACACATTGACAAAAATGGAGAGTGAATAGTGGGAGGCACTGCAAGGGGGGATGGCTCTGGGTTAGAACGATCAACGGCTTTAATTTGGCGCCAGCTAACTCCTACTGTACATACTCTTGGTGCAAAGAGCACCAAATCAGCTATGAGACACATAAAACTATCTGCCATATTCTCTTATTTTGAAACACAGGGAATGTGTTGGTTACTGTTGAAGCTTAAGCACATGGTGACTTTTTATAGAACAGTTCTTGGAAAAGTGATCTAAAAATACGCATACATTTTCATCTCAGATTGGAAATGGGAGAACATATCTTTGGATACAGCCCACATGCACACATCGGAAATCCCTTATGTCTTTGGTCACAAAACAAGTTCAAGCACTCAGCGCTGCTGCAGCTCAGCCATTTGAAAGGTCAGTGTAAATCAAAGTAAATATGCATTTACACGTGAAACACTTTTCAGACGAAAACACTTGGTCGCATATTTGTACGTTTTATCAAAATCGTAAACTAAGGTTCAGTTAGTTCGTCTAATGGATTCTTCTGGTGTCCAACTTTGGGTTCCTTGAAAAGCGCTATATAAATGCAATCCATTATTATTATTATTAAATGGTAACATTGAAAACTAAGTGAATTTACCTTACTGAGGATCTCTAGTTTCTTTCTTTGTTTGTCATTGGTTGCTAGAGCAGCAAACTGCTGGAGCAGCACAGGGCTCGGTGGAGTCGTGATATCCATGAAATACTGGAAAGCCTGGTAGATGGTGCAGGGAGGGATACGGGTCTCATTTGTCCAGTTACTGATTACACCTGCAGAAAATTATAAAGTTAAAGTTGAGTTAATTCATATGATGTACTAGTTTTTTATATGTGTAAGATGAAAGAAAAAAAATGAGGTAACAAACTATAAGAGCAGTCTGTGTGTGTGCAGTTTTTTTGCTGGCTTGTTTTTTGGGAGGTTTTTGCTGCAAAAGCTCTTAGCAATGCTGTTTCCCTGCTACTTGATCTAATGCTAGACAATGTGGAATTTGTTGACTGAAAATGAACTAGCTTGAGAATCAGTATCAAACCAGTCCGAAGATCAGAGCCATTTCTCTGTGTGATAAGCATTTGCTAACACGTTATACACAACACCCTTGGATATGTTGTCTAGTTGTCTGTAATTAGCAAAGTACAACCAAAATGCAAGCAGCAGTATGGAACATGTGATCCTCGAATTGAAAGAAAATTAGATACAGTGAGAGTTGTTAACAACAAGGGCTTGAATTGTGGAGATGAATTTTGAATAAGCACTAATCCTGTGTTTAGCAAATGTCTTGCATCACAGTCACAGAGAAAATCACAGTTAAGTCACCCGGTGTCACCACAACTGTTTGCCAATATGCAGTTCACTGAAAAATTTCTGGGCATGGATATCCTGCTAAAGTGTGACTTCATGATGTCTGCTGTGACTTCTTATTTACATTTGGATTTTGACAACCTGCCCAGATTTTAAAATGCCATTCTCGTGATTGCATGCCTACTGTTTTCGCAAAGTAGCATGACTTTGCTAATACCCACCTAGGGCAGTGTTTCTCTCCTCCAAGAACTCCACTTTGACGATTTGATTGACAGGTGGAGCATCCTCCAGTTTTTCTATGAGAGCTGTTACCAGGTCCTCATGGTTGCCAGGGAAGATGCCCAGATGGTCGCCAGGCTTGTAGCGCAGGCTGTCGTGGTTGTTTGTGTGTAACCGCACAAATATGGTGGAGCGACTATGAAAGGGATCAGAGATTTAGGAAATAACATTGCACCATTTTCAGTCTGTTCCATTTAGTTAAAATGTCACTGTAAACAATGAATGAGTTGGACACCAGAAGAATCCATTAGACGAACTGAACGTTAGTTTACAATTTTGATAAAACGTACAAATATGCGACAAAGTGTTTTCGTCTGAAAAGTGTTTCACGTGTAAATGCATACTTACTTTGATTTTGGACTTTGTAAATTTTGAGATTCAAGCATCTTTGCTCCATAAACTTTCTTCTTGTGAATGCTGTATAATGCTGTTAGCAGACATAAATAATACATTATTTATGGATTGATCAACAGACCTGTTCTTCTTGGAAAAAAATACTTCTTTGATTTCTTTCTGGGAGAGACCGATAAGAAGTTTTATGTACAGACACGGAAGTGTCTGTACATAAAGGGTAAAGGTAAGGGCACAAAAAGGGTATCAGCCCAGCCCTATATAGTTCAGAGAGTCAGGATCCAATCTTAACATAATGGCATAATGTAAACAACTCTCTATTTTTGCAAAGACAATGCAATGATTTTGTAGCAAAGTTGCTGCACAGACATATTATGCTGAATACTATGTATTCATGGATAAATACATGGATTCTTTTTCAAATATTATTATATTCCACAGCACTAATAAACCAAATCAAAATACATAAAAAATTCTAACTGAAGAACTTCAAAAGAATCATATCATTAACAAACATTAACATCATTAATAACATCAAAGACACATCTTGCCAAATTGTGTAAAATTGTTGTAATATCAAAAAAAGAATCAGAACAAATTTATGGATATTTCTCACTTTATACTGAAATATTTGCCATTTCGCTTCAGATCCCAACCTTTTAATCTCTCTCAACAAGGAAGGGAATATCCTCTGATATCCTCTGACCAAGCCATAAGTTCTGGAATGCTACCCTTTGGTCCCAGGGCTAAATGAGCAGACTAGTCAATGGGTCCCAGTCTGCCCACCCCCAAGCTTACGTCACAATCTGTGTCAGTTTGAAGGTGCCGAAGTACCAAATGAATTTATGGAAATTAAGTAACAGAGCCACTTCAAATCTGGTCCAGTACTTTGAACTCGAGACCTCTAGGGAAAAGTTCTCAAAATCCTATTATAATCTCATTTTGATTTTCTCACACCCGTGCCACAAATCTCAGCTTCAGGTCACGTAAAGGCTGAGTGACTCATCTTTATCAATAACCGTACTACCACACTGCTGATCAATTACAGGTATTTTGTACAGATGAACTTTCCCCTTTAATATTAAGTTGCCACAAGCATTTTGTAACTAAGTACCAAGAGGAACTTTCACCTTCTGTGAGGGCTGGGGCCTCGGCCGTGTAAGTCAAGCGGAACTTGCTCTTCTTCCAGCTGCGATCATTGCTGATCAAGGAGTCATTGGCCTTCTCAATGTTCACGTCATCACCAACACAGAATACATCGCAGGCAGCCTTCACGAGTAGCCACAGAGAAGATAAACAAAAGAGTTGGGAACCCTCCAAGATTATATGTGTCATCGCAATGTCGAGGTCATATATAAGCACAATATTTTAAATGCTAGCTTGACTGTTGCAGCGGTTTTAAAAGAGTGGGAAGACAGTTTGATCTGATCTGTTGCACTGTTTGCAGAAATAAAAATTCACTAGCTGGGCCCACGTCCTCATTTTAGGTTTGACAGCGTTTTAGTGGGTAAAGGTGAATGCTTTGACATGAATTGAGCTGCGGTTTGGGGAAGGCCTCAAAGGGGACTGGCGATGGCTCCCGGGCCTGGCAGATCCCCATGCACTAAATAGAAATGAAGAAGTTAAAGAATTGAGAACAAGGACGGAGGGAGGGTGGGGCACGTAAACGAGAATGAACAGCTTGCAGAAGTGGGGGACACCTGGAATGAGTGTGTTTGGAGGTGTGGTCCCGCTCCTGAAATTCATAATACATAATCTCCAAGAAAAAAAAACAACAGAAAGAGGATTGTACTGGGATGAACAGCTACTTGACAAGTAACTAGCATACCGGTCTTGAGATAAAGCTTAACTCTAGGTTCATAATGTACACTTTCCAAATACACCACCTTTAACCACGCCCAAAGGGTCTCAGCCCAGGAAACCAACCTTAAAAACTTTCTTGGCCCATGTTCTGAATGACTCCTCCTGGCCACACAGCTCATCTCCCTCTCCCATGCGTAGGATGCGCTCACCCCCCAGCTCTTCAAACAGTGTGTCCACAGCGTGGGCAAAGGCGCAGAAGTGTGGGTAGGCCCTGGAGCCAAGGCCAAACACCGAGAACCTAAACAGAGACACACATATATGAAGAAAACACAGAGACTGAGAAACAGGTAGTGTTAAAAAAAAAAAAACAAAAAAAAAAAACAAGAAATAAAACACAAACATACACAACTGCAAACCACCACCACTGTGTCCATGTTAGAAACTTGCCCTTTCCTTCCTCTCAGAATATGTCAAACAGTTGAAAACAGCTGATGTATTTATAAATACCTGTCCTGTCTGAGTTTAGATGGACATAAACATGAAACAGATCACTTTGTTTTTTGAAGGCAGACAACATCTCTTTCCACTTCTTTGCCGTGAGGAAGTCAGCTCACATCTGATCCAAGTTTGAGCAAAATCTCTGTTGTCTTTTCTTCCTTAGCTGATCAGCAAACTGTCAGCTGCAATAAGATTTTTATCCGAAAGGAGTTTTATAGCCATCCTCATGTGGAGTATGCACTGAGGAAACGCTACAAGGAAAACCCTCCATTTAGACATAAATGGAGGAAGAACTCAACTTAATTCAGTTCAATTTTATTTTATATATATATAGTGCCAAATCAAAACAACAGTTGCCTCAAGGCGCTTATATTGTAAGGTAAAGACCCTACAATACAAAGAAAACAGACCCCAACAGTCATATGACCCCCTGTGAGCAAGCACTGCTGACAGTGGGAAGGAAAAGCTCCCTTTTAACAGGAAGAAACCTCCTGCTCCTCCATGTTTACATCTGAGCTCATTCTAAATAATTTATATTATATTTAACCTAAAGTAATCCATCATATTCCACAATATGAGATGTTTAGTTGGTGTCTTGTGAGGGCAACGTAGCTCTAAAACATAGCTTTTCATAAGCTCCATATAACAGATCTGCACCTTTATTTTTTTAATAAAAAGTATTTTACAGTGTATTACACAGTTAACTGAATATCTACTGGGGGTTTTAATATATTGATTAAAAAAATTAAGTTGTGTATTATCAAAACAGCTCACTAAACTTTGTGCATTCAGACAACCACATGATTTTTTATACATGTTAATCTGATATTGCTGGTGGACCCATTCAGCTTGCTAATTTTATTAAACCAGGCATGGTGACAGTTGACATCATTTATCTCCATTAAAGGGTTTCCTTGCTAACTTGCTAAAGGAGCTATTCATTTCTTTACACTGCAGTCTAA
Organism: Simochromis diagramma; assembly: GCF_900408965.1. NCBI lineage: Eukaryota > Metazoa > Chordata > Actinopteri > Cichliformes > Cichlidae > Simochromis > Simochromis diagramma. The sequence goes on along the minus strand of NW_024387200.1, from coordinate 2,646,374 downwards.
TTCCCTACCACCAGTACTGATTGGACCAAGTTCAAAAGTAATACATTACTGTAATCAATTTATTTAATGTGTTACATTACATTGTTTTAGTAATGCAATAATGTAACACATTACTGTAATAAATTCAGTAATCACATTACAGTTACAATTCTGCTGCTACCTGCATTACAAAGGCTCTACTGTTATCTGCACAAGAGGTGAACAGAAAGAACTAAAACTAATCAAACATTCAAAGATTTTTTACTGATTAGATGATAAATGCATATTTATGTATTATGTATCCCATTTGATGTTTCAAAGTGAATGTGCCTGGATATTAAGCCAACATTTAACCATTCTTTTTGCAGCATTTCATTGACTATGAGCATAGCATGTGCCTATCCTATTTAGCATAAGCATTTTTTGTAGTTTTCCTTCCAGATTTCCTTGCTTTCCTGTTTGATAATTTAGGGATAGATTTGCACATAAACACCTGTTATGTTTGTTTAGTTTGCTTTGTTTACCTGACATTAGCAAGTGGTCCGGTGCTCTCAAAGTTAATTTTGGTTTCTGGTTCATCGCTGGATGACTTCCGAGTGTCAGAATAAGAGGAAACACTGTTAAAACGGACCTTGTAGCTCCTAGAGAATAAGAAAAAAGCAAAGGCACGCACAGGCTTTTAACTCAAGAGACAAAAAATAATTACTTAAGTAAACATTAAAAGCTGGATTGAGATATCAAACTCACTTCCTATCTTCTGTGTTTGTTGTTGGGTGGCACATTTCCATTAAGGCGGCTCCAAATTTCTACAGCAAAAAAGAGCAAACACATACAATTAGAAGTGTCTGCTGAGCTCCTAATAACTGACAAGTATTAAGTATTCATAAATACCTCTCCATTCTCAGGTGGGTCACCATTCCCAAATGTGCTGGTTACCACTAAAACCAGTGTTTCATGCTCCAGGTCCACAACATCATATTCATCCATAGACATAACCTGCAGGAAAAAAAAGAGCGTTGTACTGATGGAAGCTTAGCGACTTACATGGTGTAGTGTTTATCTCACTCTTGTTTCCTAGACACAGACTCCAAATGACAGCTGACTTGAGCGTGTAAATTAAGGCTGAACACATAGCCGCTGGCAGAGGAGGAGGTTGTAATGACCACTCTGTCCTCGCCTCTAACGAGATGATAATATGCTGCTGCCACACATTGAGCATCCATGATGCATACCACTCAGCATGATGGTGTTTGTCTGCCACAGGCCGCACTTGCATTTCACATGCATATACGCCTCAAAGACACACAACCAAAGGCGTGAAGAGAAAGAAGCCTTTAGCCCCACAACAACCAAGATTCCCCCTAAGCGTTTGCATCTGCCCTGCGATCCATCAGCACACGCCCACTCACAGTGACACACACATGCACAAATCTTCATGCATGAATCTCCTTGTGTGATTGATCACACTGGGAAAACAGGAAGAGCAAATAAAGATAGGACCGGGAGGAAAAATCCCATAGTGTGTGTTTGAGAGAAGCTTCTTTCTCTTGTTTCTGTTTGGTTTTTGTATACAGATTTGCACACCCAGCGGCACTGAAGGATTTTGTCTTAAAACTACGACCCTGTTCTATGCTTTAGTGGATAAATCTTGCCTCCAACCTGCGGCACTTTACTGCATGAGACAAGAGGAAAATGTAACAAAAGATTGGCTTTTCTTTCTTCAGACCTTTTGTCATCTATACTCAGCTGGCATCTGCTCAGCTTTATCAACCAGAGAGTGGGGTTCGGGGGAGGGGTGTCTTTCAGTTCCTCCTTTTTCAATTAGATATTAGAGCAGCGATACATAAGCTAGTTCTCAACCTTTGGAAATGATGATGCAAGGTGGGAGCAAGGGGTACCTTTGCGTCAAAGGCGTGCTTGAAGATTTCACAGAGCGTTTTGGCATAATCTTGCGACTTGCCCGTCTCTGTAGCAAACAGTATTGTGGCTTTAACCCTCTTGGCCATAGCTTGGCCCATGAGTTTCGCTGAAAACTTCACAGCCCTGCAGAGGTGAAGAGAAAGACAATGCAAATGAAATGAGATGCAGCAAAGATGAAGACCAACTGAATAATAGAAAGAAAAAAAAGTTTCTTATTGAGCCTCTGAAATTAGTAATAGGCTGGTTCACTGTAGCAGACAGCTACGGATGGATGACAGTTGTGATTACCTAGCTTGTCATCTCCTCAAGGCAATTATAATAATAGCAGAACACGCGCACAAGTGCATGTATACACAAACAAAACACTGACAAAATTCTGATTACTCCTTAAGGGGTTGATTGGATGAATTTCACTGCTGAGCACGCCAGCGTCTTTGTCATGTGTCTAACTTTTGTTTGCAAAGTGAATACCTGCTTAGCCTTAAATTAACAAATACAAATCATTTGTGATCTTTCACATTTAGAGTTGCAATTTAGCTTTGACTCTTACAGTGCAAAGACAAAAAAAGGGAAAAGAAATGAATGATTAAGTAAAACCAAGCACACTTACTTGGCAAGCTTCTTGAATCCAATGGCTCTTTTCTTTGTGGGTGTCCCATTGACCCCTTTCCACACGTGGGTATTCCATGGATCGGGCTTTTGCATAGGAGAAGAGAAATCAGGTGATCTTAAATCAAAGAGATCTCATGGTGTGTGGTATGTGGAATGATTTACTCACCTGGTACTCAAAAGAAGGGCTGAGGCGGTAGTTAAGCATTTCTTGATGGAAAACTGGCGTGATGCTTCCTGACATCGGAGGCACAATCCACACCCAGTCCCCAGGACACCCGCCTCGCACCCGAAACTCATTCTCCATGTGCTTCATGAAGGACTCTGTGGCTGAATGATGATCTACTATGGTCACTTTGCATGTCTAAGAATAGGTAGCATAGATGGATGGATATGAATTATGTCACAACCAAATAAGTGTTTTATTATTATTCATGAGTGCATTAAAATGGATACACTGAATGCTTACAATGGTCAAGTGCTATTAACAAACAAACAGCTGCACATCTTGTAATAAACCCGTGGAGTATCAAGCTATAATTTGATCACAAATATCTAGTCATTTCGACACCAACAAATTGTTATAAACATGGCTTAACACACTTCGCCACGGAATTTGCTCAGCAGTAGCCACTTTGAGTCCAAGATAACTGTAGGCGCTGTTGTTCCAAGGAGCTGTCTAAAAACTTTAAGAAGTTAAAAATCTACTTACTTCAAATCACAGATTTCAATACCTGGTAGCTGTGAAGGACAGCAATATTGATCTCCACGAGTGCCTGATCTTTCCAAAGGGAGGATGTCTTTCTGGTGTCTAAGGCCATTTTGTTTGCCACCTCCTATATAATACAGAAAAAAAAAAAGCCTGACATACCTGAGACTGAAAGTTTTAGTGACATAAACTTTAGCATTTCATTTCTGTGTAGAGTTGCTGTGCTGTGGTCATGCTGTACTGAAGCAAATGGCCCTCGTCATCACTGCAAGCACAGACAAATCCAAAGCTGGCACCCATGTGCCCTGAAGTGCTCTTCATAATTGGACGACTCTGACTGAAATTTTCTTCACTTGTCAGAATAATGTGATACATGCAAAAATAGCAAACACTCTGGTCTCCCTAATTATATGCTATGTCACATATATATTTATACTGCATGCCCTAAAATAATTTGAAGATCTGATTGTTAAATATTACAAAATAGGTTACAATTCAATTTGCCCATCTATAGAAAAATATATTGGTAAACATATTAAAGTATAAAGTACCACAGTTTTCTTTTATATTAAAGGATTTGCAACAAAACATGGAGGAAGAAGAACTGCATTCTGACAGGCTCATTTAGTGACACAATACATGCTTTCTTCTCTGCACATGGCTTCAGTCAATCTGTGCCTGAAATTCTTTTCTCTTCTTCCAATGGAACATGACTGTATTTTGGCACAACACTGTACCTCCAGAATGTTGTAGCGTGAGCTGTCACAGAAGTCTCTCACACCAATCTCTGTGCCCATGTACCAGCCACTGAAGGGGCAGCCCGTGAACTCCAGACCGCCAATTTCCAGCAGCATGTTGGAAACCGCCGGGAGGCCGTACCACTTCAGACCCAGATCTTTAAACCACTCATACCTGAGCAAACAGGGACATGATAGCTAAGGGCTGCTATTTCACATAATTCTACTCATTATAATCCCTACTGAATTTAGGATATTGTCCATTGCTTCATTAGTGATGTGAATGGTCTCTAAAATCCTCAAGAGCGTGACTAATTACTCCTGAGACACATAATTTAAAAAGGGACGACAGCCAAAACAAGCATTAACACAAAGAAATCTACTGTCAGTGCTGGACAGAGCAAGCTGGACCTCTATCTACCTCCCACCACTCACTCCCTGCAATCTCTAAGGGCATTGATAACACTGCTCTCAGTGCATTATTTCCAGAGCTGGGTCTAATCTTGTGTAATGATGAGACACCGTTGGTGGTCCTGGCCTGTGCCAAGCTGCTGCCAGGCTCAAGGCCAGCTGATGTAGGGTATGTAGCAAGAGATGCCAATTTTAGGGGAGTCTAACAGTGAGAATTGTGCATCAAGGGATTCTGAAATATTCTCGGTTGCATGCAGTGATGCACTGATAACCTGTTGTATAGCTTTTTGAAGGTGTGAAAACTTCTGTAGATGTAATATCTAATTCTTCACTGTGATTGCACATATTTTAAGACTGCAGCAGCTTAACACTTTAAATATCAATGGCTTTTATGGCATGTGTACAGTGGCTATTGTTGAAAAAGTTTTCTTAAAAGTAATAGAACACATAAGAATAAAAAACAGGAGGAAAGTTAAAATTTCACTAACAAGCCCCATGGTTACCACAAAAGCTGGCATAGCAACAGATAAAGCACAGGCAGCAGTGTTTTCTTGGAATAATCAGCACAGTTGGAAACTGACGATAACCCAATCATAGTTCTTGGCTTAAAAGCACCCTATTGTTTTAGAAGTATTGTTAAAAGATGTTGAGTGGGTGGATCTTTTAATGCAGCCCCCTCTCTTCTTATTTTTGCTAGATTCTGTATGTTTTTTCTTTCTTTTTCTTTCTTTTCTTTTCTTTTCTTGCATTTTCAAGATGAAAGACATAACTCACTTTGGATGTGTGATTGGCACCTCAAGAATGAGGTCTTCAGGGATCTCAAACAGCTCAGGGTCATTCCCATTGGCTTGCAGCAGAAGGGGCAGAACATCAAAACGACCCTTTGGAGCTTTCCATCCAAGCTGCATGCAAATCTAATGACCAAACACTACATGTAAGTTTAGAACAAATAGGATAATAAAAGAAAAAAAAAAAACATTACTTTACTCATTTAATAGCACAACTCCTCATGTGTACCTCTGTGAATTCAACATTAGCAGGATCTCCCAGGATCCGTCCATCAGGCTGTTTGTAGCCAGCATAGCGAATCAGCTGACTGTTCCACACTCGAAAATCATGTTTGCCATCTGTCCTCTGAGGAAATATGGTGATAGCTGACCTGCAAAAAACAAACAGAAAAAGCTAATAAAAAACATGTTATTAATATGCAATATAGGCACAACATTTTTTTATTATTATTCTATGATTCTGTCCATATTGAAGTCAAGGGGGAAAAGTTCCAAATATATTAATATTTGGAAATTTCTCAACATTTTCAACATTCCTAACAGATGGTTAGCACTGTGTCAGTAATCAACTTGAAGGAAATGAATTTCAATATCTCAAAAGACTCAGAGAAGTGCCAAAGCTTAGCTACCTTTGGCCTGCTCCACATGATACTGTTACCGTTTAATACTGTGACCGGGTCAAAGTGTTAATACTACTAAGCTGGTTGTAAGTCGTGTGGGGGGAGAATACTAAGCAGCTGGTGTCAATCTGTGCCAGTTGTGTTAATAATCATCATCTGTAGAACATTAAGCCTTGTACAGCCTTGTAAGGTGTCAGCTGTATTGTTAAAGTAACATATAGAGACAAAGTATTATTATCTCCCAGTGACCCCCAATGTTTTACTTGTTCATTTTTCAAGTTTAGCTGCCTACCTGACTTCTTTTAACAGGAGTTGCTTTATTTTTGAAAAAGAGGTGATATAAATTAAATAATCAGGAGTAAATTCTGCATTCTTGAGATTTTGCTTCCTCTGTCACCTCAGTCTTCCACCTTGTTTGTTTTGTTGACTTGGATAATGATTTCTATTGCTTTTTTGTCGTACAACTGGGTGTGTTGTCCAGGACAGAAACCTGATTTATTTATTGATTTTACCATCTGTACATCTTTGTTCCAGTCTTGGTCTAATCAAAGGATGCAATCATTAAATAATAATCAGTAATATAAAGTCTGCATTTTTAATTTCCAATTACTTTAATTATATAAAGTGTAGAACTAAATAAAGCCAAGAGTTGTATAAGAAAACTTAACATACATGTGCTAATTTTACAGTATATGACAATGTTTTCCTGTGTTAAGTAATTTTGGCACAGATCCATTTGACATCTGCATTTCATAAGTAATGATACATTTTAAAATGGTCTTTTTCTTTATAAAGTTATCACTATTATGTAAAGGAGTTATTACAGTTATTAATAAGTATTTCTAAACAGCTGATAAGTTCCTTACTAATGAATAATTGACAGGTTTAAGGCCAGTAATTAAAATGTGTGAGCTCTCTTCCTCTTCTAATATTGAAAGGATTAATAAATAGTTTATGACTATATAGAGTTTTTAGAAAAATGGTAGATATTCAGAAACATGAAATGTTTTGTTTATTTGCAACCTTTTTAAATTGACTATTTTGTTACCTTGTACAGTGCTACTTTTTATATAATATTATCAGTATGTAGACCAAGGGTATCATACAAGAGCACAGTATTTTTTATAAAAAAAAAAAAAAAAAAAAGATACTATTATATGATAATTTTTTTGGAGTTATTTAGAACCAAGTTATTTTTTTCAATTCACCATGTGATAATTATATTCCTATTTCTGAATCTGTGGCCATTTATATTAAAGCCAGCCACCCAGAGAGCTGTGGACTGGATATTATATTGGCTCTTTTCAGCATGCATATCTGAGTTGACTTCCCTAGGCCAGGCTAAGTGTAGTAATGAGTCAGAAGCTATCCATCATCCAAGAAGTAAATGTGAGGTGTCACATGTGATTAGGACTTGGCAGAAAGTGAGTGAGGCTTTGCAGGTCTGACAAATGACTGCTTGTTAGTAAGGTCTGGCACTTTACCAACAGGGCAATGATTGGTGCTGAGATGCTGACAAATAGATAGACAGGCTGCAGATAGTGTCAGATACAGCGTTAAGAGAGAATGCTGACAGATGGGACAGTGGGTCAAGTTAGGGTAGTCAGAGAAAGAGTGGCGTGATGGGGGCAACACATGGAGAGAGGAACAAGTGCAGTGGAAAGAATACATGGCGAACAGTACCAAATCAAAGAAAAGACAATAAAGGAAAAGAAGGCTTGAGAAAAGAGCTGAGCACTTTGCACTATATGTATGTGTTTACCTCAGATTCCCTTTGTTGGTGGCGTACTTAATGTGGTTACAAATGTAGTTGTACATTCCATGGGCTGTTGTGCAGTCTCTGGCATCAAAAACCTGAAAAGCAAATATAAAAACAAGAAGTCTGAAATATTATGAGTGCTTCATAATAGGAAAACATCTAAATGTTGGCAGAGATGTATCCATCTATATAACTGTCTACATTAATTGACAAGCTGTCAGAAAAAAACATTAACAGCACAAATCTTAGACAACAGCATTCATGGATTTCAGGCATTCTGAAATTACCTGTAGTTTGGACCACTGAATCCTTCCCACACATCTGGCAGCATTTCTCCAGGCATGCTTGGCTCCATAAATCAGTTCAGTATCTTTGAGTTGATAAGTTCCTGAAGCTTCTATCTCCTTGGTCACCTCCTCCAGCCTGTCCACATGGGCTTTAGATCCATACCTGTTGACAGGACAGGGTATCATAAAATAAAAGATCAGGTACATATCTTCTTTTGGCCTAACCCCTTGGGGGTCACCACAACAGATGATGTGTCTCCGTCTAGGTTTCAGTCAGTCCTGTATGGAATTACTCTGTTCTGCATATTGTTTTGACTAGAATAAAGAATACACTGTATAGTACTTTAAGAATAAAAAGACACAAATAACCTAAACAGCACAACATCATAAGAAATTGCTATTATTTCTCCTGTTTCACAGAATTTTGCTTGCGTTGGTACATGCTCTGAGACTTAAACTCTGTCTAGGTATCACACAGTTTGCTTGCCTTTTGATAGAGGTATAGTACTGGTCTATGAAATCGGTGGCCAGTGGAAGAAGCTCTTCTTTAGTTCTGACTTCATCTGGTTTGCGGATGTGCTGGTTGGGCATCACCACAGAGCCAAGGCACACATTTTCGGAACAGATTGGCATCTGAAAAGAAAAGTAACATGCGCAGATTAGAGAGGGATTTGGATGAATGTATTATTATTTTTAATTTAACCTCCTTTAATTTGTCAACATACAAAGCATGAGTGTGGAGAGAATAACAACTGGCTTCATTTTATGGTTTTGTATATCAATATATCTTACTTTCCAAAGCTGATAAACAAGAACCTAGCTTTTAATGGCTTAAATCATCTTGATTGTGTGCGTAACCAGGTGGTTATTTTCTTTTACTTCTTTTCTTTCACTCTCCTCGAAACATTCCGCTCACTCGCAAAACATGTTCAGCATCGATCTTTGTTTTGTGTTTGTATGCAAACTAAGAACATCATTAAAAGGCAGAATTCTGTGTTACTTGATATGAAACATAACTGAAGAACTGGTTATTGGTTTTTTTGTTTTTGTTTTTTTGTTTTTCCATAACTTGTGTATCTGCAAATATACACATTCTGTATTTTTCATATGAAAGAAACTATACTGTGGTGGGTCTTGCTAATTTCTTGTTTTTGATTTATGTATGTTTTGTTTTGTTTTGCTTTACTTTTGTTTCATATGTTGTTTGTTTAATTTAAGACTTAAAAAATATTTTTAATGAATGAGAGGTAAAACTTGAGGGGGTAGGGACAAATAAGTAAATACTTCTGCCTACTCCTTTTCAAACAAACAATGGAATGATATTTTGTAATGATTGTGAAGGCACATGTTTGAAATGTTTGAAATAAAAATGAACTGAACTGAACTGAACTGTAATTTTGCATGCACAAAATTCTTTTCTTGGTCTTTTAACTTTGGCTTTGTGTAAAACAGTCGTAATTTCAGTTATAATAACTCAAGACAGTAACACCATAAAACATGCTAAATCTGTTGACAGGCACATTTACCTCAAAACTTTCTTACCAATAATTGCCATTAGATTATAGTTATTATTGTTTTTATTATTAAGACCTACTCCTAACCTTTTAATATACAAAGCAACATGGCTTTGGTAAATTACATCCACTCACCAGGTATTTGTTATATCATGATTATGATCATATTCTACTTAATTCAAATAAAGATCATTTCTTCACAATTCCTGGACTCTTAATGCATAGAAAGATTGTAACTGTTACATTTCTTTCACAATATCACTCACACATGGCTGGCACGCATGTTAATGAATGAGTAAGTCGGTGAGTCATAGATTGGTATCGTTCCACTAAGCTGAGACAGGAAGACAGAATAAGGAGGAAAGATTAAAAAAAAGAACGAAAGACAGTGAAACAGGCAGATGCAAGGAGAAAATTGCTCATAGCAACCTTGTTTGGTAACTTTAATGTGATTAAAGTTGAAGTCAGCTGTCACTTTGGTTTGCCGTCACCAGCTTAGAGAGAAAACGAATGAGTGAGCAAAAGCTCACGACAGAAATGATAGCACGGGCGTGCAGTTGAAGAGGAAATTTGACAGTGACCCTTGCAGTGCTAAAATTGGCTTGTTACACTGAGCCACCCACTTACACTGTCCAAACACTCAGACATGCACCAACAGTGTGCCCCCCAAAAACTTTGACCCTTCCAACTAACCTAAGACGTCACTCAGCAAGAGCAGAAAAAGGAAAAAAAATTCTGTTGAACTGCACAAACAACATCACAGTAAATCAAGAAAAGGGAAAATGTGAAAAGGAGTTGAGAGAGAAACTCAGGAAGAGCTATAAAAAAAGCAAAGTACGTATAATTATAAGGAGGTTGAAGAAAAGATAATTAACAAAACAAAAAGACAACAGAAATAAGACTAAAAAACAAAAAAGGTGGTGGTTAAAGTACGGTGATGGATGTGGAAGGTAAGAGGAGAATAAGAAAACTGATGATTAAAACACAGAATGTTAAAAATAAAACAAAGGAATCACTTGTGCTCCAGCACGTCCGCTCCTCATCCTGCTTTAGGCATTCATGCCAGCCAGCTGTCCTTTTCGAAAAAGACGGATCATCCACGAATACAGCAGAGTCTGTGATATACAATAAATCTGAAAATGCTATTACAGACCATTCATTGGGATGCATGTGACAGCCTGTTCGATAAGTCACCAAAGTAATTAGGCTGCCGGTTGCTGTTTACAAATGGCTGCAGTGTTTTGAAGGGTGAATACTTAAACAGCACAGCTCACCTTGTGTTTGGTAGACTGGCTTACTAACTAGAGGAGGAAACTTTAGCTGCATGACAAAATAGAAAACAAAATAGGTGGACCGAGCAGTTTGGGAAAATGCATAGCAAGAAATACTTTTTACATAGTCTTTGCATAGCCGAGGCTTTCTGAGGTATTATCCTCAAACTATTTAGAGGTTATCTTATTTACCAATTAGAGCCACCCTACCACCTCACTGTTTTAGGTCCTAAAGTCCAAGAACACCAGTAAAGATAATGTGTTGCATTAGGTTTGCAGCACAGTTTTTCATTAATAACAATATCAGCTTTGTGACACATTGAATCACTGAAAGATGCACATGAATCTCAAGTCTTATGGCATTAAGTATGCCAATCTTTCACATCCCCCTTTTACCTCAATGTTTATTGTCTTGGACTGTAGCACAGTGGCTTTGCATGATTCAGAATTCAAAATACTCTTTATTTATCATATACAGGACCTTGTTGTACTATTCCCTAGTATTGTTTGATTATGACAAGAACCAAAGTAAATATTACTTCAATAAATATTGAAATTTCAATTTTAACAAAAAAAAACCCCAAGAAAAGTATATGTATTTTTTAATTTAAAGAAATTTTTGGCCACACTGAAGGATGTCTGTAGTGGCAGATGGACAACAAAAGGCCCAGGAAGGAGTGAACTTGAGAATTTGAAAGAACTGGTGTGGATGGTATTCATGGAGACAGAGCTAGAGAGTCAACAACAAACCAACACATCAGTTGAGCACTACCTAAAGCTGCAATTAATGAGCTTTCTGGAGATTCACCTAAAATGTTTACTTCTTCAAGACAGATTTTGGTGATCAAATCTTCTCTTTATGTCTCATGGCTAGATCTGAGGTTAGCAATTAGCCTGTTTGTTTATTTTTTTTAAGACAGACGAAAGCACACAGTTGAAAAGGAAATGTTATGGTTCATTTACATTGCATAAAACCTGAGAACTTTGTTGGAAAAATGAATGGAAAAAGTAATACCTTTATCCATCCTGTTTTGTTTTTTTGGAAACCAAAACTTCAAAAATTAAAATTCAATTAATATCCTGTCCTGAGCCATAGTTTATTCCCATGAAGCAACAACAAGTGCCTGCTGTTTGCAATTAGATAGTTTGACCAACAGTATGACATTTGAATGAAATCATGCAGATGTCATACAGAGTGGATAAGAAAGTGATTTTTTGCAAATACACTGACATTGTTATTTGAAATGGTATAAAGCTATATTTATCAGTAAGTACACTGGCAGAAAACAAGGGAAACCATCATAGGACCTCAGTAAAGACATGATACACTGAATCTGGTACAGGCTTTCTCTCAGTCTTTAAATACCCCTATAAATGGTAAAGTATATGATAGTCACCACTTCCAGGTCTTCATTGTCCTTTGTACTCTAACAAAGCTTTTTATGTGTGTTTGGGCTTATTATCCTGTTGCTGTATGAATCATTCTCCACAAAGATGCAAAAATGCGGGAAGCATGTCGCTCAAGAATGGAGTGCTTCTTCTTCGTCAGGGTGCATTCATTTTGGTGGTGCTATCCAACTGTGTTTGATACACCGTGAGCATTTCAAATTCTGTATCTGGAATGAAGCATGTATTGAAATGCTGATACTGTGGTCAGTTTGGTCTGCATGCTTTATATACATCTGGTGCAGCTTCCACAGTCTTTTTGAGTTCACTGCTCCCTCGAAACATGACAGTCACAGTTAGGAAATCATTAGACATTAGGAAAGCCCAACATGAATTTGAGCTCTTGTGCTTAGATGTTTTATTGTGATGCAATATTCAGCTACTTAGTAAACAATGTTCTGATGGAAATGTAAGGGAAAGCAATAGTTATAAAAGATGCACAATGGCTTCAGACTGACTTGGATAAGCCTCCATGGAGGCTCAAATCCCTTACATTGACAAATGAAAACATGGTTCACTGGAAGCAAACACACCAGTAAAATAGCAGTCAGTTTAATCATGTTGTTCCTATTTTAATAAAAAGCATTTTTGTTTCAGTTTTACTGTTATGATTTGAATTTCATTTTTTATCTTTGCAGAATCATCCTAAATAGTATTTACTGACTGTAATGTGGTCCTACTTGTCCAGCTGGTAAGACAATACTTCATCTGACAGAAAAACCATAACACTCATGTACACCTCTGAGCCCTTTGTAGTTAAATCACTCCTAATATGTTTAAAATGGACTCCATTCACATTTTTTGAAAACTTGTGCTTTAAATGTAAGCAGTGGATCTGTTATGACACCTAGTTGTTTAAATATTGTCTTCTCCCTCCTACAGTTAGATTGAATTTGTCTGATAAACTGATAAACTGTCTGGAGAAAAATAACCACATATTTTTACTGACTTCGTGTAGTCACAGAAATCTACCCATGTGCATTATTTTAAAACGTGTTTGCCTCGTTTCAGATTTCAGGATTTTGTGACACTTAATAAATGAAACAATCATTTGAAAACTGTACTGAAAACTGCCATGTAAAAAACAACAACAACAAACCTAAAAAAAACTGAAAACAAAAAGAAGATAAAATGTCGAAAGGGGCACTTTTTAATGACATGTTAACCGTGTCATCAGCACACGTGTGGGAAGTAGATGGACAAATGTCAGTTTATCATCATGAACATAAAAGCTAAACAACAGAGAACCCTAACTTGAACCTTGAGGAACTCCAAATTTATCATTAACTATTTGTGAAGTTTTGTTATTATTTTCTTTCAATTTGTAAGAAAATATTTTATTCATTCATTTACATAAGATGGAATTTTAATCTTTGAAAACTTGATGATTAATTGTATTTAAAGATTTCATTAAATCAAGTTCACAGCCATGGTTCACTTGCCCAATTCGCCGTTAATATTTTTGAATGCAAACCAAAGACACCAAATTGCAACGAGTGAGAAGTAAGAAAAGATGATCTGTTCAAAGGTCAATTGCAGTGTTAATTTTTATACTACAGGAAAGATAATTACTGATTTGAAATTACTAGTAGTCATGTGATCACCAAAATTAAACACAGGTTTTATTGCTGCAGTTTTCCAAACACTCCATTATTGATGGACCCAATTAACATTTTTATAATGAGAGAATTAGTGCCTCATTATGAGTTTTGATAAATATTATATTGAATATGTGCACAGCTTTTGTCCTTGAACAATTAAGAGAATTTCTGAATTTATTACTTCTCAAAAATGATTAATTATTTCTTATTTGGGAGACGAAAAGAAGAGTGCAATGTTATCACAGAGCTCCAGAGTCTACGTAGAGAGGGAATCAGAGCAGATTGATGGAGCAAGAAAAGATTAGCCATTAATAGTGCAGACTTTTGTTTTGTTTTTTTGTTTTCAACCAATAATCAGCATTTCTTGATAACAAATTCTCAAAACCACAAAAATAATCTCCAGTTTCGATCTTATAGCTTTTATAGTAGCTTTTTAAATGTAATACATTATTATATAATTTTTGTCAATTATTGTGGTTCGCCTGTGATGATCAAGCTCTGTTCTACTATACAGATGTTTTGTAGTCCAGTTGTGGGGTTTTGCTGGGAAAAGTGATGGTGTCATAATATATCATGTGTAATTCAAGTTTTGTGGCTCTGAATGTGATGCTATTGTTGTCAAATAAAAAAACTTTTTCTGATATGTTACAGGTGAATAGAAATGGTTAATCTTAGCCCGTTGCTATAGGGTTTCTAGGCAACTTGACAACATCAGAATATATGATATAGATAAGAACCTTCAGAGGCCTAAGATCCACCTGTTTGCCAAGTTTCTTTTACTTTACAAGTTTCTTTTCTTTTTTATTTTATTCCTTGAATTTTTAAAACTTGTTGTGGCTGAGGGTGAACTCTCTGTTGCACCATTGGATTTGCCGCATTTTTGCCTTCAAGTTAGCCTACTGATCACATCACACCTGTGAAAATGTTATGTGAAATGATCACACCTGGAAAACTACTGACACACTTTGTGATCATGCCATTTAATCAGTGCTGTATGATACACTGCATTAAACTCGCTTCAACAATGGCTTTCCGAGTCAGTTATCATGCTGAGGTTAGGCATTAGCTCAAAGCAGAAATCATCATTTTCTGTTCAATATTCACATCTCACGATGAGTATTAAAGGTACATCTACTGATTTTATGAATCCTAATGTATCACTTAATGCCTTTCATTATTAATGTTTATTAAAGCAGCTGCAGATGGTTGATAAAGGGATGAATGAATTGGTTTTCTTGAGCCACTCATGTTACTGATTCATGAATGTATCAGCATTTTGGACAAAAATATCCACTAAACATTACGTATTTAATTTCCCAGCACTCTCTTCTGAAAATGCTGAGTCATCGAGTCATGACTACGTGAGTCACTATCTGACCATGTGAGCTGTCCCAATACGGTAGGCTGTGCCAGTGATATGTTGTTTTTCGGTCTGAAGAATTAATTGTTTCATAAGCTTCACCTAGATTTACCTAACCCCCCCGATTTCCTGCTTAATTCTAATGAGTTGAATCACCAACAGTTCAGACAGGATTCTACTAATGTAAGAATGGTTAGCGAGAAGCAGCGAAAAGGCAGACGCCATGCTGTGCTATTGTTTTCCAATCTACTTGACTTGCAGATTATGTGTTGGTAAGTCTGCAGGCTAAATGCATATTCAGTCAACCAAGACACTGTACTTTATGTTCATCAGTGCCTTCAAGATTACCATTTAAGTCACAGACATCTGTCAACTTTGTTAGTCAGCTTACAGTATAAAAGCTGTGCTCGTACCTTAATGCAAAAACTGACACAAAGGGTTTCAGCATGGAAAACCAATCTGTTTCCCCCTTTTGTGATATGTCAACAAATGCAAAATCACAACTATATTTCTTGTTATAGCTGATAAAATTATTAAATCTTGTATTAACCTTTGTGTTTACAGAATCTTGTCGCACACTCTCTTTTTAAACTTGTTATCAGTATTCACCATATTTCGTGACAATGAAAACCCCCAGTACATTGTGATTCAATTCAATAATGAATACACTCTTTATTAAACTCTGTGGTTGTTTCGGGAGAATTAAGCAGTTTGTTTTGTGAGACAGAACTCCATTTGATTGCACATAGTCTCAAAACATTTTTCAAGCATAAAAGCCAAACACTTTTTCATGTTTCAGCTTTTAGAAGTTTGCTTTTGTTCCTTTTGCTTAAGAGATGTCAGCCGTAAAGCGAATATAGTTTATTTGTCTAAAAGTACAACAGGCTGAAGATTATGGGAAGATGTGATTTAGAAAAATGCATCATTACTTGCAGGTTTCAACACTAAAAAAAAAAAAATAAAGTAAAGAATATAAACACAATATTGCATTGCATTAAGATTGCATCATACAGGTGTTTCTTTTTGCCAGTAGTTCTAATCTTTCTTATTCGGTAAAGGGATTTAGAACGTGAAGAAACAGCATACTACATAATTGAATCATCCAAATCTTTCTCACCCTTGCTAGGATGGTTTTCTGTGACAAACACAGATGCTATAGCAGGCTCCTTGATCTCCGTGATCCTAAGGATCTTTTCTTCAGGTGAGTTTTAATTGTCTTACCTTGCTGGAGCTGTGGTGGAGTGTGTCACTGTAGATGGTGCCAGTCTCCCAGTTCTTAATCTTTATAAAGCGGGGGCATTTGGAAGGGCTGCCATTCTGCAGTGACTTACTGGGTGAGGTCCTGCCCTCAGCTGGAGGCTGTAAAAAACACAGAGACATTCACACATGACTCATTTCTTCAGACCCTTGTACTTTAACTGTCTAATATGTTCTGGCCTCGGTAATACTTTTGGTGGAAACTGGATAGATTGTTTATAACTGGGAGTCATACCGAAGTAAGTTGAAAAGTGACGCAGACCTCCCACTGCCAGGAAATGGATTTGAGTGCATAAAGTTGGACATGAGAGTTTGACGTAAGAATACTATGTGAAATATCTGAAAGCATTTCAACTGGCTGCCTCGGTGAACCTCAGCCCTTTGTTCTCAAGGAATATTGATTTGTGATTGTGCTTATGTCTCTCTCACTCAGGCCCATGCACAGAAACCATCTGCATTCTTTCCTTTCTCCATTTCTCTCCAGAATAAAGGCAATCAGCATTTAACAGCAGGTTGATGGCAAGCTAACTCTAGGCTCACACGGTTTTCCAGTACTGTAGCTATTGACTGATGAATGGCTGCAATTTAACCCCAAAGCCAACTGTAAGAGCTCCTAGAGAAGGCTGGCAAATGATTGCCAAAGATCAGAGTAATCAATTGCACACCTTGGAAGCTCTTTCATCATCTTCCACAGCTTTGTTAGTCAAACAGTGGTGCAGCTTTTGAAATACTTGCTTGCATGCTTGCTGGAGCAATGAATACCGACAGTGTCACACTTGTGGGGTCTCACTGTCATTTGATGTCCTCTCAAACTGTAGGAAGGAGTGAATAGAATCTGATTTTACACGCACAAGTAGTGTGTTTAATGCTCGAACAACAATAACCCCCGCCGAGCACCTCAGATATGACGTGAGGTTGTGGATAAGATGAAAGATCATTGTACCATAAGGAGAATGCACATCAAACAGGCAAAGTATTTCAGATGTGGAAAAATTAAGCCTTTCTGACTTAAAAAAAGAAATAAAAGTTGTGTATCATTTGAATGTAAGGCTTGTTGCTCACGGGCTGGAAGATAGCTTTGGCATTTACATTTATTTCATTTTATTTTTATTTTTTATCGCCATCTGCAAGTTTCAGAGAACCGCGTTTCTTTGAACAATCGCTAAACACAGTATAGATGTGGGTTTTTTCTGCCATCAAGATCCTTTTAGAATAATTCTCCCTACATGTTTAACTTCCAGGTAAAATGAATTATTTTATGCGTTTGTTTATTTGATTGTAACAGCTCAAGTTAGGTAAGGGGAAAAAGTGATTGCCTAAGACTAGCCCATTGTCATCCTTGTTATGACCCAATGTACTGTACAAAGATGGTCACTGTTTACAAATGCAAAGATAATACAACCTAAAACATAATCACACCATAGCCAGTGGTCTTAAGACACTTAAGGGATGGTGTTTCCTTTTGCTCTTCCCATAATCTGGTTGCAAGTTTTGCTATCTGTTAATTTAAACATAGTTTGGAGTGAGAATCTCAAACCACATCATGAAAGTGCATTTTTGCCCAGTTTGGTGTGGGAACATGTGAAACGGGCCACTTTCATGAATAAATCAGCACTCTAAGTCTGATAAGACATAAACATTTCTCATTGGAGGGAATAGAAGAAAGGTTTAATCTTGTTTTGTTTTAATCCAGTGAAGGTCTGCCTAAGTCTTTGTTAGACTTGAGGGTGATAAGCAGCAAAACAAAATAAAGAAGAATAAAACAAAAAAAATAAAGAAAACTGGATTTCCATCCAAAGTCTGCAGTTTATTGATAAAATCTGCTAGCAACAGCTGCTATTACAGTCTTCAACTGATAATATTGTTGGCACCACAAGTATTTTGAATGGCAAAACTGCATAAATAATATGTTCCAGTGCCTAATGTCAAAAAAGCATTTGCTGGTGCATGTATCATGCTTTATCTGTTTAAATGACCCAGTCCTCCCCAAGATATTACACACAGACTTATCTCTTATTTTAAATCCTATTATCCATCATGAGCCCTCAATATCAAGAATAAGGTGTGGTTATGTCAGAAGGGAGGATCCATGGTGCTAGAAATTAAGATAATTGAAGCTAATTAGATGAAAATGATTTCATAATGGGGCATAATCATTTTCTGGTAAATGTGGTTATGCAGTAAAGTTCCCCACCCACCCAAACAAAACCCTCTGATGGGAAATCAAGATGAAGCGTACAGGACATGTAGATATGAATAGAGAAATGAATGAAATTGAGAGTTTGAGAGAAGAGATATGTTCTATATTTTAGATTTTGAAGACAAATACATTTCTGATTTGACAACTGATGCCTTCTTCAGTGATGATTAAGCCATAATGTGCAAAAAAAAGGAAGCACAGAGGCATATTTTCTGTTTTCAGTGGAGTATCAGAGTTGGTGACTCCATAAATCACTAGACGGTTGAATATGAGAGAACATCCCACCACCTTGCCTTTTCAGTCAGCTTATTACACATTAAATTATGCAGAAGCTTAAGTGAGAGACACATGGAAAATCCTTCACCAAAGTGAGAAAACTAATTTGCAGGGCATCAATGTGTCACTTAAAATCTTTGTAGTCAAAAAGGGGAAAAAATCATCTCCATTTTCTGAAACTATTTAACTTTTGTGTTTTTAATGAACTTATTGTTGTACTTGAGTCTGTCACATTAAGTACTAAGCAGGGAGCCATCAAAGTTAGTATGAGTGTCTAGCAAAACGCCTGCAGGGGAGGTTCCTGCTGCATGAGTAAGTGCACATATACTGGACACACATTGATTCCAGTTCCCAAACACACATTCTCACAGGCAGATAGGCTTCCTCAACTTTAGCAACTACACACGACAATGAAAGACATATGGCTTCTTACTCCATTAAACATTTCCACTCTGTTATCAAGCACCATCCATATCTCCCCTCCCTCCCACTTTCTAACCCTCTCGTACATATATTCTCTCAAGCATCCACATTAACACTCTCTCTTGTGGAGGTCTGAGAGGATGGATCAATTTAACAGGGGTCACATTTGATGGTGCGAGACAGATCAGCAGCTGCACGCATTCATTAGGCCATCCTGTCTCATTGATGGGGCCTTGAAGTGGGATAACCATGTGCAGATTACTATCCCTATCGCTGACATTTAGACCTGTGGCCAGATCCTTCTGTGTAGAAGGCATAATCTGGGTTTAATGCTGCACAATCTTGCTGATGGTTGGATCTAATGTCTAGGTGATAGGATCTTAAGCAAAGGCTTTGCACAATGTAAAAAGAACATGGATGTGCATGCTCAGTTTGTGAATGCATGGGACCATAGAACACTGTGGATGATTGTTTTAAGGGCACAGAACCATAAAGGCAGTCACAGATTTACATGCATTACACAGCTGAACTAACCAAGCCTGCACAGGAAGACTCGAACACACAGGGAACACAAAAAGGTTTATTTTCCAAATTCTTGATCTATCAAAGTATAGATGAAAAACTTATGCCTACACCTGCTTTCTTTCACTCTAAATCATTTCAAGGGCTGGGAATTTGTTTCACTTTACCTTGTCAGTGTCAGCATTGTTAAGCACCACCGGCATGTTTTCCAGCATTCTGTCATTATCTGGCACCAGCTGTGGGGATGTGCCATTTCCCACGCCAAGGTCCCTAGAAGTCAGATACAATTTTCTGTCAGGTGTATAAACTCGCATCTGGTGCAAACTAATCTTTCATTTTAATTTAAAACCTCATCCAAGACATGCATACACATACACATCAAACAAGCATTCCGTTTAGCAAAGAACGAACAAAAAAAAAAGAAGATCTGTAGACACTCTAAAATACTGTTAAATAAGGAAACCCTGTACAATTTTTAAAAGCTCTGCACACCCACGACGGAATTTCTCTGTTCAGAACATAGTGGGTGCACAAAGACAGGCATAGCTCACCGCTTCAGTCAGACACATTTATGTGACTAAACTTTTACACTGAAAACACAGATTTTAAGTTCATTTCAAAAGTGTTTCTGCTACTTTTAAGTTGTGAAATTGAACTGAAAATACTTTGCAAGTTCATGCAAATAAGTGGTAGTGAAAAAACATCCGTTTAGCATCTCTTGCCTATGTGGTCTTTGTTTAGAAATTCATGTGTTTATTACTAGTTCCATTCTACAGCCTAAACTGTTTGTGTGTGTAATAGTAAGAAAATACAGATTTAAGTGTTTTCCTGAATCGAAAATCAGACACAGAGATGCATAAACAGATGGTGAATCAAGGTGACTGACCGCAGATCTGCTTTTCTTTCAGTAAATAGCCCTACAGTATGAACGGCTGTTATTCATCAGAGATAAAAGAAAAAAAACATATGAACAGTGAGAGCTCTCTGTGAGCTGTAACTATCTAATCCTAAGAGATTGAATGAGAAAGGGGGGGAAGGGATATCCCTGAGCTGCCGCTCTTGCAAACCATATGAGACCAAAGTCGTCTTTGTGTGATTTCAAGTTTGCGTTCCTCCAATCGAAAGCGCCCACGCACATTGTGCCTCCTACTTTCTTTCACACTCCCCCTCCCCACCCCCATAAGCATGCATGCATGCTAATTGTAAATTCTCACAGGCATCCTTTCTCCCTTTCACACCCCCTGTCACACTGTATCTCTTTATTGCCGCAATTTGCGAGATCATATTCATCCCCACAAATCGGAGGTGGAGTTCAAACATGCAGAAACAATGAGAGAAGTTGCATGTGTCATTTGTCATTAGCTCTGACTCAACCTCATGCTTAATTGTGAAACTGTAATTGCTTCTCCTCTGAAAACAAGCAACACTGGCTATAATGTGAGTTTATTTTCTGTGCAAATAGGTATAATTGGCAATGAAAAAATGACCAGAGATTAAAAAAATATTAGTATTAAAAAATATATTAGTATTATTCATCACTCTAACCTTTCTCTCCTCAGCATCTCTTTAGAAATAATTTTCCGACAGCAAAATAGAATTAAGTTAACTGACTCTTACCAGTGCTGAACAAATCTCAGCATGCACAATCAAATGTATTTAAATCCCTATTTGTGGGAGCACAGGTGGCAGCATTAGGTACGGTTGTTTAACCATACACTTTGCTGTTTTTGCATTGAGGTTTTTCCTTTTGTTGTGTTCCGTCTTTTCAGAGCACGTGTTTCTCAAGAAGGCAATGAATCACTCAAAGGGTATTTATGAAAGAGAGGAGGATGCACATGGATTGGTCAAGAATGAGATATTGATTCAAGGAGACTGCAGCCTCAATTTGATTTCAATTGGTCGTGGGAGTACAATGGTAGATAGCTGAGACGCCGATAACAGTACACTGTGCAGAGCATGTAGACTGAATCGAGGATGTTATATTATCCCTGACTTAGAAGCCTTGTGAAAAACTCATCTAGAGGGAAAACTTAAACAAACTGCAAGAAATCCAAGTCTTCCTCAATAAATCATAAAATAAAAGTCAAATGTGTAAAATAAACAGAATTGTTACCAGTTTTGCACTTTTTCAAAACTACTGTTATGCATAAATACCGCAGGACCTGAACTATATATCCTAGAGGGGCTGTTCATAAGAAGCGCAGCTCACTTACAAACTGATAGACAATACTTTTTTTTTTCTGTAAAGCTTTATGTTACAGAAAACTAATTAACTAATTAATTATCCATGATTAATGTAGGAAGTCGCATCCATTACTGATAAAGCACATGCCTACTGGGAAATGCTCACATGCTGTGTATTTTAATCCTGGTTAAACAGCCTCAATGCATACAGCAAGCAAAAAGAAAAAAAAAGTAAAAAGTAAAAAGAAAAGTAGCTTTACATCTATAAAAAAGCAAAAGTTTGCCAAACTGCCAAACTGTTTAAAGGATGTATTTGTAAGCCTACATAAAGTAGCTGGTTCAGCAGTAGAAGAATACCAACTGAATTGGTCCTGAGAAATGTTGTGAGCAATTTTATTTTAAGTGAGGCTTGCTAGAGACCAGCAGGCAGACGATAATTACTTGGCACTGTAAGCTGAGTCATATTAGTTGAATGAGAGACTGTCTATTACAGCTAATTAACACAGATGCGTCAGGTAGTTCAGAATCTGCGGGGTGGCAGAGTGAACAGGGATACTTTCAATCACAAGACCAGGTGCAAGTTCTTGTGTCAGCCAATAGCCACCATCTTTAAGAGTCCTTGAACTGCATCCTGAGTCTAATTCTATCTGGTCTCTGATGGCAACCCTCACTGTGAAGAGGATGGTGGACAAAGACACTTTAACTAAGGGATCAATAAGGTTGTATCACATCACAAATTACCAGGCCACTTGAATCTCGGCATCTCTTCTCCCAGCATTCCTCTGGCCTTCTCCATTGATCTCCTTTTTGCTGTTTTTGATGAGGCGCAGCACTGGTTCAATCTCCTTGAGCAGTTCATTGTTTTCCTCCAGCCCGTTGCACAGGAGAGCTCCACGGCCCCCATCCCTCATCAGCAGGGGGTCCTGGCCTTGCATGCCTCCCCTCTGTAGGAGGGACTGGGTGATGGATGGAGAGGAGAGGTTCTCAATGGCTCTTAGCTGGTTATCCTTGTTGACCTGCTGCTGTTGCCCAGGGCTCAATGCGTTGAGAGGGGACCACTGCTCGTAGGACTTTGATGATGGTAACACAGGGCGTGTGACCCTCACTGTACGCTGGCGCCCATCTCCAGAAAGCGTGGTCTCCAGGTGTGTGGTGAAGCCCTCAGGCCCACGGAGAATCAGCACGGCATGGCTCTCAGGCATCACATTCTTCAGTGTCTCCAGAGCCCGTTCATATGACAGATCCACCAGGGGCTTGTTGTTGACTGCCAGCACAATGTCGCCCACTTGCACCAGGCCACACTCCTCAGCTGCTCCACCACGGATGAGGTCTGACACAATGACAGGTGGCTTGGAAACTCTTTGCTTCACCAGGAAGCCCAGACCGCCAACCTTCCTCTTAAAAAGGCGCACTGAGATGATGTTGGGCTGGAGCTGGCACACTGTAGGCTCCGACTCCTGCATGGTGCCTGTGTATTATTGTGTGTAATTGTGTGTGCTTGTCTGTGTGTGTATAAGTGTGTCCTCAGGAAGATTTCTGGAAAGCAACAGAAGTAGAAAGAGGAGGAGGGAAATAAAAGTTCTATTAGTTTTGAATGAAATTACATTGACAGCATGATTTGTTTACAGTGTGTTAATTTAACATCAGTCAGAGAGGGGTATATGAGTCATTAAAGCAGAGTGCTTTCACAAGGTAATGTTACACAGATCATTAAGTCCTGCTGAGCTACAGATGCAAAATATTGTCATAAACATGAAAAGCATATTATCCTACTTATCACATGGCCATGTTCTGTAATGTTTAAAAAAGCAAATATTGAGTATATAAAAACTGAAAGATTAATTGCACTTTGGAATGTCAATATTTGATTTCTCTAGTGGAAAAATTTCCTGCTGCATTTGAACAAGAACCTGGTACAATTTGGACTTATTTCTTTTTCTTAATACATCATGCTCTGGAATTGAGTTGATGCACCAGTGACAGTGATCTAATAATATTTTCTCTGATCTCTATGATTTCCTGGGGGTACTTGATATAATGAATCATTTACATATACTTTGCATGCTTGAGCACAGGATTGGCGTACTTATATATGGTAGGATTGCTGCTCTTACCATTAGAAACACAGGTAAGGTAATAGCTAAGGTTTTACTTTTGTTTGAGGTTTCAGTAATTAACACACACACACACACACACACCAGTCTGGAGTGCATTGTCTTTCACCACATGCTTAAGCCTCTGCACTTCCAATGAACTTTACAGATGATTAAAAAAAAACGTGCCAGTCTTCACGACGCTACAATAATGCGTTTACCTCTTTAATTCAACGCCACTACATTTGTTCTTTGAAATCGTTACATCTGGTCGCGTGGGTGATGGCGCCTGCAAATGTACAGTAGGCACTCAAGTAAAGCTGCTCAGTGCGCCCGCTACGCAGACAGTAAAGAAGGGCAGGCATGCTGCTGCATAGCAGAAATAATTCAGCACCAAGGTCAGCGCCCCTCTGAACGCTGACGGTCTTCACATTCCAGTTTTGGTTATTCCAAAAAAAAAAAAAAAAGGTAAAAAAAAATCTTTAAAAAAATCTAGAGAGGGTTTTTTTGAACTCTTGCCTACTTTTCAGAAATCCACTTGACAGAAAATCAACTTCTCCAAAGCTCTCATGACAATATGCACGTTTCCCAATATTTACTAAAGGCATGTAAACCTTTTAGTTGAATCAGTTCATCAAACAACCACTCCCGTATAAGTGAAATCACACATTCCAGGGGGCGGGGTCATGGCTTCAGTTCATAGCCTTGGGAAAAACTGCCACTAATCCATAAATATTAGCTTAGCTCTCCTGAGGTGCTGGAGTAACTTTTATAGGCTGGGCGGCCCTTTAATCCTCCTTTGTAGCTGCACCCCACGAAGATAGGAAATTGCCAATAACAGACGTGGAAAGTGATGGAAATGTGCTCCGAATATGAGGATTAAAATCTTTTTTGAGATTGCCGCTCTGTCTGGTTTGGGTAGAACGATTATCTGTTAGGCAACATAGTGGTCATAGTCGTCTCAATGTTAACTAGGTTACAATGCTATTATCTAGAGTGAGCAAACAACTGTTTACTAAGCTGTATGCAATGTGGCTTATAGCTTGCCCGTATTCGTTGACAAATGTGTACGTACATATATCTGACTCAAATCACGATCTACTGTAATATTCCAGCGTTATTAAGTACTTGTTAGGTATTCCTTAATTCTTAATGTTTTTGGTAACTCCTGGTTGAGTTTGTTTCTGCAAAGTTTGCATGTATGTTTTCATTTTTAATAACTCATTTCTAATAATTTACCGTTTGAAGGGATAAACTGCCCACTTATAACTCATTTTTACACCAAAGTTTTCAATATGGCGTGAACCAATGGGAGAAAAGAGGGATCGGAGGTCGTCTCCTCTCAAGGAGCCAGTGACAGTATTAAAAACTTTACTAATGTTTATGTTGTGCTCACATGTTGCTCATAAAAGTTGCCACTAAGAAAATGAATGAACTGGGTACCAGGCAGCATTATTTTAACAGGTCGGCCCCTTATACCTCAGTGCCATGTTGTTAAAGGGAACATCGAGGTTGCACATAATAAATAATGTTAGGGTGATAATATGGACCGAACAGCATTGTTTTAGCGGATTAAGAGATTATCCGGCAAGGCGTCAAACAAACACACAGGTGAGATTTATTTCGGGAACTGTCCCCACTCTGCTTGCAGAAGCAACAAAACGAACAAATGAGAAGTTCATTAAAAATACCTATACTAAGGTAAAATATTAATAGATAAATAAAATGAACAAATAAAAACAAAAAACCGAGAACGAAATTACACATTTTTCCAATACCCCCTAGCTGTGAAAGCAAGAATGTCTGATTTCTGTTGTCAAGTCCAAAAGCGAAACTGCGTGTTGCTAAGAAAAACACTTGCCAATGCTCGGGAAACAAAGATTAACTGGGAAAGACGACCAAATGACATCGATTAAATATAGAGCAACATCTAGCTTAAAAATGCCCTTTATTACTTTTTGAAAAATCTATGGGCGAATAAATTCAAAAATGTAGAATAATTTTATTTTGAACTGCTCCTTTCACTGAATGCATTCGACAGAAAATCGTAAAATGTTCACATAGACCGCGGATATAGTGTTTATTTTTCTCAGCAACAAGTTCTGGTGACACTTTTGCTACCAGAAATAAAATTAAAATAAAATAAAAAACAGCAGCAACGGGCTGCCAAATCTACTGCTGTGCATGACAAATAATTTTGAAATAAAACTGGTTTGCAGATTAGTTTAAGAGCGCTTCATTTATTCTTAAGCTCTTCGTCCACCAGCGGAATGCACAGCCCCATTTTCCACGGAGACAGAAGAAAAAATAAAGGGAGGACAGTGAAGTAAAACAAGAACTCACCCCTGAGTTAAGGTCGCCGGCACAACGACCTGCTGCGGTGAACTTGGGCTAAAACTCCTGCGCTCCTGCTTCTCGGCTTCAGCAGCGGCTACCCAGCTCTTTCATCCAAAGACGTCTCCAAGTCGCTGAAACGCGCTCTGCCTCTCTAGAGACGAGGCACGCTTGTGCCTTTCTGCTCACCGGGGCTCTTTATAAATACAGAGCAACGGGAGACACTGTGACGAGCTCGGAGAGAACCGTGCGCGGGCATTTAAATGAACTGTAGGTGGGTTTAGTTATCTCGGATATCGTCATCACTCAGCATGCAAGTGGTCATGTGCCAAAAAGTGATTCCCAGGGTTTCGTGCTTTTTTCTTTCCTTTTTTCAGTGTCTAATATCCTCTTTTTTGATAAATACACAGTGGTTAACAGGAATTTATATATAAAATAAAGAAATGTTCTGTTTTGCAAATATACTTGTAACTCTGCATTATTGTACACGTGTGTCCTACTTGAAATGCCTTTATAGAGCTGTCCTGTTACATTTGTTGCAATTTCTGCTGCCATCTTGATCAGGTCTCTCTTGAAAAAGAGATATTTAATCTCAATGAGACACATAAATATAAAAATCAGTTTGCCATACAATGATTGCAGCTTCGACCTTGTGATGGACATTTTCTTACTGACTTTAAATGGCTTTATATTATTCATAAGAGATATGTTTGAAAGACAGATAGATCAACAAACCATTGTCAACAGTTTAAATACCAGCAATCCACTCCTCAAAGAGCTGAGAAGAACAGTGGGCACTAAAAGAGAACAACAAGCTAAAACATGCAAATATCCATTCACTCGAATGCCGATTGATGCATTGGGAACAAAAGGGGTTCAGTATCTTGCCCAAGGATACTTTGGCATGTGGACTGTGGGAGTTAGAGATCAATCTACCAAAGTTCCAGTTGGTAGACCACTCACTTTACCACCTGAGCCACAGTCACCCTAAAATGAAAATGACATTAAAAACTCATGGCATATATTTGGCATTGCCTCAAGTATCATGACTCATCATGATCCTGCAGAAACTCCCCACAGCCCATGCTTCTCCAGGAACTACAGTGGCCACTGAAACACAAAAACTAAACACGGTTATCCCTGAAATCTTGAACTTAACAGGTTTCAGCATCTGAAAAAAACATAGTCTACATGCTAATAAATGTATCATACATTGTCTTTATGAGAAAAATCTGACTAGTTATAATTTACAAAAATAGTTTTATACCAAAATGAGCAATGATGGGGACTGAAACAGAAAAAAAACAATTGCAACACCAACACATTGCAGGCTTATCATTGAGACTTTTTTGAGACACTAATCTAAGCAGAGATTCCCAGATGCCACTCTTCCCGGCCACCTCTTCCAGCACTTTCAGGTAGACGCACTATGAAGCCAGCTGAGAGACATAAACTCTCCACCTCTCCTGAGGTCTCCTACCAAAATAACTTGCCTGCACATTATCATGTTATCTTGTACTGTATTTCTGCACTTAAATCCATGTTTAAAGCACCAAACTGGAAATATTATATATATAACATTATCTGCTTCCGGTTTATTTCATTTCTTTGAATTATCATTCATAATTGTATGCAAAAATTCAGTTAGTTATATTGCGATCAACCAAACTCCTAAATTCCCTGCAGAATTCCAAAATAAATTCTCCAGTCGGAGAATTCAGCTCATTTAGGTCGGCGACTTTAACTTACACATTGACAATACTTCTAATTGTATTGCCACGGTTTTCCTTAAAATCGCAAAATCAGTTAATTTAATACAACATGGTAATGTTCCCACTATCAAACTGTCTAATTATTTATATTTTTTGTGGATTCAAAGAAATGGGAACAAAATAGATGTTTTTGTGACAACCTGCAAGTAACAAACTGTCTAAAGATGCAATTTAAAATTTGCTATGTTGTTTGTTTTGTGAAGACACAACACTGGTTCATCCCTTGGATGGCTTAATAAACAAACAAACAAACTTAAGTGGCTCAACAAATGCAGAAATCAAAAGAAAATTCCTGTGAAAATGGCCAATAACCAATGCTTGAAAGAAAAATAGAGCGGAATTAATCAAATACTAATCAAAAGTGACATTCACAACTTATAAATGACATAAACCTGCTCATCTTAGTTATTTCTTGATTTTTTTTTTTTTATCTCGTTAAATTCTGTCAATATTGTCCCAAATTTACGGCACAAGCCTTGTCGATCAAATATAAGGACAAGAGCCAAATGATGATAACAGTAATAATAATAATTGTTCATTAATTGTATCAAAGTAAAATGTTAAGTTAATCATGATTTTGATTTGAGGTCATATTGTCCAAACCTGAAAATGAGTGAAAAAGCAGTCAATGTCCACAGAAAAAATGACTTTCAGAAAGCCTGAAGAAGAGTTGCTCAAGACTGCTCAAGTCTAGCTCTCTGGAAGCAGAATCTAAAAGAAGTGAGGGATGAGACTGTTGCACAGCACTGTATAGTGGGATTGATAATATTTAAAGGAAAGAGGTACTCTTGTGAAATTCCCTTTACAATCTGCCTGCTCAAAAAGCTCATTCAATGACTGAAGACTATGTATTGTGTCATCCACCTAACACAACTTTCACCTACAAGGGAGAGTATAATTTAAAATGAGTGAAAAGATAATTAAAATCTAATGACAGATAACTGACATTATCTCCAAAAGTTGATTCTGTTCATCTGGACGTAGCGTTTTGTGGGAGAAACATTTCGTCATTCACCCAAGTGACTTCTTCAGTCTCTGCTGACTGCAGGTTTCCCCAATCTTATAAACGGTACATTTGCATAAATAATTTGCATAACTGACATTACCTGGGTTATTATCGTCTCTCATCATGTGTTGGCAGGCATTCCCATCTTCTAGAGTACTCAAAAATGCAAGAATAACAGTGGGCGTTAAAATTAATAAAGGTTTGTCACTGATATCCTTTGGCCTTTGAATGAATTATGATTGCATCACATAAGGAAACACTGTTTGCATGCAATGTTGCAATGTCATAAATCATGTAACTGACAGGAATCAGTTACAAGTACCAACCTGCTCCTTCAGCAGACCACATCTAAGTAGACTGCATTCCATAGCCTCAGTGTTGGTCTTCCAGTTCAATCTGTTGTCAATGTGGATACCCAGGAGCCTCCATCACATGCTGTCCCATGATAGACGCAGTTTGTGTAGCTGCCATCTTCCTTCAAAAGTTAATCTCTTTGGACTTATTCACATTCAGAAAGCAGATAATTTCTCCCAGACCACTTCACAAAACCTTCCACTTGTGTCCTCCTCCTTCTGTTCATCATTACTACAAGTTCAGCCATCCGGGAGGGGCTCAGAGTAGAGCCGCTGCTCCTCCACATCGAAAGGAGCCAGCTGAGGTGGTTCGGGCATCTGACAAGGATGCCTCCTGAGCGCCTCCTGGGTGAGGTGTCCCACCAGGAGGAGGCAGACCCAGGACACACTGGAGAGATTATATCTCTCGGCTGGCCTGGGAACGCCTTGGTGTTCCCCCGGATAAGCTGGAGGAGTTGGCTGGGGAGAGGGAGGTCTAGGCTTCTCTGCTTAGGCTGCTGCCCCCGTGACCTGGCGCCGGATAAAGCGGATGAAGATGGATGGATGGATGCACTGTCTTTGATTTGACTATGGAAAACCTGGGCTTTATTGTTTTTGCCTCTGATTGACTTCTCTGGGGACTCACCGTCCTAACATGAGCCCATCTCCATGTTTTACTTTTTAGCTGGTTAACTTACTAAAAAAAAAAGGCAGATATTCAAGGTGTAGCTGCCTTTTCAAGTTGCTGACAGTATACACAGTGCCAGGTAGGTTACCACACCTACTTTTCTGGCACTGGGTTGTAAATAGTGGCCCTCTGGCTAATGTGGTTTAAACTGTGAACAAATGGAGAAAACTATGATTACCAACAATAAGGACTGCAACAGGACTGGTTAAATCATTCCTCTTAGTAGAATTTCTGTGTTCAATAATTCGTTCTTTTAGAGGGTGGGATGTTTCTCCTATATATATTTTATTGCATGGGCACTGTATCATGTAGATGAGTTTTTAGTTTTGCAGGTGATAGAGCCTTTTATGTCAATGATGTTGCCACTAATAGGGTCTTTAAAAACCCACATTTGAAATTACCTGGTAGATTATGAGTTATCAAGATTTTTTCTGGAGTTTTAGGGTCCCAGAAAGCTCTAACAAACCTATCTCTAATGTTTTTACTTCTCTTATAAGTTATCATTGGTGGTTCTTTAAAAATCCCTTGTAAATTTGGATCTCTTTGAAGTATTTGCCAAGACAAACGAGCAGCTCACTAGCCGCAGCCACAGACATGCAGCCCACCAGCTGCAGAAGGCTGGAGCGGTCCCTCGGATCCTCCAGCGAAGACAAACGAGCAGCTCACTAGCTGCAAAAACAGACATGCAGCTCACTAGCCGCAAACACAGACATGCAGGGACTCGTGTCCGGGGAACCGCTCCAGTAACAGTGTAAAGGCTGTACAAAAATAGGATTTGATTTAAGTTTTGGAGGTTTTTTAGTTTCTAACTCCTGCTTTTTGAATCCACCTTCTTTTCTGCAGATCTTAGCCAAGCATCTTTACAAGGGAACATGTTCATATTATTTTTTACCACCTGTCATACATTTCACTTCAAAACGTATACAAAATGAGAGAAAAGAAGACTTAAACTTATGAAAAATAACTGACATTACCTTCTTTTGTCATCATCAGTCATCATGTACTAACAGACATTCCCCACCATGCAGAGTCCTCCAAAGTCTTCCAAATGCCAAGAAGAACAGTGGGCACTCAGCCACCTCTTTCAACATTTGGAATAAAGTCATATTACTCAAAGAATATCCCAGCTTTAATTGCTGAGCATATTCACAGTACAACACTTGTCAATGAATTATGAGTGAAGATCCAAATAATAATAATAGTAACAAGAAGTACTCCAAGAGGGCAAATTTCTGCCAAGGCAGCTCAGTATTTACTTTTAAAGGAATTGTGTTTGGGATATTTTAATACAATTTTCTTTATTCTTTTTAAAGATATGTTAAGAAGTCTATAGTGCAGCAAAAATTATAAAAGGGTAGCATAACAGACGTTTACGTGAATTCTAAAAACAACATGCATGTGTAGGTATTGATTATACTGAACATGTTCATATTGCATCACTCACCTGATATACATTTCACTGAAAAAGAAAAGGATGCAAAATGAGAGAAAGGAAAACTAAAAACTTATGACATATAGCTGACATTACTTGAGTTATCATCATCAGTCATCATGCACTGACAGGCATTCCCCACCTTCCAGAGTCCTCCAAAGTGTCAAGAAGAACACTGGGCGCTAAAAGAGAAAGACGAGGTAACCAGTCCAAATACACACACACAAGTGCCGATGGATGACAGACGTTCCCCATCTACGCCATTATTGACAAGCTGTGACAGGCTAATGCGATTGAGTAGCTTTCTGACATTGTTGTTATGATGCCAGCCTTTGATGAATCCTGTTGGTGATCATGAACGATGGAGGGGAGTACTGTTTCCTATCTAGATGCACGTGCCTTACCAATAATTTTAATGTCAGTATTAATTCATGGTGGAGGCAAGTAACTCTGTTATTAATGGAAGAGTAGGATCTTAATCTGGTTTTAGAAATAATTTTATTGCATCCGTGCTCATATAGGAAGGAACTAGACCATTGTTTTTGATCTCTGTCACAGTTCTGATGAATAGTGGTACCAGCATGGAGAGTTTTTAGTAAATTCAGCAAAGGAATCCATCACCGCCTGTTGTCTTGCCATTAAGCTTTTGGTTTAAGGCATAGTGTAACTCATTAGTAGATAAAGATGAGACTATAGATGAATGAGATAAATGAAGTTTAAGTTATTTAAGTTGAATATCATCTGTATTGCATTTTTACAATACTAGCTATAAATGATATGATTAATTTGTATCATTGTGATTGTGTGTGTGTTGCCCAGCCAGATCTCTTATTATTATGAGTCGTGTATGTATGTGGTAATTTGTGTTATGATCACTGCACAATCATTACGCAAGCCTGTGCCTTGCATCACCTATTAGTAGATAAGACACGCATACGACATGCAAAACAAAAAGTGCCTCGATGTTGCATGCATCTGCACAAGCGCACACAAGAACAGCAGGGTTTGAGTAAAGAAAAAGAGAGATGTCTTTGAATTCATTTTAAGGGTGTATCTTTAGAAACACACAGGCACGCATACACTTATTTAGTGCACACATACACCCACATTCCATGCTCGGCCATGTCATTATGTCAATCACTTCCTGCTTGAGTGGTACCATCTGCCCTCTTATAAAGCCACACACCATGTGGATCACTGTACAAAGCCCCTGCTTAGCCCAGTTACATAGCACATTGCCCAGAGTTAAGACTCCCTGGTTAAAATTACATTTGTTGCTTTTTATATATCCCCCTCTGCTTATCCTTAGATGCTTAGCCTTTTACTTCACAAAGAAAGAATTCTATTCTTTGCATGTGTGTGTAAGATTTTGTAGATTTTTCAATATTTTTATGCTCAGATAAGCATGTGTAACAATGTTCTTAGCATGCATAATCCTAAACTGTAATTCACATCTCTTAGATTTTAATTCTGTGTTTTCCATGGGATGTTCTCCTTTCTTTAGGGCTGTTGAAACAACAACCAGCCTTTTACTTGATTGAGAAATTATACAGCGGTGGATTCATCCCCTGAGCTGAGGATTTGAATCTATTTACTATCTATTTAGAGGAAGTTGGAGTATTATCATGGAAGAGTGCAGCCACATTTGTCAATGTATAGTGAGCATACAGAATGATGACTCAGTTAGATACACATGCACACAAAAAGCCTGCGGCAGTTTATGAAATAGCCACATAATTGAATCCATTGGTTTATGAACACAAGTATTCCATAATTTTAAACCCATTAATTAAGAAAGCTGGAATAATTTAATTTTAACACTTTTGTTTTAAATATGCGCTTTAATTAGGCTTTAAACAATCAAAATATTCAATTGGCCCCAGGCATCAAAACTACTTGGTGAAATTTACGAAATATGGTGTATTATGGGTTGCATCTAAAGCACACTGAGTGGTCAATAAGTCGAGAAAAACACTAGATAAGATCGTGGATAGTGGTTCAAATAGAATCTTACACAGCGTTTGTCACACAGAAAGCTATTAGGATGCCCGAGCAACATTTCCAGCCTAGCTGTTCTGAGTTGAATTATGTGGGATGTCTTGTAGTTTTTCCATAGTTCCTCCCAATCCTTTCAACATTTTGAATCTTGTTTAAAACAAGAACTCTGTCTTTTGCTTGTATAGCAATATTTTTAGTAGTGTCTACTTCTTGCTGAGAAACACATTTTTGGAAGCTGCTTGATCACCAAACCTTACATTAATTAAAATATTTGTGTTTTCTATCAAGATATTCACAGTTCAATATCAGAGAGTCACTATGTAGAGTTCTTTATATTGATCCGTGGCCTGTATATACTGATCAACCAGAACAAAACTGGTAATGTGAATAATATCTATCATCTTATAACAAAGCAGTGTTCAGCCTGTCATTAATGTGTAAGCTATTTTGACATGCCGTGCTCCTCTTACTGTTAACTGTAGAGGCCTATGTCAGAAGACATATGGAAACATCACAGAGTTGTGTTTTTTCAGTTAAATTAAATTAAATTAAATTTTATTTATACAGCGCCAAATCACAACAACAGTCGCTTCAAGGCACTTTATATTGTAAGGTAGACCCTACAATAAAACATACAGAGAAAAACCCAACAATCATATGACCCCCTATGAGCAAGCGCTTTGGTGACAGTGGGAAGGAAAAACTGCCTTTTAACAGGAAGAAACCACCAGCAGAACCAGGCTCAGGGAGGGGCGGGGCCATCTGCCGTGACCAGTTGGCGTAAGAGATGGAAGACAGGACAAAAGACATGCTGTGGAAGAGAGACGGGGATTAATAACAAGTATGATTTAATGCAGAGAG
Source organism: Simochromis diagramma (assembly GCF_900408965.1). NCBI lineage: Eukaryota > Metazoa > Chordata > Actinopteri > Cichliformes > Cichlidae > Simochromis > Simochromis diagramma. Next base: position 2,611,985 of record NW_024387200.1, on the reverse strand, counting down.
GCCTATCAACACAAATTACCACATACATACACGACTCATAATAATAAGAGATTTGGCTGGGTAACACACCCACAATCAATGGTACAAATTAATCATACCATTTATAGATGAGTGAGAAAGGTGACTGAGAAGAAAAACTCAAAGCATCGTGGGAATCCCCCAGCAGCCTATGCCTATTGCAGCATAACTAAGGAGGATTCAGGGTCACCTGATCCAGAAAGGAAAGTTTTAAGCCTAATCTTAAAAGTAGAGATAGTGTCCATCTCCTGATTCAAAACTGGAAGAGGAACCAAGTAATTTAGTTTAGTTTAAGTATTAAGTAAGTATTTCGTACTTTTTGTTATCTTGTTACTACAGTAAATCTGTTTTTGCAATGTATTCATGGAATCTCCACATGAACCAGTTGTCATTATGTTCCTTCTTGATACGCCTCGTGCGTTCTTGTAGCTCCTCGTCTTGTTTCTTTTCATTTTTCCCTTTTTTCAATTTTCATGTTTAAATTTACACATGACTTTTTTGTGAAACACTAACACTACTAAAACGCTACAAAAAGAACTCACAGAATATTTAATAATAACAGTTTTCAGGTTAAAGGGGAGACTTCTTTAGGCAGTGTGCATATACACATTTTGAAATATACATCTCTGCTTGTTAATGTAATGACAATCATGACTTTATTATTTCCACCCCTGCTTGAGGCACATGTACTCCACTCTTTTTATACTTTGGCTCTGACTGCTTGTCAGTGTTACATTTCATTACAAACTGAAGAGACTGACAGGACAGATGGCATGTTTAATGTATATGTCTTTTCCAAGCAACTCACGATTTACCCTCAAGCTGCTTCTTCAGGAAGCACACTGGAGGTGTCTAGGTGTGGTCAAGGAAAAAGTGGACATGACTCTTAATGCTGTCCACCAATCTGGCATAAAAGAATGCGGCTTCACAAAATGAGAATCAATAAGGGGATATTTGTCCATTCTAAATGCAGTTTTATGAAATTACAGGGGAAATTAATAAAATGATGATCTTGTGTTATAAGAAGTGACAGACTTCAGAGCTGGTTTAAAAGCACTACACTGCAAAATATGATATTTAAATGAATTTTAACCCTAAATTACGACAAAAATTACTAAACTAAACTTAAACCATGTAATGTAAAGTGATGCCCACTGAGAAGTCAAAATATCATGTATTTCTTTTACAAGATTCATTTAAAAAAAAAGACAAAAAACATTGTGGAAGCATATCACACTTCCTATCATAACAGACTTAATATTTTATCTCTGAAAGCTAATTAATCAAACCTGACACGTTGTTCCTTGAAGCTCAGCTTGCACTTTAATACAAGCATGACAAAAATGCTTTCTTGCTTGATTTGCTTGACTGCATTTTGTGTTGTTCTCTGAGGGTTATTGGAAACATAACCTCTTCAGCAAATATCAACTACACTATATGAATAATGACAGGCGACAGGCGAAAAAAATGATCATTATAATTAGACAGACAATCTGAGATACTAATCTATAACTTATGCTTGCTCAAAGCTCGAGATGTTATTACAGTCAAACAGGTGGGAAATTATTTTTGGCACTACATAATGGAAAACAATAAAATAAAAGGTTAGCAACATCAGGATCTGAGAGCTGATTAGGTTAAAACATGATATATTTCATATGTGACCATAAAAAGGTCTTCAATACTGTGTCTCATTTTTGTTTGATCAGCTTTTTGTTTATTAGTGTGCTTTGCTTTTCCTGTTTTTTATAGGTTACTGAAAACCTACATTTGGAAGGGGGTAAAATAAAACTGAGGGGGCAAAACAAGATCTGACTTAAGTTGAATATTAGTAGTTCAGACGGTGCCATTTTTGTGGCTTGTGCAGTGATGATAGAGAATTTAAAATGAAGTGGGCAGGGCAGGCAAAATGGTGATCAAAATAAGAAGGCCTGAATATGTGAAAGGTAAGTCCAGGGTTTTCCTACTGGCTATGATGTGGAGAGTGCCTTCTTTTTGATGTGATCTGCAACATAAAATTCAGGTTGATTCCTCATAGCTCCTGGGTGAAAGTGAAAATATGTAAAGAGCAGTTGGCCAGTGTGAGGCAAAACCTCAGCTGCGACATTTCATGTAAAATATCTCACTTGAAAAGAAAACACCCACTCTTTTTGGGGATCGAGATTGCCTTGTAACCAACAAATTGAGCGCAGCTAAAAGGGTCAACACTATAGAGCCAAAGACAGAGGATTAAAAAGAGCCCAGGGCAACGTTGCACATGGAAATGGGCTGTTTGCAGTTTGTCAAGGTCATTGGGCAAAATCATTATCAACACAGATGAGCTCCACTTTGTTTCTTATTTTTCAGCTTCATATCAGAGTGTTGAGGATGTTAACAGTACCCTCACTTCTGAAAATGCTTGTAGGTGTTATGCAAAAGCTTGCAGTGTTTTATATGTGGGAAGTCTTTTATCCAAACCATATCATATTTTGCTGCTTTCCTCTTGACATTTAGAAATATTTTATTATATGGAGCATGGGTTTAAATCTGAAGCACTATTTCATTACTTTGATTTTTTTTCTTTCTGTATTTTACACCCATTTCAGATGGATTTAATGTAGTTCCTGAAGCACAGCATTCCAAAAACTTTGTTGGAAATGTATTCCTTATAACTTTTTCATGTATTTTTTAGTCTCTTCTTTAGCTAAAAGTGGAGAATAAAGATATTAAATATGACACCACATGATAAATTTACAGGTTTTTTTTTACCATGAAAACAGAAGCATCCTACATGACCTTTCAAAGACATGTGTTAAATGAGTGAAGGGGCATTCATTAATCACACTGGCCTCTTGAACCCTTTAGAGTGCTTCTTTACAAATTCAAATGTAACACTTTGAGCAAAGACTGTGAAATGTTCTTATCTTTGACATGGCTGGACATGACGAAAATGTAGAGAGGAACCCTTTAGCTGTGGAAACTGTTGAGGTCAAGTTAAAAACTCTGGTTTTAAACATTTGTTTTTTTTGACTGCCACAGTGGAAACAATATGGCCAGATACATTGTTGTCCATATGAGTGTGCTTTCACCCATTACAAATCTAGAACTTCATTCAATTGTGGGTTGAAATTGTTTTCCAAAATTCCACTAAGGCATAATAGTGGGCTCTATGGGGGTGGCAATAATTTCAAATGCATAATCTATAAGTCAGAGCATGAGCCCACTGGTGCAATTGATCTTTGAAACTTTTAATTCCAAGAACGTGTTCCAAATGAGCATGAGTGTGAATTCTGTTCTGTAGTGAAATGATGTTAAACAGTTGATGTAGTTGTGGCAAACAAGCATAATGGGTTCTGAATTTCTGTAAGAACATGGTGTAAAATGACATCCTAATGCCATTATTTAGTTCATTTTTAACATTATCCGCATGTTTTAAAACCTCTGAAAACCACTTCCATTTTTATTTTAACATAACTGTTATAAGGATGATAGATAAATGTTTATTTGAAAATTTAAAAGCTGGTTTTATGTATAGTTTGTGTATTTTAGTGTGTTGCATCTGCTGCAAAACCCTGCACCCGAGGCTCTTTGTTGCTTTACCATTACCATTTATACTCCCTCTGCAAAATAATTGCTGCAGGTATTAAACTCAGGCTAATCAGTAGTGAGCTACGGTCAATCAGAAAGTTTAGAAAAATTAACTTTGAAAATGCCACCACTACTTTGTTTTGGTTGTTTGCTAGTTTTTAGATTAGACATAACCTTTAAAAAGAGAAATTAACACACAACAGTTATCACCTAAGGTTAGCAGTGGATTGCTAGCTTGTTAGCAAGGCGTATCAATAATTCAGTATGATTTTAGTTGGGATGTTAAGCTAAAAATATATCTCCCTCTCACTCCTGTTCCTCAGGCTTGGGTCCTCTACCAGAGGTCTGGGAGTTTGAGGGCTTATAGGAGTATCTTAGCTGTTCCTAGGACTGTGATCATCTGAATAGAGACTTCTGTTATGCCTGGAATTTACTGGAGCCACTTCAGGGTTACAGATCCTAATCCTACTATACCACTGGGGCCACTTTACCCTTCACATCTGCTCCAGTTATTCCTTCAGCTCTTAGTACTTTTGCATTTTCTCTGTCCTTCTTCCTGATGTCACTCTCTACTGCCACATATATCAAAACTGTGTTCTTCTGCTCCTTGGCTCAGCCACCACTATGTCTGGTTGAAACTCGAAGTCCTAAAGGACCTTAGCCCTGTTTTTCTCAACTACTTTTGGTGGTGTCTTTTATCAGTTTTGGGAGACTTCTAGTCCATATGCAGCACAGATGTTCCTGTTCACTATCCCAGCCACTTGGTTGGGCTTGTCAGTGTAGACAGTTCCAGTTTTCATCTTACATCTACAGAGACCAAAAGACTATAGACGCATAGACGTGTTTCTGCTGTAAAGTCTTCATTTTGTACAGAGATCTCACAAAAGTTTTACATTTGGGAGATCTCACAAAAGTAACTCGGGATCTTGCAAAAGTTGTGTGAGATCTCGCAAAAGTTCATCCTTATTTATTTTTTTTCTCCAATGTCCCTTGTTATGGACATTTTGACATGGGTGACTGTGGGGACTAACCTCTAGGAGAAAACTCCATGGGGTCATGTGAGAAACTCTTTGATTTAGATAGGTCAATATTCTCTTTCCAGTTCATCATTTGTCATCAAATATTATTCATTAATTGAGTGGATAAATAACATACCTACTTTAAACAACTGCAATCCGCATCATTATATGGCTCAACAATGTTTTTCATGTTTGAAATCATCAGATTCTGCTGCACACTGTATATTTCATCTCTTCTTTCAGTATCAGATTTCAACTCTGTGGTTGCTGAGTTGATCGCACAACTTTAGAGACTTGCTACTTTTCCATCCAACAATCAAACCATCAGGGACTAATATACAAGAGGTGAATGCAAGGTGAAATCCAATAACTGCATTTAAATGTAATTAAGCATACTTACGCGGCATTAATCAGCTATCAGAAGCATGTTGTTCAACTCACAAACCCTAACAAAACATTTTGCACCGCAAAGGTAAACAGAGAAAAAAAGCACAAGACAGAGAGTTAAACTCTGTAGAACCTGATTTAAAGCTAAAAGATACCTCTTAGGAGAAGGATAAATATAATCAGTTCAATTTCATTTATATACCGGGAATTCAGAACAACAGTTACTTCAAGAAGCTTTATACAGTACGATAAAGACCATGCAATATTATAAAGAAACTCCAACAACTATACAATATCCTAGAAGCAAGCACTTGGTGACAGTGGGAACTAATAACTGCCTTTTTTACAGGAAGAAACTTCCAGCAGAACCAGACTCACAGGGGGGCAGGCAAAAAACAAACTAGAGAGTTTAATAATTGATTTACTTATGATTAAATGCAGTAAACTCATCTCTTTTCACTCTATCAGAGAGTGAAAAGAGATGAGTAAAGAAGAAAAACGCTCACTGAATCATGAGAAGCTGCCACAACAGCATAAGCCTTTTGCAGCATAACAAAGCGATGGTTAAATGTTACCTGATCCAGAGAGGTTTATCAAGAAGGAAAGCTTTAAGCCAAATCTTAAAATGAGAGAGAGTGTTTGTCTCCAAAATCCAAACTTGGAGCTGGTTCCATAGTAAAGAGGCCTGAAAGCTCTGCTTCCCATTCAGACAACTGCAAAGAGGCATGTCGAACCAGATTCCCTATATTGCTTCCCAATAGTGTACAGTCCAGTACTTATCCAGCCAAACACAGTATAGACACTTCAGCACTAGTTCTCACAGAAGGTAAACAAATCACCCAAATCACAACAACAGTCACCTCAAGGCGCTTTATGTTGTAAGGTAGACCCTACAATAATACATAGGGGAAAAACCCAACAATCATATGATCCCCTATGAGCAAGCACTTTGGTGACAGTGGGAAGGAAAAACTGCCTTTTAACAGGAAGAAACCTCCAGCAGAACCAGGCTCAGGGAGAGGCGGGGCCATCTGCTGCAACAGGTTGGGGTGAAAGAAGAACACACTGCACGCAGCCAATCTCCAGTCTCAAAGTTTAGTGCCATTTGAACTAGGCTTCTGTTTTGGCTGCCATGACTGCCCTTCACCATCAGGTCTGTTTACTCTGATGTCAGCAACATGTTCACTGGAACCAGGTATGCTGTTTGTACCAAAGTAACCAAGACAACCACTTACTGGCTTACTTGCAACAAACACTGGTTAAAGAATGGAATGCCATCCCACAGCAATGTGAGACCAAGTTGGAGACCAGCATGTGGAGGAGGTGCCAGGCTGCTGTGGCTGTGTATGATTCTTCCACATGCTACTGAGGCCCCTATTTGTTATGAATACATTTTTAAGTTGCCAATATGTCTTCTTTCTTCAGATTCCAATCATTCAGCAGGATTAGTTGTTTATTTACTGTCAGAGAACATTTGGCAAGTTTTCATGGGTGCAACCCAGATAGTCCACTGTGCTGCTTATACTACAGGTGCATTTTAATTGTAAATGAGAGAGAATTTAAAGGGTAATAAACAGTCTCTCTAGTGGTATAAGACTTATTGCCATGAAGCATTGTTACAACAAAGAAATAAACGACCAAACACACATTTCTTTACTTTCTGTGTAAAGTTTAGTTTTTTGGAGTTTTGTTGTATTTTCATGCTTTCTGTGTGCAGCATCTTTTGTTTAACTGAGTCAGGAGTAAAGTCTATTTTTACCATCTGGTCATCAGTTTTGTGTCAGCCATTGGGTCAGGACTAAGAACTTTGCCCTTAAGTTGACATAATTAGGTCATTCAGATGACAATTCGAATTTTAAGGGAGGTGAACAGCAGTGCAATATTCATGCAGCTCTTCTCAACAAGGGACTTCAATTTTGTGTTACTCTTTGTTTAAACATCCACTTTCTTACAGCAATGACTGACATGTGAAAGTGCACCTTAGACTCTTATGCATAACTCTTTGTTCCTTTATTTCTATTTTGCAATAAAGAACAGATGAAAGGTTATAATGATAAAAGCATCATAATGTATTTTTTTTTTTTTCATATCAAATCAACTAAACCATCAGTTTTTGGTGGTCTGAGAGAGAACGGGTGTTTACCTATGGTAATATTAGGCTGGGCATGCATAAAGGCATGGAGGTAGTTTCAGCTTTTTCTTTTATGTCCAGTGACTTTCTTTTCCTCTTTGAAGTCTGAAATTACTGATCATATCCAATGTAGAGGCTCCTGAGTAAAAGCTCACCTCAAGCTGACAAACAATTTGTGCCATTCCCTTAAGTGTGATCACTGCATTCAATTCAGGGTCCGTTTTTTTTTAAACTGAGGGGAAACATGACCCATATACCAGAGCTGTGATCAAACTGAAATCTGTAAAAAAAATAAATATTTAAAAATTAAATAAAAAGCTGGAATTTAAACTCTGAAGATAGGGATAAAAGGATGTGACTCCTATCAAAGATTAACATTGTTACAAAAGCCAAAATACCAATGACTACTTATGTATGTTGTGTGCATTTGGCTGTGAGGAACAGAACAAAAGCTGTGCCTGTTCTGGATTCATTTGTCCAGTTCATATATTTTCATGGTAATTTATTGCATATTTCTTATTTCTTTGTTCATATTTCGCACACTTTCTGTCATTAACTCTGTGAGTGGTAGTGGCTGTGTGTACCAGTTTGCTCACATTATCATAATGAATATTAAGCAGATGCAGTGTTTACCATATTCACAATTACAAAATCAAGATGTACCTTTTATTCTAAAGGTAAGCAAGCTTTTCTATCTTTAAATACCTTATTTAAAGCAAATTTCATAGATTAGATTTGACTTGCATTAATAAGCAAAAAACATGAACTTAATTTAACATTTCATCCTTTTGTCAATCTCCAAAATAATGCAATTTATGAAAAGGTTTATTGGGAACCTTTGGTCAGATACAGGCATTAATTGTCCCAGTCTTAATAGCCTGTATGATGATTTCTGTCCACATCCATCTTTATTCTCCTTATTTCCTATCCATGTACACTCACACTTCTAATCCACTATTTAGTAAAAACATATGTATGTTCGCTATCCATTTAAAAAATGGGCTTTAATGTTTTCTTTTAGCTGTTTGAATACTGACCAACAAATTAAAGTTGCCCCCAACCTGCCCCCAAAGACTGAAACCTAGTTCAAATGGCACTAAACTAATTAGTATGGATGTATTGAGTTCTGAGGTTTTAACAAGCTAATAGATTTTATCATTACTGTTGCCTCACAGCAACAAAGTTATAAAGTAAATACTTTGTAGATAAACCCTTTGCATCCCTACGATAAATGAAAGGGTATCCTGTAGGTGATGGAAGAACAAATAGACCGTCAGGACTTCTGAACGTGGACAACAGCTTTTAAAAGGCAGCCTCGTAGCTGTAAAAATCCAACAGATGATTAACGAATTCAACAAGACCTAATATTAATAACTCAGCTTGTAAATTGCCCTGTGTGTGTGTGTGTGCGTGTGTGTGTGTGTGTGTGTGTGTGTGTGTGTGTGTGTGTGTGTGTGTGTGTGCGCGCATGTGTGTGTGTAAATGTAATCCTTCAAATTACTGCCACGAGCTATAATAAAATAACATCAAATAAGTTCAGTTGGCCTTCCTTGGTCAATATCAAGAGAATAATAAATGAGCTTTCTAACTCTAATGTCAGTGCAACATAAGCTGCATTAATAGCAACGTTAATGATGTCTTGGGGCCTAACGTGAGTCATACTGTTTGCTCTTTTTTTTTCTTCTCTTTTCCATCAATCTATTCTTGCAGAGCAAACAAGACAAAAACTTGAATAAATAAAGTCAGTGGACTTCAGTGGTATTCTTAAGGGCAGGTGCTTCGTCATATTTCACACTTTTAGATGTCAGATGCAAACTTCACACAAACAGCATGAACTTATCACTTAAATTTTTTATTGACTTTTTTTTTCCTCTTATGAACAGTAGAACAAACCCAAATGCTGCACAAAAAACACAAACTTTATATCAAGGCCTGCAAATGTATTTTTTCTTTGACATTCAGTTGAACAGCAGAAACTAAATCATTTTTGAAAGGGTAGAAAACTTTTATAAACTTTACTGTACAAATTATACAAATGAAGTTCCATTACAAGCTTGAATGATAGATAGGCTCTTTTGAATGAGGACAACATTATGTGTTTTTGCTGATGTTGTTATGAGGATGATAACGCTGATGACCACAAACAACATGACGGTGACTTTGATGATGAAAAAATGTATGATTTCTCTTTTTTTTTCATAATCAAAATCAGAAATCTGGAGGGGGGGGGCATCAAAGTGTTGCATTATGACAGTTGCAGCCAAGCATTTTAAGGTAATGATGGCAACAAAAGAAGCAAAAAAGATATGTTTTACAGTGAGATGAGGCCTGGACAAAAATAATACTCATATACAACAAACAGTATCCACTCAAATGCTAAAGACAGATTCAGAGTACATTTGAATCAGCAGTATGAGCAGTTGTCATCAGAAAGGAGGTTGTTGTGTAAATTCAGGATAATATGTTCTCTCCTTTTGGAAAAGCTGCTTGTATTTGACATCATCCTGTACATTCTCAAGTTTGACTCATTTGATGACAGATAGTTGAGTTTAAATCTTTCCAAACAAAACTCTGGGAAAAAAATGACAGAAGTATTGTAAGAAGCCCTTTCAATGCACTCCCTGGTATAACAGTCAGATTGAAACACTTTCATGGTGTTTCTCAGCATTCCCCATCACACTACAAGGCTGCATCATTCTCACATGTTTAGCCTACACATCAGCCTCATATGTATCCAGAGTTCCACCTCTCTGAGCCTGCCTTGTTTGTCTGTCCTCGATGCTCTCGACAGTGAACCATGAACAGTTCTCAGCAGGAAAAGAATCACCTTCTCATTTTCTCAACTGCATGTACTCATCTGTATTTGTCATGGAAAGTGGGTTTACATGGATCACTGTGTTTTGGGTCACCTGAAAATATTTCATTGATCAATTAGGCATGCAGAGGAGCTGAGAACACCTCATTTTGCAGTCTGGTGCTGCCTTTCTTCTTCTGTGAATCATTTTTTGAAGCCCTGCCACAGTGTTTGATCTCCACGGTGCCCTATTAGCCAAGTGCATGTAGGAAGATTAAGAGGAACTGCTGAGAAATAGGTCTAATGGTGGTTGTCCTCTGACCACATTGTGTACACTCACACAGGATGCAGAATACTTCATTGTCTGAAAAGCACTGTGCTAAATCAGCTTCCCCCAGCTAGGACTTTCAGACTTCTCACTAGTGTGGCTGATGTTCGCTTCACAATTCAAATTAATACCAAAGACATGGTGGAGATGTTTACATGAAAAATGGAAAGTATATAAATTGGTCTTTTTTAAAATCTTGGATTATTAAATAAAACTATTACCACAAGATAGGGAAGTGAGACTTGAACTAACAAGTATTTTATTTCTTGGAAATTCTTGATTGCTAGAAAAATAGACTCACCATATACATCCTTTAATGCCAGGACACACATGGAACAGAAAAGTTGTCATTTCTTTAAGCGATCCTGTTCCAGGTGTAAAACTAAGGCAGTAAAAAGGCAGTACAACTTCAGGCAGGATGCACATAACATAAGAGCTTGTTTGTGTCTCTTGGTTGCCACTGCCTCAAGCTTTTTAGTGGAGCATACTGAAAAGAAAAAAAAACAAACCAAACCAACAAAAAAAAACTTTCCCCTTTTATGTTCAGCCATCATTTCACTTTAACACACACACACACACACAAACATAATACATCAATCACAAAAAAGATTTCATTAATTGGGGAGGGGTGGGGGTGCTGTCACAGTATGAAACCACGTCAAAGGCTTAATCAGGCTCATGCTTTGCTCACATTATTGGTAATCATGGCATTATTGTGTGCATATAAAAGTAGCCATTCAAACAAACAACTGCAAAGCAATTTCAGGCAGAACAATTCTAATTCATTTTGTCCAAGGACGGACATGTTTACATTTGAATTCTTTGCAAAGGGAACAATAGAGCACTATGCCATATTTAGCTATGTTGTGGCCATGAACTGAGCAGTACAGCGCCAATCCTTAAAAGTATTCTGCAGGCAGCCTCTGTAGACACTTATATGTTTCTAGTAGTGAAGCTTATGGTGGATGTGGCTTTAAGTGTTCTCACTAAAGAGTGCACAGGGAGGTCACTGAAAGCTCCATCTTAATTAGCAAAACATCATCCTTTGAGGATATGTCTCAAATTTTCTGCACTATGAAAAAAAGTGACACCATCCATCAGTTCTATGTAAATGTTACAGGTGTACTCAAAGACAAAAGTTGACTCTGACTGCTAAATAAATACAAAACACAAAACTGTCACTGATGATTATTTATGTCCATTGCTTTCATTGCATAGCTGTGAGGTCATTAGACACCTGCATGTGTGGGGAAAGTTTCAAATATTGTCTTGTCTTTCATAAACACAAATATAAATATTCTGTCCAAATAGCACATTTTTTGTCTCTGTAATTTGCTCACATAGCATGTACACAGCTTCAAAAAACATTTCTCATCACTCACAGATTCTAATATTGTAGAAGCAAATCTCTCAGAGAAAAGCAAAAACTCGCATTCATTTCACTGGATGTGAATATCAGCAGAGGTATTTTAACATTCGTCTCGTGGGTATGGAGTTTTTGGAATTCATTCCATTCTTCTTCACTCACTTGGAAGAGATTAATTTGTCACTCCAGACAAATGGGTGTGTCGATTTCCAAGTTAGTAGACCATGTAATGGAATCAATTAAACTGAGATGCTCTCATTGGAAGGTTTGATTCCCTCCACCAGCACTGCACCTCTCCATTTTTTTTTTTCAAAAGCAGTGACTTGTTCAAGCTTGCCTGGTAAATTTGAAAATCTTGGATTAGATTTTGAAATGCAAAGCTTTCTTTCAATCTATAATTTCTCTGTGCAAGAAGAGAAATAGAAACTGTCTGATGCGATGATTTCTGGTTTGTACAACCAGTAAAGTTCTCACATTTGGATTCAGATAGAAATGCCGAAAATCAACTGGGACAATATGAGTGACAAAAAAAAGAGTCACCTTTTTGCTTTGCTAACCCCTGCTGCTGAGATGTCCTTGAAAAAGGCACTTGACCTCCCAACTGCACAGATACAGCTGCTTAGTGGCCACAAGTTGTGTGCAGAATGTTCAGACGTTTGATGTTAAGAATCACATCAACCCAGCCTCTTAGAAATTTTACATATGGGAACTTATGAAACATGATCACTGCCTTTCTTGAAGCCTGCGTACAGGCAATGTCAAGTGTATGACGCACTACATTTTGTAGTAGTGCAACATGTATGTACTGGCATAATATGCAAGTGCTGTATGGCTGGGGTTGATGGTGGGTTTTGTTCTATAATTTATATTGCAGTTGTGATGCCAAAGGCAAGCATTTCCATCTGTATTTTAGCGGTGACAGCATGTGTGGTTAAATAAGAGCAGACCTTACAGTGGTTTTTTAAGACATTTTGCCCTTAAATTAAAACAAAACAGCGATCTTTTTTTCTTTAAACACTGACTAAAGCTTTGTGTCATACTACATCTGAGTTATTCATTTGCTGCAGACATTCTATTTCATCGTTCTCAGTATGTTTTATAGAAATGCATTTTTTGTGGCAAGTTTGAAACATGTTATTGGTATTTCTAGAGGCCAAGTTTGTTAGCTTAACTGTGGGACTATTACTGGTTACAAGCACAGAAATCCAGAAAAAAATGAAAAATCAAGTGGTGCAGTGGAAATTATACATAATTTGGGTAGGGTTAGGGCCTTCAAAAATGATTTACAAATCAGTTTAAAGTGTCAGAAATATCAAAACAAAACAAACAACAACAACAACAAAAAACAACTTGCAAAATGAAATGTTGCAGTTAACAATTTTGTAGCGAGCTGCCGTGAAAATGTCCCCCAAGAGCAAAGCTTAAAAAGCTAAGAAGGATATGTTGCACAGTCATGATACTGGAGAACATACTTGCAGCTGAAAATGAGTTGCAACGTAGCATGAATGGTGGTGTATGGATTGTTGAAAGTGTTCAACAGAAAGACACAGGGTGTTTTAGGGAAGGGCTTCAGGCATAGAGCGGAGAAAGGCCTCTCTGTTTGAAAGTCTGCGGTGTGTTTTGTCACCCACTCTGGGAAAGTGGGCCAATACTGACCGCTAAAGGGTCCATTCAGGCATGAGGGGGAACGTGTAAGAGCTGGAGCAAGAAGAAGGAGCAGGAAAGGTGGGGGTTGTGGAAGCAAGGTGGGACAAGATAGGGTGGGTAGGTGGGTGGCAGGCAGGCAGGCGGTGGAGCAGATGTGAGCAGAGCTGAGGACGAGCTTCACACAAAGACACTGTCCCATCGATGTCTCCATTACAGCCTGGAGCAGGAAGGGGAAGGAAAACAAAAACAAGATTAAATTCTCCGTCTTAACACACAGCACCACAGGAGTCCACACTGTTAGATGTCTAACTGCTGTCATCTAACAATGCAGAACACATGGAAATCAAATTAAACACATCCTAGAACTGTATTCCAAAGAGTCTCTTTCAAATTGTCACATACTGGCACTTTTCAGAATTGGTGTAAGTCTTCAGATCTTGATGCACTGTCAAGATGTGAAGGGTGTGCCTTCAGACTTGTAGCAGATTTAAAGCAGTCATTTCTATATGTTGTGCAGATAAGACATCCAAACTTTGCGTCCATGAAAGTGACAATGGATCTTTGTGAGAAGCACTGTTGTTACACATTATCAGCCAGATGGGCCAGCATAGGGCCTGCTGGAGGGGAAGACAGGGTCACATCCTCCATCCTTTGGATTATGTAAGATTTATTTTTGGGATCTACAGTTCAACCAGTGTGGGTTTGCCAAGTGGATGTCAGGCAGTGAACCACTCTCAGGCTCTTGAGCATGATGTGAAATTACCACAGTTTGACCACCAAAAACTTCTTCCCCAAACATGTCACACAGACTACCCTGCTGGTTGCAATTATTTAACATTTTCACCTCATTTGATGGGAATATTTATGATAGAAGTTTTAAGTTTATTTCCCTACTGAATGAGTCCCACTTTTGCATGGGATTTAGTGCTTACAGGTGTTGCCAGTCTATTTTGTCTTGGGGGGGGGGGGGTTAAGCTTCAAAGCTTAATGAGTATTTTCTAACTGGCACGACTTTTGGCTCAGGCAAGCTAAACCTTTAGGACATCCCCATTGTATGGCACACTTTGTAGCTCTTCTGCTCTCTCTTTCTGTTTGACTTCCAAACCCCTGATCTAATGAAATACATCTCCAGCATAATAAACCATGTGGGTGTCTTTAAATGAATAAAGAGAGCCCTGCAGTCCTTGGAGGCTGTGTGACAGAGCTAATCTAAATTTGCTATTTTCGAAATATTTATGCTGTGTGTTTTTGTAGACCTATATTATATTTGCAAAGGTGAGCACAGAGTTGGCATAATTAGACTCATTAAGCCAATGAAGTGCCAAGAAGAACATTACATGACAAATAGGCTTTGACGCAACTATGTTTGCACGTTTAGGTGCAACGCAACTGGTGGCTGGATCAATTTCAGTGGCAATATTTTTACTTTTTTACCCCTATTTTTAATGATTGAATGGGAAGAGTTTGGGGTGGATCGTATACCATATGTGACTATGTTTAGCCAAGAATGGCACGTTGGTTGAGGTTATGGAGAAATTGTTCTTGGGGCTAAATATAAATAAACACATTTTGCAAATAACTTTGGATTTCTTCTGCATTAACCCATACCACAGTTTTTCTGTATCCTTCTATGATAGCCAATCATTTAGGGAGAAAAATTGTTTTAGCTTATACACCAAAAGAGCAGCTACCTTTGCAGTGATTTTTGTGTCATTTTGAAACACATTCAATTCTCATAATACATCTTTAGTTACACCCTCTAAATCACTCTGCAATTAAACTTTATTGAAATTCTGCTGAGAATATAGTGTATAATTTTCCATTCCCTTTATTATAGTGCATGGTTCCTGTTTTGTGCTGCCATGAGGACCATCAATATTCCGTATATGGAAAGCATTTTTTAGTTTTATTACCTGCAGCCGTGTTGCTCTTACAGTATATTTTCCTTATGATTAGCTCTGAAAGTACAACGATCTCAAAATGGAATAAATAAAAAATGAAGATGATGGACAAAATATTACGAAGACATGATCAAAGGTATCAACCCAATGCAAACATCAGAAAAACATTTTATTTTAAATGAAATAACTTTACATTTATAACAGGAAAGTGATTTTCTTTTCCAATAATAATGAATAATTTCCTAATTGAATTAAATTAAAATTATTATTTTAATATAAAAGCATCCACTTGCTTTTATACAGTCTTGACAATAACTTTTTCAAACCTCAATTTTTTCAAATCTTATTTATGAAACGTTGAGCGCAGAAAGAATTACAACTTAGTATTTGCAAGAACTTGCGTATCACTTTAGAAAGCTGTTAAGCCTGCAAATCCATTGTTCCTTTAGGTTTTTTTAAGGAGCTGTGTTATTATTGTTTCTTTTTTTAATTAGGATTTTACTATGATAGCCATCAAGTGGATTATCCATAATAATCACAGCAAAGGAACATATTTACTTTAATGACCTTGTGAATCCCTGTTGTTTTTATTTTTGCTTCTTATGTCAGTATATACTATAACAAGAAATGCACTGAACCTTATCGGGTTTTAACACTTTTAAGAATGTCGACAGAAACCAAACATTCATGCTCTGGTGGGCTTCAGGCCTTCCTGAGATTGGGTGATGTGGATTTTTTACACTTCGGTGACTGAGGCTGGACTTTAATGTTGGATGTAGAGGAGGAGGGCTGGTTGTCCACCTATCTATCATTTCATTTTTCTGCTCCATGCCCTCACTAACTCATTCTGTCTATTCAACCAGTGAGTCACAGGTCTGACACTGTATGACACAGATACTTGCACACACATGCACACACTATCATCAGTATGCCAGTTTGTGCACGAAAGACTGGAAATAAATGAAAGAATTTTTGTACTATTGGAACAGCTTCACTGACGTGAATGCCACGATACATGTTCAAAGTAATTCTGATGTATATAAGGTTGATATATTCAATATCCTTGGTTTCCTTATGTTTGTCTAAAATGTGCTATGAATAAGCTTCCAACCAAGGTACACAAAAAAGTATCACAGATACTCATGTATATAAGTTTAGAGTTGTGAAAAGTTAAGATAAATGTTCATTGAAATCAATGACCCCATTTTTGCACATCGCGCATTGTTATATGATCATTATCTTGATATCTTCATCAAGTATTGTTGAAGTCAGATGTTAGTGCCCATGGGGATCTTTCATCATTACCTTCCTACAGCCTTTGAAATAAATGGTTTCTTTTCATTTTAGGGGACAAAAGACTTCAAGACAAGGACAAACTGATACAGTCTACTGTCCTTTCCCAAAAAACCCTCATATTTCATTCACAGTAGATTATAGAAAACATCAAATATTTCAGCTGAGAAAATGCACCAATTTAAGAAAAATATTAGCTCAATTTAAATTTAATGTCAACCCTACATCTCAAAAAAGTCAGGATAGGAGAACAAAGCACTGGAAAGGTAAGTGGTACTAAAAAAGAAACAGCTGTAGCAACATTTTGCAACTAATAAGGTTAATTGGCAACAGAATGATGTGCCATCTTCGAGAAGAAAAGTTTCTCAGATGTAAAAACAGGCAGAAGTTCACCTATCTGCAAAAAAAAGAAAAAAGAAACAAACAAAACCCAACCCCAAACTGCATTACAAATTCTGGAACAATTTCAGAAAACTGTTCCTCAACATAAACTTGCAATGACTGTAAATCATAACCTACAGTACATAATGTCACCGAAAGATTCTGAGGATCGGGATAAATCTATGTGTACATGGGATAAGGGACAAATTAATACCAAATGCTCTTGAGTTTCAGTTCCTCAGTGGCACTGCATTAAAAACAGGCATAAGCCTGTCATGAAAATCATTGCATGGGCTCAGGAACACATCCAGAAAACACTGTTTGTGAACACAGTTCGACATGGCACCTGTAAATGTTAAGCTTCATCATGCACAGAAGAAGCCATATGTGAACATCATCCAGCAACACTGGTATCTTCTCTGGGCCATATATGCTTGTTTAAAATGGACCGCAGCTAAGAGGAAAATTGTTCTGTGGTCAGACAAATCCAAATTTGAAATTAGTTTTGGTAAGCATAGACACTGCATCGTCTGGACTGCAGAGGAGAGGTATCATCTGACTTATTATCAGCACTCAGTTCAAAAGTCTGCGTCTCTGATAGTATTGGTGTGTGTTAGTGCCTGCCTGCTGTCCACACATTTCACTAACTGAAAACATTTGGTGCATTATGAAACACAAATACAAAAAAAGACCTAGGACTGCTGAATAGCTTGAATCCTAAGACATATAGGACAGCATTCCTCACCCAAAATTCCAACAATTAGTCCGTTCACAGATGTTTATGGCTGTTAGGGGATGGCAAACATGACCAAATCCCAGCTTTTTTGAGATGTGCTGCTGCCATGAAATTTAAATTGGAGTTTATGAAATTTGCAGATCACTGCAGTTTCCTTTTATTTTTACTTATCTGAGCTCATTTAGAGTTGGGGTTGTACATTATTTAATAATGGATTGCATTTATATAGCGCTTTACAATTCCACTATTCATTCACTCACTGGTGCAGGCAAATCACAGCTGTAGCCAAGGCTGCCCTGGGGCAGACTGACAGACGCGAGGCTGCCATATCGCGCCATCAGCCCCTCTGGCCAACACCAGTAGGCAGTAGTTGAAGTGTCTTGCCCAAGGACACAACGACCAGGACAGAGAGAGCTGGGGGATCGAACCAGGACTTTTAATGAATTACCCATTTATTTTTGATTTTCTAAAAAGGGCAATGGATTGTGTTATCTTACTGCATGCAGGCTGAGGCATTTCCACATGACAGACCCAGCTAAACTTAGTTTATGGGTGTCATGGAAACAGTTCACTGGTAGAAAAAGTAGAAATAAACCTGTAGATTTCAACTGATGTCTTTAACCTCTTAAAATAATGGCTCATTTAATAGATCTTGTTGTGGATGTGAAGTTGGTTTTAGCCTATTCTTACAAGATTTTCTTGAAAGAATATCACTTTAAATTGCTTTTCACTCCAATTGTGTGCTGCTGATTGCTTCAGTTAATTTTTTTTCCAAAGGATGGACAGCTGGGAATATTCAACAACTAGAGAATTCATTTAGCTTGTGAGCACCTGCAGAGTGGCTGCGTGCTTTGGCACTATCTGACTGCACAGCATCTTACAATAAAAAACAGGATGTTAAGAGTTGCGATGGTTCATTGGTATTTTATCTTCATCTCTGTATTATTTTTCCACCATAGAAACAGCACATTGACTAAAGCTACTGTTCTATGTGACTAACAGCCATCTTATAAGCCTGCAAATTATATAAAATAGATATTTCAATTTTATTGTGACAGTTTATTAGAATTTGAGAGCAGATCATTGAAATCTACATTTTACTTTTACTATATATGACTGAATTTTAGGAAGTGCATTTGTTTGTGAAGATGTGTTAAAAAATTGAACCAACATAAAATATGGATAAGGGTCGACTAAGATAAAAGATGTCATAAAAGAAAGAGAAAACGTCCAAAATGAAAACATCTTTTTATTGTCATACACTTTTTAAAGGATGAGTGCAAATAAAAGAGCTTGTGATCAAAATCTACTCATCACTAAGCCATGGACCATAAGGCATCATTAAATACAAGCTTTTTGGAGCTATCATCTACATTACAGGGACGGAATCAAGGAAAAGAAACAACACAGCATCAATGCTTATGCAATTAGAAGGAAAATGAAGGAAATAAATTAAAATGAACAGATAACAAAGGCAACAAAAAACACAACACAATTTATACATTCAAAAGAAAAAGTTCAAAAAGTTCACAAGGAATATTATTATCACGGCAAGTGACGATAAAACATTGTCTACAATCTGTTATGTACACTTGGCACTAATGTTATATCTTTGATTGTTGTCCAGTCGGTTTGTTGTCAACTTTAGCATGTGCACAGGTTGTAACTTTTTAAATTTTAATTCTAGTATAATCATTTATATAATCTATAAATATGCTGCAACAATCATTCTCTCGAACAAAGCTGTTGAAAAGTTTTGCAAAGCCTGATGTAAAATTTGAGATCAAACTGCTCAATGGACAACAGGTCATCAGAAAAATGCTCACATACTTTTTATATATAGTATTGAAGGATTTTTTTTTCTTAACAAGAATCAATCTTTGATAGTCCATCTCATGCACTTTAAAGTTGTAAACAGTACAAATATAAATGATCCACTTACAATATTTGAATCTGAGCAATTCCAAAATAGACAGACAGACTCCCAAAAACAGCAGCAGATTGTTTGTATGCATTTTCCAACACTGGCAGATGTGTATATAATGAGGTGAAAATGGCTATTTAACATGACTGGATTGTCTCCATCTATTCAACGTGGCTAGACAGAATCAAGCAGTGTACAGCTCAAATTATGCCACAGCTTCCAATTTCATGGTGATATGACTTAGCTAGTTCTCTATAACATACATTTAAAATATATTTTGATATACAGTATGAAGTAGAAAAATGGCCAGGGGTGGTCTTCAGCATCCTGATATGTTTTATTTATTTTTTTCCTGATATGTTAAAGGGAAAATTCAGCCAGATTTAAGTTACATGATTGCAAGTTTCAGATTATTTTTAAATGTGCTCCACAGTCAGCTTTATACCAGTGTTGTTGTCAAAAATAACCCATTCAAAGCCATCATTGTAGACACAGATGGAAAAGCTGTTGTGTCTAATTAAACAATAAACCTGGCAAAGAAGTTAACACTATCAAATCTTGCCAATTATCACAGCAAATAAAGACATATATTCATTTTCTACTGCTCCAGTTTTTCTTATCCTTTAGAACTTTTATAGCATCTGATGGCAGGTATATTTAAAACAACATCTAAGGGCAAACAAAGATTTTTAAGTCACCATCAGAGAGGAACATTACATTTTATCTGCTTGCATTCACAAGGAATGCCATATTTCTGTTATATTCATAAGGAGCAGGTAGCTAAAAAAAATCACACTGACTCTGTATACCAGCTGAGAATTAACTAAAATCTTACAAATGATAATTTTTTTTAGCAATGCAAAGAGTGGTGCAACCATAACTTACGGTGGCTGACATTAGCAAAAAGCAGATTTACCAATTTATGCAATACTGGAAGAAGTAGCTTTAGCATTATCTCGTAACTCCTTAACAACAGTTGCAAAGTCCTGCTTTAATTACCTACATCTTACAAGAATGTATCATTTGTATGCATCTCTTCTCAGATATGAATGCAGTCAAGCTGCCTGTAAAATTCATTTTGAACACACAGCTGATTACAAGATTATTTATGCAGCTTGGAAGAGCAGATCTTAAAACCTGCCATCCAAGAACAGTGCAGAGGGAGGGATTTCAATAAATATTTAAGATTAGGAAGAATTTATTTGAAGCGTTCAGTTTCAAAGTGACTGCAACACTGCTTTTAAGAAACTTTGTAACCTTTTTTAAATTTTATTTTGCTATTCAGAAGCCACATTTTTCTCAATCCATGTCCAACAGTCACTTCAGTGCAGAGATAGGGATTTTAAGCTCTTTAAATCTTTTCCATTGGATACACATATTGAGAAAACTAATGTGTAACTTGTAAAACTTTGTGATTAGGGTCTACAACTTTAAAATAACTTAAAATTACTGTACCGACTACACTGTAACAAGCTTTGGATCTATATTATACTGTTATCTGCCATTATCTATTTAAAGAAAAATAATATACAATGATTTATGGGAACTGGGGAATGGTTTTTTTTGGGGGGGGGGGGGGGGGGGGGGGGCTCAGTGATAGCACTACCGAAAGGTAATTAGTTCAGCTGACGAAAACTACATTTCAAGTGTCAGCAATTTCACAGAACATCGTCAAGTAGGGGATTCCTGGTCTGACCGGTGGCTTTTTTTTTTCTTTTTCTTTTTTTTCCCAAAGGCTGTTATTGTTCAAACATCTAGCTTATGTTCACAGGCAATATTCAAAGCACAGGCTGATCAGAGAACAGTCTCCCATCAAAGAACTGGGCCAACACATCCCCACACAAACAGGGATGCTGGCTTCTTCACATTCAAATGGTACGGTGTAAATAAAAGGGCATTTTCAGTTAGACAAAACATTTGAGACAAAGATGAAACCTGGACATCCACACATGAGACAATGAGGTAACGCTGACAAAATGGTCTACACATTTGACAGACATAAGGAATGGCAACATAATGTTATGAATATATACAATATGTGATGTACAACGTTTACACTCATTCGAACCAAATGAGAATAAAACATGGAAAAAAAACACAAAAAACAACATTTGTTCAAAACTTTTTTTTAAGTCCAGGATGACGTGATCTGTTTGAAATTACAAGCAAGATACAGCCAAGAAATAAATATAATGACGGGAACAAGTCAATAGTAAAAGACAAAAAGATAAAGGAAATATATCCAGTATGGTGTGAATCAAACCAAAGAAAATATGAGTCCCGACTGCTTTGAGAAACTGGACAGTCAACGTATCTGTACACACACATGCCAACATTCCATGAAAATACACACAGCACGGGCAGTTTTCATCACTGGGCTGGCTTTTGGATTCAGTGCATTCTTTAAGGAGGTGGGTTATTTATGTGGAGTTATGGCGGCTGCTTTTTTATACTTGCTGATTGTTTGCCGTTTTATGTCCCTAACTTATTTGACATACTCAGCTGACTTCCAGAAGTGCCCTGGGTGGGAAAGGCGGCGGTTCCTTTTTGGCAACTTTTCCAGTAAATCTACCAGCTTGGAGAAGCTGGGTCGCTCCTCTGGCTTGTACGCCCAGCAGAGGAGCAGAATATCCTGGAAAGCAAAGACGCAGAAAAAAAACTAATTATTTGATCTTATTCAGATGCTTATGTGATGAAAGAAACAGGTGTGTCCAGGTTGTCTAAAAACTTCATGAAGCTAGTTGGTGTAATTTGGCCTGATTATCTGATAGTGAACTGTAACACAAGCAGACCCAGCAATGGTTTTGACTTACATTTCATACATGCAAACAAGGCTGGCTGGCATATGAGCTAAACCAAGAAGATTGAAATTTGTTCCTTAAGCTGGGCTACACAACCTAAGTGTGCAATCTGTAAAGAAATATTTTAGTTCAAATGGCATTTGACAAACTTTACAACCACATAAGGGACTATCAAGACGAATGCAAAGACAAAGCCAAATAAAATCTTCAAACAAAGACGGACAGTGTTTCCAAGCAGACTGTGAAATCTGACTTGACACCCTTAAAATATTAGCACACTGTCATCTTTACAGAGATTTTTCAATTTCAATTAAAAGCATTCTTCAAATACCTTTTGTTGGAGTCATGTGAAAATCTACTTCAGGTGAATCCAACCTGCGATTGCTTGAGCAGTTTCTACACATAAACTCATTACAATGTGAGGAGAATCAGGACACTGTCTCTGGTCGCCTTTCTCACATTACTGTAAACCCAAATAAGATGACTGAACTCAGACAAGTTAAAGCAAATGATTGCCTTTAATTTTTCAAGTTGATGAACTTGAAAGTCAAGTGTTTATGCTACATGTAGTATTTAATTACCGTTTAATTTAAGTATTTACAAAGTCATAAGCTCTTGTCGAGCCCAACATATAACATTTCTCCCACATTTTGCAGATGGGAGAAATGTGCCTTTTAACATATGCTTTATATATGCTGGGAAAGACCCGAGTCTTAATTTATTGACTAAAACCTAACAAAATAGCATCAGAAAAAGCAAAAGTAAAATAAAATGCAAAAAAGAGGGGAAAAAAAGAATAAGTCATCCCAGTTGGGACTCAAACTCTGATTTAAAGCCCATGTGATTAAAGTATCTGCCACCTCACCTGCCTCCTGAGGCAATGTTATGACAAGTTTAGATTTCCCTCACATTGGAATACTAAATGGATATCCCTAATCATGGAAATTGGCTAGCAGCTTTCTAACAAAGTGTCCATACATGCTAAGCTGGGAGTCAGAATGTCATGGAAGTCAACATTAATATACTCAAGTCAATAAAAAAAAAATATATATATGTGTGTGTGTGTGTGTACACATATAAATATATACACATACAAATATATACACATACACACATATGTGTGTGTGTCTTTATTTTCTTTCTTTTTCTTTTTTATCTATTTAGTTTTTTACACTAAAACAATGTAATATTACAATTTCACTGCTTTAGGTAGACAAAAGTAATGTTAACTAATTAACTTCCTAATAAAATATTTAAAAAGATGTATTAGTCCTTTGACTGGCATGAAACTTTAATGGTAAGTGATGACTCATGCTTGACAAACATCAGCACAGCAGTTTAAGGTTCACTTCACAGGTCTTCATTTTAGCACTGAGCAGGGTATCACTCTGTACATTAGTGACTGTGCTAACATGGGGACCGTAATTAACCCAACAGCTCACTTCATTCATGCTACCACAGCATCACTATTCTAACAGGAAGAACTAAAAAACACAATTATGCAAATGAACTGTAAATATACTTTGCTCCGTTACAACAGAACATCTACTCAGGAAAATCTATTATTAAGAGACAAGTGCGGACTAGCAGACAGATAGCAGAAATGGTACAGTAAAATGAAGTTATACTTGGAGTTTACTTAATCTGCAAAATCACAAGTTCATTTACTTAACAACAACAGAAAAAGTGACAAAAACGTAATAATTAAATTCAAAGAATGTTTTGAAAATTTTCACACTACTTAATCTTTTTACTAATTTAAACATTTTGGTTTACAATAGCACACAGCAGGAGAATTTTCACACCAAATGCATTCTCTGAAAATAGTCAGTTTGGCTAAGGCAGGGGTGCTTCATGGGGAGACAATTACACTAGACAGCTACTTGCTCTCATGGGATCAATCACGCATTGCACAAACTTTGCAACTGGGAGCCAGAGGAGTAAAGACATCTACACTTTTACATAAAGCTCTGACAGATGATGTACCGCATGTGTGAAAATGACCTTCCTGTCTTTATCAGGCAAGGTAATCTTTCAATGAGTGCTTAAACACGAAAATTATAAAGTAGCTAATTTTGAAGGAAAAGGTGATTCATAAATAGTGAAAAGTTAAAAAGAAAAAAAAGAAGCTCTTACTAATATCTCCTTCCCCATGCCAGTTTGTGCAAGATTGGGTTTCATCCCACTGCCGATCTGCCATATGATCACCTCTGCTGGTTGACTCTTGTAAGGCCATTCACGTGCGTGTAACTCGTACCAGATGGTGCTGAGAAGACAAAGAAGCAAAGTGGATCAGTGTTTTAAACTATCTGGTCATAAGAATAACAGCGTCTTCAAAAAACACCTATGGAGGATTCTTATCCAGGCAAGAGCAAGCAAAACTATAAACTGACAAACTTTATTTTTACAGTTGAATAAGCAGCTGTAGATGATGCATAATTGGATCGTGATACGTGCAAAAGCATGATTTTGTGGAGGACTTTTTGTCAGTTTAAATTTTTGAAAAACAATTAAGCTAAAAAACAGTACATTTTTAATTACTACTCATGGAAAATTAGCATTCACTACCTTCCCTGTGCAAATAAGGTGTTTTCATTCTGCTCCTACGTGTCGAGTTTGAGTAGAATAAAAATAGCTCTTTGCCAGGAGTAAGGGGAAAAAGATGATGGCTGATTGGTGATGAATATGCAAAAAAGCCATGAGGGTCACCTCTAGGTAACACAAATGCTAACAGAGCAGCTGGACATGGTGCACCAGTGTTGCACTCTTCTTCCCTTTAGAATAATATAGTGATGAGACCTCCATATGGGGAACCATCTGAGAAAGCAATTGTGTTAGGAGTCAACAGAGCAGGGTCCACCCCCTCAAATGAAGCAGTAATGTCACTGGAGAAAGAATAGGAGCCAGGGGGGCTTTTTTAATCAAGTTAGGATGAATTTAAAATCGGGCTTCAGAGGAGGAGCTGGAGGACACCTTGGCTTGAGAAACCAGAGTGACACTCAGACAGGAAATCTGTATGTAATAATGGAAAAAATCAGTGAGATGTTTTCGACCAAAAGGAGCGCATGGAAAAATGCATCATGCGTCTGAGCACACCTTCAGTCACAAAACTTGTTTAGTTTCTCTTCTATTCAGTCCTCCTGCTTAGACGACTCCTTTAGTTTCTCACCATCACTATTGCAATTATTCAACCTGCAATTATTCAATCACTTTTGCACATGTGCAAAGGCAACCCCCTCTTGGTTCGCATTATTTGCTCAAATAAGATTTTAACACACACGGGTGCACCAGTCGCTAATCAGTGTGCATTTTATACTCCAATTAGTTTTCCCAGTGTTCTGCTGTCTTTCAGCTGCTATTGCTTATTTGTGCATTACCCTAGCCCATCTTTATCATAAATATAGATCCAATCACTCAGTATTTCAGTCAAATCACATAGATTAAGTGTTTATTAATCAGGTGAGCAATGCCAAGTGGAGTCTATGCCAAAATCATAATTTTACATAATTAGGTTTTAACACTGTTAATCCCATTTTCAGTAAATGCTTATGAAATGGATGTATAAAGACTGGAAATAGCATAAAAAATTTTCATTTATTATATCAGATTACTATATTATACATGTCTTTGTACACTAGTCTTTGTACAGCAGTAAAAAATCTCTATCTATAATGAGATCTTAAAAGTGTTAATGAGAGTTGCCTCATGTGGTGCAGAGTATTTATTAAGTTCACACACATATTTGGAGTTTGTAAACCCTCTTTGTCAACAGTCTGCTATAATCCTCCAGGCTCGGATGCCGTCTGGACAAACAAACTAGGGGGCATCTGGTAAGAGGACTCTCACCCAAAAGCAAAGACATCTGACTGCTTGGAGAAAGGAAGCTTGTCCTCTTCTGTTTCTGGAGAGAGCTGCTGGATGATTTCAGGGGCTAGGTGGCACAACCAGCCGTTGGGGATCCTCAGTTTATCTTCTCTGCGGCTGTAGAGAGAGAAAATGTGCAGATGGAGACTTGTCAGGGCTTATTGATCTACTGTATCATGCTGCCAAGCTATTACACTGATTCATTTTCATTATAGTACACTGTAGATACAAAAACCACCAATAAGATGAATCTGTAATGCTTTTCAATTAGTGTTTCATATAGCTATGAGCGTTATTGTTGCTGTTGCATTACTGGTAAGTTGATGTAATTGCCATTCTATTTTATAAACATCATCTTTTATTTTTCTGTTTAACTGTTACAGTGGTTTTATCTTTGAAATAAATTGGTGATGTGTAAATGACAGTTTTCAAAGTTTTTGCAAGTCACACTGCAGGAAATTAAGTCTTGATCACAATCTGTGTTAAAGTTTTGAAGCGCATCAGATTGTGGATTTAAAATCCACTGAATTGCAACGCTACAATATAAAAACAAGAAAAGGAGATAAACAAAGACTTATCATTGTCTTACTCTCAATGTACAGTTCTTATGTTTTAACAACACAACCAAAATACTCACAGCTCTTACCTTATTGGCGTCACTTGAATTCGTGAAACTTGTTATGATTAGTGTGTGCGTTACCCATGCTAAGATGGTACACTTATGTTACGCTGATAATGGCAATATATCCAAATCTCAGCAGATGTTGTTAGAATGCTAGTGGGTGAAATTTGATCATTATTCATAGTCACAGTGGTCAAGACTACATAAAGTGCTCTGGCTAGTATTTATCATAATTGTCCAAACAGATCAGCCAGCTGTGAGGGTGACAATTTAATAAAATCACTGCTTCAAAACAAGTGACAGGGAAATAATCTTACTTCTTTTCACCAGTATTTAACTGAGAGCCATGCTAGGTTCAGTGAGACTCTGCTGACCCTGCCCCGCGGTCATGTAGGCTCTCCACAAGCTTGGTTTTCTGTTCTTTGTGTGTTTGGATTAAAAAATGTTAGCTACCGCTCACCACTCGTCTGCAGGCTTTATTTAAATGGAAAACTTCCACAACACCATGAAGATCTTTCATCACAAAAAAGCTCTAATTACCTTCGTATAAAACAAGATTAGAGGTATTTGGGGGTGTTTGTTAACTTTGGGAATGACCAGCTTTCTCCAGTTTATGCCAAACTAAGCAGCTACAGATCATAGCTTCATATTTATAATGCAGATGTCATAATGACATCATTTTGCTTCAAATGAGATGCCAAATAAGCTTATTTTTTCAAACAGAAAATGTTGATGTTGTTGCTGTTAATATATTGGCATTTGGTCTGCTTTTAAAAACACTAAATGTAACCACAGATTAAAAATAACTTATCCCTTTCAACTAGTGCAATTACTACAAGTGCAGTACGTCGTCGAAGTTTTGAACACCATGTCTGTTTTAATGATAATATCTCGCAGTAAGCTTCCAGTGTTTATGCTATACAAAACTCATTAACACTTGGCTCTAGTGTCATGATGAATTGCAGATTTGAGAGAGATGAACATGCAAAAATCAATATGAATAAAATGCTTTCGTACACTCAGGTGTACGAGGTGGACTGGGAAGTTTTGCATAAACTTCTGCATAAACTCTGCTGTGATCAAATGTGCTCTACACATAAGTTGTGTTAGAACAGAATAATTTTTCATAAATTTAAAACTGGTTTTTTTTCACTAACTACCCTTGAAACTTGGGTTCTCTTTCAGAGGCCTGGGAACATGAGGGTCCTTTGCAGCATTGCTGTTCCTAGGACTGTGCTCTTCTGGACAGAGATCTCAGATGTCATTCCTGATACCTGTGTGAGCCACTTGCCCAATTTGGAGGCCACTGCTTTGGGTGTTCTGAGTACCATGAATACTACTGTTGATTTTACCCTCCTCATTTCCTCTAGCTCCTCTCTGTGGTATTTCTCAAGCTTCTTGTTGATTTTATGTTCCTTCTTCCTGGTATAGTAATCATTTGGTATAGCAATATCTATCTACCATGTCCAGTTCGTTAGTATCACCTGTTTGTCCGTCTGTATCTGAAAGTCCCACAAGATTTTAGCTCAGACATTCTTAACTACCCTAGGGGGCATATCCCATTTTGATTTAGGGACTTGTCACAGATGTTTTTGTATAATATTCCAGCCTGGTGGTCTTGCCTGGTGTGGTAGACCCCAGCCTTTATTGATCTAGTGCTTAGAGCTTGTTCCTGCACTGCAATAATTATTTTTCTCAATTTTCTGCTGGGTGAGGTATTCACTAGGCACATAATCAGGTGTGGCCATTTTCCTGATTAACTCATAGATATATGTTGTTTCATCATGGATAGTGGCCCTAAGACTTTCTCTAGTCCTTGGCCTTCTTCTTTCTGCTTAGCCTTAGTCTCAGAGTTGAGGGGTGACAGCTTCCTTGGAGTTTTCTTGTCTTGATGTCAGTGGCTTCTATCTGCTGCTTTGGCTAGCAGGGTATCTGATCACTGGCACTGCTGATTGCCCAAATCTTGTTCTTCCCATTCAGCTAACTCCTTAGGACTTGCCTTACTCATGGGAGATATTTGGTAATTGCGGCTTTCCTAGCAGGCTCTTCATGACTCCCATTTGCTTGTGGGATTCCCAGGTACTTGTAGCTGTCTTCAGTGTCTGCAATGTTCCCTTCTGGTAGTGCAATCGCCTCCATTCTGATTGCATTTCCTCTTTTTGTTACCATCCAACTACACTTCTCCAGTTCAACTGTAGATAAAGTATTGCAATTTCAGGAGCAGGAACACGCCTCCAAACATGCTCCTTCCAGTTCTCATCTATATAGGTTCCCTCAGTTCTACAAGCTGTTCATTCTCGTTTACGTGCCTCACCCTCCCTCCCCTTTTCAATCCTTTAACTTCTTCACTTCTATTTAGTACATGGGGATCTGCCAGGCCCTGGAGCCGCCGCCAGTCCCCTTCAAGGCCTTTCCCAAACCGCAGCTCAATTCATGCCCAAGCCATTCAACTTTACCTACTAAAACGTTATCAAACCTAAAATGAGGACATGGGCCCAGCTAGTGAAATGGCAGCCCGAATTCTGTAGATCCTAGTCGTGTGCATCGGTGGTATAGAGCTTGATGTCATCGATATAGAGGAGAAGGCTGACATTTGCGCTATGCTGTAGTCAGTATCCTAGTTAATGATTTATCTGAGGTTATTTAAATCTATGCAGAACAACAATGGTGACAAAATATAAACACACTTATGCAACTAGCTTAAGGTTTACCTCCAGTGTTTTCCACATCCCCCACTGAATTCCTGTTGAAGGCTCTTAGGGTCCTGTTGATCAGTTCTAAGCATTCCAGGATCCATGTGTGAGACACTGAGTCATAGGCATTCTTGTAGTCAATCCAGGCAGTCCACAGGTTGGTCAGTCTGGTTTTACAGTCTCAAATGACTGATCTGCTACCAGTAGTTGGTGCTATGCTGATTCCTTTCCAGCCCAAACTGATGAACTGAGCCATGTGCTTGTTCATCTCAGCCACTATGATGCCTGACAAGGCACTAATGCAGATTATCGGCTAGTAGTTGGATGGAACTAGGCCCTTCTGGGGATCCTTGACTATCAGGACTGGTTTTCAGTTAGCCATTCCAGGTGGGTCTCATCCATTAGCAGCGGCCAGATGTTCATGGACCACAGTTAGTTTCTTTAGTCAGTAGGTGTGAATCATATCAGGTCCTGGTACTATCAAGCTTCACGCTTGAAGTTGTTTCTTTTATATCTGCCACTCTCATGGTTACTGGGTCCTGTTCAAGGAAGTTGCTGTGACCTTCTCTTAGATTTGCAAGCCACTGAGCATTGTTGTAACGTGTTGCAATATTCTCCCATATGCTCTTCCAGTATTGCTCTGTGTTCAGCCTTGGTGGGGTTGCTCTCCTATTGTCCTCTACCACTGAGAGTACACCTTGGATGGTTCAATGGAGAACAGCTAGTTTATTCTTCCGGCTTCTATCCCTCTGGTATAACTGAAGATGTGCAGAGGTCAGTCTTTGGTTGGGCGTTTCTAAGGCCTAGGGTATGAGCAGGTTGTTGCACTTCTCAGGTAACCCTTTCTTCATCACACTTTTACTATAGTTTTAATAATTTTGCTAACTTCCCTTTACTACCTTGAGCTTATAGCAAAGCAAGGATCACTGTTGGGATATATCAACTAGTTGGTTTTAGTGATGGTCGCAGTAGGGATTGTCTATAATGCTGCATTCACATCTCTTAGTAGATTTTCAGAGGGTACTTCATGTAGTCATGTAGTCAGACTCCAGGTTTCCAGCTTAGCCATGATCTTCTCTTTTAGGTCAGCTCCATTAACACCTCCAACCCACCAGTTCTTCTTGGGGCTCTGTACCTAATTTTGGAGGGTGGTAATGATGATATCTCCCCCTGGATCTGATGTCCTGGCTCACCATTGCTGTAGTATAGTATGTGTAGTAGTATGTGTTGTACCTTGTCAATCTCTAGTTACAATGCAATTGTTTCTTACAGATGTTGAAACACTGAGCTACTAGTTGTTTCGATGTTAGTCTAGATGTTGGGTGTCATACATATATATTTTTTCATTGGCATGGGAAATAATTTTGAGCATTTTAACCATTGCTGATGATTCACAGAACAAATAGTTCTGCTGTACTGTTTGTAAGGGCAAATTTATCCAGCCATTATTGAATTTATTTGCTCCTCCTTGACCTGGTTACTCATGTTTTCTTTATATCTTGGACATTTCTGTTTAACACTGTTTGAGTTTTTGAGGGGACAAGTGTGAAGCTTTTATGGGAACTGTAATTACTTACAGAAAAAAAAACAGTTTTCAATTATTTGCGCATGAATGTAATCTTAATGACAACCGTTATGTAAATTAGACATGTTGGAACAGAGGTTTTCAAAAACAGAAAAGGAAGCATCACCATTCATTATAATTGAACAGTGTTAAAAAATGTATGCAGTAATAATAAAAAAGTAGGGTTTAAATACATAACAAGATGACATTTTCATCACACAAATGTGCAGCGTATCCACTGCATGGACCAAAGGTTTTGTTGTCTCTGCACTACACGTGTCAGAACTTTCAGTTTCTCTCCAAGACTAATTCATGTATTGCAAATGCTAACGAAAGCGTTCCTGTCCCATAAGTGTATTGAACATAATTACCTGCCAGCCTGCAGAACTCCAGATATGGTGAAGAGCCCAAAGTCAGTGATGACGACTTTGCCATTGTCATAAAACACATTCTTGGACTTCATGTCTTTGTGTAAGATCCCCTTTGCGTGGAGGTAGCCCATCCCCTGAGGACAGAGAGAGGGAGGGAGGGTGGGACACCTTGTAATACGTGGCATTCTGCTGAAGTGTTTTGGAAAAATCAGTGCAGAGTTATTTTACCTTGACCATCTCTTGCGCAATCTGTCGTGTCTTGTTAACATCCAGGACAACTTTGGCATCTCGCACTACAGAATAAAGTGTCCTGCCTTTACAAAAGCTGGAAAAGACAGTAAAATTCAGGGTTTACATCAATGCCAATAGGTAATACAAATTTGATAAAATCACTACATTATTTAGATGTTACAAGTCAATCTTAAAAAATTCCTTTCGAAACTTTTAAATGAGTATTTTCAGCTTAGTTTGTCACTGGTTTCCTGTCATTCCAATATGTCTCAATCATGCTTTGTACATCAAAGTTGCAAAGAGAAGTGATTCATGAAGCTTGTAGAAAGCAACTGATAAGTGGAGGGCTAAAACCTCGTATACAAAGAAGTTAAAATAAAGGACTCCTGTACTGCTCTCCTAAGAATAAAAGAAAAAAATTCATACAAGATAAGTGAATATGGTAAATGGACTGATACTTATATATTGCTTCTAACAGAGAATTCAAAATTGTTTTGAAATCATATTTTAAATGAAATGGAGCAAAGAAGCAGAAGAAGCAGGGAACTCGAGCTGCACTGTTTTACACACATATCGTGCCTTTCTGTCCTCATTTCATATACCAAACATGGCCTCCCATTTTGGTGGTCTAGTTAAGCTACAAAAAATCTCCAATGTGTCCCTCTTACATGTCAATGTCCACTACTCAGCATTGCAGCCTACTATTTAAACCCCTCCACTGCCCCAGTATCCACCTGTAAACTCAGGGGAATAGTTAATTATAAACCCCCAATTTTACTTACATATTGATGAGTGGTGAGCTGGGTGCCTAGACTGTGAACACACACTATGCTGTGCTGCTGTAATTAATCATCAAAGTATCAACAAGCGCCTGACATGTCTGAACAATGTGATGTAAACTTAACTGCAGGCTTGAATGAGTCTCTTTGTCATCCCTAATAAAAACAAATACATAAGAAATGAGACCAATACTGAAACAGTCCACAAAATGGTTAACTGTTAGAGTGCTCAATTTTCACCTCTCTCCACTTCATCTAATCCTCATCTTTTAAATGTTCAGTGTTACATAAAAAGAAAAAATACTTGTCTAGAAGTTCACAAGTGTGAATGCATTACTGGAGTTTGAGACACTGTTAGAGGATAAAATGCCATCCTATGAACTAAAAGGGAAGTTCACTGTAAGCCAGAATGGAGCTAGACTGTATTTCAGCTAGACAGTGTGATATTTCTGGAGGGGTGCCATCAAAATGGCATTTTAATAGGCAGCTCAACAAACACCCCCTGCCTCACACTTGAAGCCCTCAACCCCGACTGTGCCATGCAGGTGACCAACAAAGGACCCGAAGCTAACAGCTCATACATATTCATTCCTGAAACAATCTCATGACAGCCTCATTTTTTATATTTAAAACCTCTCTTTACACATCTTTTATTAAACACAGAAATCTAACTAACAAATGCTGGCTGGTTAAATCTAAAGCCAGTTGAAATTTTTATGCAGACATTATGTTTTATGACAGTTACTTTTATACCTACGGCAAATATGATATGGATAATCTAGTCTAAGAAGAAAGGGTGTATTTAATGGAAGACAAGATGATGGAAAACTAATGAGTCCACCTTAACATTCTGAAAATCACCTTTGTGCTTCAAAATGAATTATGCAATTTACATGAATAAAATCCAGCAGTAATATCACTGTATCCTCTATGCCCAACAAAATCAACCAACATAAAGGAAAAAGTTAAAGGAAAACATTTCAATCAATATTTATGTTCCTATTAATGCAGCCTGAAATCTTTAATAAACCAGTGTGCTTCGTTTTGCACTTTGGTCTACATGATTAATATGAAGACTATTTTGTAGTAACTTTTTTTATCCTTGTGGTGTGAGAAGCAGAGTATTAGTGGATAACAAAGCCACCTGTTGCACTGACATTCGCTATTATTTTCAGCAATCACCAGCGAGGATTTCTGAGAAGCAGCCAGCTCACCTGTTAGCTCCCCTGTGCATACAGCAATTTCAACTGGCATCAGATGCAATATCTCAGAAATCATACAACTGGTCATTTAAAACAGTAAATATGATGGAAGGGATTAGTGCATTTGTGCTAAAGCATATTTAAAGTTGTACATTTAGTAAGAGATGGACAGTCCCTTCAAAACAAATATATGCAGAGACAATGTATAAAAATTGCAAGACTTCCTTGTTGTTCACAGCCTATGTAGATGACAATAGGACGGGCAATAATTTCCTTCTGAACGTCATTAGCTCTGCTAATTAATTAAATGAGAGTACTTCTCGTGATGTTCTTTAACAAGAAAACAACCTTTCTCTTAATTGTTATAAGTGGCAAAATACTTACAGTACTTAAATCTGCCTAAATGTAAACACTAATACATGAAATAATTAAAGAGAGAGAAATCTTCACGTCCACTCTAACCTCATATTATCTGCTGTTGCACTGTAGTGAAGACAAATGCACTATTGCTATGGTGAGTGGTTGGTTCATCTATTCAGCAACAGCAGCAGCCTGCTCTAATCATAACCTCTCCACATCCCATTGTCAGACACTCTAAACTCATATTTCTAAAGGAGGGAAGGTCTGTGGCTGATCTAGAATGAATGCTAGGTGACCAGGACTGACTGTCAAAGCCATAAAATGGTCATTCTCTCAAGTTCAGAAGCAGACCAAACTACACATTTTAGAGCTGTGAAAATGATGAATGGATGGATGGATGGACGGACGGACAGACAGACAGTTACCCTGGTTAGAGTTGTATAATTTTTTTCCTACAGATAACCCATATGAACATTTCTGCATTTTATCTGCGATGATCCATTTATGGAGTCTCATTATATTGCTTTTTATAATTGCACTGTACTTTCATTTGTTTTATGGTCAGCATTCTTTTCATTGCCATCTGTATATTATTTTTGCAGCCTGCTCAAACATGAAAGCTCAAATGAACCATTGTGTACTATAACATATTCTAATATAGGGCTATTGATGGACACCATTATGACTGCAATTATAAAGAACAATAGAGGTCGTTTTAAAAAGTTCTTCAAACTCAACTTGTATTATTTTAAAGTGGCACTTTAACTGACCTTTTAGGCCATGCAAATATTGTAGTTTCCTTATTATTCAATATTATTTCTTGACATTAAACTGTAAGACATGACGTGTTTACAAGTTAATTCTTTAAGGTACTCAGATTACTTTCTCGTTAATTCTGAAATTCAAGTCATTTTTTATTTAGTTTCTAAATTAAGTAATCTGTTGCTGGTAAACTGTTTGCTTGTATCCCTTTTTCTTTGCTGCCACGTAACAAAACAAAATATAAAATCCTCAGTGCATTTGTTCATGTTTCTCTCCTAGTCCTTAACAGGTACAGTACCTACATTCAAGTGTTCATTAGCTGCTTTTTGTAGTGAAGCTCAGCTTGTGAGCCGGTAGAGAGGACAATCACACAATATAGCAAACAGTACTTAAGTGTTATCAATGTCTGTCAGAGGTGTAGAGCTTTATCAAGAACACCTTAATTCAAACTTAGATCTTTATCCTTACCTGGTAATGATGGCCAGATGTGGTGGGCTCATGCAGGCCCCCATAAAGAGCACCACATTTTCATGGCGAGTGTTTCGGTAGGCCATCACCTCACGTTTGAAGGCCTTCAGCTGGTCTTCGTTATCACGCTCAATGTCAATTAAGCGAATGGCGACCTCGCCATGCCATCGTCCATGGAAAACCTTTCCAAAGCGACCCTTACCAATCATCTCCCCAATCTCTAGTTGCTCAAAGGGGATGTCCCATTCCTGCAGGAAGATACTGGTCTGACTGGCCTTACGTGGGAAGTTTCGAGCCGACAGGAGCGACAAGTTCATCTCCTCAAACTCATCACCAGAGTCCTCATCATTGCCTTCCTCATTCTGTGATAAAGCAAAATTGAACTGTGGGTAGCTTGAATTTCCTACACATGTATGGAATCAAAATGCCATTATACACAAAAAGATAGTGTTAAATCATTCCAGCAAGATAGCAGATGGATGTTTTATTATTTTTTTTATACAAATGCCATTTAAGAGAAGCATAATTATCGGCAAAAAGCTTCTCCAACCCACCAAGCTTTAGATGTAGCAAAAGCTCTGTATTCCCAGGATGAACAGTTTTTTATCAGATGGTAATGTCAATTTTTCATTTTATACATACATACATACATAAATAAATCATCTTTCCTTGTAACAATATATATTTTACAATGAGTATAGCATATGATGTGATATATTTTAGCTTATAAGTAAATGTATTGAGTACTATTTTACTTATAAACAGGATTGTATATGAAAAAAAACAAACACATACTGTATGTCTGTGTTGCCTCTCTATATAATGATTTTTCTGTGGCTGTTTGCACTTGAAATACTGACTGTTTAGACTGTTACCAATAAAAAATAGACTGATAAAAAAAGGGAAAACAACCACAGGGAAAAGTGGTTGATTTACTCTGATTTGATTTTAAATATAATGCACCGCAAGAGAGAAAATGACCTACTCCAAGGCGCCTGCTGGAATATCATTCAACGCAATCTGCATCACATTTTCTCAAATTATATCATTGTTATAGAAATAGCAATGACGAGCAGCGAAGATGTCTTTTCCTTCTTGTTGCTTTTGACGCATAACTTACCTAAAGGCTCCTCACAGAGCTGAGACAAATTATGCTAAATGAGAGAACAACGCAAATGACTGTGACAAGTGTTGGTGAGAGTGGTATTTAGTCTTCATTCGCATTCACCAGCAATTACACACTGATATTACTGGCATAATTGTCAGTACTATCAGCAATGCAAGGACTGAACAAAACTAGATCCGCACACGCTGAAAGCACAACAAAGGTCATACTCACGTCTGATGTAGGTTCAACTTCGATTTGAAGCAAAGGGTTGCCCTCATTGCTAAAATAAAAAGGAGGAAGAGAAGAAATATATTCATAAGGAAAAATATCTTTGCAGGTTTTAAATTCTTTATTGAGTGTATACGTTGATTGTGTAGTATTAGTATTAGTATAAGCATGTTCTAAAGCCATCTATATGTATGTGCATCTGAAACCAAAGTATTTCCATGTAAAACGCTTTGAGATTCAGTGCTATATAAAGAAAACTGAACTGAACTGAGTTAGTACTGCTGTAATATTTGTATGTTTCAAATAGTTATTATATTAAATAGTTTTCATGCGTGCTGGGAGCAGAGATGGTTTTGCGGTAGATATCAGTAATGTAGCCTCTACACAGAGATGTGGTACTCACACGTATGATCAGTCAGGCTGATTTTTATCTGGACGACTATTGTGTGTGCACTGATGTGTGTCATTCCATATGATGTGTCACCACTATAACCTCTAAATCATTTCACAAGCAGATAATGAATATGTCTGAATACCATCTGTGGATGGCAATATACTAACGCCTGTGTCATATTAAGTCATGACAAATGTTTAGGTTCTCACAATAGTTTCCAACTATCGAGGAAGCAGAAAAGTAAACACAAAAAAGAATCAAAGATCACTACAAAAACTACAACAAGAACTGCTGTTGCAGTTTTTTGTCTCTATACCCAGTTGAACTGATTGCACCTGCACCTGATATATTCTAATTGGCAATAGATAACTTCTCTTGACACCCTTTCCCCTGTGTGTCTGTCACAAAGACTGAATTGCGCTCTGTTTTACAACACCTGGTTGTCTCTGACTAAAAAGTAGGAATTTTCTTTGCTTTGTTTTTTGCTTTTTGTTTTTAAAGTTGCTATTAAAGTAGAAATGACTGAATGTCATTTGTGATGCCTTTTGGGTGCTGGAGCCCTCTCCATCGATTAAAATGCTTGTCCAGGGTTCACTGCTGTTTTGTTTTGTTTGTACTTCTTTGTACCACTTTCACAACATTTTTTTTTTCTTTTACAAAATGTGTTACTTTGCTGTCAGTCGATTCGACTTCCTACAGAATAACAGCAATAGATCAGTCTCGTGTTCCTGAGAGATTTTGTAGAGGCAAATGTGCATATCAGAACCAGTGATTTTGGCCAGTGTTAAACCGATCTCGGTACTTAGCATGAGAATGGCACATGAATATTTTTAAAAAGGTCTGAACCCAGAATCATTAAGCACCAATGAAGCTCTGAAGGTCTGAAATATTTGGTTTTAGTGATACTTTTTGTGCACTTTTAAACAATGCAATAAATATCTGCAGGCAGCTCTGAGACCTGCAATTTAAAAGCTGCATGCCACCTTATTTTCTGAGCCGGTAACCTTTCTATTGTGCTTTTACCTAGACACCAAAGAAGAGACATGCTGTAGATTCAGAATCCCATTATAACACATAAGGTCTTTTATAGAGGCCATTTCAATGACTATGAGATGAGCTGGTCTTTGTGAATAGATATTTTGTTATTAGATTTGTCTTATTTTAAACATTAAAAACCAATATTTCTTTTCTGATATTTCTAAATACTAGATACAGATTTTTTTTTTTTTTTTTTTTACCTCTCGCAGCTAGTCTATCTCCAGTGTTTACTTTATTATTAATCGTGTTTCCTTTTGTCAGTGTGTTTTTCAGGAGTTACATTTTATTTTTGTATTTTTTTTTTCATTCTTTAGCATAATTTTTCTTGGCAATGTGTCTTTTTTCATCAAAAAAAGCTATTATTTTTATTTTTGCACACATTACAATAAAAAGAATTACTGAACCACAGGCTTTTATGCTGTGAATCATCTGCAATGTCTCAGGTGGCAAAAACACAATGATACTGAGACCATTTAATAGATAAATAACTACAATGTGAACAGGGGGAAATGTAAGAGAGAGGTCTTCTCATTAGTGGCAGCCTTTTTCTGACCCTAATTTTTATTTTCACATTCATTTTACAAGTTTTTAAGTGCATTTGCACCCTGTGCCCTTATTAATTTCTGACCCAGGCGCGTACATTGTCACCTACAGCCACTCACATGACATAAATGAACCCGTTTCCCTTATTCCACTCAACCCCCACTGTCCACATAATCGTCTGTGTAACATCAGTGTATAACTCCCCACATTCTATGGTATATTAACACTTGTTCGCAGAGCAACCCTTGACTGAAAAGACCATAGGTGAGGCAGCATATAAAATAATGTGATTCCTGTGGCGCCAAGGGCTGCTACCACCGGTTCGATCTCTGCTCTAATGAGGGAATCCTGCAGGGCGTTCGGGTCTAAAACAGGCCCTCATTAACCCTGAGATGAAGCTATTAAGGGCAAAGAAATCTGCCAGCTGCCACTGTAAGAGCATACAAAGAAGGGACAGGAGGGGCGATAGCATTAATTAAATCAGAAGAATGTGGGTTTTATAACCACGCTTGTGCATTCCCATTTGTCAAAAAGGCAGGGAACGATGAACGGGAGTGAGAAAGGGGAAAATGGAGAAAAGGTGCCAAAGATATGGGTTTTTAAATGAGTTTTCTCTTGCTCTTTTCTCAAGAGATTCATGATTCCTAAATATTTAGCTGTATGTGAATGCCCAAATCAAGAATAAATACAGATATATTATATGTTAAGAATCCAAGGTAAATTATGATGCATTTATTGACTGAAACTAATGGAGAATTGTTTTGGGGGGCATTCAGGTCAGAGTGTGCAGCCTTATGAGTCAGCTAGCATTTCTCAGTAGTAGTTGTACATTTTGTTTTCTTAATTTACTGTAGTTCATGCCTTTTCATAACTTCCTACAAGCTGGCTCTGGTAGAATTTGTTCCCAAGTTATGAACACATTTCTATGAAAAGCAAAAATAAAATACAATGTCTCAAACCTTGAATGGTTAATATTGGGAGAACAGGTAATGACTCTTATCTATTTCCCCAAGAGAGAGTACAAGGGGCTTTTCTTTGTCATTTAATTAGTGTTTTATATACAGTCTCCTGCTGCTCTGATTTCAATAAATGTTAAAACACCATTTTTCTTGTTGACAAACTAATATCAAGTCTTTTAGTTCTTAGCTGTCACAGTCACATGGGTGTTGTTAATTGTTAAAAGCCTAATAACAAAATAGTTGGCTTTTCATTGTGGGTTGTACACATTTTCCTTTCCTGTATACCCTTTTGGCTGTGAATAAATTCAGTCTATTAGTCTCAATAAAAATGAATATTTTGTCCTCAGTGAGATGACAAAATTTGCCAGCTGCAACTCATTCACAATCAGCCCCGGAGTGTACACAGAGACCAGTATAACAACAAAACAAAACTCATATGCATGCATTTGGAGCACCTTGTGAAAAACTGACAGTGAAGCTTTACAGCTCAACGCCTGAATGTGGTTTCAAGATACAGAAAACAATATTTCGCGTCACATTATAATGATTATGGTAATGAATGTAATGCTAAATGCTAAACTATCCCACACATGGAGTCTATTGTTATGTATGCATGCCATTATTTTTGTATGATTCCTATTATTTCCAGACTTTGCCTGCCTGTTTTTTAACCTCAAATATGGCAGCTGCTATATAAATGAGGACATGACGACATCAAAGACAGCTTGTACATGTACAGCCCCGTACCTCAGTGTAAAAGTCATACTTTCGATTTTTTCCCAGTCTTACTACCATGTTGATTTTTTTAAAATAAAATTATTTGTTCTTGATGAATCTACTCCAGTCTTTCAGCATGACCTGTATTTCATTACAACTGATCATCTTCCTATAGATTCTTGCCCCGTTTCATGCGATATATTGAGATCTGATTTAATTAACATCTGGGTCGAGAGGCATCTCATCACTAATCCTTCTCTTCCGGTTGTCTTCCTATGACCACTGGCTTCCTCAAAGAGCTAGTGAAAATCCACTTGGCATCCCAAGTGTAGCGTGAACTAAAGGCCATGCTAACATTAGTCTCTGAGTAATCATCATGTCGTCCCTCGCATTGAAATTGCCACCCAAATATCTGTGCTCCAATAAGTTCAACTTGGCCTCTGACCAACTACCCCAGAGAGAAAGGGGGAAGAGGGGAGGAGGAGAAGGAGAGAAAGCATGCAGATGAGGAAAAGGC
Source organism: Simochromis diagramma (assembly GCF_900408965.1). Classification (NCBI taxonomy): domain Eukaryota; kingdom Metazoa; phylum Chordata; class Actinopteri; order Cichliformes; family Cichlidae; genus Simochromis; species Simochromis diagramma. The sequence continues at coordinate 2,571,272 of NW_024387200.1, read as the reverse complement.
TGACTGACAGAGAGAAAAGATGATCGGTAGTACTTTCTTTCTTTAAATGCATTCATGTGGTTCTACTGAACTATTTCTGTCATTGATTTTACTTACCCTGGTTCAGAAAGAACGGGATGCAGAATGACCTGCGGAGCTCGGCTGGGAGGAGCCTCGGGAGCAACATCTGGAAGCATTCGAGTTACAACACATCAAATTAACGAATTGAAACAAAACTGCATTCATTAAAAGTCATTTTTAACATTGGTGGTGCTGCTTATCATGTAATAGAAAAGCTAGGGAACACCAGAGCCACAGTGGTGACCGAAATACCAGCTGTGTCAAAACTGTGATACTATTACACAAGGCAAGAGTTTTTCTTTCCCAGTAAAATGCAGTAGTAGCAATGCTATCATCATTGTAAGCCTTCTGTTTTCAGCTATCATTGCTAACTATCATAATGGAAGAAGGAATACTATTATTCCAACTGTTGTTGTGATTTGGCGCTATATAAATAAAACTGAATTGAATTGAATTATGGTGTAATATCCTACTTAATGACACAAGGTAACTCTTCCTACTGCACTTTGGAAAAAATAATTAAAGCATGATGTCATCTACCATAGGGCTAATCCTGTGGCATTGCTATGAATAGGTGAAATCTGATGCCAAATTATAAATTAACTCCCATTAACCTCTCCCATTAAACAGGATTTGAAGACTTCCAGGGTGCCTGTGAGTACATGGAAATTTTCAAACACACTTGGCGTCTACAATACTTATTCACACAATGAAATTATGACCTTCATTATGTCAACAAAGAGACTGACTGCCATTCTGTTTAAAGAGCACCTAAAAAAACTATGACTTTATAGATTCTAAATGTTTACACAGAATTTTTTCTTTGTGTGTAAAAGCTGTCTATAATGATATGCAGTGAATTGTGACACAAATTATGAAAGGCAACACGCATTCTGAAACTCTCACATAAATACATTCTCCTTTTACATGCTCGCACTGTCATTTTTATATCATTTTCTTTTTAATTCTCACATTCACCCCTTTTACTTATATATTTCAATGCACATATTCATACATTTTTATTCTGACATTTTTATATTTTTCCTCATATGTAGTTCTCATGCACATTCATTTAATATGCATTTAATTCTATAAAGGATATGTGGACGTAAGAAGAAAAAGTGTCATTTATTTGTGTCTAACAAAAGAATACACTAGATGCTTAAAAGCACTGGACCACCTACATATGACATCGACAGGAATTGCCTAGTCATGCAAATGCATATTTAGTCAGCAGAGCTTGGCGAGATTGGAATGTAACTTTACGTGATCTATCACTTCTTGGCTAGGTTCCTATAGTTCCTAAATGCTTTGCAATAATACCACTTATAGTTCCAAATGGAAGAAAATTCATGAACTGACTTCTTGCTCAAATTCAACACAATCTTTAGAATCTTTATTAGACCCATTCTTCTGTTTGCAAAGGCAGATTGTATGACTAGGTGCTCGGTTTTATACACCTGTGGAAACTGGGGACTCCAAACACAAGAAACAAGGAATACAGTGGAAATGGCATGCAGGTCATCCAATAAGAATTTACAGATTAAAAGATGAGCTGAGTGTAGATCGGTTATCACGTTGAGTTATTTTTTTACTCTAGGTGATCGGTTGCTACATTGGCCTAAGCAAAGCTGACTTATTTTATTTTAGGTTCTTCATATATAAGATGTATTTTTTTGCAGGCATATGTTTGTCCTCCTACAATAAGAAAAAAAACTATGTGATCAGCTAATGAAAATTACATGTTCTCTAACTATAGCTAAATAAGCAATACTGTGATAAACAAAACAGCAGTAAAGACATTTTTTAACATTTACACTTACATTTTATTATATCCAGGCTACTGACTATAAGGACAACACAGGTTCAGTGGGGCATGTGCAGAAGATTGACACTCATATCCATCTTCAGACAGTTTCACCACTTCAACAGCTGCCTTCCTACCAGACTGTACTCCAGATTGTGGTTACTCCTCATCACTTGAGTGTGAGAGTTATTCATTCAAACTTCTGCCTTGAACCATCAAAGCTGTATCTCACCCAAATACAGCAGGACTTACAAAGCAGGTTCCTTTAGCCAGCAGCTAGTATGCTCATTGGAAATCAGCCCTTCTAGTTTCCAGCCTTCGATGTCATCATTTGGATGTACAACTTCAGTAGTTTTAACTCTGGCACTCACATCTCAAACTAGCTCAAGTTCACACTGCCAGACTCCATTAAATAAAATTGCTTTGACAGTTTGATTTTTAAAATCAAGGATAATTTTTTAAGATGCATTATTAAACTTCATTGCAGTATTTTTCATCATAAAAAAGCTTCCCACCATAAATTTGTAGGGAATTTGCATGTATTTATTGTTAACATATGACTACAGGAATAAAATTATTTTTCCCCACATTAATGGTGTAGATTTAATTGCAATGTTTGATTTGTCATCATTATGCTGTAATGTTTAGCAGTCAAATATGACTATTTTACTGCTGCAAAAGCCTTTAGGCAGATACTTCATGATACTGAAAACCATAATCAAAGGCATTAGAATATTTTTGGAGGAAGCAGTATACTTACGATAAACACAAATAGAGCAACAAAAAATACATTTGTGTATAAAATAAAATGAAGTCATAAATGGCTTACAGAATTAAAAAGATAAATCCCCAAACATATATTCCTATCACAACTTTAAAGTACCATAAAATTGATGACAATCTTTGAATAATGAAAAATCAAGCTGCATCTAAGATCTGGATCTTTGTCTGGTTTTCAGAAGTCACTAGAAAATGAATTCATCTAAGCATAGGGCCCTAATGTATTGATAGCGTCTGTATTTCTTGAACCATGAGATTCTCTGGGAATATGTAGCACCTATCTGCTCAATACATTTTAATACATGAATGTAATTTCAGTTGCTACTTAATTCCTGTCAGAGACCTGTATGTGTTAAATTGAATGTATGTATCTGAGAACAAAGAATGTATAAGGATGGAAGTCCAAAGACTCATACGTAAGAGGTAAAACTATGTATGTATTGAAATGAGAAATATATATATACACATATATATATATATATGTAATTATGAGTCAAAATATATGCATGTGAAAGGAGATTGAAAGTAGCTACAAGCAGAATCTACACATACAATATGTAAACGGAGAATGTGTGTATGTAAGTGTGACAATTTATAAATATGAAAGGGAAATGGAAATATGTGCGAGTGAAGATTTATGCATGTGAAAAGAGAATATCTTGATGTGAGAGCATCAGAATGGCTTATATGGGCTCTTGTATCAAATGCTGTATCTAAAGTTATATCCAGCATTTATTTTTCAACTCATCTGCTGTTTTCACTTAAATGCTTCGAAGATAGCTCTACAACCAAACTTTCTGACATTCTAATAGTGGTGATAACACCATATTCTGCTGTATGAAGCACATAGAAAATAGTTTGCATAACGTGTTATACTGGTGGAGATGCGAACAGGTTGGATTCTCCCAACTATTTTTTGCAAGCATTGATCTTCAACATGCAAGACAGAGTAAGGTCAGCTGTGCTGTTGTATCCACCTCTGAAAGACATCAGAGGATTCACTGCTAGACTTGTTGTCTGTATTGGCACACTTTGACTTTTTTTTTTAATGCAAAAACACAAAGAGTGAGCCACAGAAACTGTTCTCTTTGTAGCATGGTGCATTATAAGCTGGCACCATCTCCTCACAGCGAGGGACATGTTTTTATTTTCTGTGTGGAGTCTGCACTGATGTTGTTGTGGATTTGCTCCAAAGACCTGCAAGCCAACAGGGCTGAAAGCTCTAAACTGTCCAGTGTTGGGAATCGGAGGCCCTCATATAATGATATCGGTGATCCATTTGATATAATGTCAAATTTTGTGTATCCCATGCCAGCAGAATCTCTGCAGATATATACTCAACCCCACCAAAGTGAACACTTGTATGAAGACCACATATTACTACATTTTTGTAGTCTTTTCAGAATAAGAGAGAGCAGTAAATTTGAGATGACTAAGACATTACATCCATGTATAGATTTTTTTGATTGATGGTGAACAGTAAGAAGTTGATGTGTTGTTACATAGTTTATAAAGGTAGCTGAAGTAAAGAGCATGTGTGGCAACAATAATCAGAACATGCTGCAGCTTGCTGAGCACTATAATTATGCATTTCCAAAAATCTGTCTCTTCAGATTTCACTCTTTACCTAACACCACTCCAGCTTGTCTCAGCTATAATAACCTGCCAAATGAGCAAAGACTGTATGGTACCAGTGTGGGCAAGAGCAAAGCGTCTGGATATTGACAAATCATTAGGAAGCCCAAATGAGACAGCATGAGTGGGTGTAGAGATTTTTCAAGCAGGCCAAGGTGAGGGGATGAAAACCACCAACAACATCAAAAGGGCCCTCCTTACTCATCCTTGGCTGGATGCAATGCATTATAGGAAGGGGAAATAATCAATTTTGAGGTACTTACCGGGGAATATGAACTGTTGCTTGTATTTGAAATAACTGGAGGCTGTGGAAGGCAACAAGAAGAGCTAGAGTTTGATAAAAGTTGGGTAGACTGTCCAAGTTCACATGGCAATTTGTTAGTTTAATATTCAAAGTCAAATTAGTTTGAACCAATCTATGTCGCAATATCTATTTATTTGAGTTCATAATTTCAACTCAAGGTTCGGTTCTCAATCCCTTCTTTGGCATTTTATTTACTTTTAGCAAAGGAAAATGCTTCTATGAGAAAAAGAAATTAGCTCACAGTTGCAATTACTTAATTTTGCTTCAGCTCTGACATTCACTTCAGTCATTAGCATAATTCTTGCATTGCCCAATGCTAAGCTAAAAGAGCCAACATACCTTCTTTTAGCATTGTTATTGTGGGCATGCACCAAATGCACCAAACTTTTAGAGGGGAATAGGAATTATATGTGTATTAAATAAAATACCTGTTAAGTTGAACTGTTTCTGTTGCCTTGCTGACTGTGGGGAGGGGTGCAGAGGGGAGGGTGGCGTGGCACTGCTGGGCAATGGAGGAGCTGGGGAGGAAGGGGTGGAGGAGGTGGTGGATGAGGGGTTACTGCTGGAGTCCGGTTGGTATGGGACTGGGATGTGATCCTGAGAAGAGACAGAACAGATAAAGATAAGCATAGGCTTTATTCAGACTTAAGTATTTGTAATTTTAAGGTGAATTTATAGAGTCAAATTTACTAAGTGGGGGCAAATTAGCGTGAGGCTGCAATCGCTAAAAATGCCCCCATGAGAGACGATAGCTCTGTGGTTGCTCTACGAACAATGAGCTCATTTAAACCACAGTTGAGGTAATGACCAATGTAATCTACCAAGAGCAGCAAAAATTAATGGAACAAAAATGAGCAGAGCCGATGAGGGAAAGAGTAATGTACTAACCAAAATAATATAGTGTGAGTGCAGGTTGCACACGTGTTTCTCTCTGGAAACAGCATGGCAATTAAGATAAACAAGAGGCAGTTGAAGAGGAATCAATGTTTTTGGCAAACTCTGTGGTTAGAAGTTTCCAGGGACAGTATGAGTGTATATATGTGTGTCATCTCTGGGTAAATCTGACAACTCGGGTGAAGCACACGATTTATCAAGTGCATCGCTGCCTTACCGCAAACTCTTCTACTTAAAAAAATTGAAATGTGTGTGTTTGTGTGTGCGTGACTTGGGTGCATATTAAAGAAGTTGCTGTTTCATGCATCGTTTTTGTTTTCTCTACACAGCCAACTTAAAATTTTGTAAGATTAGACATTCATATAACACACGTAAGTCCCTTTCAGCCCCATTAACTGTTGTTTGGCATTAATTGTAGACATGCAATAGATCCCATGAAGATCTAAAACAACACGTGGCTATAAGTGTGTGCGATGCAGAGAAATACAACACACACAGAAACTGTTTTTATTGTGAGTTTCTCTCCAGAAATGTGACCTAAATCTCCAAAACTGCAATGTACAATGTTGCAATCTGCAATGAGGCTGTCCACACCTTTCAGTTGCACAATTGACACTGCACATATTTAATAAACATCAACTGTAGCTTTTAAAATCACTAAAAGAGAGTTTTATACTGACACAGTTACCAAATCTGGCCCTCAGTTTGTTAATTGTAAAAGGCTCTCACTCTGCTTTATTGTTGAACTCTCTCTCCATCTAACTTGGAGCCTCTAGACTGATTTTCTACCTTCAAGGCAGAACTTTTTATTCATTTCAGTACAAAGTAAACATCAGAGACTTGGAACTTGCCTAACAGATGTAATCCATCACAATGAGCAATGTAGTCAACTTTACTTTTCTGCAAAATGTTTCTCATCTTCTCATCTTATTTTCATCACATCAGATCAGTTCTTCAGCCGAAGATTTTGCAAAAATCATTTCAGATCTAGATGACAGCCCCTGACTAGACTCCATCTAGTTTAAATTCAAATAGTTACTTAATATAATCATTTCATACTGAAGTCTAGTCATCCCATCCCATCACAAATAATTCAATTTATTTCATTTTCAGTGAAGTTCCTCCTGACTTTACAGACTTAAAATCAATTTATAAATTAAACAATTTGGAAATTTAATCCAGAAAACAAGTAAAAAAAAAAAGAAAAAAAGAAGAAGTACCTGATATTGATGAAAAATAGATATTTTTTTGCTCAGCAGCCAACTGTTAAATCGCAGGTGCCCTTGAAATGCACCAACACGTAGAGATTTCAAACTGTTATCCAAAGAGAATACACCAGACAAAAATTAGGCTTTTCAATATGATGGCTCATCTTCCTCAAGCAAATTTATATAGTTTCTGCTACTTGATTTTGAAAGCGCACTGGATAGAGAGAAATCAATGGCTGCCTGGAAGGTGGTAAAGCAACCTGAAGAGTTAGGGAATACTTTGTAAAAACAAAAAGAAAAATAAATCAGAGCATCTGTAGTTTGTAACAAATTATCAAAGTCTATTGTATAAGAAATATAACAATCAATCAAATGCAGGTTAGACTTTAGCAAGATATCATCATCTCCTACAGAAAAAGATCAACTCTGAAAAATTACATTAAAAAGTAAAGATTGTATCAATGTGGTATGTGCAGCTCGACTGGTGCACAGCAGATTGTGCACTTCCATATATTTTGATACCTAACATCATTAATTTAAACTATGATAGAACCACAGTTTGAATTTGCAATTTGAAAGAAACATACAAACACAAGAAAACTAAATGAATTTAGTTTCTAATTCTTTAAGTAATTATGATACGAACATGAAATAAAATCCAGGGGTTAAATGGTTATTTTTTAATTATAATCACTCCACAAGATAATTGTTCCTAATTATACTTTAAACTTTAAATTACATTCATCACATCTGAAGAAATTAACAGAATTTAGTGATACCACCATTTTACTTTACTTAATAATATTTCAAAGTTTATAACCAAGATTTGAGTTTTGGAAAAGTGAATCCATGAGAAACACAAAACATATGTGCGTTGACAAAACGAACACACTCCAGTTTCTGAAAACCTGAAACTGTTAGACAAAGGCATACATAAAAGTTGTGGCTTACTCACATGTTCACACCTGCCCATTATTTCCTAACAAGCGTGTTTGTTTCACAGTCTTTCCAGCATGGTGTTACCACCATGGGAATTTAGTGATAAACTTTTTTCTCTGGAACTGAGCTGAATTTGATAGATGTGCTGGCTGTAAAATATCCAGTGTAGGAAAACAAATCCATCTGTGTAAACATCAATATTGCTGAAGATATTTTCGTAAGGTTTCCTGATTCCAAATACACAATGACTCACAAAGCTCCCAAAAATAAATGAAAGCGATATGTAGGACAAGAAATACGCAGATTGTAATACACGGTTTATTTTTTACCCTTACCTTGTTGATTTTGTTGGTTTTGGGGAGCGTCTGACTGATGTGCAGGTCTGTGTACCTGAGCGGGTTGTTGATGTCACATGGCACTGATTCAGTCCGTACCAGACGAGCTACTGCAGAAAGAAAAAAGCATAAAGGAACAATGAAGCACTACGAGAGATTGACATTAAACAATAATTGCCTAACAGCTCTAGGAAAATTAGACAAATTCTTTATCAGACACAGCTTTTAATGTGAAAAAAATGAACAAACTGCCTCTCCTTTAACACTATCCATCTTTTATCACACACACACTCTTAAAACAAATTTCCTTAAGCAAACTATGTCATTAATAAACTGTCATTTTCTCTTACGAAGGCAGAGAAGACATCTAATTAGTGCTCTTTACCTTGAGTTGTTCCTTGATGATCTTATTTTGAGAAGAAGGAAAGGGGGAAGGCAGAGAGAGGACAAAAGAAAAAAAGAATCTTAATTCTCATTGCAGATAATAGGAATTTCTTCAGTGCTGTCTGTGTCAGTATAAACAGCTTGTGACGCACATTTGTCAAACCTATATGGCTTAATTAATCAGGAGATAGCCTATACCTGCAGAAGCAGTTTCACTTTTACAAATGAAAGCTGAAAAAAAATATAACTTCATTTGCTCAATGGAATCAGATATGTCCAAATTTAGTTAATCACGAGAGCTGTAGAGCCATGCCTTTGGGTTGCCTAAAACAAGCGAGAGCTGGATAGCTTCACAAGGCTCGACAAAGGCATTAATCCTGGCCGAGCGGGCTAATAGTTAGGCCTCCCGTACTCTCACACAACGGTTTTAGAAGTCTTGTTAACCATTTATTTATTGCTTAATTATCTGTTAAACATAATAAAATAAAAACTAATAGTCAACAAGTGTAAAATAATGTCTTGATGCACGCTCAATCATCCAGATAAGTAAATCCCAAAAAGTTGATTCTGTTCATCTGGACGTCACGTTTTCAGTGGGACAAATGTTTCGTCACTCATCCAAGTGACTTCTTCAGTCTCAGCTGACTGCAGGTTTCCCCAACCTTATAATAGTACACTGCACAATTACTGAAACCAGCCCACTGAATGAACGATTGGCTGTAAAGTCAGTTCCTTGATCATTAATATGCAAATTCTCATGGCCGTTGGTCAACAACTACTGATCAAAGCCCATTGATCAATGGCCATGACTACCATTCACAGAGAGTTGGGGAATGGCTGCAATCACAGCATTGTAAGATGGCAAAAGATGTACCCTTAGGCCCCCTCCTGGATTCAGAGATGGTCCTTCCATTTTCACATAAATGGCCTCCTTGACTCCGCGCTCAAACCTGGAACGCTTTCGCCATCTTGCAATGCTGACAACTCTCTTTAAATGGTACTCAATTATGGCCATTGATCAGTGGTTTTTGATCAATGATCATCAAAATGTGAAAGTCCGTCAATTTTGTATAAACATAATATCAACATTGGAAATTACATCAAAAAATACCTTTGAGGGATTCCCGTCCGCCTCGCTGAATGATCAGTAAATGGCAAGGTGGGGCTTCTTTGGTGCATTTGTTGTGGCACTTCAGCCTGAGTATGCCCGAAACAGAAACTTGATTAGTGTGCGTTTTGTTGTTATGTGGTGTTTATTACACAGCAATAACACCTATGCAAAGTGGGTGGAAAAAGAGACAGATGCAAATTGGAAATTTATTCAAGTAAGCTGAAAACAAAAGGGGTCACTGATGTGTGTCATGTCGAAAAACAATCAAAAGAGACAAAGAGATATAATTGAAAAACAAGCGGGATGGCACACTAATTAAACAAAGTAATGACAGGAATATAAGCGAATGTGTGGGATTAGATATTAATTACTAATGTGGACACTGACAACAATGGGTACTCAGCACTGACCAGTACTGATACCTACTTGCAGTTTTTACATTTCAGTCCAAACAACATTCCCTTTCCACATACTATGCATGTCTGGGACATCCAGTATTTCGTGGAAAACCTACAAGCCAAAAGAAGAGAAAGTGAGATTCCGAAAAAGGGCATCGATTTTTCACTTGTTGCACATCTATATGACATGAAGGAGCTGAGGATTACAATGAGAGGAACACGGGTTCTGACCTTTTGCCTTTCATAACGTTCTCTCATTCTGACAGAAGGCTTTTGGCAAACATATCTCATTCCCTGCCTAACCTTTCTGCAAGGATAATAGATGCCTGAAGAAGCTACTCCTCTGAAAGTGTTTACCTTCCTAATCTCCCTCACCTCCTGATTTAATTTGTGGCCATTTCATTTTCATCTTCCACTGACACTGTGCGAACGAATAGGCTGTATGGTTTTTACATCAATATAACAATCAGTTTGAGTAACGGGGGTTCACAGGCCTGTGTCGCTGCTGAGAATTCCAACACAGTCTCTTCTAAAATAAACAAATCCACAATGTACTTTGGTACCAACAACCAATTCCCTTCACACACTAAGTGGTCTGAGCACATATGTGACTATTGGCTGATGCAATGCCAGCAGTGTGGCTGGCTAATGGCAGGTGACTAATGTAGTCTGACAGAATCAAAATCTCTTTATTATGCCAATCTTTTTCATCAACTGAAAGGCACAACTTACTCCAACCAACTCCACCTGACTGATTTCTTTAGTAGGCTGTCAACTATGAGTGATAATATGAAATTAAGAGCCGATTCTGCTTAAAAAAAATTATCTTTCAGCACAGGAGAGGCTCTAAAGTGGTGGGTTATTCACTACTTTCCTAAATACATTTATCATAACATGCCAACAATATGATCAAGGGCACACTTCTGAAAACTGCAAACTGACATCAAGGAGGCTGCTGGATGGAATAATGGTATTTCTTAAAACCATTAATCACCTTAATCTTCAAATAACAGCTATATACATTACATTTGTGCTCAGTTTGGCTCCGTATAAAGATGCTTAGAGCTCCTCTTTCCACCTCACAGACTTTCAACAGGAAAAACACCCACGATCTCGAGGTTGCTAAAATCCTCCAACTAATACTGTAGCTATTGTTTTACTTTTTAGATCATAAGCACCCTGCTTGGAGTCAAGCAGGGTGAGAGTGAGAAAGAAAACTGAGTAAGTTACACAAGAAGCCCTTTTTAATTGGACTGCCATTCTATCACAGATGTGAGCATATGCACAGAAGGAACCTCATCCACACTCACCCACATATTTTCCTTTAGGCCTACCTGTGTTTTATTGAGTTTCCCAGATCTCTTCGGGGAATCTGTGGGGACCAGCGAGGCACTGAGAGAGTGTCTGGAGATAGAGTGGAAAGGAGAGGGCAGAGGCATGGTTTTTACTTTTTTAAGTCTGTCAGTATGTCTTTCAGAATTGACTAAATGTCTGGTATTGTGTATCACATTTAGCATGTATGGCATTTCAAGGAATAGACTGTTTTTGTAGCAACAAACTGATATTTTGGTGTCAGCTTTAATTAGCTGTAGAGAGTCAGGTTTAACGAAATGCTGTCCTTGTTATCAAGATAGAGTAGGTAGGTAGGTAGTAGAGGCAGAGGGAAAAAATCAATAGAGTATAGCGTCATGATATTTTGCATGGCAATATCTTATCGATATACTGACACAAAAAAATCCATATCTTATTATATAAATTGCAAATACAATTTGTTAGTACAAATGCTACAGAATGCTACTCTTGGCTGCTCCCTTATTCACAAGGGGTTATCACAGCAGGTAGTGATGCATGTTTGATTTAACAGAGTTTTACAATGGATGCTCTTAATGACACAATCCCAAATAAATTTGTGTCTCTTCCTGGGGGGCGTTCGCTTGTTAGGATAAATATAGTATTTAAACCACTACACCATAGATTAATAAAATCAATTAAAGTCCACCGGATGGCACTGTTAACTTTTTTCTATTAAGGTTAGCAGAGGTGACAATGTGCCGGATGAAGTTGGTAAAACAATATTATAGATTGGAGAAAGCCAAGGAAGCACCATCCATGCTTTAACAGGGACGAGACAAAGACGATGGATATGACACATCGCATTTACAAAGTCAAATCTCCCACACCACCATCATATGATAACAATAGCCAAGGACACCAAAGCAAACTTTAAATCAGCTCAAGAAATATGCAGTGAGTATTAAATGAAAACTAGTTTCTACAAAACCTCCTTAGTCTAATAAGGATCTCACTTTTTCCATAAAAAAGGAAAACCTTATTGTATCAGTGGATAATTAGCGGGAAAACCTGGATTCAAAGCAGAAGAACAGCTGTGTAAATAAATGATAATCTGATTGTTCTACCAGTTTTCCAGACAATTTAAAAACAGGCAGAATGCTGATGGGGCACCATCTTTGTGTATGGGTGTAACAACAACTGATTTCCAAATACCTGTGTCTCTCAGATCCTTCATCATTATTGTGCCTATACCAAAAAACATCACTAACTCTGGAATGTTGCAATAATTTAATAGTTTTGAGAACCTCTAATCCTGAAAAATACCCAAATTTAAAGTCTGTTTGATCTGAGCGCATACTGATGTCACTGACTGAAAATCCCTGAACAATCGTGGCTACTGAAATAGAGGTTAATAGACTGCATTACTTTTACCAAACTATGTATTAAGTTTCCATTTATTTGAATTTTGAAGGGTTTTTTTTCTTGACAATATCATCCTGTCATTTTATTTAACTGATCCCAATTTTACTTTGAGTTGCCTTCTCCTTTTTTTTTTTAAATTAAAGAAATCGGGCTTTTCCTTGCAACTCCTTTCTCTCTCCTGTAGCTGTTGTAACCAGCCACATTTATTGCAGCACTGGCGCTATTTTCATTAATCCAGGTCTCATATAAACATAGGAAGTCCAAATAGGGGCTGGGGATGATAAACTCCCCCACTTTTACACTTTATGCTAGTTATATTCAGATTCTTCCTGAAAGATCCTGCGGCTTAGCTTTAGAGCCGCAAATAACTTTGGAAAAATTTTTCTACTAGCAGTATTAACAATCCATGGTTTACTGATGCCTGGAGCTGGCTTTGAATCTTGACTTCTGAAACCAGAAAAAGTTGAACAATGATGTTTTAACATCATCTTCAAATTCACTGGAGTTTGCAATTGGCATTTGAACACTGTTTGACACCGTGCTGACCTCCTTATTTTTGAGTGGCTGCTTTTCACTGGAAATTCTTCATCCTCAAAGGCCACCTCCAGTCCTGCCACAGAGTTAATCAAGTCAACACCACACAGGTGAGCCAGGTTATACGCCGGCCGCTCCATTTGTGCTCCCTCTTCTCCAATAGCTTATTCTTAAGCGGTCCAGGATATGGATAGATATCCCCAGGGAATAGCAAGCAGATTGTAATGATCAGCACATTGCTCTGATGCACTTTGTGTTATATTTTAGCATATTACTTTTTCCCGTTGTTTATGGAAAACAAAGGTTTGTGGCCAAGGCATGCTCTCCATATCCAACACTCTTAGCTCCTTTTAATTGATGGTCGACTGTACTAAGTATATAACAGCTGTAACCACATGAAAAAGTATTACCGCAAACTTGAAATTGTTGTAATAGATTAAAACATACTGATGATTAAAAATAAACCAGTAGAATCACAACCAGAACTGATCCCCCTGTAACAATCTTAACATCTGTGCTGCACTGTGCTGAGATTTTTAACTGTCTTGAACGTTTTCCATGTGTGAATAATCTCTTGTAGAGGGGTGGACTTCAAATTGCTTGGTTTTATAATCCTTCTCAGACTGAGAAGCAGCAATAATTGCTTCATTGATCAGAAACCATTGCTGATACAGTTCCTCCTTAGCTTCACAGGCATCTGAATGCTCCTCGACATCCTCCAGCAGTGCCTCCACATGTCTGCATTCAGTGAAATTAGACTAGACTAATGCAAACACTTTAGTTTGTCAGTCACATGAATAGGTATAAATAATAAGTATTGTATGAAACGAGCGAGACTACACAATGTAATACATAATAAAAAACTTCTCTCTAATGCCCGTTGCAACCTTTTGGGATGAAAAAAGAATAAGCTGAATCAGTACCACCTGTTTGAATTGTTTGCTGTAGATATCCCTTGATAACCAAGCTACTTTAGTGTTATCTGTAATCTATTATAAAGAATTCTGGCTTAAAAAAGATTTTTACCACGAAAACCTTTCACATGGTCCATTAGTGCTTTCAGTAACTGAGCAGCCCGATTCATTCATAAGCCACCTCTTAATACCAGGTGAAAACAGCATCCAACACTGAATTGCCTGTGAAGGCGGCTGGATGTGGTAGATATGCATTGAGATGATATCAGACTCTAAAGACGTGCTGGCTGCAATAATTCAGTAAGAAAAGAGCAATGCTGAAAAATGCTGACATAGTCAAGGGTCATGGTGGAAAAACCCATAATAAAAGCTCATTTTTGTGTGTTATTTCAATTTCTGCAGAAACTGCACTACCACAAGTCCACAAGTAATTTTCAGTTACACTTTTACCAAAAAAATAAAGAGGAAAACATATCAAAAAAGCCATTATAACACTTACATATTTCTCAGAAGAGTATTTTTTTTTTATTAAAGATGTTATGTATGTTATGATAGGAATGCTAGCTAGAGCAGTCTAAAGCAGACAATAAGGAGCAGGCTGCAGATAGAAGGATGCATTTCTAATAATTATTTCTAATTTTCAATATTATTTTCACACTTGGCTCTAATAATTCAGCAATTATAAACAGAAATCTGTCATAATGTGTCACAAATGTACATGTCCCACATTGGGAGAATAAATTTGTTTCATGAAAACACCACAACTGTATATATGCAGTATTTTGAGATTGTCAGTATACACCAAAACACACTCCCATCTTTCATAATGATTAAATAATATTTTACACAAATGTAAAATACATATATTTTTCAAAGAGTCTTTATACATGTATTCATGATTACTCTCTTTCCTGTGCAATACAGAAGACAGTTAAATCAAATAGGCTGAATGGAAGGAAATAAGCTCGGTTGGTTGCAGTATAATTTTTAACTCATATGTATACTACTAAAAATAATCAAGTTTTCATCTTTTACACCCCAAAATTAAATATTTGTAACAACATGATGGGAAAAGAGTAATTGTTTCGTCAATCTGACAGGCGTACACCAAATCCCAAAAATATATGTCCTTTTTTACATAAGCCACTGATTTTCTATTCTAAAATCTTAGGCTGCCTATAAAATATATATTTAGATACAATGTTTCCTAATAGTATCATGATATTTCCCATTAGTCCTGTTATGACGCCTCCAGCTGAGCATTGTTTTTGTTTCCATCTTGGTATTGTAAAACCAAAGCAATATATTGCTTTGACACACACTCAGTGCTTAGTCAATGAGAATACCCTAGATAATCCACCTTTTTTGACTCTAAAAACAACCACAATTCATGAAAGTTTTATTTAAAATGACTCCCAGAAACTTTTGCACAACTGCAAATGCTTGTGCCACCAGAGCACGATGAATGCGAGTTTCAAAGCACTTCCATCTTTTATACAATTTATAGTTTCAATGCTCAACTTTTTATGCTCAACTGACTACCAGAATACACATAGTATTTATAGTTTCATAAAGATTTGGGTATCTACTATATAGCTAAGTTCATCCAGTCTTGCTAATAACACTTGCTAGCATTAGCGGATAACATAGCCCTACACCATCTCAGTCAAATACGGTCACTTTTGGCTTAAATAAAACCAACGTGGTGGTAATCAAATTTCTAACATTAAGGCATCCACATGCAGTTTTACAAAACTCTGTCCTTACCCATTCAAATCTAGTAAGGGTTTAAACATATTGGCATAAGCCTGATACCCAAGTCATTGGCATTGAAGCAAATTAAAGTAAAAAGAAGAAGAAAGTTTTATATTATGTTATTTTTTATAATGATTTATATTTACTAAATTACTAGGTTTTCTTTAAGTACATTAACAATTTTCTTAGATTTTTGTTACTCGAACAAGGCGTTTATCACACAAGTTTCTAAATGGCCTAATGTACTTTTAGTAACACTTTTTCAGCACGAGCGACTGGTGTTTGAAGTTTTAATAACTGCAAGTAAGAAAGATAAGGAATCTTATTTTTTTCATCTGTTGAAAGGCACAGTCAGTTCTATTAATTCATTACAAGGCAGCAAGTAATCAGCAGCTGTCGACAGTGCTAATGTCATGGCCCTGGTGCCTTGAGCATTTCCTGGTTCCTGAAACACCCTTCCTCCACTCCTCCTCCACTCTCTCCAGGGGCTTGGTATCTTCTCTCCACACTCCGATGCATTGCTCAATTACACTCAATCAACCTGATAACTCAATATAAAGGGAACTGACATCATCTGCTTCTTGTCCCCTTTGTTGGCAACTGGCAGATGATTGGGCTTGTCAGTGGTGGGGCCAGAGAGGTTTGTGTGTGGTTTTAACAGCGATGATTTTCTTTAACAAAAAATCTTCTATGATCCTGGGACTCTGACAAGAGCAGGTAATGAGCATTTATGTCAAGAGAACACAATGAAGGCAGTCAAGTAAAAGCATAAGCTTAAGACATGACAGAATATTCTGTTTCGAATATGCTTTGCCCTCGACGAGCTGGTGCAGTTGGCTTGTGTCTACTAATGTTATAATTTTTCAGTTTCACATTTGATTGTGATAAAATTAGGTATATATTAGATACAGATTAACTACATTAGCTTGAAATCCACAGGAACTGTCTCATGATAACAGCCCCCCCTTTTACTGTTCAGAAGCTGATCATTTTAAAGGCAGATGCCCTGTTGGTGCTGCTTCAAATTCAACAAAATCTTTAATTACACAAAAATCAGTGGAAAAGCTTGACTCTTATATTCATTTTTGTTTATTAATGTTAAGAAATACATGGAATAAACATGACATGAGCCTCAGCAATGAACTACAGGTGGTTGGGTACACACCTTCATCTCTTTAACAAGGTAAACAGCTTTACTGACCCCTGCTGCTGGGTGGAATCGACAGGTGGCATGTGCAGCATGAGGTCGTCGTGTGGCTGCTATCACTTGTCTGGCTTCTTTCATACGACAATATGAGGTTGCTTGACTGTACTGTTATATATCAAATATATCAGCTGCTCTTGTATTGCTCCATAAGGACTTGCTATACCATTAAGTGTACTAACTTGCACCATGCCTGAGAACCATTATCTGCAACACTACTCCCCTGCTGCAGTTACAATGTCCTAATGATCCAGGTCGTAATAACCTAAAGTTTGTTTCAGCATTACAGTTTTTGTCCGGGTCTAATGTCACAACTAAACACGCATTTGTTACACTTAGAAGTAGTCGTGCTATCTCACTACGAATGAAGGTGAAATAAATGCAGTGGAGTTTTAAAGACTCACACACAAACAGAACACTTGATCAGTAAACAGAAAATTAAACTAATTAAAAACTGAAATTGAGCATCTGCGGAGGTGCCACCATATCGGTTTAACAGTCCGGGGAGGAACAACAAAGTTGAAGCAATTTGACAGGGGTAAAAGAGCACATGTCTGCGTACGTGGTCACACATGGGTGACATCTAGTCACCTGCCGAAACTATCAAAACTTTGAAAAATCCAAAACCATCATAGAAATATAAACTAGGGTCCATTCTTTCTAAGTGTTTGCTTGTGTGTGCTTGTGTGTGTGACAGATGAGCCTCCAGGAGCTGACAAACCCCAAGGCGCCAGACAACAGTGTCCTCCTCCATCTTCTCTTATTGGCCTCAGCCTAATTAAGCTGAGGCCTTCCGTCCCCCTCCTCCACTTGCTTGTCATATGACACGCGTCAGGCCATGGGGTTGAGCGTGTGTGTGTGTGTGTGAGAGAGAGAGTGGATGTGTATGTGTGTGTCTATTTTTATGAAAGTTAAAAAGAAAAATCTAACTACACAGAGTCGCAGGGATACGCGTTTCTCTTTGTCCGTGGGTTAAACAGATGGGGCGGGTGTGTGCATGTGTGCAGAGATAAAGAGACTGCTCAAGTCTAGGAGCCTACTTACAGCCAAATATAGTTTATTTGACGTTAGACTGAGATGCCTCTCTACCTGATTGACTGAACGCTAAACACTATTCTCCATAGAGAAGAAATTTGTACTGCGGGTAGAGGAGAGAAAAGTGAAGCGAGCGACAATTGAAAAACACAGAACACAAACAACATGAAAAAAAAAAATCAGACACAAATTCTAATCATTCTCATTGTCAATGCTATTACCAAATCATCTCACCCACACCTACTCTCATCATTTTCAGAATTATCAAGGTCGAAGAGCTCAATGGACAGATTGCAGCACTTTGGCAGTTTGGATAAAAGCTTCAATCAAATGGTTGAATGCAATCAACGGCACACATAACTGGCACAGTACAATCAAGAGATAATCAATAGCTTACGTCTGGAATACCAAACAAATACAGCAGAAAACACCATTAGAGCAGACAGTTTCTATGAGAATGTGAAGCATGTTTAACAAGATAAGGGTCTGACATGAGGGTATACATACAACGGACTGGGCAGAGCAGCAGAAAAAGTCAACGGGACTGTAAAACTGTGTGGGTGTTTGCTGCATAATGTGCTGCATTATTGTACATGAGTGTTATAGGAGTGACATGTTGCACACTCCATCTTATTATTCTTATTGTTCCCCAAAAATTACACAGTTGAACAAAGTATTGTATTTGTTTGTGGAATAGCACAAGACATAAATGAAGGAAGGGGTGATATTTTTTTTTTCCTTTTCTATTCCCATGTGACAAAAAAAAAAAAAAAAAAACGAGGAACAGGAGAAAAGCAAGGTTGCACAGTTGCTATGACAACAGCAACACGCCGATCTGGCTTTTTTTTTCTTTGCAAAAAAAACCCATACATATACATATATATATATGAGTGTGTGTGTTAACATCTTTGATAAACAAGAACACATAGATACATAACTGCAAATAGCATATATGCACATGCACAAAAGCTGTGATACACTGACAATAGCAATCACAGCGCTGGAAAAACAGCAATTATCTTGAATGAAACAAGTATCTCAACACTGCCTTATAGATGGTGGGAGTCTTTTAAGATTGCCGGTTTAAGCATGCCAGTGAGGCAGAGGGAGGAGGGATGGGAGAACAGATGATGCCTGGAGGTCTTATGGCTCGGTAAAGACTTCCTCAGTTGGAGAACTCGAGCTTCTTGGAGCATGCAGACAAGCAACCCAACCAACAGGCACAGCATGTTTTAGTAGTGAGGCAAATCTTAGCCAACAAAAGGCTTTCAGGTTCCACCTTATGTCCCTATGCACACATGTTAAGGCCCATTGCTTTTGGAAAACACTGACAGCAACAGCTATTTATTGGAGTAAATACAAAAATTTGCTGAGCAAAGTGAGCCCTTATGCCCCCCCACGTGCCACTCCATCTTATATAAAACTGAATAAACAAAGTAAATTAGGGGAATGCTTCTGTGGTGCACATATCACTCTGTAACTTAGGATAACTTTAGAGGCTTTTGTCAATTTCTCAAAATCTGTTGTTTTTGTTACATTATCCTGCTGGCTAGTTGTCTATTAAACCATTTTGTTTAGATTAGCTGAGCAGTCAGTGGGATCTTTTGTACACACAGTGTTAAGAAAGACTCCTCTGGCTTGTGGCATTTCTTTCTAACACCTTTGAGCTAATATAAAGCAAGGATCAGTCTGACACTAACTAACCAGTGTTTATGGACCCATCTTCAGAGTTTCAGGGTAAGACCTCGATGAGAAAGTTTTAAGCCAGATTGAAAGTAAATTAGGTCCTGCTAACAAACTTTTACAGTCTGGAAAGCAGTTTTCTTACTTAGTAGTCTGATGGTACAGGACAAGACAATTAAATGAAAAGTTATTACATAGTTTTAAACAACAAACAAACAAATAACAACAAACAGTAGGGGAGCATTGATTGAGAGGCCAAAAACAGATACACATCCACACTTACAGCAAATTTTAGAATTGCCAGTTAACCTTGCATGTCTGCAGACTGTCAAAGAGAACATACACATGCAAAGGGGAAAAATTGCAGTCAGGGAAACAAATATGTATTAGGGCAAAGGGCAGTGCACTACTCTACCTTCTTTCAATGCTGTATTTATTTTTTTTATTAAAATATTCTGATTTTGTGGTTTTGATCAAGAATAAGAACAATTGTTATAAAAATGTGGTTTAGTAAGTTTTACTAGCCACAAAGCAACAAAGTGATGACTCTCCAAGCCTGAGCCATCATGTCAACATCTGTCTTTTCGGTTTCATGTACTAATGGCTGTGTATCTTTCCTAGAATACTGAACTGAGACCGACTAAACCGTTCTTCTTAGATAGCCAGTTTTCCTCACGCTGTTTTAATTTCAGTGGTTATTTAGAGCCCTTATCTATTTGCCAATTCTCAAAGGGACCTCCATTGTGGTACCACATTTGGTTGCTAGGAGATCTGTGACGCAACACGCAACTGCAAAGCATCTATGCAAGGTTAGGCAGAGTGGGTGACGTCACTGGCAAACATGTAGAATTAAAAAGAGTGAGTTGTGTACCAAGCACATGAACATTTAAGCCATTTATATCCACAAGCACACACTCTCAGACTCCCACACTCTCCATCCCTCCCTCTCTCGTTCCATCTTACTCACGCACAAATACACACATCAGTTTTGCAGCAGGCGTGTGTTTTGGTCCGTTGCCAGCGCTTGTACTGGATCTCCAAGTGGACACAAGGCATCATCACAAGCTAGGGAGTCTATCTAAGCCAACTGTGTGAACTCAAAACAGCCTGAGGCACTAGAGGTGAGCTGCCCATACAAAAATGTCCCTCTGTGGCTATCATAACTTTTCAGATTGGACAAACAATGACTTATCATACCACCTGGAGCAAGAACGAGAGCTCAAGAAAACGAACTCTCACTGGCATAGCCATTCTAATGTTTATTGCGTGTAGGTGTTTGGTTATATGTGGTGTACGTGTCAAAACGTCAGTAAATAGTTTCACTTTTTAGAAGCAAGAATTTTCCCCTTTTTTTTCTTGTTTCTCTGTTTTTTTGAAGGGACATCGGTGGATAATGAAGTTGCAGAAACCTGGGCACAAATGTTTGCTTGGCAAGAGCCACTTGCTTTTCAGTAATTAGACATAATTTCGAACAGGATAAACTAGTTCATCATCAAATCATTATAGAGAGCAATTTACCTCACCGGATAATGAAAAGAACCCATCACAATACAACTTCAAATGAAAAATAAAGCAGACTTTTATCTTTTTTTTTTTCCCCATCAGGAAAACTTTCTGCAACAAGATAAAAAAAAATAAAGTTCTTTAAACCAGCAATCACACTTACACTGTGTTCTCCGGGTCCAAAGAAGCAACATTACACTTTCACAGCTGTTTGTTATGTTGGCAGTTCAGCTATCCTGGCGATAATGTGAGGTTAAAGGAGTTTATGCGCTAATAGAGCTTTTTCACAGCAGACATTTTGGCATACCATAGCATGAAAAGCACAGCTGTGATTAATACTATAAATGATGAGTGCATTCCATTTAGGTGAGCCAATTCCAGAGTCCTAATAATGACCATGTTGGCATTGCTTTCTGACTCAGTTACTAAAACCCGACTGCTTTAAAAAAAAAAACATTTCACCTGCCATATTCATGCTCTGATGAGTCAAAATAGCTCCTCTTAGAGTACTGTGCAGTATCAAGCCATCCCTCATTTCTTTATGTTTTACATAAATATAAATACAGTATATAAGGCAAAAACAGTTTGCACAATTATAAAAAGCTTGAATGTCATTATTTAATTCTTCAACAAAGCCTGAACTCTCTTAGGTAAGCCGGTTTGTAATTTCTTTAAGTCGTCTTCGGGACTAGTTCTCCAGGCTTCTACAAAGCTATTCTTTGCATGTTGGCTGCCTTTTGTTCTGTTCTCTGTCAAGGTGATCCCACATTGCTTCAGTGTTGATGTCCAGGCTGTGAGGAGGCCAGTCCATGACTGATAGTGTTCCATTGTGTGTTTGTCTGACTAGGTATGCTATTACTGTATTGGCAGTCTGTTTGGGATCCTTGTCATGCTTAAAAAAAATGAAGCCGCTGCCAATCAGATGCTTTCCAGATGTTATTGCATGGCAGGAGAAAATATGATGGTACTTTTCTGTGTTTATAATCCCATAAACTTTGATGAGATCTCAGCACCGCTGGCTGAAATTCAGGCACAAACCATTACAGAGCCTCAACCGATGGTGGTAGACTCACACTATTATACTCCCTCCTTGCTAGATTTTTGCCTTTTTTTTTTTATTATGTGACTTTTAGATACTGTATATTTGCTCTAGATCATTTTTTAGGCCTCTTACTTCTTCTTTATCCTCCACTTAGTCAGTTTCCAAAAGTGTTTTAACCTCCTAAGACCCGAACTCTTCCACAGCATGCATTTTAAATCTCTCTTTGATATTTGGGCTGATTGGGGCCCGGTGAGTGTAAAAACAAAGAATTACCAGATTTTTTTTTTACCTGATTTTTGTTTCTAAGAAAAATGAAAGCCACATATGAGGATATTCATTTAAAATTTTGATAGAACAGTAGCAGTATAATGTCCTCGTAAGTGGATATCAGGCCCTTGTAGAGCAAAATCCAGTATTTTGGTCTAAATAACCCAAAATGTGATGTCCACATATGTGGACACCAGGTCCTAGGCGGTTAAGGACATACCACATGCTATACTGAGATGCCACGATTTTTTCTAATAGTTCTTTGGGAATCAACTTTTTTGTGCAAAAATACTGTGTTATCTTTGGCATTTTTCCGAGATTCAACTGAAGAAACTGGAGCATATTATGTGTTTATTATGTGCTTTTGTGGCAGGCTGCTAGGAAACAAAAACAAATCCTAAAATTAAGTTCAAACACATTTCTCTAAAAATGCACACGTACAAGGACCACACTAAAAATAAATGAAAAAGCTGCCAATGTCTGAAGAAAAAGTCCTTCAGAAGAACTATTGCTCAAGGCCTCCTAAAAATGAGAAGGAAAGTCCAGCACCTAGGAAGCAAAATATAAAGAAATTAGGTCTGACTGAAGATTTTTGCACAGTTCTGCATGCGATACACCAACGTGTACATGTAAGCTAAATCAATTTTATCGCATTTAGGACAGTCATTTAATTTCCCAGCCAAGTGTGGATTTACCATGTGCAGTGCATTTGAAGTGCATAGCATGATGGTATTATTTTTACTGGGGCTTTTTAACTCAAATAGCTCCATTAAAAACTCAGCTTACAAATATCCTCCCTTAGATGTGATGCATCAATTGGAATCATCCAGTAGGAATGGTAGAAATGTCAAAATGCAAGCGACAGATGATTAATAGATATAATATGATAGAATAATAGACTTATTATTTCAAATTGAATAAAGATCAACACATACAATAACCAGTAGCTGCAGATTAAATGAGAAGCTATCTGCAGCTTGTCTCCAGAACCTAACAATGTGCCAAGGAGTGCCTGAGCCGAAATACACCACTGTAATGGAATTATATTTGTAATCATAACCAGCTTCTCAAGGTGGAAAGCCAAACAAACTGCTGACGTCTCAGCTTCAACTGGGCACTGACTCATCCCTGGCAGACAGCGTTTGGTCCTGGTTACCTCAGCCAGTCTCGTAGCTCCTCCGCATGTTTTGATTCAAACGACTTGCAAGATAAGTAATAACACTGCTGGCTGGAGGGCCCTGACGTATGAGATGGCTGTGATACCATAAACCCAAACATAGACACGGGATGGATGTTTAGCCTGGCTGACCTGGCAGTCGCATACTTGCCCAAATGCTCACACAAGCGTTCACACACACAAACAGATTGCTGAACTACTATTCCTCTGGGCAACTTTGTAAATATTTGTTTTTTCTCTGCTCTGTTATTTATAATGAAACACAATGAGCAAATAGTGATCTGATGATTCACGCTGTCTTTTTTCGTTAAGCACAATTTTGCCATGCCGGTCATTGTGTCAGCTATTGTGTAAAATTTTGTTTGTTATTTTATCAAACAAGTACATTTTTCCACCTGGTTATCAATATGATAAAATAGATTAAGCAGATTTTGTAAAAGCTTACAGTTAATTTAACACAGATAGACGTACTCCCTTTTTTTCTTTTGCAGTCAGTGCTCGAGTTGTAAATAAATAAATAAAGTTCCACATAAAAACAGAACTTGGATGTTGCCCTTCAGCATTTAGTGTAATTGACACCGGCACAAACAGTCTTTCTAACAGTCAGCTGTACTGAGGAAAACTGCAAAGCATGCCTCAAGGAAATAGCTCACATTAAAGTGAGAAATCACAGGTGATATTTCAGAGCGAGCAAGCTCAATGACTCCTCCCAAAGAGCCTTAAGGGTGTATGAAGCTGTACGACTCCTTCAAACTTGTCCACAGTAGAGCGCTTATTTTGGATTGCGGGTATAAAGGCAGGTTTCCAAACCAAGCTGTGATACCCACCGTGTCTAATAATGCTTTCTAGTACAACAGGATAAAAAAAGGCAATGTGTACTTCCTCCAACTCCAAAACTCTTTATCTACGTAAGAAGTTTATTTGTGCTATAGCCTAGAGCAGACCGTGTTAACTTGGACGATGCAGTTTGGTGGTTTTTCAGTTCGCACTCCCACGACACATACGGGAGGGGACATATAGAAGTATTTTCAATGAGAATAAAACAGTAAATCCATTCTCTGATCGATTTGTGTTGTGTTTTTACGAACCGTGCTCACCTTACAGAAGCCACCACTTCTTATTTGGTCAAGCTTAAAGCTCACGTTGCAAGTTCTGATTTGCACAGTGTGAAAAAAGATACTTTTATTGTGGGTATTCACAGTCGTTTACAGCATGCTCACTTTAATGTTCTCCAGCTGCATAAAAGGATGTGCTGTGAGAGCAGATCTGTTGCTCAGGTAGCATGATGAGTTGACTGGAATCATCATCAGGACAAACCTACTCTTCAACATGGTGAGATAATTACTTATTTACTTAGAAAGAAACACTGCATCTTTTATATATTGTCTGTAGGTATAAGCCAGCATCTCTGG
Source organism: Simochromis diagramma (assembly GCF_900408965.1). Lineage (NCBI taxonomy): Eukaryota > Metazoa > Chordata > Actinopteri > Cichliformes > Cichlidae > Simochromis > Simochromis diagramma. The sequence goes on along the minus strand of NW_024387200.1, from coordinate 2,546,176 downwards.
CTTAAAATATCTGTAAATAACTCACAATGGAGGCACCAGTTTTTCCATCTCTTATTAAGCTAATGGAAAAACAAATCTGAATTAGAAATAATTGTAAAACATACTTATTAATATTTTATTAATAATTTTCTATCAGAAATCAAGTATGAACCTCCTTAAACCAGAGATTTTTACAAGCTTCGTCCTTTTTATGTTATTAAATAACTGATAGCATTTGAGACTATGCCATTAAATTCACATATATCAATTTCCCCTTTCACCTCCTTTTTTTCTTTTTCTAAATGTGTGATTATTCCATGTCATGCCTCAACCAACAAGTATGCACAGCTTTGTCCCTTATACCAGTTAGTGAAGTTTTGCATGGATTCCGAACACTGAGTGTTATCCATTCATCACCCGTTTCATTGACAAGACTTCCATTACTTTGTTTCCCTGCATTTCCCCCATCCCCATCTCCTCCTCAATCTAATGGCTTCCGCAGAATGTCTTAATGTATCAGCCAATAAGGCTGCCAGTGTGCAGCAACACACAACCTCCGGTCATTATTGTCACGACCTGATTGTCTATTTATTGCATTTACCAGCAGAGCTGTACTTAAGCATTTTTTAACAAAAATAATTACTTTCAGCAGTTAAGTAAGAGCAGTTAAAGCAAGTGGTTTCTGCAGGTGGCAAGGCATAGTGACAAAAAACTGATGAACCAACTGAGACTTGACCCAACTAAAAGCAGAGCAACATCCCAGGAATGAAACATTGCCAGAGAACTAAATAATCAGAGTAGCAGTAGAGTAGATTATGAAAGGGATACGTTCAAAGTATTAAGAAAAATGTAATTTCATTTAAAAAAATCAGTGTGCGATATTTAAAAAAAAGATGTTCACTTACTTGCAGAGGGTGTTTCGGCATGAACAGGTGGTGTAGAAGGGATGAAAGAGGGGAAGAAGAAGGATCGCAGAGATCGTTCAGTGTGGAGGGGTGAGCGCTGTGTGGGCAGGTTCTCACAGCTGCCCACACTGCTGTGGATCTTAAGGTTCAAGGGCTTGGTCTTCTTCTTGGCTCTGGTGGACAACAGACAAGAGAAAAATATAAAATTGAGACATTAGAGGTGAGTGCAGCAAAACTAAACAAGAAACCAACATGTTCAAATGATATTTACTATAATTAAACAGTCTGGACTATTTGTTTTTGCAAAAACGCACAACTTCAAAGCTGGACAGGAAGGCTGCACAGTTTTTGGGGTATAGCTATTCCTGTAGTCACAACCAAGGTACAAACACTGCAGTCACCATCATATAGAAGAGAAAACAGAATTCTACACCAGAATAGTTCACATATGGAGAACATAATACAGTTTAGTGGCAAGAAATATTGCATATTAAGTAAGGGAAATGAAAATGTACCTATCAGTCACCATCATTATTATTCTCACACCTATATATAATGTACACCCTACACCTGAACGTAACAAGAATGCAGGTGGACAAGTACAAATAAGGCATATATATTAGTTTACGTTGCATATTGTGTATTATGCATTAGAGTAATATCAATAATGTACTTATAACACCGAATAACAAACACTTAGAACTTCACTGTATGTTCATTGTACTCCAGAATTTGGAGAATATTTTTTCTCCGCATCACAAATCTGCTAACTTAACAGAACTCGGTGCAAAGTACCAAATATATGTATTTTCTGCACAATCACATAAACAAACAAAGAGGTGCGACGACATCTTGAGCCACAGCAAGTATGGTGTACCGAAATGCCAGATCAGCATCATTAAGGGCTCTAGTATTAATGATAAAGTCAGGAAAGCTGGGAGTCATTTTCATAGCATGATAGCACAGCCATCGCTGTCATGCTAGAAGAAAACACACTGCTGTCGGGGTCAGAAAAGCAAGTAGGATCGAGGAACAGAAGATTAAACAAGACACTAATAAGAAAAAGAAAAACAGCTTTTTTTACTGCGATTTTATTCCAAAGTTTGGCGCCGACTCAACCATTTGTGGATGTTGGAAAACCCTATGGTACTGCTTTTTAAAGTTGCACACCTCCATATGGACACTTGCCACGTAAGTATGTAAGTGTGTTCAAACTCATGTGAAGTATCTTCATGCAATGCAATAAAAGTTACCATCTTGGCTATAGAAGAAGGGGTGGGATGAGCCGATAAATATAGGTTACAGACAGAAACCTGTAAGGTGCTTGAAAGACATCCTTTTTTAATTGACTAGTATTGAGTATCAAGTCAAAGTGAAAATCACCAAAATTTTCCCATGATCACTTCTGTTTGCCAGCCTGCTTCCACTGTGGAAGCTTGTCATTTCAGAGCTGAGGTCTGAATAATTAAGCTTGTAGAGCAATTTGTCTTTGTCAGCTGTCAATATGATTTTTTTCTAACAAAACTTTTGTGTATTTCAATAAGGTATTCCTTGTAAGTACACAATTCCCTGAAATATGAAAGACAGACAGCTGTGAACTGAGTAAACTAAGAGACAAGCTACACAGTTTGGGCTAATTACAAGAAAAGTGTGTAATTTAACTATAAATATCTCAAGTGACTTGCAGAACAGACTGTTCTAGCTACTGGTATATCTGGGTTTTAAAGTGGAGCCACTGGAAAGTCTGGAGCCATTGCTCATATTAAAGCATGGTTCACGGTTAACCTGCACTAGAACTTCAAACGATCACATTAGCCTCTTATCTAATGTACTCAGTCAGGCTGATAAAATGAACCATTATTCCTACAGGATCCTAAATACACTAACTTATGTTATTATTGCAGCTCAGGAGAACACGAGGTGACTTTGTGGGGATAATTGGAAATAAAAGTCGTCCTTCATTAGAGAAAATAATCCACAGACTGTTAATTACTTCCCTGTAAATTAGAAATGCAAACATTCGCTGTGATAGACATTATCGGCCATATTTTCTCATTTTAATTTCTCTACTTTTTTTGATGTGAGGCTAAATTTACTCAGGCTATGGAAAAGATTTTGCCCGTTTTGCAAGAATATACTGTACTGTGCAAATGTCTTTACATTTTTGTTCAGTGAGCCAGGAATTCTTGTACTTTCTCCAAATGGTATTGAGCAATAGTTGTCCAGGCTTTGTGAAAGTCTTTCATAGTTTTTCTTTGGGCACTGGCTACTTTTTCCACCCAAACTCTTAGACAAGTCTGTTTACCTGACCATTTTTAGAGAAACGTGTTTGGAGTTTATTTAGTTTGCTTGTTTGTCAATGCTGACCTATGAATCATTCATGTGTCATAACAGAACAGACAACTTAACAGAAAACCAATTTTATATTGTATATTTGTCACAGAAATAGCAGAAATTTGACCCGAAGATAAACTCAAAATACACATTTTAATGATGGTAGAAAAGTCTTTTTAAAAGTACAAAGTGCATGAAGCAAAACAACAAAGAAAATCCAACTCCAAATGGCAGGCAGTCACGAGGGAAGCATTCAGACAAAGACCAAAAGACTAGAGCAAGTCTATAAACACACACTTGAACAGACTGAGGGCTAATCGGAGGAATGAGACACAGCAGGGGAAATGAAGCACAGGTGAAACTAATTAAGCCAATGACAGGAAATAAAATTAAATGCAAGACCCAGAAGATACATGATTACCAAAACAATACAGGAAAATAATAACTGGAAGACTGGACACAGGAGAACTTGACACAGTAGGAAAAGGGGGGAGGGGGGGATCCAAAAACCCTGACAAAAGAACCGAGAGGTAAATCAGGCCCTTTAAGCTTCTGATCTTTCTGAGTTAGCTTTGATATTTTGATACTTCCAAACCATCAACATTTCTGTTAGACCTCATTCTTAAAAGACTGCTCAAAGAAGTCCTACTATTAATAATTCTTTGATCTTAGGTATGATCAAACCATATGTCTTTGAGGTGGTGGTAATTAAACCATTACTTAGAAACCATCACTTGACCCAACTGTCTTAGCCAATTATTGACCAATCATCACATTTTTTTAATTTCTGAAAGAGTAGTAGTAAAACAGCTAACGAGTCATCTTCATACGAATGTTTTATTTCCATCATCACATCATAGAAACAGTAAATATAAAGCAAAATGAAGAATTTTGCACAGCACTGTAATGTACTTTCAATATTTGGGATTACTATACAGCAGCTTTAGAATTTCTTGGTCTACTTTATTTGTTTAGTCATATTATATAAAAAAGTCATTATACTACATATTCCATTTACCTTAATATAACAGCTGCCTTTAGGCAACTGCTGTGATTCCATGCTATATAAATGAAACTGAACTTAATTTAAGTGAACTGAAATGCAAATGTTTGTTACTGAATTAGTCAAATTTCTTCATAGTTCATCTCATATTATGAAAGAACGAGAACTTTTCACTTTCATATGAACAACCTCATTGGTGTACAGTAAAGCAAGCCATATGTTAATGCCAGGTACCTGCTAACATAAGAAGGCAGAGTAACACCCCCACCCCCTGGTACCCCACTGTGCCCCCTCCAAAAGGAGTGCACAATGTCCCCTCGTTGCTAATTTTGGAGTAATAATTACTGCTCCAGTTTCAATTACTCTTTTTTCCTATTTTTTTCCCCCCAATCTGTCATTTAAATATTGTCTAGTAGACATTCTTATATTTGTAGGTGGATCAAAAAAAAAAAATAGCAGAAAATTAGAAAAAGACAAAAATGATTCTGAAAATGCCAACACTGGCATGTAGGTGTGTTTGGGAAACCACTCTTATTATAATTAAAGCCAGCAGAAGCAGAGACATCTTTGGTGCTACTATTCTTTTAAGTACTGAGTCTAACTAGTGAGAGTTTTTTCATATTTTTAATAAGCACCATTAAAAGAATGCCATATTAGCTATTAGCAGTTCCTGACTGCAAAGTACCCACTGCTGTACAAACAACAATCCCTGGATTACTTTAACAATGTGACAAGTGCCAGGCAGGTTCAACAAAGACTTTTTTTCCCTAAAATTCTTAAGCCGATTTATCGGTCACAATGAAGTTTGGAGATAATGATATCCAAAGGAAGAGGAAATAACACCAAATGGCATGAATATGAGATTTATGTTTGTGTGTCAGGGCTTAAGAACTGCATCGGCAGTGGGTTAAAGACTGCACCAGTCCTTCTCTATGTAGATGTAATTTACTTTAATTTGCTGCCAATACTCTTAAGCCCCTTGATGCTATGTACCACAGTTCTCTTCAATGTATCACTGAGGACAGTTTCAGCACCCTTCATTGTATTCTCCATGCAACAAGAACTGTCTTTTTTTAATTTACTAGGCTATTTTAAATAAACTGTCATGTTATTCATCATCCACCTTGTATGGGTTGCAGAATATACAAAAATGCATTATCTTTAATGGCCAATTTATTACAAAAAAACAAGGGAAACTGCAGTCTGCTGTTATGCATCTCATAGGATGAAGTGTTAGTTTAAAAACGTATTACTCCAGGGTAATTTCAGCTTCTGTTGGTTGATGTTTTATATAATAAATGTCCCTGCTTTTTGTAACTGTTTTTACTCTAGTATCCATCCATTCATTCATCCAAAGAACAAGGGAAATATGTGATTCTTTATATCCTCAAGTAATGTTAATCCTGTTTTAGAACTGCAGAACTTGAGCTGACGTAAATGAAACAGTCATGTAAAAATAAACAACTAATCTCCATCCATATAAATCCCTGCAGAAACATAAATAACCACACTGTAACCGGACATATCCTCAGGAATTTTACTTTAGCGACATTGGATTCACAATTGTAAAAAATTTGATGTAAGACTGAGATTTAGGATTTTAAGTGACACCGAGACTGAAGTTGCAGACTGATGAGCAAACGCAACCAACAAAAACAAAACAAAAGAGTTGCACTTGCACATAGAAGACAATGAATTTTAAGTGTCCAAACAAACACAGACCACAAGGAGACAGGTGAGAAAAGGAGACATGAGGAGAGTCTATCTGTGAAAAACTGACTTGTAAAAGTAGTAAAATGAATGCTGAGTTCTGACTTATCATGGAAAGTGTTAAATCCCACAGGAATATTTCCTCCCATGTCAGTCTCCCACTCCCTACACTGAGTCATGCAATTAGACCTGTAAACCAGCCCGGCACTTCACTCCCATCTCCTGCAATAAGGAAGCAGCCTGCAGGTTATCACTTCTTCGTCACAGAGCTTTTGTCAGCTATTCCGATTAGCCCACTTTATGCAATTTGAATCTAAATTAAACCATTCATCTCCCTGCATGCATGCCTTTATCCTCTCCCCGAAGATGTAGATGTTCAGTGAGGGAAAAGTGAAAATGAATGTGAGGAGTAGGGAGAGGATTCCCAATTTTCATTTTGAAAACGTTTGTCAGTGAAGGCAGGCGGGCGAGAAGGAGGGGGAGGAATTTAACTCTACGGTGGTTAATGCATCTATTCAGACGCCTCACATATGAAAAGTTCAAGAAAGGAGAAACTTAAAGAAAGAATACACAAAACAGAGAAGAAGGAGGAGGTGGGTTACTTGTCAACTGTCAAGAGAAATCAGCCACAGTGTGAATAGTTGAGATGTCTTTTGATCTTCTCGACAATTGTACATAGTGACGCATAACTCACAGATGGAAATCACTGCGTGTTTGTGTCACATTTCAGGTAGCATTTCTGAGTCTCTTAATCCTCCTAGATGCGCCGTACTGACAAAACAGGAACGCCAAAGCTTTTTTTTTCCCAAGTACCATTCAGTCAATTCGCCTAAAATATTGTAGTGAATAAGTTATCGTCTGTGTCATGTTTATTACCTGCTAATTTCTTATTCACACACTTTTTTCCAGTTACATCCTGTTATTATCCATCCCTGGGATCATTAAAAGGTCATTTGCATGTGTTTTGAAGTGAGTGAACGCGCAATCGTAAGCTTCCCTAACATATTAATAAAGACATCACAAATTATGATACTGAAATTGTACGCAATGGGGTTTTTTTTGCTTATACTATGCATGGAATGGACTTTGTCATCATATCTATAAAGGGAGTTAAAGTAATCAAGTAACATTTGGAGTACACAGAGTAAAAAAGAAAGTAAATTCATCAGTACAACATATCCAACATGTACTTTGGCCATACTTTAACTTTTTGTTTTTATGAAATTCACTTTAAATTTCCCTGATTGCTTACACGTTTTAGAAATGTGATTTGCTCTTCATAATATGAAAGCTATGGGAAAAAATAATCTGACATTCATGCACACGCATTCATCCACCCACACCCTCCACAGTCCCTTTCCCCACACTTGCAGAGATGCTAATTACAGTGACACCTTTAAGCAAAAGTTCCATTTGATCAAGGACAGAGGTGAGAGCAGGAGAGCAGTGATCCATCAAATGGCACGTTTCCTTTATATTCTGACATATCAAGAGGGCTTTAAAAATGCAGAATATTGCAGAGCTATCTGCCTAACTAGCTAGCAGTTGTTCACTATACAAATTATATATCTAAGTGATGCTGTGATCCTGCAATTCATTTGAGCTCTATCTAATTAACACTTGTGTCCATCTAGAGGGGTAATTTACTTGCAGGGTTCCGTCTGCATACCTACACTTTATTCATCAGAAATATGCAAGGGAGCTCTGCCGAGACTCATACGACACCCTGTTGCTTTTTATGCAAATGGAGCTGTGGAATAATATCTGTGGCAACCACTGCTCTTTGCTGCTTTAATAAAGTTGGTGGAAAATGAAATAAAGGTGGCTAGAATAATGATTGCAACAGAGAATTACTGTGAGCCCTTAGAGTCATCCTAAGAAGGCTGTATTGTTTTCAGACGTCTGCAGAGTCAGGCTTGTGTGGAATAAAAGCAGGCAGTCTGGCATGATATTTTTTAAAAGAAATGTTGCAAAGCCAATGTCCAAACTTAGCAGAACAAAGATTTACAGTTATTATACAACAAAGTGTGACGTAGGAAACATTCTATTATAATAATGCATTTTGAAAACAGTAAAGACTTAAATTCGTGTGATTAAACACCACGTACACGAAGGATTTAAATGATCTCAACACCAAAAGACATAAAGTGATGCACAAATTTCAGTTACACTTTAAAGTATGCATGTTACTTATTTTGTATATTAGGGATTTATTTGATTTTAGAGTATAAGTACAGGGGAAACAAAGCAGCCTTCGTGATATTCAACACAGACTTTGTTTTGCTTTTTCGAAAGGGAGGAGGTAGGATTTCACATCAACAAGAGTTCACAAAGTTTAAGCTGTGCGAATGTAACAAACAGCTAAAAATAACTGAGATAATGAAAAAAAAATCAAGCGGTGAAATGATCAGATGGGTGGTAAATAATATCCCCAGGTTAGCTAAACTTATGTGGAAGAGAAAACAAAAGTGAACTGCATTACTACATTATTATCCAAACTCTTGCACTGTTATTGAACATACCCTGTGTGCATACCCAAAAAGTTTTACTACAACAGTTCCAAGAGAACCGTGTTCAATTTTAATAACCCAAAATCAATGCTAGTGAGAACAAGTGGACATGTTCTTAATATACAATTAGAAAAGAACAACACTAAATGATAATTGTTTTCCAAATTCACAATATTGGTTGGTTATTAAAGCAGAAGCTGGACGTAAGACACTAATGTTACAGTAATTTAAAGTAATTTAAAGAAAACTCTCCTTAAGAACAATCTCAGCTTCAAATGTGAGGTGGCAAAACCTTCTCTCAAAGATGATCAACAACTGTGCTACCACTATTGAAGAAATCTCTAGACACTCGTGTGGTCTCATTTCAGACATTATTATTAAACTTAACAAATGTTAAGACAAGTCTTTCAAGGACAAAAAGAAGCTATGAGTGTGTTTGTGTGTGTGCACGGATGCGTGTAGTTGTGCATGACCACAAATTATGTTCTAGTTACCTGATAATATCTGTTGAAATGGTTGGTTGATGATAGCGCACAAGTGTTTGAAATCCCTCTCTTGTTATGTCCACATTAACTGCCAGCATCTCCTGCTAAGATATGGGAGGGGGTGTCATTTCACTGTCAAAGGCCAGGGAAAGCACAGTGCTCTCAGGACAGAAAGGTCATGTGTGTGGTCTGGGTTGGAACGTGAACATGAAGCTGAAGAGACAGCAAGACACCCAAGGCGAAAAAGGCGGAAAGAAACAAGGGGTCGTAAAAAGAGCAAGCCCGTGTGAAGGACAGAAAATGAGCAGGAGGAAGAGAGAATTCAGGAGCCAGTTGCCAAATGACAAGAGAGAAAAGCTGACAGGAAGGTGGACCGTGAGATTGTCTTCTCAGCAGCTCATCAGGAATGCATTTTGGTACACAATGACAGAGCAGATATTTTCTGGTTAAAATGTGCTATTTCTGCATGTGGTAGTATCACGAGAGCATGATATTAAATGTTGCTTATTTTTCCTTATACAAGCTTATCTGCTGCCATACCAGTTAAACAAAAGTTTGTCTGCATTAATAATCTAACATCTCTGTAAGCATAACAGGTGGTCATGGCATGATGCCTCTTTCTTCTTTCTGCTGGTTCTTTTAGGGATCACCACAGTGGATCATTTGTCTCCATCTCACCCTATTCATGCATCTTCCTCAGTCACACCAACCCTCCTTCACTACATCCATAAATCTTCTCTGTGGTCCACCTCATTTCCTCCAGCGTGGTAGCTTCATATTCAGCATCCATTGATGAATATATGAACTATCCTTCCTCTACACATGTCCAGACTATATCAGCCTTGCCTCTCTAAGTTTGCCTCCAGACTGTTGTCCATATAGTTGTTTCAAAGTAGCTCGCTGTTCCTTTTTCTAAGCTAGGGGCAGGATATTTTCCCTAAACCTGGCATCTTTCATTCCATTTAATTTCTGCAATCTTCAAGTGGTTTCTATCCCTTTCTTTTAACATTACTAGTACTCTATAACATCCATTTTTCAAGGCCAAGTCTTAGCAGTGTCATCCTGTCTCTATAACAATAGAAAAAAGCCTCTCGATCTTACTGTAACACTCATTGTTGCTCTTTGTAGGATGCACTAAAATACAGTTCCAACTAATGGCACAGAAGACCAAGTATAAAAATACAGGAAGGAGAAGAAGAGACAAAGAACATAGGTGATCACAGTGGACAAAGTTTTTCAATAAGATGAAACTGAGAGACTTTCAGTTTTCTAGTTGTGAAGTTTTTTTTTTTTTCTCAAAACAGCTACGTGGCAATAGTACGTGATGTACAAATTATTTAAATCTTCAATTTAGCATTACTTTTTCAACCATCGCTTGTCTGACACCTGGAAATAATTTGCTGCTTCAAGAGACATTTTGTGGTTCTACAAAAGAGCCTATATTGAACAGATAGAACAGCTCAGAATGACAAAAACCAAACAGTAATTCTCATGTGCTGAAAGTTTCATGATTCAATTCTAATTAAATATTCCTGGCGCTCAACTTTTGGATGTTTTCCACTAATGGCCTGGATTCAAAAACTGTCCTCCTGTCTTTTGTACATCCAAATTCTCTCTAAGTGTGTCTCATTTGCCACCAAATTGTTTGGGATAAATAGAAATGAAATGCAACTTTATTCTCTGGAGCTGTAGGATGTAAACAGGTGTACAAGCTGTCCTCAAAAAGTAATCACAGTTTTATATTGCTGGAATATTTCCTGTCTGATTTGCAAGCACGTCTTTGATTTGCACACAACAGAAATTACAACACTTTCTGTGTATCCTGCATTTTCACAACTCAAAGAAACTGCAATCTTATGTAATTAGAATTGTTCATGGCACTGTTGTAGTATGTCATATTTCCCTGAGGTAATATATTTAAAAAGAACTGCATACATGTCTATTAGCCATTATGCAGATGACAATCAGCTATAATTATCTATGCAGCCGGATGAAACAAATGACTTGTTTGAACTTAAAGCCTTAAAACCCTTAAGTTGGATTTGGCTATGAAAACCTCAGAAACAAATTGACTAGACCTACAGGAATCTTTGAGTAATTTTAGTGTACACTAATATCATTAAAATCACACATTCTCCTCATGCAGGTGAAAGCCTGCCTTCTTTCACCTAGTCTAGTTTTAAAAACTCTAAGGTGATGGTAATAAAGACTAGGAGTTCTTATTTTTGTCTTCATTGTCTCCCTATTAAATTCCTAATCCTTCACATCATGTAAAGCCTTAAACAATCATGCCCTATCATATCTTAAAGACCTCATAGTGCCTTTCATCATATGTTAGAAGTACAATAGGAGGCAGAGCCTTCAGCATAGACACCTTTAAACTTTAGCTTAAAATATGCATTTCTTTTTATAGCTAGGTCTGGCTCTGAAATATAATTTTAATGCTATGGACTTGTGATGCACTGATCACCTCTCTTTCAAATCTTCTCCCTTTCCCCCTCACTTATATGCCAATCGGTTCTCACTTTGTCTTTTCTTAAAAGGGAGGGTTTTTTTCCTACTGTCCATGTAGTACTTGCTCAAAGTAAGCAAATTTTGTGTTTCTGTTTAAAGTATAGTAAGGACCTTTTCTGTGAATTGGCACATAAAAAGTTGATCTGAACAAATTTTTAGAATTCAAATGCACAGAATGACTGATTGAAAAATAACATCAGTAAATAATTTTATGATTAATAACATTTTTTCATTAATGCAATGCAATTAGATCACTTTGTTGTTAGCAGTTTATGAAGCCTTTTAAAGTATACTCATTTTCATGTCAGTGGTGGCAGAGCAGCAGAGGCAGTATCTCTCATTGCACTGTGCTTCCTGAGATGTAATGGAAGAAATATAGACATAATTTCCTCGCAGAACTTCAGAGTTTAATTCTGTTAATGATTACTATAACAGTTTCACCTCATTTTTCATCTTGGGAGAACTGTCTTGACATATTTTTCATTGCTCACACATTCAGAAAACTTACAGTCAACTGCTTTATTTCATCTAACTTGGGTCTGAACTTTAAATAACTTTAATAAAGTGTAAATGTTTTGTTTTTTTAATATAGTGAAAACTACTGACATGACACCTACAAAAAGGCAACAACTTTTCCGTGAGAAGTCAGGACAGTGTTCTATTCTCCTCCTCATTACCTGCTCGCCAACAGGGCTGTGTGTGTGTGTGTGTGTGTGTGTAAGCATGCTGTGTATATTTATTTCAGCTTTAAATTTAATCAGAATTTATTTTCTTAATTCAGACAAAATGAAACCATAGATCAAACTCTAAACTTTGTGATACAGGTATGAAAGAAACAGTGCAAGATGCACGACAGCTGGACGACAGCTGGACAACAGCTGTGCAGGTTAAGTGGTATTTCTGAAAAACAGAGAGCTGTAAAGGGCAGCAACACTAAAAAGTAAGAGGGGTCAAGGGCAATGTGGGACCTGCAGCAGATATTATCTGTTTCGTCTTTAACATCAGAGAGCAAAACTGATATGAAAGCCTTCACTTGATGGTTAGAATGATAAATGATGGTAATAACTTCCTTTATGGTTGTTGGGCACTAAAGCAGTCATACTCTGCTATTTAATAAATCAGCAAGCAGCTGTCAATTCACCCTGCACTAGTTGCTTTGTCTCTGTCAGAGTGATGTTTGACATAATTTCCGCACAACAAACTTAGTATTAGATCTTCCCATATAACAGATTGAAATGAGACTTTAATGATCATGTCAGGAAACTTCATGTAATGAAAGGAAAAGCGAAACAAGATTCCCACAAAATTAACTAAATGCCTTGAGCACAGCGCAACTGCAATAAATCTTTCCTTTGTTACAATGAGGTAATTTCTAACATATGATTTTTCCTCTTCTTAGAAAAGAATTACTTTTAAGGATAACTTCTAATTGCCTACTTCAATCCTGTTATCCGCCCCAACAAGCTCCCACACGTTCACAAATCGCCACAGAAAAACTATCAGCCTAAATAAATCCATTTTCCACAAGCAACGGTGGCATTTAGGCTCACCTCCACTCCTAAACACTCATATAAATTCATAATCATGACTCCAATTTCTGGCCGCTGGGCGAGGCTGGGGTGAGCACTCATTATTGCCAATAGACGTGCGAATGGATGGAAGGGATAGGTGGGGGCGTCTAGCTTTTAACAGCTTGGTGGTGACATCCCCTCTCACCTGAATTATCATTAATGGCCAAGGGGCCAAAGACCTGATTAACATGGATGAGGTTTTGTCCACAGAGAAAAGCATCTTCACCCTTATTCCACACACATACATATTTTATTTCACAGCAGTGACATATATATAGCCTTGTGGAGTACACTTGACACCACAGTGAACGTCACTCGCCGGAGAAAATGCAGGGCCAATAATCCTCCGGGGTCAGAGGTTATTGGCTATTGCTGTGTTCTGGATTTCTTATTGGATCACGTGGAGAGCAGCTGCATTGATTCGATCCGAGCTTAAGTTTCAGGGAACACTCCAAAATGTATTCTTAAAGTAAAAGCAATAAAATTGTCTTCATTGTAATAGATCGACCCATGAAACAAAGCAGTAACGGGGGGGTAATTTCACTTCAATTACCAAAGCAGTAAGGTTTCTGCCTTAATTGTGAGGTGCTGTACTTTTTGTACCACTGGAGTTGCTGCTGCAGTAAGAGTGTTGTGGTTTAACATGTGAACAGACAAATCCAAAATTCCTAACAGACCATATAATTACATCATAGCTACATACCATACACTTTTGTTCCTGATTGGTTGTCTAATCCCATATTGGACAGTTCAAGCACAGTTCTAGTCAGTGGTATAACCTCCATTTCAGATCAGTGCACAAGATGTATTAAACTACAGGTAACCATAAAAAGTGGCACTTCTGCCTCAATCTGTATTACCAGATTAGCCTGGTTCCAGACCTCTGAACCATCACCCACATTTACGGTTCGTGTAGCAGCTCTGATGTTGTGCCCAACGACGGCTCTTTCATTCGGAGAATCAGCTGACCAGTCACAGCTTAGCAGGCAAAGATTGCGAATGGAAGTGTCACTTTGCTGGGTAGCAAGCAAGAGATTAACAAAGCAATATAAATTGGCTTTGTTAATCCAACTTCCAGGTATACCAACTCTGGAAACTTAGTTGATTTCGTTTTTTAATGACTGAACTCATGGATTGTTCCCATTTAATTGACAATGGTTTATATGAACTCTCAGCATGAAAGCAGATCTGAGATTTTAGATTTGTTGTCATTGTATTTCAGAGAATTCAGCTGAGCAAAACTTAAATTTGGGGACGGATGCTATAAAAAAAGACAAAAACAATCACTATATTAACATCAAAGTTCATGCACTGGCACGTTCCAGCTGTTTTAATGGTAAACGACAAAGGCAGGGTGCAATTTGTGGGGAGAAAAAAAGCATCAGAGACGGGAATATTTTTAAAACTTTCCTCCATCAGAACGATTCAGGAACCATAGTGGTCCTACAGATTATGATGCCTGCAAGTGGGATGAATAATGTTGCTCCTGTCATTAAAAGAATTTAGATATAAAAGTCAAGGCACTATTACCGAAAAAAGGTGAAGCAAACAAAAAGCAAGTAAAATAGCTAAGCTGGGTTAGAACGGACTAACAGAACAGCCTGATGGAGGCTACAAGCACCATGTGGGAGCACACAGAGATAGAACAGAGGGAGATATACACAAGAGGAGATACGGCAGAATGGACACAACTGGGGAACACAGCACAACACACAAAACACACATTCTGAGGAATAGAATTTGACGGACGAGACAGGGGAAGCAAAACTGAACATCGCACGCATGAAACAGACTATCAAAATAAAACGGGAAGTAACACATTCACTGAGGCCCACACTAAGACATGTCAGGATAAAAAACAGAAGGAATAAACACAGGGACCAGAACTAGAGATGACTGAATTTGACAAGACAGGGAAACCAGACAACCACGGAAACAGAGACAGAAGGTAAACAAATATGGAGACACTGATGACAGGACATGGAAATGAAACAATGGCAACAAAACACCATATCATAATCAAGCAATAAACCAAGAACTATATATATCAATAATAAAACTACATGGCTCTAAAAAATACTAAACTCAAGCAACTACATAACATAAACACTTAAATCCAAAAGAACGAAACATTACCAAAAACAAAATTCAAAATACAGGATCAGAGAGCTTGGAGCATGACAATTTCTGTAAAAGTATTTTAAATGTAATAATTTAATTTGCAAGAATATTTGACCTGTTTTAAATGTAACTAATTAATTTGTGCGCTATTCTCAGTCCAGTTTGTCATTTCCTCTTAATGTGGGTACAAGGAAACACATCAATTTAAATGTTTTAATGCCATTTCAACCCTTGGTTTTCCACTGCACCTTTCCATAATGTAAGCCACTTAACTTCAATATTATAAAATAATCTCAAAATCCAATAGCGCATGATGTTGGCCTGACTTCATAAATAATAAATGAATTAATAAAGAGTGTAGGTTTTCTGTCAATGAAGTTCCATTCTATGAATATCATTCTGACTTTAAATCCATTAAATTGCAACCACACCAGAGGAGATCATAATGTTTTGGCTCAGGTAATACAATTGAGGTTCACTCAGTTGTATAACCTGAGCCTGACCTGAATATCAGTTTGAAAGAAAGATTATATTTGAGCCCTCTGCAGGGGTTATTTGTTCACAGAGCTGGTGGTGCCGCAAATAAGAGCTTAAATGTCCAACTCAGCTGCTCTGGACATTAAAAAATCCTACCAGTTTACCAGAATAGAGTCTGTGAAATGCCCAGTATAGAAGCCAGGGTAGAATATAACAGTTACGTGAGTGAGTGAGTGAGTGAGTGAGTAGTACATGTCTTTTCTCCTGCATGCCTTACCTAGGTGGCATCTTCATGTACATTAGGCTTTCTAGATCTCATCTCTGCCGTTACCCAAGGTAGTGTGCAACAAGTGAGAAAGGACAACTTTGGACACATCCCCTCCTAATTCTCATAACATTTTCAGGAGTTCATGAATGAAAAAAGCTTTTAATGTTCAACACTTGATCCATCACAACTATACTACAGTTTTCTTTGAACTGCAGATAGAACTCAACCCAATAAAACATTATTTTGTGACAGGATTGGTACATGTTATGGATGGCTGAAAAATAACACATTGACAGCGGTTCAAAAGGGAACCATAATGAAAGGGGTGAAGAGAGAAAGAAAAGGAAACAGAGAACGAAAGGGGAAAGGAAAGGGGAGCGAAATATATGGTGTGTACACCAGTTCAGTGAAAGCAAACAGCTAAATTAGTCATGGAAAGGATGCAAATTTGCTTCCCCTGAGTGTTGCATGGTAGAATTACCCTGAGAGAAGCAGAGGGTGAATCATGCCAACCCCCGGCACCATGTGATTTATTAGCAAACATCCAATTCAATAAGAAAGTGCTTAACATTCAAAAAGCTGTGGAAGTCTCATAAGGTGGCATTAACTATAGGATATTACCATTTCTACTGGCAGTGGGAAGGCAAGACAAGAGACATTGGAAAAAACAAACACACCCACTTTCCAGAGTGATCTTAGTATGACGCGCCAAGTGGGACTGTGACAGACGAACAACTCACTTGGCCTTTTCCACGCACGAATGTTACTACTCATTAACATAGACAACGAGGTTCATTAATTGACACTCCAGCCCAAAGAGCCTCTCTGCTTTGAAAGGGCATGGAGAGGGGGGGGAGAGAGGGAGAGGGGGGATGCTGTAAAATAACTGTGAGGAGAGGAAGAGAGATAGACAGGGTGCTACATAAGCAAAATGAAATTGCTGTTGCACTCCTGCATAGAAATTAAAGTTTAAGTGGTCCTGGATATCCGGCACACTTATGTTTTCTAAGTAAAACTATTAACAAGTCTCAAAGAACTCTCAAAAAAGTATTCCACGAGCACGTACATTTACGTGGTGAGATATAAACAATTTCTTTCAGGAGGTGTTTTGTAAGAAAGTGTATTTTCCTCTCAACTGGTACTTTCATTGTTTACCAAAGGATTTGCAGACATGAATAATTAGAACCCTAGACAAAAAAAAACCAACATAATTTGGCAAAAAGTAAGAAACTACTTTTTAAGGTGTTTTGTAATCTCTCAAGTCTCTCTCAATGCTCCCAAGACACTATCTTTTCAACAACAACAAAAAAAAACCCTGTCAGAGCAGGAACCCAAGAACTCTTACAGAATCTCAGAAACTTTTTATATGTATTTCACAAACAGTAAGGGAGATAAATAAGAATAAATAAGAATAAGTCATTTGCTCTTGGACCCAAAATAATTCCTGTTCTGGCCTTAATGATTGAAACAACACTATTAAAGTGGTCAAACACTGGCATCAAGACTGTTGAAACCTTCATACAGTAGAAGCAAAATACTTTAGTCGACTTACTCAATAGCTGAAAAAGACTTTTGAAAAAGCTCAAGCAAAACTGTAATGATCTTCACATAACATTTTAGCAGAAATTTAGGTCGGGCTCTAATAACAGCTCATGGTCATACACTCGACAACAAACTTTGTTAGGTACAACGACCTCCTGAACTTCAAATCAAGTATCAGAATGGGTAAGAGGTTTATTTCAGTTACTTTGAACGTGGCGTGCTTGACGTGCTGCTCTGAGTAGCTGCTCTGAGTAGCTACTCAGTAGCTGAGTAGAAGCCGCTGAGGTTGTGGGATTTGTCCACACAACTGTCATACTGGTCGCTGAACCTAAAGAACAAAAACAGACTTCAAGATATAGTTACAATGTATCGTAAAATCGCACATGTGAACCTGAATGATCTTCCTCATCTGTACAAGGCTGACACCTTGAAGAAGGTCCATTGTTTCTGGCTTTCCTAGGCACCCTTGTAAAAAAAAACAAAAAAACAAACAAACAAAAAAACCTTTTCCTTCCACCTTGTTGCAGATACTTGTATGCCAATGCACAGGACAGACTCAAAAGCTCATTTGTCCCAACTTCCAAAGTTACTTGAATAACTCATTATGTTCTCAATATTAATGTTGTTTTTTTGTCTATATTTACCACTTGTTTATTGCATTTTGCTTGATGTGTGTGTGATCTGGGTGTATAAAGAATTCCTCCTTGACAGATATCCTTGAACCATCTCTAGGGTTTACAGAGAATGGTCTAAAAAAGAGAAAGCATCCAGTGAGCAGCAGTACTCTGGGCAAAAATGTGTCTGTTGATGCCAGACACTAGGGAGAAATGGTCAAACTGCTTCAAGCTGATAGGTAGGCAACAGCAAATCAACTAGCCACTTAATGTAAAACCAAGGTTTGCAGAAGAGGATCTGTGAATGCACGACACATGGAAGCAGATGGGCTACAGCAGTAGAATATCACATGAGTTCAGCTAACAGCAGGAAACTAGGCTACAATTCATAATAATCAAAACTGGACAATACACATGGGAAAAAATTGATGAGCCTCAATTTCTGCTGCAAAATTCATATGGTAGGTTCAATATTTGTGTGTGTGTATCTATCCTGCCTTGCTCAAGCTGCTGATGGTGGAGTATTGTTGTGGGAGATGTTTTCTTGGCACACTTTGGGACCCTTAATGCCAACAGAACACTGGTTAAATGCCAGAGTCTTCAGGAATATTGTTATAGACCAGTTCCATCATTTTATGACCACAGTGGACCCAACCAATGTACCACATCACAAAGCTTAAATCATCTCTGAGTCATTTCACTATATTGAATAGTGACAATTTAGTTTACTGTAGTGAAATGGCCTCTACAGTCACTAGATGTCAGTCCAGTAAAGCAGCGGTCCCCAACCACTTTTGCGCCACAGACCATTTTATGTCCGAGAATATTTTCACAGATCAGCCTTTAAGGTGTCGCGGATTAATGCAACAAAGTAAAACTACCAAAAAAAGAAGATTTATTCATAACACACGGGAAAAGACCCAAGGAAACCGAGTTAACGATAAAACACAATAACAAAATAACAATACAAACCCTGAAAACCATAAATTTCACACCGGAGCCTCAACTCTCGTGACCCAGTACCAAATGATTCACGGACCGGTACCGGTCCATGGGCCGGGGGGTGGGGTCTGCTGCAGCAACACAGTGAAACAGGAGACTGGCATCATGGATGCACAGCCAAACACATATCAATCAACTCTGTGATGTTAACATACCAGTATGGATGAAAATCTCTGAGAACTGTTTACTGTGACTTGTTGAATCTCTGTCACAAAGAACTGAGCAGTTCTGAAGGCAAAAAAGGGTATTTTCCCACATTCCCCCTTTTATCCAGTATCTCTTTGTAATAAATGCAAAGATACTATAAAATATAATCTATATTATCTTTAAATCATTATTATTTGATAGCGGTAACAATTTAGGTGTCTCAATTTAACAGTGACAACAAGAAGATCCAGGTAAAAGACATTAAATAGTGATTAGAACACTTGAGATGTGTGTGTAAGCATCACCTACAATGTTTGTGGAAGTCTGTGTTTTCAGTCAGGTCAGTAGAAACTGATTGTAAAAACCAGCTCTCACATTTCAAAGTCAGATTTGTATATGAAGGGGCAAATGATGGAGTCATTAAAAATGATTACCTAGCTGACAAGATGTTAAGTATGCTACCACGAAAAATGTAATTATCTATGTCTGTCTCTCAAGGATATATGTGCACGACGAGGCCGATTGAAAAAGAAAATTCAGAAACCTCTGGTGAGCCACTCTTTTTGATATGTAATTTAAAATTGATTTTGATGCTGCACATATTCAATCATGTCACGTAAGGTTAACAGTGGTTTGATGGCAATTTACCAGCAACACTAGGAGTCATTTCAGTTATCACAGCAAAACAAACAGTAATATTGCCACTGTATTGATACAGCGGTGCTCTTTAACCCTCTCCGTGGAAAATTCTGTCTTGAAAAATGGGTTTCCAAGCTGCATGTGTTGACATCAAGTACACATTATTTGACAGACAGGCAGCATATTATGGTTTCTACAACCCCAAAGCTAAAAAAAAAAAAAAAAAAAAAGAAGTTAGGGCATGAAGAACAATGTCAATAAAAACAGAATGAAATGATTTACAAACCTCATAAACTCATATTTTAAACATAAAGGAACACAGAATACATTAAATGTTTAAACTGAGACATTTTACTCTTTCATTAAAAATATTAGCACATATTGAAATTGAAGAGAGCGATACGTCTCAAACACATTGGGGCCCTCAGGGTGCACTGCATAAAAATGGGCACGGTTCTGTCATGGAAATCAGTGGATAGGCTCAGGAGCTCTTCCAAAAATCATCACTGCTGAAAGTTATATACAGGTTTTACAGCAACATATGCTTTAATCCAGATAGTAGGGGGAAGGCCTTGCATAACATACTGTATGTCTTGCATGTTTCAGCAGGACAATGCTAAACCACATACTACATCTATTACAACAGCATGGCTTAATAGTGGAAGGGTCCACATGCTAAAATGGTCTGCTTGCAGTCCAAACCTTTTACCAAATTAAAACTGTTTGCACATCACAAAACAAAAAATACAGCAAAGAAGACTCAGGACTGAGCAGTGAAAATTCTCTATCAGTAAAGAATGGGATAATATTCCTTTCGCAAAAGTCCACTGGTCTCTTCATATCCCAGATGTTCAAACAATCTGAAAGAACAGAGGATGCTACATTGCTGTGCCCAAGAACAGCAAACCCTCATCCCTGAACGATTACCGGCCAGTTGCACTGACCTCGGTAGTAATGAAGGTGTTTGAGAGGCTGCTGAAGAACATCATCTCCTCCTCCATCCCAGACACCACAGATCCGCTGCAGTTCGCCTACAGATCCAACAGATCCACAGAGGATGCCATCGCCCACGTCCTACACACCACTCTCAGCCATGTGGACAAGAAACAGGGTAACTATGTGCGAATGCTGTTTGTTGATTACAGTTCAGCGTTTAACACAATAGTGCCCTGCAGACTGTTCACAAAGCTGAGGGATCTGGGACTTAACAGCCGTCTGTGTGCATGGGTGTTGGACTTCCTCACTCGCAGAACTCAGGTGGTGAGGGTGGGCAGGTGCTTCTCCAACAGCATCACCATCAACACAGGAGCACCTCAGGGATGTGTCCTCTCGCCACTGCTCTACTCCCTCTACACTTCAGACTGTGTGGCCACCCATGGCTCCAACACCATTGTGAAGTTTACTGACGACACAGTGGTGTTGGGTGCCATCTCCAACAACGATGAGACGGCCTACATGGATGAAGTGAAGAATCTGGCATCATGGTGCCAGGACAATCACCTCCAGCTGAACGTCAGCAAGACCAAGGAGCTGGTGGTGGACTTCAGAAGGAGTCAGCACAGAGACTACAAGCCCATTATCATCAATGGAGCTCCAGTGGAGAGGGTGCAGTCCTTCAAGTATCTTGGTGTCCACATCTCCTCAGACCTGACATGGGCTGCCCACATTCAGGTCCAGACCAAAAAGGCTAGGCAGCGCCTGTATCACCTACGACAACTGAGGAAGTTCAGGGTCTCTCCAAAGATCCTCAGGATTTTCTATACAGGCGCTGTGGAGAGCATCCTCACACAGAACATGACATCGTGGTTTGGGAACAGCTGTGTGAAGGACCAAAAAGCTCTCCAGAGAGTGATCCGTACAGCAGAACGCTGCTGCAGGATTGCTCTCCCCCCGCTTCAGGACACCTACACCAGGAGATGCCGGACTAGAGCAGCGCAGATACTGAAGGACCCGTCCCATCCTGGCAACAAACTGTTCCAACTTCTGCAATCTGGTAGAAGGTTCCGCATCATCCGGGCAAGGACAGAGAGACTCAAGAGGAGCTTCTATCCCCAAGCCATCCGTGCCCTAAACACACACACCCGCCCTCTCACATCATCTATAATTGACTGAGACAGGACTCTTCCAGACACTAAACCAAGGCACAATGTACATTTCAAATTCCTTTTTTTTTTTTTAAACATGTTTATATTGTCTATCCTGTAAAATAGTCAGATGTCTATTCATATTAATGTACAGAATCCACCTGCTTGCTGCTACTACTGCACATTCACCCAATGTATATACTATATATATATATATATATATATATATATATATATAATGTTCTTCCTCTACACCCCCCCCCAATTTTTTGCACATGTCGAGGAGCGTGTCAGGCTACATTTCACTGTGTGTTATACTTGTATAACTATGCATGTGACAAATAAAGAACCTTGAACCTTGAACCTTGAATAGGTGTAAATATGGCCATGACCCAACTTTTTGCAGATGTGTTACTTCCATTGATTTCAAAATGTCTTGCTGGACTGTCTCACTGACATAAAATTGTGGATGCTGTTACATTTTTTAAATGTGGATCAGTGAAAAACAGAAGGGGTACTCTATTCAGACCTTCTGAACTTCACTCGTTGTTTAAAGATCTTGACCCTCTGGAAAATTCCCAAACATCCTTGCAAGGGTGTGAGGCTGCTTTTTCACAGCAGTTTCACATTTGAAAAACAAAGAAATGCTGTTTAATATAAATTGTGAAGGATAAGAAGTTTCTCTCCTCTGCTTACTTCACTTCATCCACCCTTGCTTATTGGAATAGCCTCTTGTCCACAGTTTGCTCAAAATGTGGCAGCTCGACTCCTGACAGCCACAGGCAAACAATACAATATTTTGGCCCTTTTACACTGGCTCCCAGTGTGTTTTTGAATAGATTTTAACATTTTTTAAGTGACTAAATGGGTTAGCATCTCCCCATCATTCTGATCTTTTAACCAAGTGTGCTCCTTTAAATTAGGACCTTACATCTTCAAAACTATTTTTTTGAACATAGAACATGGGTTTATGAGATATGCAAATCACTGCATTGTTCAGTTTTTATTTACATTTTACACAAGTCCCAAAGTTTTTAAACTGGTAATGTATTTAGCTGGGAGGTTAATTCATTTTGTATTTTGATCATTTATTTATTTATGTCATGTATAAAGCAAGAAACTTGCAAGGAAACATCTGCTCGTGATGATAAAAAGCAGCATAACAAATGAAAATTAATATTAGCACTGTATTCTTCTACTCTATATGCATATTTATTGTACACTATTGTACATAGTGTACACTGAATGACTCCGACAAATTTCAAACTAATTACTTCCCTAATTCCCCTAAACTTGGCACCATCCCTGGACTCAGCATATTTTTTTATGCTAAGAATAAACTCATTAATTATTGGAGAGGGAATACGTTTTGCTACTTTGTAGTCATCACAAATTAATATAGAAGAGAAAAAAAAAGCTGTAAACAGGAGAGTTTACTGTAAAACTAATATATCTACTTGAACTCTTCTTGCTCCGGGCGATTGTTTTCAGCTTGAACAACTGTTTTGGTTTGCTCACTAAGATATCTGTTTTCAAAAAGTGAAACAAATGCAAAAAATGTTTTAGGGCTAAATATGATGTCAATGTAGATCTGAACTTTTTCACAGTAATAGAAAGGTCACTTCTTTTTAAGTACCATGCTTATCATGCATTAACTGTCATGATTATTCTACTTGTTAAATTCATGCCTGAAGATCTATTTGTACATTACACTGATAAAACAGAGCCGTAGCCGTAGATACAAAAAAAGAAAAGGTATCTGTTCAACATCTGTCTCCAAAGATGTGAAGAGACATTACAAGATTTTCATTGTGTCTTCATTTTCCATTAAAGCAGTGTTTCTCAAATGGGAGTAACATACAGTCTATTTGGGCTGCTGGTACCACTCAGCACCCCCTATTTTATGAAAAATACTGAAAAAAAATCAAACATACATAGTCCTAAAATATTCAAACTTTAATTTGTTCAACCAGTCCCTGGTTTCAATTCAACTCTTAGGTCTCATAATCTGTCATTTACTAAAAAACCTCGAAGAAGAAAAACATGAGCAAGTCACTTTTTAGTATTTAATCACCACAGTAATTGAATTTTCATTCAAACGAAGCAGCAATACAGGTGAAAATACAAAGAAGTAATCCACATCTGTGTCCTTTTCCCTACCCTGTGCCTGGAAAAGAGTTTGATCGCTCAGTTACCTCCCTGCCGTAGACTGTGACAAAATTAGTTTGAAACATGGGCTTTTGCTTCACTGCAGATCTGATACAAAATCTTTGGGCACCTGACTGAAGGTCAGACAGACCGAAACGTAATTTAATTAATACTCTTGCAGTAAGCGAGACAGTGTGTGGGAGTTCCGTTTGATTGCTTTTATGAAGTGCAACTTATCGGAAAGACTTATTTAAATGCAACTACAATGTCATCTTAGTGTCACTGCATGATGCCAAAAGACTGGTTTGAACTGAATTTAGTGATGTATTTTAAACATTTTCAATGCAGCATTTAATTGGGGTTTTTTTTTTGTGCTTGTTTGTTTGTTTGTTTTAAATAAATAATATAAAGGCTTTTTTTCTCAAAAAAGCTTTAGTAGTTGGAGGAAGTTCTTTGTATTCACAGAACAATTATTAAATGTCTGTGAGCAGTGCCTCCCTAGTCTTTTATTTGCATAATGAAATTATTACCTTAATTAAGACGTGTTTCTATTTAGCTTGATATCATTTACACATTAACACATCTGCCTGTTTTTGATACACGCTTTTTCATTTTGTGGCTTCCTTTTGCAAAACAAAGGTCTCTTCTTGGAGACAACAGCTGCAGCCATATTTAAAGACACAACATTGTTGTTTGTCCATGAACGGCACACATTTTTTGATCTAATGGCCTATTAACTGAAAAACTGTCTGCGGAATGCAAAAGTGTTGAATCTGTTAAAATGCAAAACACTTATTTTCCATCCTTAATTCTTCTTGGAAGGTAATGTTTATATCACTGTTGAGTCATACCTCTTAGCAAAACGATTCTCTGTAATGTTAATGAGTTGGTTTTCTAATAATTCTGCTTTGAATCGACACCTCATTAGCATCCTTAGAGCTTTCTGTTTTTTAAGCTGCCAAAAATGACCTTATTGCCAGTTGAAAACGCCTACAAGTAAAGGCAGTGAGCAGCTAGCAAGCTATCTGCATCAAGAGACACAGGACAAAATCACTTCTACACAAGACTGAATATATTTGGACTAGCACTTGACAGGTGGTGAGAAAGAAGACTCCAATTTCCCCAAAAGGAGAAAGTTTCCCTCTCTTATGCATTATGACTTGCAAAATTGGCAGCGGTTTCATTCCAGGGTGAGAGTTTCTTGAATTCATAGATACACATCGGTAAGGAGGCAATTTGCTCATTATTTCTATGGAGGGATAGAAACCATCCTGTGGTTCACTGCAAGCTGAAAGGAAAACACATTATCACACAGACAAACACATTAAACCAAGAAGGACAAAGCTATCAAGCAGAAGACGAGCGTCCACACCAGCAGGCCACAGTATTTGCTGAGCTTTTCGATGAAAAAAAGCATTCGGAATCAATTTTCAAGCCATGATTGCAAAAATGTCAGTATCTCAAACCTATCGTGTGAAAAAATAAAAAACGTGGAAATGGAGGCTAATATACATTAGAAAGGATATCAAGATGCTTCGAAAGCCAACTTTAGAGAACGTGTACAATGCAAAAACATTTCTAAATGATTTTAGATGATATATATGCCAAAAAAGAATAACACTAAACATATCTTGAAATTGAAAGCACTCAGATATTAATAAAACTTTGCTTTCACACTGTGATGACGACAACACACCATGAACATGAGAGGAAAAATGCTGAAAGCCGAATATGATTACTTTCCATTCATATCCATGTTTTATCTCCTTTTTAAAATCTTTATCTCTGAGTTAATGGTTATAGTTGATTGCATCCAAGATAAGAAAAAAGATAGCAAGAGGAACCCTTCACATTTTCACACATTGAAATCCCCCTTATCTATCATATCATATCTGTCAAAACCAAACTCGAGTTTTCTTTCAACAAAGTATGGGGGGGGCAGTCTTGCACATTCAGCTGCACTGTCTTTGTGCAGTGATAATCAGAAATTAGATAATGAGAAATTAGCCCATATCTCATTAAGATGAAGGGAGAATAATGTCTCTTGGGGTCAGAGGGTAATCCCTGCCTATTGCGTCCTGGCCACATTGCCAGGCAATTAAGCACAAGAAAATGAGAACCCAAGGAGCACTATGCACTTATTAAAATCCTAGTAACAGGGGGAAATGTGGGAAGTATGGAAAGAGCATAGCAAAAAGATTTTTTTTTAAAGATTTTAAAGCTTTTTATTTAGCTTCAAAAAAAAGCAAAAACTTGTGTGATATTTTACGTATTTTTATCAAGGTTTTTCCCTCTGGTGGAATATTTGTAAGATTCTCATCTTCCCAAATCTTTAAGTGAAAAACCACATGACGAATCGTGATGCAGCATTTAAGAAATAATCAAACTGTATGATTCAGTCTTCAGTCTCCTTTGCATCAAGGAAGAGAAAAACAAACTGATACCTACTACTTCCTTGCACAGACATAGAAGAAACAAGAGACGCCAGAGACGAAAAACCAACCTGATGCTTGCCAGCACCATTCTGCATCCAATTATGATGTATTAGGAGAGGTACTAAGCTATCAGAGAAGCCAGCAAATCTGCCCTGTCTCAATGAGTTGCAACATTTCCAGGCATACATTTTCCATTGATTAGAGTAGCTCAATTCACAGTCTGCAGTTTATCACTGCTTTGGGACCGGTAATCAATTCTCTAATGCCGTTTGAGCCTATTCACTGGAGCTATGATCCAGTCGTCACCAAGCAGATACACACATACACACAGCCATGCCCACTGATATTGTGGATGTAGCCCTGTGTACATCCAGGCCCACACCACATATAACCCAGATGGCCATCATAAAAGCAGAGGACAGCTCTAAAATATTAACTTACCAAGTGTAGCAGTGATGGGGCACTGTCATCTAATGGTATTATCAAAATGAGTGCAGCTCTCCTGAGGCAGACTCTGGTTCCTGATTACCAAGCAGTGGTGGACCCTGTTTGTGACCAAATCTGATCAGCATAGCACCAGACATAGGGAAGGCCAGTCAGGAACTCAGCCCGAAGGCCCCTTATCTCTACCGACAGGCCGTTGGTCCTTTATAGGCAATGATGTCCTCCCAGGAATTAATCTGATTGGGGTCTGGTGGAAGATTAAGTTCCAGTAAAACTGCTAAAGGAAAGGTATGGTCCTAACCTCCCTTCTAAGCCATTCCTTTCTTGGATCAGATGGAATTACATTTTGAGACTTTGTACAGAGCAGAGGGAGGACAGGACTGCATCTCTGAATGTTTGCTTCAGGCAGGGCTTCAACTGAAATTAACTGACCACCGCTACCTTAGACTATTATCACTGAGATCATTTTTACACTGAAATAATTTGGTGAAATAGGAGCCATGAAGCTTCAAACCTAAATTAAAACAAAGCCTTACCTAATTCTGCATTTGATCCATCATCATCTGCCTTGCAAACAAAATATAATATTAACATTCCTCTCCTGGTACTGATTAAATCCCTAAAACCCTATCACAGGTTTTCACATTTGTGAAAATAAATACTTTTAAATGGCTTAGATGTAACACTGCCCCTCTGCCTTTATCAGTTTAAGTAGATGTGTGAATATGCAACATTATCAATTCTTTTATCCCCTATGGTATCATACAGCTTCAAATTTTGACTGTCTATAAAACAGCATAATATAGTTTTGAAACCCATATCATTTGTATCTGTGAATTATATCTGACAATCAAGAAATCACTGAAATAGGACCAAGTGAAGTAGACTAAAAGATACTCAAAAGCCAGACATTATGGCAGGGTCAAAGGAAATTCAGGAAGAAATGAGAGATACAATAATTTACAGCAATTCTGCAAAGATGAGTGGGCCAAAATTCCTCCACAGCGCTGTAAAAGACTCATTGTCAGTTCTTGCAAACAAAGGGCCATGTAGGTTTGGATTTATTTCCCCCCTTACTAAATAAACGTCTTCATTTAGAAACTGCATTTTGTGTTTACTCGTGTTATCTTTGTATAATATTTACATTTGTTTGATTATTTGAAACATTTAAGTCTGACAAACATACAAAAAAAAATACTGAAAACACTTCAGGTGCCATATAATGACACATGTAGGATCTTGGTCAGGCTTTCAAGATAGACAGCTGCAATCCATATGTTTTTGACTAGTAAGCTTAGTATATAGGTTTGGATGCACCAACTGTGACTTCACCACAGCCTCATAAGCATTTAAACTGGCGCACAGGGCACACTGGACTCTTCCCCTGAATGATTAATGTTGCGACTCGGAAACAAAAAATAGCAGCAGAAGAAGTCAACACAAAGCAAAGCAAGTCATAGACTCATATTGCTTCATGAAGGTAACAAAAATCAAGAAGTGCATGACAAACCAAAACAACACCAAAATGCAGTGTGCACCAGCTGCAAGTGTATACTAGGTGTAAAGTCCCTTCTTTTCATGCTGTGCTGAAAACTGTTGTGTAAAAGTTTCAATTACCGTATTTTCCGCACTATAAGGCGCACTTAAAATCCTTTAATTTTCTCAACAACAAAAGATCGACAGTGCACCTTATAATCCGGTGAGCCTTATGTATGAATTCTGTGCTTACAGACCTCGAACCGATTTTATGTGGTACACGGCGCTTAAAATTCTGTCAAAAAATGTTTTAGTGTGACTTTGGGAAGCTACGAAGCTGCACCGCTTGATGGATTGTCGGAGCATTACGGCTCCATAGTCAAGAGCCTCGCAGAGTAATCTGGGTCCAAAACTCAGTCTGCTTCAGGTCCCAAAGTTAAACGAGCAGTGCGGCATCACTGAGAGTTAAATACTGTCTAAATTATTTCATCTTTAATAAAATGATCAGTGTTGCTGCTTTACCAGGTGTAACAATGAAGTTTAACATCCAGGCATCCAACAGAATTTATTAAATTTAACGGAGTTAGAAGTTAGCAGAAAGTTAACTCGCTAGTTTCCACCTAAACATGAT
Organism: Simochromis diagramma; assembly: GCF_900408965.1. Taxonomy (NCBI): domain Eukaryota; kingdom Metazoa; phylum Chordata; class Actinopteri; order Cichliformes; family Cichlidae; genus Simochromis; species Simochromis diagramma. The sequence continues at coordinate 2,517,137 of NW_024387200.1, read as the reverse complement.
CTGACTGAGAGATTTCTGAAAAAATTAAAACGTACAGCTCTGCTATCACTTCCAACATAAATGAAGACAGAAAACTAAACAGCAGTGGCGTTTGTAGGGTTACTGAAGTTGGACTAGCTGGTATATAATGATGTGCTACATGATCGCTCGCACACAGCTATGTTAGCATAACATAAACAGTGAAGCTGGAGGAATAATGCTAACTTTTTTCCACTCAATAAAAGTTAACGTGAGGGTTCCCGATGGTCAGGAACAAATGCAATCGCATGGCAGGATGCTGTAAACGGACCAAACTTCAGTCAAGAGAACAAGTGAGATAATCCATCCACAATACGAGGTTAGTCATAATGTACTGCAACAACATGGGAATAGAGCAGCTGCGAGAGAATTCAACATTAATGAATCAATGGTACGGAAGTGGAGGGAGCAAGAAGAATGAGTTGAGTAAAATTTGACTTATCTGACTGTTTTGTTTCGCTTAATGTGCCTTATAATGCGGTGCGCCTTATGTATGAAAACAGTGCGTCTTCTAATCCAGTGCGCCTTATGGTCCGAAAAATACAGTGATTCATTCCATAAATGTGGTAATAATAGCTCATAAAGGAATTGCCTATTTGTGTTTTAATCACAGATGGTTACATTTTGTTGTTGTCTTTATGTTGTTTCTGCTACTTTCTTATTTTTATTAGGGTAAACTATAGTGTCTAAAGTAAAGTCACAGGCAAAAATTATATATTTAATAATACTTTCATTCAGTGGATTAACTTGACATAAATCAGCCCTTAATTGTTTATTGTTTAGTCACAGAATTCTTTAAATGATATTTAATCCTTGGTTCTGATGCCCAAAACTTCCATATAGAGGCTCATTTGCAAACATTCCAAAAAAACACTTTGGAATACATTAATAAAATTTAATTTGTTTTCTCCCATGGTTTGGGAATGATAAACGTAAATACCAACTTCTGAAGCCTAGAAGTAAAATAACCTCTGTATTCACTCAAAAACACACACAGTGCTCCAAAATGGCTGCCACTATTTGCCATTAAAAATCCAGAGAAGCACAAAACTTACTTTGGTGTCTGTGTGTCATCCAAGCGGTTCCCCAGCTGGAACTCATGGGATTTGCTGCGGTGCAGAGCGGTGAAGCCTGGCAAAAGATGGATAAGTTTGCGGCTTGGCGGAGGTGGTGTTCCTGGGGCCTTCACCTTATTCCTTCGCCGCATGGGAGGAGTGCCAGGTGGGGTCATGGTGTTGACCACCAAATGAGTCCGAGGAGGGGTGTGACCAAAATGCCTCTGGCGGGGTGATGGGGGCAGGGAGCGATGACCAGAGTCCAAGGGAGGGAAAAGCCCTGAAGAGGGGCTGTCGACAGTGAGTCGATCGGCATACAAAGGGGGGGCCAGGGCCTGTGGGCTGTGGCACATGTGCTGGTTGTACTTGGACTGGACTTTGGGGCTTTGAGAGAGCTGGAACCGAATCCACTGACTGGCCTCTGGCTGGCACACCGGAGTGTTTTCTTTGCCAGATTCTGATGTGGGCCACTGAATGGACCAGTCTTGTTTGGTCTGGCTCCCTGTTGAAAGTCCACAAAGACAGAGACAAACATCTGGTTGTAACATGTTGCTAAAATACATTTTTCACAATTTTACAAAAATAACAAAATAACATATTTTAGCTGCACGTAGTGGTTTCAACTCATGCAAATAGTTTTGGTTTAGTTTGTCCAGGTGTGGAGATATCCGTCTACAATTCAATATCCACCTACAGTACTGTACGAAAGTCTTGAGCCGTCCCTCAATTCTTTATTTTTTGCTGGGAAAAAGTGGAATAGGTGCAGTGATTCATTGACTCATCCAACAACGAACATCAAAAGATATAAGGCAAAAACAGAGTTTGTACAAATAAAACAAGCTTCATGTTCATTCTTCAACCCAGCCTGAACTCTCTTAAGCAGTTAGTCTTCAGGAATAGTTCTCCAGGCTTCTTGAAGGACATTCAAAGCTCTTCTGTGGATGGTGACTGCTTTTTGCTCCACTCTCACACTTCTTCAGTAATGTTGAGCTCTGGGCTCTGGAGAGGCCAATCCATGTCTGATAATGTTCCATTGTGTGTATTTCTATCCAGGTATGCTTTTACTGCTTCGGCAGTATGTTTGGGATCACTGTTATGATGAAAAATAAAGCTGATATATAACAGCTCTAAGGCCATGTTCAGAAGGTACTGCATGTTGGCTCAAAATCTGAATGTACTTTCCGCATTCATAATTCCAAAAAACATTACATACACCACTGGCTGAAACGCAGCCCCAAACCATGACAGAGTCTCCAACATGTTTATAGACGGCTGTAGACACTCACTCTTGTACCTCTTTCTCGACTCGCTCTGTACCTCTAACAATTTGAGTTAACGTGTTCAAATTCTGACTCATGACTGTATATGACCTGTTGCCACTGAACTGATGACTCTGTCAGGTCTTGTGCCTTGCTGGATTTCTTCCTATTTCCTTACATGACTGTATGTACTTTTGTGTACTTAAGTACAAGAACTTCACTGAAAATGAGTGAAAAAAACAGCCAATTTAAAGATCTTAAAAAAAAAAACAAACCCTGAATAACTATAGCTTAAGACCATTCTTAAAAATCACTAAAAACTCCTTGGAAAAAAACAAAGGTTTGAGGGGTGACTCGTGACTTTTGCATAGTACTGTGTGCAATATATTTTACATGGAATAATAAATGGAATTCTGTTCATGTTTCTCACAGCTTTGTAAAAGACTACCCATGAAAAACTAAAATACAACATTGCTCTGCAAAACAAAAAATACTTACATTTTTTTTTTAAATGAACCCAAAACAAAAACTGTCTGTATATCAAGACACAACTTAGATTAAAGGAAGAAGTTATTTTTTTGTAATTTGAGCATTTTGCAATAAAATGGTGCAGTTAAACTAAGCACGTTCTTCGTGTGTGTGTAATACTAAAATATCCATAAGCATTTTTTGTCTTAATTGAAGCATTTGATGAAGTCCTAGAGCAAAGAATATATTTACAACAAGTTAACTGCATTAATCTGAGCAATGAAAAATACATTTTTTCCATTATCTGATGTGAGCACACGAGCAGCAGTGGTGTTCAAATATGCTGGCGTGGAGCAGATTAAGCATCGCTTGATGGAGGAAGAGAATGAGAAATGGAAAAGTGCTCAAAAACAGAACAGGGCAAAGCTGCATGAGTTAAAACACAAGCTGACTTTTACTAAAACTAAACTTTCAGCTGAATGACAGAGAAAGATCAACAGAGAAAAAAATACTTGAAAGTGAGCAGCCAAAATGAGTGTTTTTGAGTTCAGATGACAATACTTTACCTCCATTATTGTGCAATTTATCCTCCTCAAGTTGTTCTTCAGAAAGAAACAAAAAAGGAATGTGTTTATTGATCTGGAAGAGAAACGACTGAAATAGTGTGCAGTATTCTATCCGTCTATCTACACAACCAAATGCACAACCAAAAGGCTATTTAGAAAAATAAAACATAAAGTACAATTGATCCTGGGTACATCAAAGCAGATGCAGCATCTCATGCATGACTGAGTGTGCACAAACTTGACCTCACAGTTTAAAAAAAAATGTTTTTGACCGTCAAGCCACCATTAATGCAAATTTTCTGTCAACAACCCCATACTCTCTTCTTTTTGTGTGCCATTATTTTTTTTCTTCCATCTGACATTGTCTCTAAGGAACTATAAGCAATGCAAATGCACACACTTTCACAATGGCAACATCAAATGAACCACGAAAATATCAGCAATAAAAAGTCCCAGAAGAATTGCAAAAGTTAGAGGAGGGTGGGGGCGATGGGGGTAGTGAGCAGCTTTTCTATAATGTTATGAAGAAGATGCTGGAAGAAATGATGAGTTATGGGAAGAGACAACTGAAGACACAAGAGTCCTAATATATGGCAAGTTTCAAGGGTGTCTTTTTTTTTCTTTAAATATTTTCATTTGTTCTGCATCTGAGAATTTTTAATAGTTGCTAACACATCACCACCCTACAGAGAGCTGGTTCCACAGGAGAGGGATCTGGAAGATAAAGGCTCTTCCTCCTATTCAACTCTTAAATACCAGTACCCAAGAAACGGCAAGTAAACCAGCAGCGATCCAGAGTAAAAATCTGGTTAGATAAGATTTTTAGGGGTGAGTACAATAACCTCAGTTTTATCTAAATTTAGAAGCAGAAAAATTAGAGGTCATCCAGGTCTTCATGTCTTTAAGACATCCCTGCAGTTTAATAAATTGAGGTGTGTTATCTGGCTTCATAGATAGATAAAGTTAGATGTCATCTGCATAGCAGTGAAAATGTATGCTATGGCTTTTAATGACGGTATCAAAGGAAAGCATGTATGATGTAAAAAGAATAGGTCCCAGTACAGAACCCTATGGAGCTCTATAGTTAACCTTTGTGTGTGAAGAGTGTGTTAGATAGATATGATTCAAACCACAGCATCACTGTGCCTATAATCCCCATGCCGTTAATGCCGTTTCCCTATTGTAATGAGCTGTGAACCCTGATTGAAACCCCCCCCCCCCCCCAAAAAAAAACTCCCCTGATCAGACAAAAGCAGATTTTCTGGGAATACTGTTAACTTTTCAGTTTCTATGCCATATCTCAGAACAAGATCTAGAGCGGGATTAAAGTTATGGGTGGCTTCTTTTAAATTTTGAAAGATGACTATCTAGATGGATGTTAAAATCACAGACAATAATGTGTTTATCTGAGCTGACCCCTAAATCAGATAAAAACTCTGAGAAATCAGATAGAAACTCTGAGTAAGCACCAGGTCAACAATACATAACAACAAATAAAACTGTTTTTTAAGTTTTCCAGTTACAGTGGACAAGGCTCAAAGTCAGGCTTTCAAATGAATTAAAACTCTGTCGGGTCTTTGGTTGATTAATAAGTTAGAGTGAATGATTGCTGCCATGCCTCTGGTATGAAAACCTTTGGACCAAAAGTCCAGTTAATTACATTTTGAGCATGATTATCTTCTAGATTAGTGACCAACAGGTATTAAATCGCTGACCAATCAAATCGCTGTAAAATAGCTTCACCATTCGAGGAAAATCCCTTGGACTTCTATGTATGGACAGCCGGAAAGTTTTTTAATAGCACCCAAAGTCTTTATGTTTCCCTAATGAACTTTGGTGATAAATATAGCTGAAACTGTTTTTTACTGTTAACTGTAAACAACTTTATAAAAATTGTATTGTTCTATAAAGATTCACCTTTGGTCCTAAAACAGGACACCTATATGTACTTGCTGATCTTACATCAAATTTACATTGAGACTAAGGAAACATTTGAATTCTGTTTTTTAGATTTATTGTTTTACTTTCTCTCGAACTGTTAAACACCACCAAAGCTGCAGGTGAAAAAAAACAAAACAATTTTCTCCTGTGTTTGAATGATAATACTGTGATATTGATACAGTAAGTCTGTTAAATAACCAGCCAGCCTTTTTCTTGGCTTTGAATGGGCTAGACTTTACTATAGTAGATCTTTAGCGGTCGTACTGAAGAAAACACATTCTTGCAGCACTTTTAACAGTAAACTGCTGCACACATTCATGCCACTGCTTTGTCTGCAGGAGCTGTGTTGCTTTCCATCTATATTATTTGTGTTATCTTTTCATATTTTTCATACAACATAGTTTTATCTTCTTCTGCAAAATCAGCTGATTTGATAAAAATATAGATTTACATTTGTATGGATTGGTCAGATGCCACCAGTGCCACTTCTTTCATGTTACCACGCACTGAGGTGCCTTTTTAGAAATATAACTACATGTCATGGAGAGGCGGATGGAAATAACAGTTATTGGTTGTATCTTGCTTGTTCACAATACAAAGTTCAAGGTTCTTTATTTGCCATTTGTGCATAAAACCCTCAGTCAAGGCAAATGGAATTCTTGTGTAGATCGCTCTCAGTCTGTATAGTATAAACACAATAGCCATGTTACACATATATAGTTTTCTTTTTCAGTTTCAGAGTTTTGACAATCCTTGCATAGACTGAATCAGTTCTAAAGATCTCTCTTTTACTTTTTATTGGTCAATATTTTTTTAGCCGTTGCGTGCTTTACTACTACTGCTATTTAGACACTCAGCATAGTGCTTTAAATCAAAAGAACTAAAATTCTGCACAGAAAAAATAACCTGGATTGTTACTGTTCTGGTTCATTCATAGTTATTTTAACCAATTAAACTGGAGATAACAGAAGGTAAAGGCTAAACAACCAGTAATATGAATATATATATATATATAATAAATAATAATTTTATATTATATAAAAAAAAAAAACAGTGTCCCTGATTAGTTCCTGCTCTCTGGCTGACAATTATAATCAGGGAACCTGGTATTGTCTTGGTTGTCATAGAAACCAATTGGTTGTCAGCACTGCCTGGCACGTGGTTATGCATCTCCTGCACAGAATATGTTTCCGAGAACAATGGCAAATCCAAAACTATGATCAGAATATTTATCATGCTGTAGCTGCCTTTCTGCCCTCAGTGAGGCTGCCTGAAGATCACGCTTACATATATCTAAAGCCACAATTCATAGCTGCAAAATCCTTTAGAAAGACAGGCTGTAAAGGAGTGCTCATCCACAGATGTTCCTCAATCATCCCTTCTTTATTAGCAGAAATAAAACCATGACAAGCCACTCAGAAGTGTAAAAATTCTGCTTGACCCAACATGAATAATCAAAGACCACCGATAGGTTTTATAGCTTACGGGTGAGAGACATTAGATAGCAGACTGGGGCTGATTGAAGGGTGTTTAATACCTTCGGACTGTCCAATTACCAAATAGGTAGCTTTTGGATATGCCAACATCGATGATTTAAATTACAATATTCCTTTTGGCAGTTATACTCTTGTATAAGCCTGCCTCACTTAAAAAATACTTTTGACAGTGTTTATTAAGCTGATACCCAGTGAAATTTCTCTGCATGAGAAGCAATGAACTTGAATCACACTAATAAAACTGTTGCTTCAAGTCCTGATTCAGTCCATGAAGCACACTAGTATCTTAGCAACAGCTTTAGCAAAATAGTAACAGGAGCTGACTGATGAATTTCTTGTTTCAGATCATCTCACCTAAGCAAAAGCCTGAGGCAAATCAAAAACAGCTCGCTGCTAAATTAGATGAAGAACACATACTGAGCGTAACCCCTTTGAGATCTGTGATTTAAGTTAATTTGTGTGTCTTGTGCTCGTTAGACAGTACATTTTTGAAGTTGCATTTCATGGAGAGTTTTGATATTAAAAATGCTCTTTATATAATGTGTAATTAATAATTTAAATAACCCTAACTTCATGGGGCAAAAGGCATATCAACAAGACAATAACCTGCTGACATCAATGCTTTGCTATTCAATCGTTTTTCTGCTGAGGCTTTCTTCCAGTGCCCTTAAAACTGCATTATTTTATGGGTTTTTTATTATTTTATTACTAAACAAAACTATATTAACTGTGTGAAACTGTAAAATGATCAAAATATACTTTGAGCCACTTTTGATTCCCAATTGATGAAAATGAATTGATGATGATGATCTGAGCAATAAATCAGTGTCCAATTCTTAAGCCATCATATAATATGAGAGACAGTCCTGGTTGATTTCTGCTTTCATTAGCTCTGAATGTCATAATGAGATCAGATATTCTCTTTCATTTGAGGCAAAAAAAAAAACAGGGTAAGTTTTAAATGTGATTTGATTGGAAACTGTAAAGCTAATTAATAATTCTCTTCCTGGTTCTTTTGTTTTTACATGGTGCACATTCTCGCACTGTAATAATACTAAGGAGAGTGTAGACTTATAAGTGCGGGTTGTTAGTGGCACTAGATGATAAGATTATACAGTGTGAGCAAAAAAATGTTTTACCATAGAATAAAAAGGGTTTTTTATTTTAAGAATTATAGCAATTTCTAGTACACATGGCTCCGTTTTCTCCATTTTGCTCAAAATTAACTGGACAAGCTTACTGGACAAATTTAAACTCAAGAATTGTTTTTGATACATGGATGAAAATCCCTAGCAATCCATGGACACCCCTAAATGCTCTGTTTCATTTCTTGAGATGTTGCTCTCTTCCCCTCATTCTGGTACAAGTCAATCTTGGTCCTTCAAATTATTTTTTCAAAACTGTGCAGGTCTTTTTCGATGCTTTCTGATAAAATCTGATCTTTTTCTTGGGTGGTCTTCTTGTTCTTTGCACCTTGTAGCAAACTATTTGTAATTACATTCATGAAGACATCTCTTGATTGTTGATTGTTATAGTGACAAGCCAGCCTCTTCAAGCATGTGCTTTACTTGGTTAGACGTTGTGAATAATTCTGTCATTATGCACTTTAGCTGTCTTCAATGGTCTTTCAGGCCTTTCACTGTTGTAGAGTTGGCCAGTTTATTATTTTTTAAGACTGTCTTATACTGTTGATTTGGCCACTGCTTTGATACATCTGACAGGTTTATTTTGTTTTATCAGCCTCTGACTCTTTATATCTTATATTTAAAATTCCAATGAAAAGCTACAGATTAAAGTCTTTAAATCAAGCTCAGATTTTGTTAATTGAACACTGCCAATCGGCCAGTGCTCATCAGACCCAGTACCTGTCATGATGCTGGATCTGTAACCCGGTGGTTCAGTATTTGGACAGTTTGAATCTGGTTGAAGTTGTGAATTCTGAGTTTAGTTATACTCTGAGTGACTTATGTTTAGTTTTCTTGTGCTTACAAGCTCTGATTAGATCGTTTAGGTCCTTTTGCATTTCCACTTTGATGTCTCTCTGTCTCCTTCCTGCGTTCTTTGTATTTGGTCTGTCATGTCTATCATGTAGGATAAGTTCGGTCTGAATGTTTATTCATCCGTGTTCCAGTCGTGTCTCTCGCTCCCTCTATTCCTTGTATTCTGTCAGTTCGTGTCTCATGTTTCCGGTTTTATTTTGATAGTCCCTTGTCTCGTGTTCAGTGTATTCAGTTTTTCTTCCTCCCTTTCTCGTTATATCTTGCCTCAGAATTGCTATTTATAGATAACAAATTCCTAAAAGGTGTATGTAAATGCATAAAAAGACAAAAGGCTCTTCCATAAGATTCCATAACCTTCTCGGGTTTAAAAACAAAAACAAACAAACAAAAAACAAAACTTTCTTTATGGTCAGGCCTTTAGTTTAATGAGCCCTTTCTGTGTTTCACCCCTTTTATTAGCAGATGTTGGCCATGTTTATGCATAACTTCAGATGTAATTCTGGAGCCACATCATCATCAATCTTCCACTCTCTGCTCTCACCTGAATAACCCTGCATCTCCACATCAACTGTCGAGAAACTGCAGTGATTAATGCAAATAGCACGCCCCAACACCATTAATGGTGCGAGCTTAACACGTGGCGAGGCTTTGAGAAATGCAGATAACAACCTCATAATTGGACTAATTACCTCTAAATGTGTTGCTTCTTTAGGCTAAATGGCAATGAAATGCCACTGGGACAGTAGCTGGTCTATCTCACCGCCACTGTAAACAGGATTTGGTGAAAAGGGCAATGGCTGAGTTCAATATATGCAGTCTCCCTTTTTAATCTTGACTCTTTTGAATTGGGGGTTTGTGGATGTTCTTGCAGTGTAATCAGTGGGACTCAAAGTTAGAGTCTGCTAATTAGTTAACAGCCAATAGGGACCACCTATGGGTGTGCAGGAAGACAGGTGTTGGGGGTGGGGGGTTGCATCTTCTGGTCGCTTTCCTTTCCCGATGCGTCTGCTTTTTTTCTTCGCAACATGAAGACGCTTCTTCTTCACCTCCCGTTGTCATCACCTATGTCTCGCCCTAATTTTCTCTCCTGATATTGCGCGCGCACCCCCATCCCCATACATACCCTCTTCACTTTCCTGTCCACCTCCGATTCCTTATCTCGCATCTTCTGTGCCTCCCTATCCACTGCTTTTACTCATCTCTTTTTCTTGCTGATGGCATTTGAAGCCAATTAGGTGTTTTTATGCATGTAAAGCTGTCTGAAGACAGGGCATGAGGACATTCCTTTCAGATGTCAAAGATTACAGAGAAAAAGCACAGAGGAAACCTGTCGTGCTGAGCAAAGATCAGCAGTATAGCTGCTCAACACAAGGACACGAATTCAAAAAAAAATATTCTTCACGTGTACGAGAGTTTGTGTGTGTGTGTGGACTTGTCTGGAGGGGTGGGCTGGATAATGTGTGTATATTGCAGCACAAACGACTGACCGGCTGCCTTCAAATTGTATGACTCATCCTCATTGCAGCTCGTGGACTGCAATCCCAAGAGCCAGTAGTGAAATATTCTATTAACTTGCATTAGTTTCCTTCCTTCAACACCACATTGCAGAGGAACATACATTCACTTGGTATGTTTTGTACTTGTATGGTTATGTGATATATAAGCTGGCAAGACTGTAAAGTATATTAATGTCCGTGCCTGCCAATTTTAACATAATTCCTGATGACTCACAAACTGGAGCAACATTTTTTTTTTTTCTGCTTTCATTCATGGCAGTTGAATAAATATATATATTTATATGGATTTTTGCAACAGCCTACAGATTTTTAGAAGAAATATATAACTATTAAAAAACACGTAAGAGCATCCTCCACTTCTTGCCTCGTGTGCTAAATGTTCTCATGGGGCTCATTAACCCTTAAAAAGCTTTTGCATGTGCTCTATTTATACAGATGTTCTGACAAACAGGTACTTGCACAATACCATTAAAATACAGAAACAAATACAGATGCGCAAATGTAGCAGTGTTCTGAAGCTATGACACATCTCCTTCTCTCAGCTCGTATTCTCAGCAAGAATATGAAGAACGCTTGTGTAAAACCAGGTTTTTCTCTCAGCCCAAAGTGCCTCTCACCACTTTGTGTGGTAGTGGTGGTGGAGTTGCTGCTGCGCATTCACACATCTTTAGCTTGCCCCCCTGTTAGAGAGTCCATTAGTGGCTCTGTGTGGCCAGAGCTTGTCTTTGGAGAGCCAGGGAGAGGCAGTGGGGGAAGTGGAGGGAGGTGGAAGCAATGGACTAAATAAAAAAAAACAGAAAAAGGCAAAGAAAAGAATGAGGATAAAATATGGAAGACAAAGGAAAAGATGTTGACGATATAAACAAAGATCATCTAAATCGTCATAATAGACTTTGGTCATGTGACATCTGGTGGGGAAATTTCTATCAGTGCTCAAAGATTTGCTCGGGTTTTCAGGTTTAGTGCTTCTGCTTTTGAAACTGGTATTACATTTTATATGAGAAAAATAAGACTGAACCTATCATACCATTTTTTAAAGTTATGCACCAATTTTATTTTCTCTGTTGAAATAATATTAGTCGGATAAAGTTAAATCAATGACATTCCTGGTTTCATTTTTTTAAGCTGTAAAAAAAAAAAAAGAAAAAGAAAAAGCTACATCCAGATGAACAGAATCAACTTTTTGAGGTGTTTTTTGTTATCATTTAGTGGAACTCCCAGTTTTAGGTTTGTTTGGGTAAAACAAATAAAAAAAGTTGGAGACAAGTTTCCTGTGAAAGAGTTCCAAAACACAAAAAGAAAGGCCAGAAGAGATACTGATAAATCAGTGGGAAACACTATAATTATCCCAGCGACACCAGGGTGTTTTAGTCAAACTTTGTACAAACCATTTAAGACATTAAGGGGACTACTGGTACAAAGCAACACCCTCAGTAGAGAGGAGCAGCAGCTGTACTGAATACTTCATGTGTGACCAGACAAAGAAGACAGCCGACCTTCAATTAAGGATGTTTTCTGTTATGGCTTCGTTTGATTTTTTTCAAAAGCAGGTTTTTATTCAAAGATTTCTCAAAGAAAGTAAATGTGTAAAAACATTGTTGTTAGGTTACACTATTCCCCAGTTATAACATTTTATGTGGAAATCGTCATTGAATTGTGTTATCATCAATGTTCCACATGTATCCTGGCTATGAATGCAGCCCAGCTTCCTCAACTTTTGCATTTATTCAAAATCAGATTGAAGGAAGTGTCATAGACAGTTATGACAAAGGTGAGTTGGTCTCCATGGTCTCCAGTGATGTTTAATATAGCCTTGTCGGTGTGAACCGTGAAGGACTGAGGCATCGCTGAGTGGAACCCCCTGATGGATTCTGCCATCAGGCGGTTCCACTGCTCTGAAACTGGAGTTGACAGTCTTCAAGTAAAATATGTAATGGTCTACAGCACAAACTCTAGTTTTGGTGCCTAAACCTAAATGAAGAAAGAGTTAAAGTCAAAGTCGGCATAAACATACCAAAAAGAAAAAGGCAAAAAAAAATTGACATAGCTAACAAAAACTAATTTAAACACATAAAAACGAAGCAACATCTAGTAATGGGACTTTAAATGTAACACTCGGGAATCATGTGACACTGCAACCAGCTAATAGAAAACAACAGGCCAGAAAACACAAGTTACAATTTATCAGCCTTTATGGAAAATTCACATGTTTTGCAGTGTGGTACAGCATAGGCATTACTGCTTGCTATGAGACGGGGTTGGCCTGTTTGCCTTTCTGGATATTATCTTTCCCGGTACCCAGTCGAACTGATGAGGGAAAAAGAGAAGTTTGAGAAGCACACAGGAAGGTGGGCAAGAGCAGCAGACTGACTGAAAAACAAGCAGAGAGCATGAATATTTCGAGAGGACAGCCGAGCACCAGCAGCCTAACAAAGAGCCTGATTTTCAGACTGTGCAGTAAAAGACCTGTTCGTCTGAATGTCAACAGCAACTGAATGTTACACCTCCTCTAATAAAACGCTCTTTTAATGAAGTACAGTTTTGCTTAGGGCACACTGAAGTAAAACTACTCATCAAGTTAATTTGCTTAATTATTCAGCAGAGTCTTCTGTCTGAAAGGACATCTGTTACAAAACAGAGTGTGTGTGTGTGTGTGCGCGCGCGTATGTTCTTACTGGTATGTGGGTGTATGTGTGGGTGTGTGTGGCTCTGTGTGTGAGTGGGAGTCGAAGAGAACCAGATATGCTATGTTAACGGGTGTACTAAAGGTTGTTACTAAAACGTCCACCCTAATTTTAGTGATACTCTACTGCCCCCTTCTGGTTCAGCTGAATCATTGCAAAAGTCATAGTTATGACTGAAAACAAAATGTGGTCCGTTTATGCCATCTGGGGGCCAACCATGTAACAAACCAAACACACTTGTTGCATCACAGCACATACCTATGCATGTAATTCTGTTACCAACAGCCACATTTGATTTTAAAATAAATAAAATAAAATAAATAAATAAATAAATAAAAAGGGGGGAGAAAAATATAGAATCAGTTTATTTTACTGAGACAACTACAATTTTTACAAAATGTCTCTCCAAAATGGGAGATTAAAAAAATATTCTTTTAAAAATATCTTTATAATTTTAACCATAATTGCATAGATTTATCATTGTTAAAGGTATGTGAGGCCGCAGTAATAATGTAATGCACAAAATGACATTTAATACAAGGGTTTGACTTTGAGATTTCATTTTTCTATTGCTCAGCTGGAGGCAATATGCTATCACAATATGCTCTGCTAAGAAATATGCACTTCCATTTCTAATAACAAATTAGAACAAGTGGATGAACCATGGGAACCAGTTCTTAAAAACAGCTATTTTAAACAAATGCATCAGTGCAGTAATTTTGCATATTTACCGACAGTGTATGATATGTTAATACCACAAAGCAATGATACACATCTGACTTCCTGTTTCATTTTTGACAGTCTGGCCCCGCTGAGAACAGAAAATAAAGACATAAGCATTTTACCAAATTAATGTTGCACATGACTAAAGGACAAGAACACACTGCTCTCTGTATTGATAATTTACAGGAATACCATATTGTTTATACATTTCAGAAAAAGTGTTATTCTAAATATTTTGAGTCAGAATGTCTTATCATATTATCTATCATGTCTTTCTGAAAACATGGTAAATGGCCTGTATTTGTATAGCGCTTTACTAGTCCCTAAGGACTAAGGACCCAAAGCGCTTTACACATCCAGTCACACACACATTCACACACACATTCACACACTGGATGTAGCATAGAAGCAGGGATGGTGTTGTATTGTATATGTAGTGTTTTAGTTCATTGTGCTATGAATAAATTAAGAAGAGGCTGAGAGGAAAGGCAGATCTGTTGGTAGTGAACAAAAGAAAACAGCACCACCTATAGAAACAACAGCAATTTCACTAAACATATTGAGGCTTGAATGTCACTTCATAAGTGAGTTTACTTTTAATAAGTAATACGTTTCCCATTCACAAAAACAGCTTTTTATCATCACCCCATGAAACACCTCACTACCCAGGATATTAAGTTCAATACAAATAAACTAAATTACAACGATATGTGAAAATGTATTATATTCAATGGAAATACTAATAAAAACTATACTTAAAAATGAAATAATACTGGGTGTTGGCAAAAATAAAAATAAAACATACAGTAAACCTTTCCATTGTTATTTAAGTGAAATTTGTCAACACAACCAATCTGAGGAAGCTTTGGTGAATATTTTTACTGTCTTAATAATGTTTGTATTATAATACCTGTTCTGACCTTCTTATGTTTTGCTGCTTGACAGTTAACATACAAAAACTAACGTTTGAAACTGATGACAACTGAGAATATGGAATGAAAGATTAAAAAAAATTAATGTGAAAATCTGTTTTGGAAAAAAATATATAAATGGGAAAAAATATAAAAACAAATCTTAAAAAACAACAACAACAAAAAAAAACTGTAACAGATTTTTTTTATTCAGTGAATAAATGATTACAAATTACCATATTGTCTTATCTTTATCTCATGTAATTTGCAATCATTTAATTAATTCATTAAAATCTCTTAATATTTAACCCCATAAATCCTAAATGTCAGTAAAAGCATCAGAATTTTATGGTCAGCGTGAACAACATTTGCATTCTTTGGATAAATGTCCTCATCATTATCAGTCCAAAGTGAGATTTGAAAAAAAATAACTCCTAATCTACACTGCAAATAAAAGCGTAAATTGCAGCCATGAGCCATTTAGTCAGCAAATGCTGATTATAATAACATTGCTCTAATAATTGTGCACAAAAGCTCTGGTTTGTCACTTCAGGCATTGCCCCTATCCTTGATAACCTTAAAAACAATGGGTCCTCCAGGGTGGAACAGATTGACCTAATAACACCAGTATAGGTTTATAGATCAATATCAATAATTTTAGAAGTCAGCAATTCAGTACTGTAAGTGATATGTCGTAATTTGTGTAGTGAGAGCACATTAAAAGTAGTTTTTATTGATCTGTTATATGTCTGAGAAAAGTCATGAATTTACTGTAAAATCAACAGTCTATTGTGAATGTGGACAAGTATTATTATGTATGTCACCCCCTCTCTATGTGCCTAACGCCCTCTATAATGCACGAGTTCCTAACAAACCAATCAACAAGCAATTCAACATAACTAAAGGTGAACATTTGCTCCCCAAGATGTATCATCCAACTCAAGCAAATCACAAATCAAGTTCTCCAGACAACTCTTTTTGTCTGGAAAACTGGAAAACAGAAATATATGCTCGGAGAGTATATAAAAAGAATATTTAATCTGGGTGTAGTTATAAAAGCTATAAAAAAAAAATTGAAATTTTTTTAAAAATACCATATATTCAGTATGCACCCATACAGTCTGAACGCACTATAAGTGAACTTTCTTAGTGTGCACAGAAAATAATTCATAGTTTATTTCATTGGTTAGACACAAATATCCTAATTTCTAGTGAACACAAACAGTGATAACGTTATATAAAGATTAGTATTTTCCATGTGTGTGAGCGTATGAGCTCATCTGTGAGTGTTTTGAGTGGACTCTCACCGAGCTGGTGGGCCTTTCTGAGGCAGGAGAGGGAAGCGTTGAGACGGGCACACTCCTCTTCACTGGCACCAAACTTTTGCAGCAGCTCACACACCTGCTCCTCGCTCATCTCCAGCAAGCCCTCCAGGGTCACCTCACCTGGACTCATTTCCTATCAAATATACACATGCAACATGCATGCAGCTTAAAGACCACCACAAATACACATCTAGCTCAAAAACCTAGATATTTAGATATACATTTAATGGAATAAGTTACAGTAATAGATAATTTTCTTTATTATACAGTGTAACAACATTAAGGATGATCAGGATTTTCTATAATGAGGCCATCAAACTTACAAGTAATCCCTGTAAACCAAATCCTCATGAAACAATTGATCTATATCAGCTCAACATCAGTTGTTTCCACTCATGACTCTCCACGATGTCAATCACAGTGCATATGTTTATATGGACATCTCCGTCACCGCACATACTGCTAAAACCTCCTGCTTAAAGCAATAAAGAAAGGGGCTAAAATAGCTCCTTTCTGCCAGTGGGTGAGCTGAGGTGATACACAAAGGCCCAGTATGAGATGCATAGAGACTCCACTAGTACACGAAAACTTCGAAACTCAGTGCTATGGCATTTACAGCATTTTAGTAAGCTTTTAGCCAGAGGGTGATATGAGCTGTCAGATTTTGCTCTCAGTCACCAGTATGGAAACCTCAACTGCTAAAAGCTACAATCTGATAGTGACAGTGAAATGTTTAAATGTTAAGTATAAAAACTTTATTCAAATCTGTACAAAACATATTTTTTTTTAAAAAGAGAGAAAGCAGAAAAAGGCAATGTGTTAAAAAGTTCTTGGAACAGTTTGTCAAATACACAAATCAGAAAAATATCATCTGAAATTTTGACTTTGAAGCAACGATCATGAGATGTATTTTGAGTGTAAAAAATGGTTACTACGTGGTATCACGGCTTACCTGTGTGACCTCTTTCCTCAAGTTGACAATGCGGAACCAGTGGCCGAGGCGAGGAAAGTCCTCCAGCTCGGCACTGCGTTCCTCTAAGGCCACTTTGCACTTACAGGACAGCTGGCGGCTGAAGTACTTTACCAACTTCCCCTAGGAGGAAGAAAGACAAAAACAGTGAGACGATGCTTCTCCTGACCAAACTACTTTCACATTTTTAAACATATCTACATACAAAAGTAATTCTCTGTGCTGAAAAAGTACGTTTCACCTCTCGGTTTCTCTTTCCTTTGTTTTCTATAAAATTCCTTTAAAACTGAAGCACAAATAAAACAATGGAAATTGTTTTAATATTACTCCGACACCACTGGAAGAGTGGAACCTACCTCAGCTGTAATGGGGTTAAAGGCAAGGTATATCCTGAACAGGTCAACAGTTTGTGTCAGTTTTGCAAAACTCCTGCCCGGTGTAGTGCTTTATAAAAAAAAAAGCAAACTTTACATTTTAAAAACAAATCATGTGTTTTTAAATCCTATTAAATAATCCTAATATGTTTAAATGTGCAGGAAAAAAAGATTTCAATTATATTTTTAGCCTGTTGTTGAAAAATCCCAGAAATCAAAGCAGTCACATAAGGTCATGCCAGTACCATAGTCATGGTAATATCCTATCAGTCAGTTAGGAAGAGCCTCTGGTGTCACAGAAATTCCAGGACAGCCTGGTTAATCAGCTCAGGCAAAGCAAATGAAACACTGTTTCATCATTTAACCCCTCTTCAACTCGCTGCTGAGTGCTTATTGGTTGAAAGCTGTGATTATATCAGAAACCTCCTCTAAACTGAAAAATGGTGCTGATACAAAGACACATACAAGTGGGCAGATGCATGCAGGCTTTTCCTTTGTTAGAAGTCATTCTTCCTGCCACAGACACGTGGCTTGTTAGTGAAGGAGGATGTCATTTGCAAAAATAATAAATCATCAATTGGCGATAGCGCTGCAATAAATTGTAATAACTTTGCATGTGATGTTGTATATTTTTGCAAGACAACATACAGCAAAAAAACAAAAAACAAAAAAAATAATACAGTTCGTTTTTTGTTTTTGTTTGTTTTTTTTTTGTTTTTTTTTTTTAAATTGTATAATTTAAATTGACTGTTTATCAAAATAGAAGTCTGCATTTTCTCCCTGTGCTTGTGTGGGATCTCTCCGGGTACTCCCGCTTCCTCCCACAGACCAAAGATATGTAATTGGTGGGGTTAGGTTAATTGGAGAATCTACATTGCCCATAAGTGTGAATGTGAGTGGTTGTCTGCCTCTCTGTGTCAGGCTGGCGACCTGTCCGCGGTGTGCCCCACCTCTTGCCTTATGGTATCTGGGATGGGCTCCAGCCCCCCGCAACCCCGAAAAGGATAAGCGGAAGAGAATGGTTGGATGGATGTTTATCAAATTTATTTACAGTTTGATTCCAAGTGAATTCTGTAGCTCACTCTCACACCATAAATTTATATCAATATCTACACAAATCTAAATCTAAAATAGCTATAAATAAATAAGTAAATATTATACTGGTTGATTTTTTAATTGTTACATTTTTAGCTGTGTAGTTTTTAGCCAATTTTACAGGTTCACCTAACATATCAAATGCACCTGATGACAAACAGGTAGCTCTATTCACACCTTGCTCCTGATTTCATATTACTCCACTCAAAACCAGTGGTCAACACCAAACAGCCAACAAAGAAGTTGTGGCAATGTAAAGAACAGCAGTGCCAGTGTTATGTTTGCCATGTCTGCCAGTATACCACAATCCACTTGGGTCCGAGTGACCTACAATTTGTCATCAAACGGTGAGCCAAAAGTTCTCTGTGCAAACATTCACACACATGAAACACTATAACATGCTAGCCATGTATATAGGCTCCAAGCAGGCTCCAAGCAAACTTGTGGGGGGAATAAATGCAGCTACTTGTCTGTGGTCTCATTAATCCAACTTACAGTAAATAACACTAAAAAGCAAAATTTTGACTGAACTATTCTATTTTTCTAAAAATGTTTTACAAATGCTCAATCAAGAAGCAGTTTTATATTTAAGAGCCTATGTATTTGCAAGTAAGCATAACATTTATTCAATACATTGGTGACAGTATTCACTTTAAAACATCCTTATTTACTTACTTATTATTAACTAAACTACACTGCTAAGTTGAGTGCTTGTCCAAATTAAAGCAGTTTACAGTCATGTATACAGAGTGCCCTCTCCCTGCAGGGAACTCTACACTGAAAATATTATTTAACACAAGTTCACTCATGGGTCAGATGCACGCATGTTATTTAGCGACAGCAAGAAATTTGCATCCATAGTGAGTTCCGTCTGTCATTTTGAAAGTTGTGTGATTTATCACAGTTAGATCACTACACTTTTATTTTAGCTGTGCACACAAATCTCTAAGATATACAGGCAACTATTCAAAAAGCTGGCTCTATAGTTTTGTGGTTTACTCATTATTTTTATTTTTTTTAATTTTTTTTTTTTAAAAACAGCAAAAATATAAATACATTTTTTCCAAACGTAACAGTATAAAAGCGCAGTCGAAGGAAGCGTTGCATAATTCTTGTAAAAAAATCGGAATACATATTTGATAAACTATTTGTCAAATACATGCTTTTTCTTCATATATGACAGATATGTTCAAATGTTCTAATATTATTTCTGGTTTTCAATCAATTTTACATTAAAAAAAATGAACAAAACAACATTCATTTAGATACTTAAAACTAAAGTTCTGTATAATATACTGGGATCATCTTATCACTAAGATGTAGCTGTGCTGGTGACTCCAAAAATACTACATATCAGGAAGTTACAGTGAAGTCGTGATATTGGGTATATGTCCATCATTTGCTACTTCCATGTTTCTGTTTAAAACAAAACCTAAACAAACATCTTATTTTTTTAGATGTGTAATATTTAAAATATTCAAAACACCTTTGCAGATTAATGAAATATCTGAAAATGGTTACCATCAGAATGTTTACATTTGGACTAATTACCAACAAATTACAATAAAAGTAATACCTCTGAAAAATATATTTCCAGTGTGATATGCACTCACCAGCCACTTTATTAAGTACACCCATTGAGTTGATCAATAACACAGACATTTATTCAGCCAATTACATGACAGCAGTGCATGTAGCCAAGCAGACATGGCCATGAATACTTGAAATTCAAACCGACCATCAGAATGGGCAAGAAAGCTGATTTAAATGATCTTGAATGTGGCATGATGTTGATGCCAGATGGGCTGTATAAGTATTTCAGAAAATGCTGTTCTACTGAGATATTCCCACACAATCATCTCTAGGGCTTACAGAGATAGATCTGAAGAAGAGGAAATATCATGTGAGTGTCAGTTCTTTAGGTGAAAATGCTTAAAGTGACAGAGGCCAGAGGAGAATGGTCAGACTGCTTCACGTTGACAGCAAAGCAATAGAAACTCTAATAAACACCCAAATTAGGCAGAAGAGCATCTGTGAATCCACAAGAACATTGAAGCAGATGAGGTACAACAGCAGAAGACCACACTGGGTACCACTCTTATCAGGAGAAAGATGTTAGTAAGATGTTAAACCATCATGTCAATATGGACCAAATCTCTGAGGAATTTTTCTTCCACCTTGTTGTATCTGTGCCTGAAGAGTTAGTGCGTTTCTGAGGGCAAAAGAGTCCAACCTCGTACTAGCAAGATGTAACTAAAGTGGCTGGTGACTGTTTGACCCACATGTGATTTTTCCATTACCCAAGATGCTAAAAGATGCAAAGGAAGTAGATCAATACATTCATTATATTCAACATTTTTATGATTAAAAAAAAAAAATATGACAGTGTCACATATAGAAACATAAGACTCGGGGATATATATCACCCTACTTGGTCACTTGAAGGTTAAAGGAAAGTGCAAAATAAAGAAAAGGATAATCATTTAGATGCAAACATCTCTGGAATGAGATATTTTCCCTCATTCCAGACTCTGCTGTGAGACACTTTGTTCTGACTCTATCGGGCTGCATAAAGCCTCACACCACTGAAAGCGGGACATACAAGCATCTTTGTTACTACGCAGTTTCGAGCTGAAACAGTGGGTGACGTGATGCTTGAAGACTTAAGGGTGATGCATGTAGATGGCCCCATTCCAAAAGTACACCTACAAAATGACTGCTAGAAATTAGAGAGTTCTGTCCTACATCAGTGCATACCAAAGTAGAAACCAGTGGAGGAGGGACCAGCAAGTCACCTCTGAATGCAGAAAACCCTACAGCAGCTGCCCACGGCTGCTAACACTGCCTGATAAAGAAACTGAACAGTCCACACTTACAAAGAAACACACATGTACCCTGGCTAAATCAGTTAATAGTTTACTGTATGTCAGAAAATATATCAATAAGTTGGTAAGCTTATTTTTGAACAACATACAGCAGCGTTAAGTAACCAATGAACCAGCACAATTTAAAAAAAAAAAAAAAGGGGGGGGGGGGGGGGGGGGCAAACAGGCCTAGGTGTGCCAGAGAATCACATAGGACAGACAGAATCAATAAAACTGAGATCAACGTGCATATCATTGAAAACATTATCCCATGTGTTGGAATCTTGAATGCGAGTTTGTTGAGCTGTCATTCATTTCCACTTTGACCTAGGCTGAGAAATTTCTGTGAATAATAGATGTATTATTTATTTATTAATTGTTCCATTGTTCCCCTTGGGATGCAGTATAGGCTATACTCTGCTGTGATCAATATTTTGGTTGTAAACACATGCTAATCTAATAACATCCCATCAGCTTTACCCGAACTTTGCTTTTTAAATAATCTCTTTAAACAGATATTATATGATTAATACTCAACACTGATATATCTCATTATTAATCTAAAATTAAGGTTTGACTTGAACCAGCTTCTTCTTTTGACTGCTCCCTTTAGGGCCACCACACCCGATCATTTGCTTCCATCTTCTCCTATCTCTAGCATCCTCCTCTGTCACGCCAACCTGTGCGTGTTCGACTTCACACAATCCACAAATCTTCTCTGTGGTCTTCCTCTTTTCCTGCCTGGGAGTGTCATCTTCAACATCCTTTGTCCAACACATCAGCTGCCTCTCCTCTGCACATGTCAAAATCATCTCAGCCTTGCCTCTAATTTTGTCTCCAAAACATTCAAGCTGGGCCGTCTCTCTGATATATTTATCCCTAATTTTGTCCAATCTGAGACCAGAAACAAGTATATCAGATGGACTGGAAGTATAATGTAACGTGACTTCTTTTAGGTAATGTACACAAACTCTAGGCAATGTCAGGA
Source organism: Simochromis diagramma (assembly GCF_900408965.1). Classification (NCBI taxonomy): domain Eukaryota; kingdom Metazoa; phylum Chordata; class Actinopteri; order Cichliformes; family Cichlidae; genus Simochromis; species Simochromis diagramma. The sequence continues at coordinate 2,494,883 of NW_024387200.1, read as the reverse complement.
AAATCAAGTCAGAGCATTGCATGAAATTACCCTTTCTCGCATGTGTAGCAGGATGATTTAAGCCTGCTCTCGATGATTAATTATGCCCGTTTTGAATCTGCTGATTTATTGCTGGCAGTGCCGCTGTATATAAGGAGGCTCTGTCACCTGCTTGTTTATGGTCCACCGATGGTCACATTACCTGGCGTCTTTGTCCGCCTGCTGCATGTGTATAAGTCCACTGATGCAGCATGTACATTCTGCCTGTTCCACAGAAGCTGTGGACTTAAAAGCCTCTTGCTTGTGGTGTGAAGTTTACCACTACTCCCCAGGCAAGCATAATATAGTGTTGGTAGTTTTTTGGTCCAAAAACTACCAACATTTCAAAGTACTGCTTGCACGGTAGAAGTTACTGGGATGTTGTGCCATCTGTTGCCACTGGGTCAGGAAGTGCTCCTCTCCTGTCAAGGTGGAGTAGTTCAGCAGGTCTGGTATATAAGCTGCCCTTTCCTCTGCATTTGGCTTTGAATTTAAATTGCCGATTTATTAAAAGCAATTTGTCATTTTTCAGATAAGCTGGTGCCGCTCTGTGGGATGCCCTGCTATTTTGTTTCTCTGTTTTGTTCATTGGCATCGTTTGGGTCAGCTGCATTCAGCGTTGCTTTGCGCACCGCTTTGCAACTCCTTAATTGGGGCCCTAATAATTTTAATGTGTGTGTACATGTCTGAAGTGGGGTTAGCTTTGGATTATGTTTATTTGATCCTGCATTATTTAACTTGTGTATTTTTTGTTTTGTTGTTAAAACATTTTGCTTATTTAAAGTTACTTTAACCTCCTGGGACCTGGCGTCCACCTATGTGGACATCACATTTTGGGTTATTTAGACCAAAATACTCAATTTTGCTCTGATTTCATTCCCTTTGTGTCCAGGCTGAGAGCTGAAGATGATGGAGGGGCTTGTTCCTGTGTTGTGTGTGGTTGGTGCGGGTTCCCTTCACGATTGACTGCATGTTCACAAGTGCCTGAGGTGATCCACTTATGTTCATTTTTATTTGTTGAGTCTGTCTCCCCTTCATGTTGACTATTCTCCTCTGTTGGTGAGCCTCATTCCTGAACACTCCTAACCCTGATTCCCTGCATGGTTGAATGTGTAGAATTTTAAAAATGTCTTTTTTCCTTTTTAAAGAAAAAATAAATGGAAAGTTTTGAATTGTGGAACCACGTCTCCTGTCTCCTCTTTAGTGGAATGAACCCGTGTACCTCACTGGTGTTTTTACTCATTTCCTTGGGTGAAAATCCCAAGGTGGTGTTGGTGACAACTTTTGGCTGCCCTAACTATAGTGGGAATAGTGAGTTTAAGGGCCAAAGCACTAATTAAACTATTTCATAACCTTGTGCTGTCACAAATGCTGTCAAATGCATTATCACCACTAGAAATACTCAGTTTGATTTTGGTGAGGGGTACTGGTTGTTAGTGAATCCACATACAGCTAGGTAACAAAACAGTAAGAGAAAATATAACTATTTAACTCTACAGTGTAAGATTTATTGTTCAAAATGAAGAGTTTTGTTTAGTTTGTGCATTCAAGCAGGACCCTCAATACACCTTGTTACATCTCTTTAATGTTTCTGGCTTATTATTTAAAATATTACAAAGACTCATAACTATCATAAAGTCGCAGTCTGAGCACATTTGGCAAACTAAACTAATAACAAGAATGGACAGCATACTGTACAGCAGGTGCACAAGCATAAGCTACTTGGTCTAGCGGACTAACAATAGCACGCCACAAACTGAAAATTATCTTGGATTTTAACACTTCTCTTTTTCCCTCCCTTCTGTCTGCTTTCTGCACATATTGCTAAACAAGTTTAAATCTTCTGTTAGTGCTGCTTATATTTTCAAAGTACCTGGACATCAGTGCATCGCTAAGGCTCAGATTGGAAAGGTCATAAGGTTTACAATAGCTACCATCAGCTTTACTGAATTCGTTTCTGAAGTGAAGCAAGCTGCTCGCATTAGCATAAACTAACATTCTTTAAGCTTCATAAAGCTGGCGGGGGTTTTTTTCTTTTCTTTTCTCTCTTTTTATTTATTTATTTATTTAAACACTAGCTGATATATGATAGCACCAGATAGCTGCACAGCAGAGGCCTCTAAACTATAATGATCAGCTGTGGTAAAACAGAATTTTTCGAAAGCAATATAATTTTGGCTAAAACGACTAAACCAACATAGCTGCTAAAATGAAGTGCTCTTTAATCAGATGAGCCTATATCATGCCATTCCCATTAGAGACATGAGCTGCACTGATCTCTTCACAACTGCTATACCGTTAATCCAGATGAACTAGAACACTTGATGAAGTTACAGCAGAGTGTAACTTCCACACCAGCTTTATCTAATCTCCTTAACTAGAGTCCAGTACTTTCCAGCATTATAAATGCCAAGCACTATAATTTAAGCATATTCAACTGCATAAGAAAGAGTGGTGCAATTTCAGACTTTTTTTTTTTTTTTTTTTTTTTAAATGCAAAATTGCTGAACTTGTAATGCTGAATTTAGCCCACTGGCAAACTGTAGTACATTTTCAACCATTCTATGTCTAAGGAAAAATATATATATACATAAAAAAATAAATTATATGAATAGAGCCATTCTTGTTGTATTAACAGACAGTGAAAAAACAGGAACACAAATGAAGGATATTAAAACAGACTATAGTGATTACTTTTTTTGGGGGGGGGGGGTCGTGCACACCAAAAAGGGAGTGTTGCATCCCTAAAAAGAGGCTAGGGGATGAGTTGAGTAACAAAAAATAAAAAAGAGAATTTTCAAATATGAGTTTTTTGTTTTTTGGGGGGTTTTTTTTAAAGAAAAGAAAGAAAGCTATTGAAAGATGACACTAGCTACTTACCAGTAGGTCAAGCACACCACTAAACTGACAAATACTGTTAAAGCACACGATCCTCTGCCATCCAAGAAACACAGCTATTCACTAGCAGTTCTAGCCTGTCCTGTCCACACCACACCACTGAAACTGGCCTAGACTGAGCCTGAGTAGCGCTACACCTGCTTTTATACTGTGGTGAGGCTAATTCCTGAGTAGAGACAGCTGTGCACTGGCACCTCAAGAGAAATGGGTGGCAGTTGAATGTGTGGGGCAAACAGGACATACCCACACAACATGCGGGCTGTAACAGTGAGCTTAAACTGCAGAAGTCTATGTGGTAGATGCAGGTGAAAAGAAAGATTTCTCCAAATTGAAAAAAAATGTATACAAGCATCTTTTTGCAACTGTGGACATACAAGTTTGAATTATCACCTTAAAAGATAATAACATCTCTGACAGACTGTCCTCCTTTTCCTTTTGTTTGGCAGCATTAAGTGGAAATACAGTTTGACACGGTAAAAAGAGTCTTCTGTGGTCATTTGCAACAGGTATAAATACTCATTCTGTTGCGCCTGGTCAACACTTGGTGTGACACAGTTTGCTTCAAGCATAATGACGTCTTTATCCTTCTAAGCTACAGTGCTTGAACTGTTCTTCATATTATTTAATCATCTGACTCTATAAAAACACCATGGTTCCACCTCTGAAGGAAAAAAAAATAAACAGCTGATGCTACATTTCATGTTCAGACAAACAAGTTAAAATGTTTTTTTTCATCTGGTACATTTGAACATTGATGGATAACACTAGTGACCTAATTTCTACTAGTTGAAATGCAAAATGTAATTGTGTGGCATGCTAACAAGCGTGCATCACCCTTCATTTTAAAAAGTAGAAAATAGAGCCTTGCTGAAAAATTACTTGGCTGATATTATTAGTCAGTATTGTCATATGTTGGGTTATGTATATTATATTAATAATAATATATATATAATTAATATTATACATAATGACCATGTCCCAAGGTATAAAAAAACAACATTTTTTAGAATATGAAGCAAGAATATATGATCAGTGTATTTGAGAAATGGCGTCATCACATAGTTTGCACTACAATAAATGAGTCTCAACAAGTGATGGTATACAGGGTTAAAGCTTTATGTTTCTAACGATGTGATGGAAAATCAAAACGTTGTTGAAGATTCTTGCCTATGTACAGACCAAACTTACTTTCATATGACTGAAATAGATTTATTCTCAGAATATCTCAGGAAGCTCACACAGTTCTCACTTCACTAACTTCACTAACTTCACTTCACTAACTTTCTGAAATAACACAACAAAAAGTGTGTTTCCCTTTATTTGCAATAATTTCTTACTGATGATAAAGTCTTTCTTTCTAATTCATTCAATTTCTGTTAAAACAACAACAACATTAAACCAAAATATCTACACAGACTTACAACTCGTGGCTGTCAAACTGCTGAATTTGTACTATACTACTTACTTTAACCGATTCATTTAAAGCTTCCAGACATCACCACTATCGAGTTCTATGACTTAATATGGAAAAAGAGAAAACAACCCTAAACTAAGACTAGATTGAACCTGGCATCAGAGCTCTTACTTAAAAATCAGTTATGTACTACAGGTCACAGTATAATGTTAAACTTTTGAAAACATAGCCAAATAACAACCCAAATTTTTGTCCTATAGAGGACATACACATGATCTCTAATCTTTCCCTATCAAAAGCTACAGGTCACATTGATATTTTTCTTCTATCTCCTACATACAACAAGGCTGTTGTACAAGAACTTATGAAAAAATACTTTTGGTTACTTTTTATTATCCACTTATCCTGATTAAAGTCAGTGACATAATTTTTTGTTAACTATATCAAAATTGGTGAATTTAGGAACAGTAATGACTATCATGTGATTGCAGAAAAGCATTAGTTTGTAATGTGTTACTTCCATCAGTAATTGATGAACCATCTACGAGACTAACTTTTTATTGCTGGACAACAGGAAAACTTGATCCATAATCATACTGTACATTAACCAAAGATGTATGTGTGACATTCTGGCTGTAGCAAACAAGGGAGTGACAACAACCACTGATAGTTGAGTGTAATGAGCTAAAGAAGTAGAAATTCTTTCTCCGAAGTTGATGTATACAGACAGAGCTTTAATGGACTGAAAAGGCTATCAATGTTACTTTAATCAATAATAATTTCCCTATAATTCTGCTGAGCAATTTAAATATGACTCAGGTTTAAAAACTTTATAAAGTCAGCAACCATGATTTCCTATGTTCCAATGTTCATCCTAGTTTTGAATGATAAAAAACTGATAGCGACTTCCTTTTATTCAAAGCTTTTGCTGAAAATTCAAAATGCTAACTCTGATTGGCTTATTCCATTGAAGCTAGTAAAGGGTATTAGGTGTTCAGTAAAATTGTGAAGAAATGTTTCCACAGACCAATGTTTGCTTCAAAGTTCAAACAGAATAATAAGTCATGAATGTTTTGAACCTGCACCTAACCACCTTCTTGTCTTTTTTTTTTTTTTTTTAGCCTAAATTTACCTTGGATTACAACGCCATGCAGAAATGGCTTACACTATCCCCTGTTGCTTGTTGCATTCCTGTTGAGTAGAACAAGTGATACAAATTACACTAACAAAGCAACAGCATGAAAACAGTGTGTAGCACTAGTAATGTTTAAAAATTTGCAAGATCCCTTTAAGGTGGGAATGTAAGTTTGTGCGTGCTTTACAGCAAGCTGCACTTTGAAAACTCTTGTTTTAAAGGATAATGTCTCTCAAATTCAGTGTCAATATGAAAAACCTCTGTCTTTGTAATGTAACAACCTGTCTAACAACCTGTGGAAGACTGAAGTTAAGCATAATTTTAAAATGACAGAGAAAGCGGTGCTCCTCGCACTCCAAATACAATCCTTTAACTCAGCTACTGAGAGAAGATTATTTTTCCTTCAACCAACGTGTCCGTTTTATACAGGTATTAGCCATGCAGCACAGTTGCTACAAACATGCTAATAATGTATGTCAAAATTTTCTGAAAAGAACTGAACACATAGCTTGGGTATATCCTAACTTTTGGTTTAGGCAAATTAAAAGGATATCCCTACCCTTCTTAAGTTTGGAGAAATAGGTCAAACTATGACACAATCAATAAAACCATTCTGATAAATCCATTCACAAAAATTTGTCAGGCTAATTTTACTGGTGAAATAAAAATAATACCCCCATAATGCTTATAACTAGTAATCCAAAACGCCTTGCAAAGCATGCAGGGAACATAGTGAACATTTATCTTCACAGTGTAGCCTGCTCATTGCTGGCAGAGCATTTGCACTTTATATATTTAGTTATCTCTTCACTTGGATTACATTCCTGTCCCCTGTCCAGCACTTGCAAACTCCGTTTAACAGCTCAGACATCAATACTTTGCAATATGTTTATGTGTTATGCACAGTCTCATATTCCTGTGGGGATGAGATTATGTGCCACTCACAAGTGATTTCTTGGTATTTTGTTAACATAGTATCTTAATTATTTTCCCACTAGGACTTAAAGTCTGTTGATGGCGCACACAAAGACTCAGTGGTGAGTTTATGGAGACCTTATCACTTAATGGTATTTGTTTCAATCTCATGAGACATCACAATAACATTCTTACAGGCCCTAAATGCCGTGCTGTGTCTGCAGTGCTCAAAAGGCTATAGTGAGTTTTCAGTGAGCTTATCGCACTTTATTGTATCTTTATGTCCTGTAACAGGGGTTTGTTCGACTGGTCTAAGTAGTCTCAAAAAGGGCAGCCTAATATCTCAACACACAACATGACCATTACGTAACGCAATTTACGGAATACCCCACGGGCCAATTAACGGATAACGATATTTTGTAACAATTTCAGTAATCTGCCAGCCTTGCATAACGGCAGGGCCTGGCTGCGAGAACAGATGCGCAGGCTGGCATATTGCTAATGGATTGTAAACACGGGCTGCCTATAGGCCTCGGCTGCCTCAGATATTATTCTGGTGGAGAAGAGCCACCTTCTCTCCCCGCCACCTGCAGAATGCGCAAGTCTATAACAGCCCACTGCAGCCCCGTGGCCTCTTGATTTATTGCACTGCACAAAACAGATAGCAGTGGGCTTTAGCTGAAATCATTATATATTTATGCAGTGGCAGCAGAAAAGCAGTCTGCCGTAGAAAAGACACATAAAAATTATGCATAGTGGCCTTGAAATAAATAACAAACGGCGGCAGCCCCCCACCCCCCCCGTATTGATTTGAATGTAGATGCACAGCAGAAATCCGATGATTCCGCTCAAAGGGTGCTTACCTCAAGCGTTCGTATCTCTTTTTGTGTCAAGTCGTTGGATGTGGCACATTTGGTCCGTAAACCCTCCAAACTAGAAATGCTTATGTCTATCATATTTTGCACCAACTCGCACTGCTGCAAGGCTTTCTGCAAACTAAGATGCTGCTCCTCGCTTTTTGTCATCTCCTCGTTCATAGTTTTGTGAACAGTGGACGTTATTTTTCCGTTGCACTTAACAAAAAAGGAATGAATTAATTCAAAAACAAGGGAGTAAAAATATTGATGATTATTCAGGAAAAGAGCGTGGTGAAACCCACGGAACGGAGCAACCTGCAAAACGCCATGAAACGAGATGTTGAAGGTTTAGAGACGGGCTTTGAGCCGTGAGAGAATCGACTCCATTGCAACAACAGTCCTCGTAGTTCCTGCTGTTTCATCAAGGTGTCTCTGGTTGTGGGCTAAATCAAACACAGTATGAAGATACCAAGCGGGACTACGCGGTCTGCATCCATTGGATTCCACTTCTTTCAAATGTATGTTTGGGGGGGAAAAAAAGAAAAGAACAAGAAGAAGCTGTTCAGCGCACCATAAGTAGACGCATCGGGGAAAAGCCTGCTGGTTTTAAAGGTGCTGATGTGCGGACTGGATGCAGGTACTCCCTGTCTCCCTAGGCAGCAGCTGCATCCCGGTTCTCTCCCACCACACCGACATGTTTCCTGTCAATCAAACCCACAGCAACAGCATCGCATCGCCCAGGCACCACCGTGAGGGGCCGTTCTCGCGAGATTACAGAGCAGAGCGGAGAGCTTACTATGCTTGAAACGCCAGGCTAGAGTTAGAGACAAAACTATCTCTTTTTACATGTTTGAAACAAAAATGTCCTTTTACTGAATATGTATGATATCTATTAGTTTACTACAGGCTCATGCTGTGTGCACACTTATATAGCCTGCAGTCCACAGCCACACACACCCCTTCAAAATATTTCTAGAGAATGATTTAAATATGCTTTAAAGTTAAATGGAAAAACAAATATTCTTTTCCACTGATTCATGTGAGACATTTAATTTTGGCCTAGTGAGACAACTCTGTACTATGCCTGTTGATGTTTGTATGTGAGTGGAATCTTCTGTTTTTTATTGTGTGCCTTATCTCATTTCTTCTTCCTCTGTGCTCAGGTTTAATTTGCAGAAGAGATCTTGATCACAGTGAGGCTCCTCAGTTAGAATATAGGTTATAACGCAGACATTACAAATAGAAACTGGATTGTTCAAAAACAGCAGTTGCAGGAAAAAAAATATAAACCAAACATTAAGGATTGAATGCTGTCAAAATGCAGGCTGTGATATTAAATTGTTATCCTTGACTGATGCAGTATAATGCAGCCTGGGAATCAGGATGCTTTGGAGGTTGCCAGCAACAAATCTGAGAAGTCAAGATGATTAAAGAGATAGGAGATGGTAAGCAAAATCTTGTGTACTTTACTGCTCACAACTTTTTTTCACTAACCTATGATGATCAAGAAAATGTTTCAGAGAAACCTGTCGTGTAAAGTATAGGTTAGGTGATATTTCAAATTCAGGCTCTAGATAAATATATGGGCACACTGCACTTTTTGACATATGGACAGATATGTGTATTTTATTGTCAGCACCATTACCAGAACAGAAAATAAATGCAAAAACATGTAGAAAACATTTGTGACACTCTTTGTCATGTGTTAAGATGCTTAAATATTAACACTTACAAAGATAAACTATAATGAGATTAAGATGTCAGTGCCGTATAAAAGTGAACAAACTACATCTAAGAAGGAAAGGTGTAGACTTTCTTTTTTTAAAATTTAACAAGATGTTTAGTGACACGTGACTTTTATTTAAAAAATCAAGATAGCCAGAACACTTTTTTTCTTTTATTTTGGTGATTAGGACTTTAAAGACTTGTAGTTCTTGCTGTTGGGAAAAAAACCTACTCCTGAGTTTGATTTTAATTTTCACTGATTAGGGAAAGGAATTGTTCAAAATGGGAGAGACAATATTTAAAAATGAAAGAGGAGATATATATCTTCGTTGTTATGATGTTTGATATTGTGTATCTTTTATTGTTACAATTTCTAAATCCCGTTATTATTATTTTTTTACAGCAGAGAACAAGTCACCGATACTCCGCCCATGAAAATGACAATGTGATTCCATTGGTTGTACGTGGTGACGTGTGACGTACGTTTTGTTTGCGGAGCGCGCCAAACAGGGCTATCAACAGTAGTAATCGCAGTGGCTTAAACTCTGGAACCCTTTTGCTCAGCTTGGTGTAATATTCATGCTTGGTAGGATACATGGCTTCTACAAGTAAAGCGCCGCTACAGACCAGAAATTTACCATGGTGAGCTGAAAGTCGCTGTTTATCACAGAATGGTTCAAAAAGTTATTGCTAGCTAGCTAACATGCCTACTGTCAAGCTAGCTGCTCGCTGCACTGAGTAGACTGATGCATTCTGTGAATTGCTAGCTTTATATACATTTAGAAATGACGTTAGTTATTACGCATAGTTGTAACATGGAAGGAAATTAGCTTGTCTTCAGTTCGGCTTACGTAAATCTTATCAGTCCATCAAGCATTAACATGGTGCCACTTCAGCAACAGGTTAACCGAAAACCTGCAGCTTTCTGACTGCGGTGAAAGTACTGTAAGGTTGACGTTTTGTTTATAATAAAGGGTGATGTTACGAAAAAAAATATGGATGCGGAACTAAAAAGTGGCCATATGTAATGTGATATGTCAACGTTTGTCAGCGCTTATCATATGTGTCCGTAAACGTTTCAATAATTTTCTTTAAAATTCTTTCGAGGTTGCTTATTTGCCTTGCTGTAAACGCAGTAGTTATTGCAAATATGAATGCGTGTGTGTGCGTTTTCCTGTTTCAGGGTTGAAAAATACAGACCACAGACACTTGATGATCTGATTTCACACAAAGATATTCTGAGCACTAGTAAGTATGTGGACTGCCAGAATAACAATACTATAAAACTGTATAACATGACACTTATGGATAATCAAACTACTTTTAAAACGTAATAAACTGATAAACTCAATGCTATCTGCCAGTGTTTTTGACTCTTGAGCTTGTTTACTGTGGTTATACCGTCACTGTCATTAATGAGTCATGGTACTGAGTCAGCTGGCTTAAAACTTTTATGTTTCAAACTATTCAAGGGGGATGCATATGTGGATTGTTATAGAAATGTTGGTTACTTGTATTTAAACTGATTTTCATTTGTTCTTTTTATTTCCAGTCCAGAGGTTTATCAGTGAGGACAAGCTTCCACACCTTTTGTTCTATGGCCCACCTGGAACAGGAAAAACCTCAACCATACTCGCTTCTGCCAGGCAGCTGTACAAAGAGAAGGAGTTCAACTCTATGGTGTTGGAGGTATGTTACAACTCCTCATTAGAAGATTTGGGTTTGCTGAATTGTAAAGGTTTTTTTAACTTCTAACTCTGCCATTTTACGTTAAAATATAACTAATTTTGGTTTATAGCTCAATGCATCTGATGACAGAGGTATTGATGTAGTACGAGGTCCCATTTTGAGTTTTGCCAGCACCAGGACCATCTTCAAGTAAGACTAAAACACTTACACTTGTAGAGATTTTGACCAGAAATAAGTGTTCTCAATACTTTTATGTGCAGTTAAGAAGTGCAATGGAAATGTAAGCTGCTGCCTTTGCTTTTTTATATATCTTGTCCTTCAGGAAGGGCTTCAAGTTGGTGATACTGGACGAGGCCGATGCCATGACCCAGGATGCCCAGAATGCATTGCGTCGAGGTAAGCCATCTGTTCGTTCAGGCATTACCCACTGTGAGGCACACGGCTCAGTGAGCAGGCAATTTGGCTGCTGCTGACTTACAGTGTATCTACTTTTAAACCTGGATATTTATTTAAAAAGCTTTACTTTGCAGAAGAGTGGAAATAATTATTGAATTTAACTGTGAGATATTTTGTAAATTTAGTCCAACCTGTGTTTTTCTAATAATGTTTCCATATTTCATTTATAAAGCATCTATTGCTGCTCAGTGCCGTTTTATATTTCTAAATAGATGCATGGTGAAGGAAGAGTGGATGATATTATTGGTATATTACTGCCAATTCTAAATTCTCAGTGAGGTGGTTTACAATCTTAGCAACATTAAGCAAGTCCTTAGGATAGATTATTCAAAAAAGTGGAGGTTTTTTTTTTATTTACTAAGATGTTGCCAGAATTTACATTTTAAATTTGTTTCCCTGCTTTCATCCCACCCTTGCTCTCTGTCTCAGTCATTGAGAAGTTCACAGAAAACACTCGATTCTGTCTCATTTGCAACTACCTTTCCAAGATCATCCCCGCCCTGCAATCTCGCTGCACCAGGTTCCGCTTTGGTCCGCTTTCGCCAGACCAGATGATCCCTCGGTTGGAGCACGTTATCCAGCAGGAGAAGTGAGTTAATGTGTGAATGCTTTCTCTCCACTTACTGTTGTTGTTGTTGTTGTTGTTGTTTTTTTACATCTCATTGAATTATTCCCAGAATTGCTAATGAACTTGCCAAATGTATTTGTACCTGTTGGCCTCCCTGAGCTCCGCTAATTTGCGTATAGTGAGAGAAATAACTATTTGATCCCCTGCTGAATTTACAAGTTTGTTCATTTCCTTGTAAGTGAGCATTCTCTAATTTTTATGGTAGTTTAATTTTAATAGAGACAAACATAATACCAACCACATTAAAGATTGTTTAAAATCCAGAGTCTTTGTTCTTATGTTACGTTTCTGTTGGGTAATGTTTAGAAGTTTAGGGCTTCTGTGTGTGTTTGAAAACAGTTTAAATCAGGGGGCAACATCAACCCTGGCCTCTCAACTGTACCAGGCCCTGAAAAACCAACAAATACCACAATAGGAAATGAATGTTCTCATTGTTTCACATTTATTGCTACATGCAACCTGTGATGGAAGAAATTAATGAATGGACTTGGAATTCTTTTTGATCGCTCTATTTATTAAATGTCATCAGTTATGTGTTCATGTCGCAAGTTTTAATTTAACGTTGATATGATTTTAAAAATAGTTGATTATGTCATTACTTTTTGTGACAGTATTGACATCACGCCAGATGGAATGAAGGCTATCGTGACCTTATCAACAGGTGACATGAGAAGATCGCTCAACATACTCCAGGTATGGCCAGAAGTTCATCATCAGCGTTGTTTAAGATGTGGATGTCATATTCAGTGTGGCCGTTTTTAAACAGCGAAAATATAGCCACTGGCCACTTCGTTAGTTGCGTCCCCCCTTTTGCTTTCAGAGCTGCCTTATTTCTTTGTACCATTCCTTTGAGGTGTTGATCCATATTGAGATGATTGAATCACACAGTTGCTTCAGATTTTTCTGCTCCACATTCAGGATGTAAATCTCCACTACATTTCGCATCCAATATATCCCAAAGGCTCTATTGGATTGAGATTTGGTGAGTGTGGAGGCCATTTAGATACAATAAATTTATTGTCATGTTCAGGAAACCAGTCTGAGATGATTTGAGCTTTGTGACACAGAGTGTACCAAGAAAATATCTCCCACACATTACACCATCGCCAGCCTGAACTGTTGATACAAAGCAGAATAAATCCATGCTTTCAATGTGTTCAAGGCAGATTCTGACCCTGTCATCACAGTGTTACAGCACAAATTGCCTTCCGTTAAGCTGCATGTTCTCCTCTAACATCCAACAGCGCATTTTCTCCCATTTTCTCCTTTTTTTGTTTTTTGCACCATTCTCTGTAAACCCTAGAGACAATTGTGTGGGAAAGTCCCAGTAGACCAGCAGTTTCTGGTTACGTTTCTTCCCCATTCTGATGCTCCGTTTGAACTTCTTCAGGTTGTCTTGACCATGTCTACATGCCGTAATGCATTGAGTTGCTAGCATGTGATTGTATTTGCATTAACAAGAATTCAAACAGGCATATCTAATGAAGTGGCCAATGAGTAGTATATGTTATATATCCAAACTGCAGATGGGTAAACTGTACTGCATGTCATCCATCTCTGTGATTTCAGAGCACCAGTATGGCCTATGGGAAGGTCACAGAAGACACAGTGTACACCTGCACAGGGCACCCCCTCCGCTCAGATATAGCCAACATCCTCGACTGGTGCCTCAACAAAGACTTTACTTCAGCGTACAACCGTATCCTAGATTTAAGTTCTATGAAAGCTGCACATTTCTTGTTTTTGACTATGCCATTTTATACTTTGAAAATTTCTTATGAAGTTTAGCATATTCCATATTCCAAGAAAGAACATTTCTTTCTTGCAAATAAAACTTTAGGTTAATAGAAGCTAGCTGTACCTAAATGCTTTGCAAATGTTTTTAAAGATTCGGTGACTTTTTTTTTGAATGGTGGGTTAACGAACAAAAATTCATATTAGTAGTACAGTTTATGATCTTGCATTTCTTTAACACATGGATGAAAGAAATCCTTGAGCTGAAGACTCTGAAAGGTTTGGCTTTGCATGATATTCTCACTGAGGTTCATCTGCTTGTACACAGAGGTAAGGAACATGCAAGGGGGGGAGAAATCACATGTTTTTATTTCTTTCTTTAATTTAAGCACCCCAGCACAAAAGCCACCCTCCTTTTATGCCAACATTTGATTGGCTGCCTCTCGCAAACATAAGGTTTGAACAGGTGGATGGGGTTGCTGTGCTCACAGACCAGCCCTAACCATAAAGTATTTGGAGCAGTCTTTGGCCACGTGTAACATGAGTGTCAACCATAGTAACAGCACATGTTAAAGAAAACACGCAATGGGGCCACTTTAAAACCCACTGAAAGGTTGGCGGTTAGTGACGTGTTCAGTGTTAAAGTTTTAAGCTCACAAGTTTGTGCATTAATGAAATTTTTTCTGTTTTTACTATCAAAAGCAAAGTATCTAATTTTTAAAAATGTTTTTTCTTTAAAGTGGATTTTCCTCCCGCTATTCGGATTAGTCTGCTCATCAAGTTGGCCGACGTAGAGTAAGTGTGATGCTTTTTCAAAAAATATTTACAATGTAACAAGTCATGTTAATATAATAAAGACGCCAACATGTTGATTTCCACACGTTGTGGCAAATTTTTTTTATTTCCATTATTGCTCATGTTTCATCTCCTCAGACATCGGCTTGCATCGGGAACCAGCGAGAAGATCCAGCTGAGCTCCATGGTTGCAGCTTTCCAGGCAGTGAGAGAGCTCGTGGTCAGCGAAGCACCGTAGATACAGTAATGCAACGATGGTCTTTTTCCACAGTGGGGGGGGCGCGCATCAGGATAAAAAGGATAACCAGTTATTTGTTTATTTGGGAAGAAAACTGTGTCCAGTGCATAATTGCTCACCATACTGAACCTGCTGTACAGTGTAAAAGATGTCTGGAACAATGCTAGCAGCTATCTGACTCACTCACATCTGCACACAGAACCAAGATGGAAGTCGATCAGCACAGTGAAAAAAACAAAACAAAAGATCCTTTTGGCACTTTTGGTTAAAAGGTGGACTTGGAAAATCCTATTTTCAGTTTAGTATCACTGCAACCAGGTAATCAGTTCATTGTCCAAAAAAAAAAAAAGTCATTGAACATGTGTATGTTTTAATCAGTTTAATAAAACCCTTTCTTATAAGTCCAGTTGCTGTAATATTAATGTGCCAGTACATTAGCAGTGCATATAATGGTAAACACAGGAATTAGAAATTATATATATCTGATATTTACACAATAAATTAATAGTATAAAACTGTTATTCAAGTCAACAATGTGAACACTGAATGTATGCTTTGTAGTACCGCAGTAGTGCAATAAATGAAATCTTAGTGCAGGAATGTTGCATCTAAAGTATCTTAAAATATGCTTAATCTGCTTCATCAAGCTTTCAAAGCATTTGTTATCAGAAAATACAAGGCGTTTTTAGGATCATAGTTAATCGCTGAAAATGTCAGTTATTTATTTTTAAAGTTCCTATTTAACTTTCCCACTCCTCTTCATCTGAGGAGCAGCAGGACTTGAGGCGTTCGGGGATGTTTTTGTATGTGAGGTACTCGAGGATCCTCTTGGGGAGGGGCAGCGCCTCAATCTGGTGCGTGGAGATAGAGTGGCGCAGGATAGATCGACACAGGTGGCACAAGCTGGGCACCGCACTGGGTGCCCTCCAGAACCTCACGTGGCCATCTCTGGTTCTGCCAAAAGAGACACATTTGCATGTTTATTCAGGGGCCAGTTTTCACAAAGATACTTTAGACTGGTGTGTTCAGGGATGGTCCTAATTTTGCTTGTAGATTTAATGCGTCTAATGCAAATCAGATGGTGTCAATAATGTAAAGACAGGTCTCATTTTCACCTTTAAATGAATCAAACTTCCATACTATCTCGAGCCTAAGATTGATGTTACCATGGTACCGACAAGTAGCTTTGACTATTAGTACTCGAAAAGACAAAATCGTTGCTTGTAATTTACCAACATTATGTATTAGAACAGAGTTTTAGATACTGAATTGCTTTCAGCCACTTTTGTATTTTCAAAGGAGCCACTGCACTAGATGGATCTGCATATCTGATCCCCCCACCAATATATTATATTTAACAGCTTAATAACTGGGTTTTTTTCTTGACTAAAAATGAATGATATGAGAGCCTAATTTCATGGATAACTTTAGCTGTATAAATATACTTTATAAAAAAATAAAATAAATAAAGCTAGGAAGTGGGGTAAACTGAATTTTGGCACATAATGTCTATCGACCACCCTCTAATATTGTGAATCTATGCTGAAATGAAAGCATCCTTACCCCGTAGCAACAACTCCCCCTTGTGGATGGTACTTGCAGCACAGTCCATTAGAGTCTCTGTCTTTTTTCGTCTCCATCACCATCCCTTTCTCCCCCAGCTCCCAAATCCTAAGAGCTCTGCAAACGCAACACATCTGTCTGAAAGCATCTTTCCAGTGTGTAAAACATTTAAGTTATATAATATAGCATTTTCAGATAACTGACCTGTCGTCTGTCACAAGTGTCAAGTGCAGACCGTTTGGAGAGAACTGTATTGCTGATATTTGGTTTTGCCCATAATCTTCAAAGTAGTCACTGTGCAGAAGAGAAAGAGCGATGACTTTGAACTGCACCAAGTCAAAGTCAGACGCTCCACATAGTATACATAGAAAACAGATTGCAAAAGACAAGGACACTAGGACATACTTTCACACGCCGTGTCATACGCAAACAGAGATAATGACAGTGTGGGCTGTTTGGTTCACAGATTTAAGCTTCTGTACTTAAACTCAGTGGTAACAACCCGTTTATTTGAGTAATTTGCGGTCTTCTTATGTAACTCATAGAATGGAGTCTTTGTGCACAATTTTAACCCTCAAAGTTGTACAAACTCACGCCAGAGTGGCCAGTTTCTCTGCTGTGTATGGGTCCCAGAGGTCGATCCACCAACTGGAGCCACTGAAGGCTGCAGTGGCGAGAATTGCCCCGTCAGGAGAGAAGTCACAAGAAGACAGGAGGTACACGGTCTTGTGGGCCCCTCCTGTCAGGTTCCTGATGAATGTATATGAACGTAGACTCCACAGACACACCATCTGATCAAAGTATAATCATGCAGGGTTAATGAGACTTTATACCTTGCTGGAAGGGCTGTTTTTAATTTGGAAAATTAATGTGGGTTTAGTCGACGCTCAAAGTAGCTTGTCCCTGGGGTAATTAATTGCTGCAGAACTGAAAAAATGTTTTTACAAAAGCTAGTAATTTGTCAGTGATGTACTTGCTTGGTGTCAGCAGGACACCCTGAACCACGCAGCAGCGAGTGACTATGCTCTTAAAGTCTAATATTACACAACGTTATGCTGTCTGCTTTCCTTTGAAAATGAGAATATGTGAAATTGCCAGTTTGACTGGAGTGTTAAGACTTCCTGGTGCTCCAGAAGTTTCTAGAAAATGCTAAATGGCCTAAAAACATTTTAATAGCAGGAGCAGGTAAAACAGTCAGACCACTACAATAGATATTCAGAAGCACCCACTAGCAGATAATTTCACTGAAAATGGATATCTCCTATAGGTGTTTAACTGGGTTGGTGTCAGCTGACTAAAGACATAAAATATAAGTCTCTGTATTTTCATACTCAAACCAACCAGAGCCTTTAGATAGTGATATTGTCATCCTGTGAGAGACCACCCCCATGAGGACAGAACTGTTTCATCACCAGATAAAGATGATTACTCAAAACAACATGTCCTAAAATAGCCCCACAGCATAACAGAGCCACGCTCAGTGGAGAGATCAAGCATTCAGGTTTTTCCCTATAATTTGTCCAGGATGTATGCAACTCATATCCATCAATACTGGTAGCTGTCAAAAGAAAACACCACTAAAATAACTGAAGTTTGCAGAAGATTAAATACTTTACATAAGCAAATATCAACAAACTTGTTAGGAGCAAGAATTCAAATAGGAAAATACTTGAATATACCTTCAAACTAATTTCATTGTCCTAGAAAAATTAACGTGATGCAGGATTGCATTTAAAGCTGCCCTTTTAGACAATTTGTATCACACACTTTGAGCCATTCTCCTGATTAGACTTGTGGACAAACAACATTAAATTTGACACAGAGTTGAATGAACAGGGTCGCCCAAATCCATGTTGATAATGTTCATTAAAAACTGATAAAAAGAAGGACAAAAGGACACATTCAGCAAGCTTAGAGACATTAAGCATTTACAAGTGTTTGAGTTTTACATGCACAAACAAATTACTTAAGTTATCTTTTACAGTGCTCAGTACTTGATGAATATGACCTAATACGGTACTTTTGCAATGAAACACCTCACCCTGTCAAATCTCCCGACAGATGCAATCATGCTACAGTCAGATGATACGCAGCAGGAACTAATCCAGTCTTTATGGCCATAAAGCACCTGCACCTTTTTCCCTAAAACAGACAGGAAAAACATGGACGTAAATGTAGACGAGAGACTACAAAGCCTCATTATTTTTATTTTATTTTTTTAAAATGACAGTACATCTCAGCTCCTGATTCCTGAATGTGTAAGCACAGCCATCTGCTAGCTTTAACCTCTTACATTAGAACAGAAGGTTTATTTCAGCTGAGTTTCACAAGATTAAACAGGGGTGAAGTAATGAATAGACAGCTTCAGTCATTAAGACCCTGTCTGCAAAGCCTCCAGAGTTGTTTGGTGACACGTGACAGTTAATATTTAACAGTTTTTTTTTAAATGGGTGATCAGGCAAGCTCGAGGTGTACTTTGACATTTGAAAATTCAGCTGAAAAGCCTTGCAGTTCTAAGGTTATCTGCAAGAAAACAATTTGAGCCCAAGTAAAAAGGACGCACCAAATATGTAGATTAGATTTTGTCCAAAACATTTTTTAAAAATAAGACAGTTGTGACTGCTACTCACAGGTATTTCTCATAAATATCTGAAAAATACCTTTATGAGCCAGGTCCCATATCCTCAAAGTTTTGTCCCGAGAGGATGATATGAGTGTGAGCGTCCCATTCTGAGGAAACACCAGGTCCCTTACAACCCCTTCGTGGCCGTGGAGATCAAAAACAGCACTGCCTAAAGGAAAGGAAAAGAAAAAACAAGCGATTTGAAAATCCATTTAATTCAGCCAAGCAAAACTAACAGTCACAGAAAAATAAAAATCTCACCCGTTAAAACGTTCCAGATTTTGATCACCCCGTTCTCCAAGCCCGTGGCCAGAAGCAGGCTGTTTTTCCCTTCTGATCGTGCTTTAGCCGGACACGCTGTTGCATTTGATTTTGGAGGTCTGGGCCCGAAGGCGAGCCCCCACACTGGGTGACCACAACTGAAGCTTTTGTCTCCTCTGTCAGTCTCTCCATTTTGACTTTCTCTGTGGGTGAGAGGAGCACCAAGAGTGCAGATGCCATAAAAAACTCCAGTGTAGGCGGTGTGAAGCTAGAGTTGGTGATGAAATGATGCAGCTTTCAAGTGTTGCTGGTCACAGCAGATCTAAACAACTAAACGGTAAACTGAGAGCTGAAATTTGAGTCTTCATGTTTTGCTTTTTTCTTTCACGTTAATCTAAAATAATAGCTGGAATGAATACATCCACTTGCATTCTTCTGCCTCCTTCCATATGTTTTATCAAATGTACCAACAAAATCTACTGAGTATTTAAAGTTGTAAGTCACATTTTTTGCCTTATTTAATTATTTAGGCAAATTCAAACATTGTTCATGGAGCAACAATTCTTTACTGCAACAAAAATATAAAGAAAAAAAAAAAAAAAGAGTACTGTTTTGTTATTTTGTGTGGTATTGGCAGCAGTGCTGAGCATTTTTCAAACAAATTGGCACTAATGAACACTGCTGAGCCAAAGGGAAATTCTTTGTGGGCACTAGACAGAAAAATACTATAATTTCAGGGGCCTAATTTAGAGGTAGGGGGGTGGGGGTGTAGGGCATAACAGCAGGACCCAAAAGTTTAATATTAAATACAGAAAAATTAGAATTTTTAATAAATAAATAAATGAAAAAAGGAATAAATGACATTACTTAAAGCTATTTTTAAAATCTATATCTGGTCTTACTTTAAACAATAGATGCTTTTAATGCTTATTTTCTGGAGTTTTTATCGCATTCATGCCTTATTTCCAAAATACTGCTCAGTTGCATGAGGATATTTTCACATACTGGGATTAACTTTCATAACCACACATAACACTAAACACTGGATCTTTATAATACAAAAGCCAGTGCAGAAATGGACTGTGATCATTATTGTGGAGTTGTGCAAGACAGAGACGGGTTATAGTAAGCCAAAAGATATTATCATAAGGTTACATTTTAACTGTTTACTCGATCTAGCCGAACATGAAGTAATACTTTTTCCCAGGTGGCTTGATTTCTTACATAAATACAGGCGTGTATTAAAAGAGAAAACAAGGGGTTAAATCTGATTGTCCACCACCATCCCCACCCCACCCCACCCCTGCCACTGTTAATCTTACAAAGCCCAGCGTCATTGTATAAGAGCAGTTTGGACATTTACTCGAGTACACTTTTAATGTACCTATGTTATTCGTCTTTTTGATGCGAGTATAGTACTTGTTTTAACGCTTCAGTTATTTATTTTGTAGATTTTGTAGAGTAACTGACACATATTGTTCGGTATTACTACAGATAAAACTACACACATTTTACTTTAGGTAAAAATAAAATATATTTTTAATACTATTAGACTTACCGATATATTTTGGATTAAGTAAAGATTCCGTCACTTTGCATAACAGTTACTGTATATAAAAAGATGTTTACACTTTTTGTGTAGTAGCCTCTGTAGAAGGAACAGGGCTGCACTTGAGTGTCCCCGGTATTTCCGTCACTGTATTCATTTCGAATCAAGTGTTCTTGTTACCTGCGGGCGCCTCTGTGCCACAATTAATCAAAAGTAAAAAATAAAAAAATCAATAAATCATTCGAAAAGCCCGTGCAGGACCTGCCACCACCACCTTCCACCTGACACGGAAACCAGAATCTTCGAGGGCGACCTGAATGCATCACGTGCGGATTAAATATACAGTAAAACCTACTCGGAGTCGAGAGGCCAGGCGACGACCCAGACGATCCCGTGTCCCATGGACCAGGCGAACCAAGCTCCATCCGGAGAGAAGTCAACACTCCAGGTTTCACGTCCAGCTCTCTCCACCAAGGACGGAGGTCGCCTGGTCTTCAGCTCCAGGAGAAGAGCCGGGTCGGACGCTGAAGGAGGATAGAAAGACACCACATAATCAACGTTTGGCACGTTCATCCTCTGACAGCGCTTGCAACTCTTAACCCACCAGCGTCCCCTGCTCGGTTGTATACGGTGCCTCTGGAGGTTTAAGGCCATCTCCAAGTAACCGCTGCCTAGTTTCTGATCGTTGCGATGACAACGTACTCACCGAGCTCGGACGACAGTCGCAAATATTCACTTACATGTCGGCTGCAGCTCTGGGTTGTTTTCCGTGGAGCACATCCTTTCGCTTTTCACATTCTTCGCTTTGTGACCGACTTCCTGAACGTGTCCTCCCCGGTTGACCGCAGCATTTAAACTAAAGGAGCTCACACTTTGTACGTCCGCAGAGAGCAGAGGCTCGGCGACAGAGTGCTGTCTGTCAGAGATAACGTGACAAGAAGAAACGAAATGTTCAGTGAGTTCCTGTTATCTGACTCATTTGTACCATTGCCCAACGTGATCACGTCTCCTTTCATGACGTAACCTTATTATAACCCTTAAACCACACCCCCCATGAGATTAAACAACAATCCAGCTTGTTCCTTACACCGTATCCACTCGTTATAACGAGAGTTGGCTTTATTATACCCAAAGTCAGTGATTCAGGGACGTGGAGCGACTTTTTTTTGTTAGTGGGGTCTCTCTCTCTCTTACACACACACACTGACACACACACACTGACACGCCCCTCTTATGATAGTGGAAAATACCCTGGTACCTTTGGTCAACTGTTTGGGTTGAAGTTCACATTTAATATGAACATTTCTCACTAAAATATTCATAAACAATGTTTAGTTTTTTTTATTTCACTCAGAGCAACAGAAAATGTGCAAAACTACAAAGTGAAAAAGCTGTGAAAACTAAGCCTTCATGTTTAGTTCATTTGCAAGCTTTGCTCTCTTGCATCATGCATGATTATTTTTGGCCTACTGTACTTTGGCCTACTGTACTTTGCTTGCTTGTTTTTTTCCCTCGCTGTGATGAACAATATTATCATTATTAGTTGAGATCACTCTGAATATTTTTGACTTTTTAAGGACATAAAATTTTTCAAACTGAATTACAGGGAATGAGTATTTTTATTTATTAATTTTTTTAGAAAGAGGGGCAATACATATTAATGAACATTTTAACAAATGTAAATATGCCAGATTATAGCCTTGGGCTAATTTCCATCTGCAGACCCTCTGGCAGGTTGGTGTTAAACACAAGTTAGTAAAAACATACAGAGACACTATTTACACGTCATCTGACAAGGACAAAAACAGTGATCACATTATACTAGAACAAACAATGACAAGGAGAGTGGACACAGAGGACAGTATAGATAACAATAACGGAAGCACATCAATTATATTGCACAAACCCCAGTATTGTACATGCCCTGACCATCGTGATATTGCGTTCACCCATTGCACTAACAGTTGTTTCCCTTTTTGTAATATACTAACTCTTTTTCCCGTCCAATATAAAACATGATTATTAAACATGATTACATGTTTGTGTGTCCCTCAGCCGCCCTTTTAAGTGACTCTTAAAGATGGGTAGACTTGTACTTTCCCTCACTGACAGTGGAAGACTATTCCAGAAGCTCACTCCCTGATATGACAGAGCATTCTGTGAAAAGGTGGTCCGCCTGAATGCCAGTTCACAATCACCTCTAACAGTGGCTCGAGTCAGTCGAGACCCGGCAACACTGCTAGACTTTTGTTTAATAAAATCACTCATTGGTGGAGGCGCCAGACCATGTATAACTTTGTATATTGATCTAGTATTAGTATTAGTCTATTGATCTAGTAACAACAGGGACTTCTACTAAATTTGTGAATTAATTTGTGCCATTGAGAAATACAATTTGTGGGTTATTTCTTGTTCATGTAGATTGTGTTTTATCTATTCCTTTTTGAAAATGAGTCTCTTTAGGATACAGTGATCGCCTTTGGGTGTTTGGGTGCAAAAATCTTTAAAGAAAGAATTTTGCACCCAAATTTTATACTAGAGTAAAATGTTTCTCACTGATATAGAGGAGTACAGTCATGTAATATTTCTGTAGACGTACACAAATATTCACAAAATATTTGCTTATATTTTTATCCTTTATTTCCCCTTTTGGTTCTGCCCTGCAAATCATGTATCAAATATCTGTACAATAACAAAAAAAAAAAAAAAACCCTTTCAGAACAACTTTCTATACAAAGTGCATGAAAACAGTTTAAATACCTGATGATCCATAACATTTTTTTTTATATACATGTTCATTTCATGTCGCATTGTCTGTTGTTTTTCTAACCGGTAAATTCTTCTTCAGTTGGTGTCCATGTGTGACTATTAAGGTTTGTTTTAATGTAAAAGAAAAATATACAAATTTGATGTGATCATAGCCGTAGAATAACATTATAGCTGCCTCAAAAGCAGTGAAAAAGTCTCTGTACTGTGTACACATCATCTTAAATATGTACCATGAATTATTAATATATCAGAGCACCTATTTCCAGACAGTTACGTGTGAGGCTGGATCTCCCTTTAACAGCCTAATGCATTATTAAAGCCTGCAGACTGTTTGGATTTAAAGTGCCATTCAAATGATCCATCTGTCTCCTTTAAAAGAAACACAACAGCATTACATTTTTATATGATTTTGATGGTTTTACACAGTGAATTATTTAGACTATTAATTATCCAGTAAAATCTTCTTTATAAAAACTGAGGTGACTTGAGAGACTCAATTGTACTTTTGCATTCAAAGGATACTAATAATAAATTCTAATAATATTGAATAATTTTGTTTAAAATCAACAAATTTTTTGTCAAACCCTTTAGAGTGTTTAATTTCAGTTTTCCCTCTCACGTAGATCTCGTGTAAATATTTTCAAGTGAGTGAGTCAAGTTTGTTTCACACGTAGCATGAATCTCAGATGAGTGACGAACTGACTCTGCTGCATTTAAAAAAAAAAAAGAAAAAGTTCTGAGCGAGTCGCTTCTGACCGAGTAGTCAAGGTCGCATCGTTGCTTATAGCATACGTGCCTATCATTTTTTGTGTTTTCGGAAACAAGAAAAACTATGTCTACAGAGAATTGTTTTTTCTTGTTTTCCGAACACAAAAAATGATTAGGCACTAGGGAAAACACCTGTTAAAAAACCTACAAAATACTCATAAAAACATGCAAAGAATATTTGTTCAAACACATTTACTGTATTACATTTATTTATTTTTACATACTGTATAAACAAATCAATCAAAATAAATTTACAAAAAATATAGAATCTTAAAAAAAAAAAAAAAAAAAAAAAAAAAAAAAAAAAAAAAATAGAAAGGAAGGACAAAAAGGTTTCTGCCACCGATTCTGTTCACATTCTCTTCAGGAGTAAATTTACCTAAAACTAAACATTGCTCTAAAAAAAAAAATCCCCAATACCTAAAATTCTACAAGTTGCATTGACTCTTCCGTCTGTACGGTATCCTCCTGCTGCTGTGGACTTGTGTCAGCAGTTTCTGCATCCTCGTGATCACCTGAATAAAAGAGGGACATTTTTATATTACAAAATATTTTTACACTGAAATTAGAAAACTTATAAATTGCTGTGATGAAGTCCTACTCGATGGGATTCGATGTATCTGCACAAGTGTTGTGTGATGTCCGTTGGTTATTGGAGGCAGCCGGGGAACTGCATCTTGGAAGACTTGTTCGTCATCCGACTCCACCAGACTCAGAACGTCTCCACTGTCGTCATCCGCTTGCCTGCAGAGGTGAGAATAGTATGACACGGGCGCACACGTGCAGCCAGATCTTTAAAACTGATCTTCGCCAAGTATTTGTTAGACAGTTTTGTTCAGTCCACATTCCAGAGATGGCTTTGACCAAAACCAAAGTCACCATTTTGGAATTTTTGGCCACTAAAAGTCCTTTGGAGAAATGTGTTTAATGTGAATGATCATCATAAAGACCACAAGCTAAAATTCTTCAGTTTAGCAAATTAAGTTTTATATGTGCTAGTCCTCCAACTAAACAACTGTGACAATTTAGCTGAAAAACTTGTTTTACGCAGTTCTGCCATGTAAGGTGAAGAGTTTTAAAGAAGCATTTTGTTTTTAAACAAGATTGAAAGTGTGCTCCGCTTCTGGCGCCTCAATCACAAAACTGGAGTTTGATCCCCTCTGTGCAAGCTAAAATGTGTGGGCAGACATCAGTGACAGCAAAAATCAGTTAGAAGCTCTATGAAATGGAGCAGCTGCAGTAGAGGTGAGTTGCAAAGCAGCTTGTAAAAGCAGCAGCAAGTGTGTGCAGGCTGAGCATGGTATCAAGATATCGTCTACTGCTCAGAGGTGGAATTACTCTTAAGGGTGCTGAAGATGTATAGATGGTAGGATTTACTTTTTGTCCTTTCTCTGAGATCCTTCCATATTTGTAAAAGCACAGATGCTCATAATTTTAGATTCCTTGTAATCTAACTTAAAAAGAAAATAATGGTAAGATTTTTAATAGATACATCCATGGTATCAACTTCAAAATCCTACATTGCCTCGTGCTCGAGTTATTACAATTACAAGATTGACCTCTGACCTTGACCTGAGAATGAGGTCACTGAGATTGGAACTTGTCTGAAACTTTTAGTAGATACACCTATGGTATGAACTCGATACTCCTATTTCGCGTCGTTCTCGAGTTATCACATTCATAAAGTTGGGTGTACAAATGACCTGCCCACCTTCCCATCAGGCAGTGTGACCACAACATCCCAACTGCCTTTTACAACCGAGGGGTAAAAAGAACTCCTAGAAAATAATGGTACTACTTGATGATTGGCTTGCTTTTAAATGGAAAAAAACAATGCATTTCAAATGCAACACAGATGTGCATAAAGTACTTTAACTCAATCTATATGGACTGTGCAACTAAAGTAAGCATTTAGTATATATGACAAAAGCAAATATGAAATACTCACCCAAAGCCACCTATTGACACAAAAACACAAACACAAAGAATGGCATCAGTATTAGTAGATTTTCATGTTTAATACAGTTCCTATGAATTTAAAATGTAGATACAGCATGTGGATTGTTATGGATCAGAGGCTGACGCTATTATTGATGCAAAATTTATTTATGAAAAGAAAAAAAAATTACCCAGGCAAATCCGGTCTCTGCTGTTGTAGACAATTTTGGCTATGATGACAGCTGACCCCATAATCAGTGCTGCTATAAATATGCCGATGACCGCTCCTGTGTATGCGGAAGAGGCTGCTGAAACCAAAAAAGGCAACAGGAGAAGCTTATGAAGTACAAAAAAGGGTGGAGCAGCAGGTTTATCTGGATTCCAGAGGCGGAGTCAACACCTGTAGTGACTAGCATGCTGTTTACACTTCTGCTTAATGTCTATTCGTTATCTCACGCAGACATTGAAAAAAAAAATGCAAAGACATGCAAATGATCTATTCTGTAAAACTACTAATGCCAGGATATTCCTCTTATTCAAAACTCAACTCTTCACAGTGAGCTCCACTTCCAGCTCGCGTAGTCCGAGCGGGTTCTCACTGTGGCAGAAATAGAAGCCATCGTCCTCCTTAGTGACGTTTACTATGGTCAGCTTGAAGACCGGGCCTTCCAAAGACAGGATGTATTTTGATCCAGATTCAATGTAGTCCAGTTGTAATCCCTTTCTCCATGTGGTAATTGCAGGGGGCTTGGACGTGGTCTCAGTGCATGTGAGTGTTACGGTGCTTGCCTCCAGAGCAGAGACCATTGGTTCGCCTTCAGGGAAGGGAAGCTCTGACAGAGTGAGAGAGGAGGGAAAAAATAAAAAAAATAAAAAAATCAGATACTTTATCATTTCAGTCAGATATTTTTAAAAAAAGTCAAATGTATTTACATTTACAAAACTTGATTTATGTGGGATATAAAGCATATGAGGAATCTTACTTGAAAAGTATTTGCCCTACTCCCAAATTCCTATTTTTTGCACATTTGTCACACTTAAATGTTTCAGATCATCAAACAAGTTTTGATATTAGACAAAGATAACAACTGCACTTTACTTGGGTTAAATAATTTCCAAGCCGACCTGGCCTATGTGGAAAAAGTAATCGCTCCCCAAACCTAACTGTTTCTACTACCCTTGGATGCAAGAACTGTAACTGATTGCATTGCTGTGGAGGAATTCTAGCCCACTCTCCTTTCCAGAATAGTTTTAATTGAGCCACATCGAGCACGAACGGCCTTTTTAAGGTCTTGCCAAAGCATCTCAATCTGATTCAAGTCTAAAAACCTTCATTTTGCCTTTACTGAACCATTCAGAGATGGACTTGCTGGTGTGTTTCAGATCATTTTCCTGCTGCATAATCAGAGTACGCTTGAACTTCAGTGTACGACCCAAGGCTGGACATTCTTCTTCACAATTTTCTGGTAGCAGAATTCATGCTTCCATTAATTACACCAAGTTGTCTAGCCACTGAAGCACCATCGCACTACCATCAATATGTTTGTCTGCAGGTACGATGTCCTTTATATGAATGCAAGATGTAATGGGACACAAGCCTTGCAGAAAGTTAAACTTTTGTCTCATCAGTCCACAGAATATTTCTTTCTCTTTCTTATTGTTGAATCATGAACACCTCTGCTGAACCTAAGTGAGGCGAGTAAGGCTTGTAGTTCTTTAGATGTTGTTCTGTGTTATTTTGTAACTTCCCGTTGAGTCATCAGTGTGTTCTTTGAGTAATTTTGGTATGCCAACCACTCCTGGGAAAGGTTCACCACTCTTCCAAGTTTTCTCCATTTGCACTTAATAGCTGCAACTGTGGTTCACCGAACTCCCAAAGCCTTAGAAATAGCCCTTTAACCCTTTCCAGACTTTCAATAACTTTGTTTTTCATCTGTTCTTGAGTTTCTTTGGATCATGACATGATGTGTTGCTCTTTAAGATCTTTTAGTCTACTTCACTATGTCAGACAAGCTCTGTTTGGTGATTTAGGTTTGGCAGTAATGAGGAATGGTTGTGTAATGAAATTGAACTCAGCTTTCCCTCCAAAAAAATGTGGTTAATCAAAGTTAATTTGTGATTTAACAACTTTTTCACAATAGCCAGGTAGTTTGGATAGGTTTTTAGCTTCATCCTTGAGTTATCACATTCACAAACTTGGGTGTCCACATCACCCAAGTTTTAAGGCCGAGGAGTGAAAGCTGCACTTTGTATTTACCTGGGTTTCTGATCTGAAACATGTAAGTGTGATAAATATGCAAAAAAAAGAAGAATAACAATCAAGACGGGACAAATATTTCTGAGCAGAAAACGCCAAGTTGTGGCCAGGAAACATTTCAGCACAACATTAACACTGTAAATGAAAATGAAGACCAAAAACCAGGCCTGACCACACTTAAAAACAATTTCAAAACTAGCATTTTGTGGTTTACTGAGGTTTGAGCCAAGATCGATAAATAAACACTGGAAATAAGCCGTCTTCTTGCAGAAACCTTACATATACTGTACAGACATGAAAGCTGTTGATCTTCTCGTCTTCTTATCCAACTCTTACCAAGAGAGCAAAAGAGCTTATGATCATACTGATCATATGTTTTCAGTAAAAACAAAAATGCTGCTTTAAAAAAAAAAAAAAAAGAAATTAACACAATATGTTTGGGGTTTTTTGGTCTGTTATTAAGACCAAACAGTCCCTTTCTATGAGTCATGCTGGCTGATGAGAACAAAAATATACCAAAATAGCTTGCTACATGGCTAAGCTCAGAAGTGGAATTTTATAGCTTCTTCTTCCCCTCTGGTGACAGTTTTGGTACTGCAATAATATCACTGTGTTGTTTTCATGCAAAAGCTGAAGGTTTGTTTGTATTTTGGATGAATTCCAACTTCAAAATAAATGTGTTTTCAGTATTTTGACACTTTTCCCACACCTTTTCTTGTTTTTAAATGTTAGTTTTTTACATTTTAAAAAACACTAATATCCGCTATTTGATATATCAACCAATCACTGCAGCTCTAAACCTGACACTGTTCATACTTTTTCATGACCTCCAAACTGGTTGGACTATTGCTTTGTTTGTTCAGTAAATATCAATTGCAATTTGTAAATAAATAAGAATATTTTGGAATTTTACTCATTTTGTTTGACAAAATGTCATTTTTGTTCAGTGTTTCTGATTCACAGAAGAAGGCTGATCAGAGAACAGCAACTCACATCCTGTTGCATCAACTCATTGTTTGAATAAGGCATTCATGTGATGATAACCTTTACACAACTGGGTGACTCACTAACTGCCCACATGCCCTGCGTTGTGTTCTCATGAGCACACTGCTAAGTGTTATTCTTGTCAGGGCTGGAAAGCTTAATCGAATAAATATTATGGTACTTCATATGAATATTAAAAACAATACCCAATAATTAGGATTAGTCCTAATCAAGTTACTTTTACATTTATGACGAGTATGGCAATGTTAGCCATATTTCTGGAGTAATGCTAAACATAATCAGTTTTCCTGGGTTGTGACTCTCTCACATTGTGACCAGAAATTTTTGACCTGTTGGCTTCAAGGGAGGGCGCCATCATTCTCTAAGTCAAATAAGCATTGCTCACATAGTTCCTACTCCTGCAGCACATATTTTTCCTCACATACGTCACATGATATCTGATCATGCGGATGGTTTCAGTTTACTGTGACATTTTTACAGAAACTCTGTCCCTGAAGGAAAAACTGTATGTTAGACAAAAGTGACATTGTGTGTGATATCTTCTAAGACTTTTTTCACACGCTCTTATTTTGAAAATATTATTAAATTATAGGTAATGTTCCTGTTAAGAACCATGTAATTTTATAGGGCTGTACCATATAGCTGTTTCATCAGATTTAATTGGATTTTTAAACTGAAAGATCATCTGACAAAATACCCACAATGCATTTTACAATTTTAAAAAACTTGAGACAAAATAATCTGGGTGTAGACCTGCACTAATTTGTTTTTTGTTTTTAATTTGAGGAGTCTGTGGTGGCCAGTGCCATCCACTGGTGTGCTGGTGCAGCAGAGGGTGGTGTACACCAACAGGCTCACACTGATCTGGAAGGCTGGTGACGTTGTGGGTGTGGAGCTTCACTCTGTGAAGTCAGTGTGAGAAAGGAGGATGGTGTTCAAGTTATGGACGAATCCTATGACTAATCAGTGATTACAGACCGATGCCGGAATTATTTTCACTCGTCATCATCTAGTAAATGTTGCACGTGATATTGTTTAACTTTTATTTTGCTTTGAGTGTATATTTTTTAAATACTACAGTGTTTATTTATTTTTATTTGTACTTCATGCACTATTCTTTTTCATAGTTTGTTCTTCGTCCAAAGGGAGAGAGTATGTAATTGATTCTATTTGTTTGTTTGTTTGTTAGCATTATAGTGTCCACAGTTTTCAAGCTATCATGTTGAAATTTTGTGTGATAGTAGATACCAGTAACAGCTTGAGCTGATTTGATTTTGGTGTCAATTGAGTCAAGGTCACACTTTTTGCGCTCTCTGAGTGGCCTTTTTTTTTTTTTTATTGTCACAAAGTAACTTCCTCGCTGAGAATAATAAACTATTGTGATTCTGAGTAATCAAATATACTACCTGCACAGAAGCTCAACCATGACATAAATGTGATGTCAGAACTATAAACAGCGATTGACAGCAGCGAGTGTCACTGTGGCTTCTTAAGTCAAAAGTACATTAAAGATTCAGCAGTTGCACATCTCAGGATCGTTAAGAGGCTCATTTCCCTACAACAAGCTTACCGAGGGTAAACGAACACGACTTCTCTTTTTCTGGGCCGAGGTGCTGGGGCTGGGCTGTGCAGTTCACGGTCTGCCCGTCTGACAGCGTGGAGCGGCTCATCGTAACATTGAGGCTGTCCGCCACCTGGAATGGTCCCATATCCCAACGTAGGTTTGGGGTGGGATAAACTTCCAACCAAGTGCAGGTGAACTGGACTAGAGAGATGTTCTGTGTCAGTGTCCATTTACACTCAGGGTGTCTGTCTGAGACATCTAATTAGGAGAAAAAGAAATAAAAATAAAAGCATCAGTAATGAGCAGTAGGAATGCACTCCTGTATGTTCAGGAAAGGATATTCAGATCATTTCAGTTCCATTTTATTTATGTGGAGCCAAATCACAATAACAGTCACCTCAAGCTGCTTAAAGCAAAACTCAAATTAAGAGCAAATTTTAATTGAGATTTTTCTGTTAGACCTTTACCTTTAAGTGTTTTTTAATGTTTTATTTACTAAAAATATTTTGTTACATATAACAATATTACATACGTCGCTTAAGAATTCCCTCGCATTGGGTTTGCCTTGTTTTCCTTAACAAAAGCTGCACTTGAGCTTCATGAATGTGTTAACCCACAATGTGTTATCAAAGTCCAAAGACATCCAAAGATGTCGGGAATGTTATGCCAGGAATGCTTGGCTTAATCAGGCCTCAAGATCCCCCATAAAGGGTTAATCACAGGTCACTGCGTGGTACGTCTATGCCAGTTAGTGTTCTTTGATGTTCAAATCGTTTTTGGAAAAGCTTTGAGGTGTTAGCACGAAGTGTTAGCTTGTTTCTGCTCTGAAAAGCTGCTTTAGAGACTACAAGCTATCAAGTTCTGCACTTCTATCATTCAGTTAACACGTTTTTAATGTATCGATCATTCGATCATGGGCTCACTTTTGGTCTGCCTGATCCTGTTACGAATTCTGTAAAGTGTTTAGAGTGCCATTGCACATTCAATCTATCCATGATTTTGTACTAAGACAGCTTAACTTTTCTTAGAATAACAATTTCACTTTTGATACTTCACTCTTATGTCTGGGGTTGATCTAGGGTCAACCGAAACAACAGACAGTGCGCGAGATAGGGAATAGAGAGAGTAGGCAGGGTGGAGTGGGTAAAAACGAGTGTCGGGAGGGGGGGGGGGGGGGAAATCTGATAGAAGGAGTGAAAGGGAAGATTTACAAGATAATAGTAAGACCCGATGAGATGTATGGTATGGAGATAGTGGCTCTAACAAAAAGACTGGACGTCGAGCTGGAGTTGGCAGAGTTGTTGAGAGTGACCAGGAGGAACAGGATTAGAAAGGAGTACATCAGACAGCCCAGGTTGAGCAGTTTGGAGACAGCATTAGAGAGGCAAGGCTGAGACAGTTTAGATATCTGCCAAAGAATGAGAACAGATATACTGGATAAAGGATGTTTAAGATGGAGTTGCCAGACAGGAGGATAAGAGGAAGAAAACAGAGGAGATTCATGCAAGTAGTGAAGGAGGACATGCAGAGGGTTGGTGTGACAGAGGAGAATGATAGAGATGGGATAAGATTGGAAGTAGATGCCTAAAGGGAGCAGCTGAATAAAGAAGAAACCCATCTCTGATGCCATATTTTCCACTAATTACTAAATGTTCTGGTGAAACTTAAAGCATCTGAGTGGCCGTTCCTCCCTGAGCCTGCTTCTGCTGGAGGTTTCTTCCTGTCACAAGGGAGTTTTTCCTTCCCACTGTGACCAAAGTGCTTGCTCATAGGTGGTCACATGATTGTTGGGGGTTTCTCTGTATTTTTGTAGGGACATTACCTTACAATATAAAGCACCTTGAGGCAACTTTTGTTGTTATTTGACACTATAAGTAGGAAGAAGAGGGAAAGCTGTTTGAGTTTAGTTATCCTGTGTAACCTTGATATAAAGCAGAGTAAGTAATCATTTATTATGATTTCATTAATGAAAATTTCTTCTTTCAAACACAGCATAAAAAAACCTGTAAACATTTGCATACTGTCGAGCAAAGACTGAAATAATTTGCTTAAATGGATGTATATTAGTTAACCTCTGTCTGTGCTGTCAACACATTTACATAACAATTGTGCTCAAACAAATTTTAAGAAAACACTGGAACTGTAAAACAAAGTGTTACCTGACATATAAAACAAGCCTATTATTTCCAAACATTCAGTAAAAATGGATTTGATTTTTCCGTGTTGAAAAGCGAGCTACAGGAAGTCAGCGAAAACAGGGAACAAGCTGCGTGCAAACATTTCAGGAAGTCAATTCAATGTATTGTT
This sequence comes from Simochromis diagramma, assembly GCF_900408965.1. Classification (NCBI taxonomy): domain Eukaryota; kingdom Metazoa; phylum Chordata; class Actinopteri; order Cichliformes; family Cichlidae; genus Simochromis; species Simochromis diagramma. The sequence continues at coordinate 2,461,777 of NW_024387200.1, read as the reverse complement.
ATCGCAGTGACTCAATAAACCGCCACAGCCTCCTTACCCTGCACATAATATAGTATTTTTTTTTTCCTCGTAACAGAAGCCACATAGATAAAATCATTCCACAGTTACGCCACGATTAATCATGACATTCACAGTGTTTGAGTGTAATATTTTCAGTGAGGCCTGGATAGCATGTTTTGACCTTTCCTGGCATTCATTTTCCCTCATCTCAGATGCTGGTGGGTACTGACTCAGCTTTTTTTCAGCCCATCAAAACATCTCTCAGTATGCATTTTTTGTTCCCTCCACAGCCTTGCTTGCCCTCTATCATATTCTCTCTTGTAGTACAGCAAGAGGTTAAGAGGGAAAAAGTAGTCCCCACGCCACTCTGAACTGGACTGGATTATCTTTTAATGCTTAGCTAGCAGTTTTACTAATAAAACTGTGAACAACTAAATATTTTATTCAGCTTTTCTGTCCAGGAATGTCTCCGTGCAAACATTTCAACATGTCTACAGTTTTGTAGCTTACTGACTAACATTCATTATAAACCTAAAACACTGTACTAAGTTTCTTTTTGTGGATTTGACCTCAAGTTGTACTTGAAGAGCCATTTAGTTTTTTTTATTCCCACTGAGTGAATTATAAACAAAAATGTATCTAAAACACACATTAAAAATTTAAATTATGAAATGTTTTCTGCTTTTAAGCAATATAACCCATTAATGTATAAGAAAACAGGTTTTGGTGAAGCTTACAGCACCCAGGAGTGTTTCAGCTCCACTCTCTGGCTAAATTGTCACATGCAATCTTTAAGATTTTCCTTTTGTTTCCTCTGCTAAATAATGTCACCACTTTATAGGTAGGCATGCTAAAGTGAAGGATGTGGTTTTTAAATGAAAGGGGAGAATGCATAAACAGTGGGTGTGTTTATATGAAAATTATCACATTAATATCAGCACTAAAACTCAGGCCTGCATGTCAACAAACTTAAAGTTATACAGTATTCAGCCCTGCTGCAGTCTTTGCCATTAAACCAAAGCTCAGTCTTTGATTCAAACATACATAAACATGCATAAAATCCCACTTTACACTGTCAAGCTTACAGTCACAGCAGATTATCCTGTTTGTGATACTTACAGTACACTAGCAGCTCCGTGCGACTGATTACTGTCACATTTGAAACAGGGTTGTGGGCCCTGCAGCTGTAAACTCCTTGAGCGCTGGGCTGAATGTTTTGTATGGTGAATTCCAGGGACGATCCAGAGCCTGAAACCAGCGAGTCGTTGCTTGACGAGTCACCGCTGAAGGCCCAGGTCAGGTGCTGAGATGGGTAGGAGGAGCCGGAGCACTTTAAAGTAACGGATGAACCCCGATCTGTGTAAAGGGTCCCATTGGACAGTGCAGTGGCAGGACTGATGGATGTAGACACATTTTCTGGTCCATCTGAGAGAAATGCATACAGTGCATTAAAACTTAGTATAACCTCACTCAGAGTAACTTCTGAATTTATGAGATCAGTAAATACTGTAAGCAACTTTAAAGATATGTTTGTAGAGAAAAATATAACAAGTGTCATTATGAACCAATAAAAGCAGGAAAAACACATTCAGTGGATCTGTCTGTCTTATTATACAGTGTGTTCTGAGGTTGTCTTTGGCATATAAAACAAAAATACTCAAGCTAATTTCAGATTTTGATCCGAGTCATTCTGCAGCACATTTACTTTGATGTTTCAGTTTAATGTCCCGCTGTAGAAAGGTGCAGACACCTTGAAATTATCCTGCAAGATTCCTTGATAAACACATTTTGCCCGCCAAAACTATTCAGGAGAGAAGCAGCAAAAACAACAACCAATCACACTTCACCTTTTGGATGATGTTTTCATGCTGGTGCCCAAGACACACAAAGTGGATGTTATTTCTGAATAATTGAGCTTCACTTTGTTCACAAAACATTTTCCCGGCAGAAGAGTGGAGTGTCAAGGTTCTCTTTAGCAAACTTGTCCTGCAGTGGTTTCATTTGGTATTAGAAAGAAAACCTACCCTTATTTTCAATTTTAGCCTAGAGCAGTACCGTTTAAATATGGATTTTAGGTTTGCAATAAATTATGAAAACCAGAAAATCAAGATAAAACAATGACTGTTACAGTCTGTTTCACAGAGAATCTCTTGTACTTTGTGTTACACCTCCACCACACCCCTTGTCTTTAACATTTGTACACACCCATTCCTTAAAGTCCAAACTTACTCCTCATAAGGCTGTGAAAGGAGTGTTTTCTCAGACAGATATGGAAAACCAAACAACTCAACAAGTAATCATATTAAATAAACTACATTTGCCAAACTCAGCATGATGACGATTCTCTTCCATAATCAAGTAGCCTGATGTCCAACCATGATTCTATCTAGTAAGCTTCAGAGCACAGATGTTAACTGGCTCCCATTACTACTTAACACTTCAGCTGTTACTCTCTTTTCTGAATGATATCACACTCTTGAAATTTCTAATATATCGACGCGTGATCACAGAACCATCAAATGTTTTGTTGCCAATAGCCAACAGTGTCAAAAGAAACCTGAGAAAAACTAATTGCTAATTAACTGCGAATCAAACGCTGACCTGCCAGAAACCAATCATCCACCACTGCTGTCCATAACAGCAACCAGTGTTGGTCAAGTTACTTGAAAAAAGTAATCAGTAACTAATTACTGATTACTTCCCGAAAAAAGTAATCCTGTTACTTTACTGATTACTTATTTTCAGAAGTAATTAGTTACTTAGTTACTTTTTTAAAACATGATTTATCCCCTAAATAGGTAATAAAGCGATAGATCTTTCAGCCCAATTCTACTTTTTCTGCATAATCCATCATATAAAATGTAATCAAATGAAAAAGTCTCTTTTTAAAACTTTTATTAGTTTTAATCTTTTAACTTCTGTGTTTTACGTGCATCTATTTGAAAGGTGAGTGTAAACACAAAAAACTATTTTATTTTATATGCTGGAATATGCAGAAAATAGGTTTAAATGTTAAACAAATTTCTTCCAGTCAGAGAATGTTGCATATAATTTAATATTTGCCTCATGCGTGCAGTTAAAAGATTAAAGCTAATAAAACTAGTTTCAAAAAGAGACTTTTTCATTTGATTACATTTTATATGATGGATTATGCAGAAAAAATAGAATTGGGCTGAAAGATCTATCGCTTTATTACCTACTCAGGTTGTAAATCTTTTTTTTTTAAAAGTAACTAAGTAACTAATTACTTTTGAAAATACTTTTTGGGGAAGTAATCAGTAATTAGTTACTGATTGCTTTTTTCAAGTAACTTGACCAACACTGGTCATGAGACACTCTCGCAAAAAAAAAAAAAAAAGAAAATCACGGTTTTAGTAACGGAGTAACGCAGCGTGCTTACGGGAAAGTAACAGTAATCTAATTACCTTTTTTTGTAATAGTAATCCCTTACTTTACTCGTTACTCAAAAATGTAATCGGATTATAGTAACGCATTACTTGTAACTGCCCATCTCTGACTGCAACCTACATATACCCAGAAGTACAAGGTATTCAGTGTATTCAGGACCAAGAAATATCTCAAGACAGATTTTTGAGCTTTTTGTGGACCAATGAGATGGTGTGTGACTCTTGATGGACTAGATGAGCGAGCCACAGCTGGACCAGTAACAGCTCCACTTTGAATCAGGCACCAGGAACCTGCAGGTAGGGTACTGGTGTGGGCTGATGTTTTAAAGGCGAGCTAGTTGGATCTTTTTTCTTTTTTTTTTGGATGAAAATGGACTTGAAATGAGCACCCACGCCTACTGAAAGTTTTCAGAATCTTTCTTCAAGCAGCGATAGAGGAAAAAGTCTGCACTTTTCAAGAATGTCGTGGGCGACCGTGGCTCAGGGGGGTTGGGAAGCGTATCTGTAACCGGAAGGTCGCCGGTTCGATCCCCGGGCTCTCTGTCCTGTTCGTTGTGTCCTTGGGCAAGACACTTTACCCTACCGCCTACTGGTGTTGGCCAGAGGGGCCGATGGCGCAATATGGCAGCCTCGCTTCTGTCAGTCTGCCCCAGGGCAGCTGTGGCTACAACTGTAGCTGCCTCCACCAGTGTGTGAATGCGAGAGTGAATGAATAGTGGCATTGTAAAGCACTTTGGGTGCCTTGAAAAGCGCTATATAAATCCAATCCATCATTATTATTATTATTATTATTAAGAAGACTGATCAGGTATTGCAGTACTCCACTGAGTGGTTAGCTGATAAAGACCTTAAAGATCAAAGAACAATGACCATAGCCGCCTTCTCAAAGTGTAGCTATAAGCGCTTTACAAATAGACCCATCCATCTTCTTAACCTCAAATTCAGGGTCACAGGGCCGTGGGAAACAGTCTCATTTGTCGCTGTCCATAAGGCCAGGTACACCCCTGACACGTCAGCAGTACATGACAGGGCAAACACATGAAGACACACTTACATTCATGTTCACTTACATTCACACCTATGGCTAATTTAGACACACTAAGTAAACAGTATGTATGTCTTTGGACTGTGGAAGGAAGCTAGAATATTCTGAGAGAAGCATGCAGCAAAGTGAAGGCCTGGCAAACTCCACATAGCACATTTAGACCCATCTACAAAAGTCAGCCGCTGTCGAGAACTGGCCCACATGTTATGTAGATGAACCAGTTTGCATTTGCTAGAAATGTTCCAAGAATTCAGGCAAGCAACACCTACATTACCTCACCGTGAAGAGCTCATTGTTCAAAATGTGCGCATACACTTACTTGTTACTTGAAGCAGCACACGTGCCAGGAAGGAGCTGTTGTCAGATAGTGTGGAGTTGCACAGGTAAATCCCCTCATCTCCAGGCATCGTCGCGCTGATGTTCAAACTCCCATCAGGGTTCACGATGAGGCGCCGAGTGGGATCTCCGCTTGTAACGATTTCCCGTCCATTTTTGGTCCATGTCGTTACCACGGGTGTTACTTTACCTGCTGAGTAACACGGAAGTACAACGATGTCACCCGGTGAAGCTGACAGGGCCGTTTCGCTTGAGACATTACCCGAAACTTCCGCTGTAACGAGATCAGCTGAAAGGAAAAGAAAAAAAAAAGAAGATTGAAGCGGGGTTTTTACACTCACCTGTGTTTTCCGAGTCGATCCGAACTCACCTGTTGCGGAAATATACAACTGCAGAAGCGCTAACGTTGCTACTACCTTCATGATAACTTTCCTACATTGCCTTCAGAAATGAGTGAACAGTTGCGACTTCTAGGTCAAACCTGTCTGACTAGTCCACCTGCGGGAGCACCTCGGTGACACGCAGCAACACACCGGGCACCGGGCTGCCCATTATACACCACAGCACACGGAACCCAGTGTCGGCAGATGGCAGCGGTCTGACATGATCCGACTTCTGTCCTTCTCTTAGGCTTCACCAAGATTTGGTAGAGGTGCTCTGTTTACATGAGCATGCCAAGCCGGAAACTTTACCAGGACAGAAACCACACCCTGAGCTCACCTTCTTAAAGGTGCAGTAACACCACAGCCATTTGTTTTACTTTTCTTTTTTCTTATCGCAGGTAATAAATTAGCTCCTTTTCTTGCCTTTTTTAAAGGTAGTAAAAGAGATTGTAGTCAGAAAAGATGGGTGTCAGGCTGTTATTGTAACAAACGGACATTATAAATAGGGCTAAGATAATACTAAAAACATAGATATCACTGATAGATATCATAGATATCAGTTGTCAACCATTTATTTGGTTAAAATTCTGTATTTTTAGGAAACAATGTATCTATTTCTACTTCTTTCTCTTAAAAATTCAGTTTTCAGTTGTTTTTATAATCTTATTAGGTAATTACTATTTTAAAAATACATCTGTTTTCATGAAATGTTTTTCATAAGCCAAGCCTTTGCATTTATGATGGCCTTTGATTTCATTTCCATTCAGTTCCCCGAGTAACTCCACGAGCAACCAAAATGATGCCTCAAACTCCACAAATACACAACAAAGTATGCTTCTCTCTGCATGAATCATCTGAAGGGGGCGAGCTGCCAATGTTGTGCCTTTTTCCAATATTAATAATATTAATAATATAGGGCAGAGTTCATTCTCCTAATGACTTTATGGATAAGCAAAATTTGTTGGATTCGTGAAAACACTACACAGCCTTATTGTATATTGTAACTACTTTATGTGATTACAGTCCCAGATTTTTTATTCTAGGCAGATTGTGGTTCTCAGTAGGACTACTATCTGGTGCAGCTGTAATGTCACACAGACTAAAATAACAACCTAATTACAATCATGAGCTTGCATAAGGATACTAAAAAAAGTTTGGCCTGCAGGAATAGGAGTATTGCCTGTGAAGAAAGGGAGAGAGAGCTTTCACGGGAGTCTTACACCTCACAAATCAACACAGCCTAAGCTACAACCATACTCTAACCTAATTTAAAATTGTCTGGAGTCAGAAGGCTAAGCATTTAACATATGCTTACTCATTGTTTCAGTGTGTTTCATTTTCATTTTTTTCTTTTCATTTATTAAACTCATTTAATCTGAAATGCACTTTCCTACCCTTTACAAATACTAGGACTGGACTGTCAGACTGTGGTTAAAGTCAATGCATGCTCTGTTTTTTTGTCATTTTCTGTAGGCTGCTATAATTTTAAGGAGGGCTGACTGTAGGATGTGCTTATTCCTGAAAAGACAAAAAAACCAAAAAAAAACCCCCACAACAACAACAACAACAACAACATACCAAAAACAAAACATACCCTCCTACCACTACCCATAACTTTAATAATAATAATAATAATAATAATGATGATAATAATAATCATTTCTTTCTTTTGCTCAATTGCTCAAGTGTCTTGAGAAAACGTTAACGCCCATTGCTTAAAACAGTGTATAATGTCAACGTTTTAAAGATGGAAAAGTCTGGAAACATTAAGTTTGTTAATGGAGCACGTAAGGTGGAGAAGGGAGGAGCTCAGGACGGGTGATGTGATTGACGGAAACTTTAGCAAATCACAATCCACAAAAGAGTAACGGGGACTGCGCCCTCTGGCGGCGTTTCCTGTAGGTTTTTGTTTGTGCCCTTCAAATTGGAATCAGATTACTGGGAAAACCATGATTCATCATGAAGAGCCAAATATAGAAAATAATAATAATATGTTAATTCACGCCTCAAATAACGGCCATATGCTGGAGAAATGCCGGCATTGAGCACCATATATTTATCAATAGTATGTGCAAATGGGCAACATTTTTCATAATATTAAAGTACCAATGCCAGGAGCTAATAGAAAAGGATGATTGACAAAAGAGTACAGTAATTATAGTAATTATAGTTTTTGAAATTTTTGTTTGTTAAGGGTTATTTCAAATTTTTAAAAACGGAATATTTTTCTTTTTGAACTATTTAAGTGTTTTGTTTTGTTTTTTATTCTAACTCTTAAACACGCGGAGTCGTTCCATGTCGCACATCTTCTGCTGGTCCATGAATGCAGCACCGTTGGCAGTTCTCGTACATCTGCAAGTAGCGTTTCAGTTTGAATCGTCTGCAAAGCAAACGCCTCAAAATGCCTGTAGATTTGAGCCAGTGGACCGGGTCTCTTGCCCTGCAGGAGGTCGAGGAAAAGCCTGCAAAGCCCCTGACTGTAAAATACGGATCTGTGGAAATAGATGAGCTGGGGAAAGTGCTTACTCCAACACAGGTTTGTCAGCTAACCACTGTCTGTTAGCAAGTGTAGCTACTAGCGTCGCTTCTTGGTGATGCGTTTAAATGCTGTTTAAAGTACTGTACTGCATTTCTCTAAACTAACACTGCATTATAAATGATTACATGGGGTTGGTAAGATTAGTAAGTATTGTAACAGTCTACCACAAATTAATTGGGTTACATAATGCTCCCTGGTAGTATGCCCTTAGTCGATGGCTTTTAGCGCCCCCAAACGGCCTCAAACTCCGGCATAAAAGTGAAAGTTGACGCACTTTTGTCCGCGTGTTGCTGCAGGTGCAGAATCGACCCACCTGCATCGAATGGGAAGGATGTGACTCCAGTAAACTGTACACTTTGGCCTTGACCGACCCTGACGCTCCCAGCAGGAAGAACCCCAAATTCAGGTGAAAGGAGCATGTTAATGGAGCACAGACAGGACCTACTGGGAGGCCACTGAAATGGGCCTAGGCTTTTCATTTGTGCCGCTTACATTTGACTCTTGATCATGTTCAAAAACACAGTTTCATAGCTACATTTTTTTTGCACGAGGGTAATGACAGCTCGAACAGTTTCTGTACAGTTCAGATTTTCAATATCAAACTGATTATCTTTTCTTTCACTAAAGGGAGTGGCACCACTTTCTGGTAGTCAACATGAAAGGAAACGACGTGTCCTCTGGCTGCGTCAAGTCTGACTATGTGGGCTCTGGTCCTCCTAATGGCACAGGTAAGAATGAATGAATGAATGAATGAAGTTTTACTCTAATAAACCTTTGGACAGTGCTGGGAGAATCCAAGTTTCCCAGGTGGCAACTGCCACAAAAACGTCCATTAATATTCAATCTGACTCGCTCTTAAATTTTAGCAGAAGGCTCATGGCTGTGGTGCATGTGTGAAATTAGATTTCAAAACACCAATGATGCCCTGATGCACATGCACTGTGATAACAGAAATGACACAAATGGAAATTAATAAATAAGTAAACGGAACACATGAACAAGTGGAGTCTATAGGTAATTTGTAGAGCTCGTCTTGTATAAGCAAAATGTGTTTGGCACAATTTTGCATACAGATCACAATTCTTACTGGTAAAAGCTGCCAGGCAGGAGAGGGCTTTGGGCATAAAACAAAGTTAATGTTCTCTTGTGTGAAATGTGGGGAAAAGGTTTAGACTTGCAATTTTCTTTTCATGGTATCTGCTGCTCACGCTTTTTGGAGTTTAAAATAAACTAAGATTTTTTCTTTCTTAGTGTGTAATTCAACGTTTAAAATCCTGTGTGCTTGTCCGACTCAGGTCTCCATAGGTATGTGTGGCTGGTGTATGAGCAGTCAGGCACCCTGTCCTGCAGCGAGCCTGACCTCACCAACCGCTGCGGAGACAACCGCGGCAAATTCAAGATCCAGAGCTTCAGGGAGAAATACAGCCTGGGAGCACCAGTGGCAGGAACTTGCTACCAGGCTGAGTGGGATGACTATGTCCCTAAACTGTACGAGCAACTGTCTGGAAAATAAAAAAAACAAAAAGGACTCAACAGAATCACCCCAGCAGCATTAATAAAAACTATTATTTTCCCACTGTTGCCTAATCATGCTGTGAAAAAAATAAACAACTCCTTGGCATAAACCTGACCTGTACTCAGCTGCAATAAATCTGATGGACAAAAAATGGTTGTGTTCCTTGGAGAAATGTTTTCTGTGAGATCTAGAACACCTTGCTGTCTGTCAGTCAGCGAGATTATGCCAAAACTACCAGGACAAATTTCAGAGGAAGCTCTCAAATCTTTACAGCTGATTTAAGGGAGCCATTTTTTTTTTTTAGCTAAAGGGGCAGCAGAGGGCGCCACCAAGAAAAGGAATGAATTGATAAAATCATTCCTACTTCTAACCAAAAAAAAAAAAAAAGACCTTTAGATTTTGAAAATACAATATTGATATTTCTAAGCTGAAATAAAATATTTTGACCATGCCCACAAAATGCCTCTACTAATAATTTGGTTTGTGCCAGGAATGTAAGGCTTGGGTAAAGGATGCATTTCTGTTCGAACATTTTTTTTAAATGTAAATGCAATAAATCATTTTAGGAATTTTCCTTTGAGACCTAAAGTGTTCTATAAAAGTTTCATTTTGAGAGGTTAACTATATTTAGTAATTTATTTACAGCGAGGAGAAAGTGATTACCATGAATTTTGAAAAAAAAACAAAACAAAAAAAAAAGATCACCAGGCTTTTAGTGACCTTTGTCCATGTAAACAACTACAGTAGTAGTTCCCGCTGGACCATGCAGATGAAGCTTAAGGTAGAATATTAAAGTTGTAGACATGGTTGGTTTAATTCAGCCCAACTTGGTTTTTTAAGGCCTGAGATTTGAGTTCAAATCTTCAGTGCACTTCTCAGGTAAAACGCCAAACGTCCAGGTGGTTGCAAAATTAAACAATATGATTAAACTGAGTTTTTTCCACATCTAATCTTTTTTCCACAGGTTTTCACAGTAAATTCCCAGACTTTACCTTAGACATGTAAAACACCTTTTCAGTTTGTGTGATGAGCACTTTATTTACAAATATAATTAAAAGCTCTGACAGATTCATGCCTTTATTTTAACCTGGAAAAAAAAAATTAAAGTGCATGCAATAATAAAGCATCATACTGGTCTGGTTTATAAGAAACTACACAGCTCTAGAGTTGTGTAAAGCAAGAAGTGGGGGGAAAAATGAACTGAAAAATCCATTGATAGATACCTGGATTTGGAATACTATCTGAAGAGAGGGGGAGGGGGGAAAAAAGCGCTTTTAAAAATTATTTTTCTGATTTAAGTGACAGTTAAAATACAATACGAAAATAAGTAAAAGCTCTCCATAAATCCTTCTATACACAAAGTACAAGTCCCCCTGCCCTCCCCATGAAGCCCTTTGTGCTAGCTGGGAGTTCACATCTCACGTGTATTATATTTCACATTGGCTGCCAGTGCAGAGAAATCAGTACAATACACATGTTGAGTACCATGATTCACCCACCCTGCAGTAATCACATGAAGGAATCACATATACTATAAGTGTACCTGTATGCACATTGTGAGTTTTCCGTCAATGTATCAAATTATTTAAATTGGTCCTAAAAATGTCTGCGTGAATAAATACCAAAGAAGCAGCCCAGACGAACAGCTTCGGAAGGATCGGTTTGATTTTTCGCTTTGAGAGATTATTTTTTTGCGCTGCTCGAGACCAAAAAACAAAGTAACAAATATATTTATCGCCTCTGACAAAGCATGGTTTTGAAGCGATTTTTGCTCATCCTACGACCTTCAATTTTGTCTCCCTCCTTTTTCTCAATTTCCACTTTTAGTCACACCAAAAGTGTCATCATTGCACAAGAAACAAGAAACACTGTGACTATGTTATTCTTACAAAAACATGACAACCACAGGAAGTTATCCAGCATATTTTTTTGTCATCTTGTGACACCACAGAGGCAAGGAGGGGGAGGGAGTATAAGTTGGTTTGTCAGGGAAGGGTGGGGGGGGACACTCAAACCTGCCATCGACCCTGACTGACTGGCCCAGAGAACACACCAGAGCTGATCTCGAAGCAGTTTCTTTCTTTCTTTTTTTTCTCTTTTCATTTTTTAAAGTGTGTTTGAGGAAGGGCATCAGCAGCTGTGAACACCTGCACTGTCAGGTCAGGTCAAAGGAGAGGTGGGGTGTTCTGAGGCAGACGGTTGCCCCAGGGGGACTACATGAAGATGGCGGCGGCAGAAACAACGGCCCCTCATCTGTAGTCGTCCTTGGGAAAGTCCAAGGTGCCCAGGTTGTTGAAGCCCAGACGCATGCTTTCCATGTCAAAAGTGTCGATCTCCCGCTCCTGGCGTTCCAGCAGGTGTTTGATGCGGTCGGTTCGCTCCTTCTGAAGGGAAACCAGCTCCTCTTCAATCTGCAGGTGACATGGGAACAAGAAATATTCAAAGTTAAATGTAGTTTACTCATTTCTAAGATACATTTGTCTGTTCTTGATGATCATTTGGTTTTGATTTTCCCCTCCAGTTTAAATATTAAAAACTTTTTTGTAAGCCTGAAACAGATATAAAGCATCTTCAACACTGCACTTTAAAAAAAACAACAAAAAACAAAAACAAATACAACTTTGAATGTTCAGTGCTTTAGAAAATAATAGAGGGCAATGCGGGATGGCCGTGGCTGAGGAGGTAGATAGGGTCAACTACTAATCAGAAGGGTGATGGGTTCAATCCAACCCACATATCAGCAAGTGTCCTTGGGCAAAATGCTCGACTGATACTCCAAACAGCGTATCAGGTGCCCGATGCATTCATCAGTGTGAGAGTTGAAGCGATATATGACACATTGCATGGATGTGTGTGACTGAGGGGGTAATGCTTGTAGTAAAAATCTCTTTGAGTGCTTAATTTACCAACATATACAATTAAAATATAAATATAATAAACATACTCCAGTGATTATTTTCAGGCAAGGAAAAACCTAAACTGGGTGACACTATAAAACGTGACCTATGCACCTTAGTTATTCATTAAAAAAAAAATCAGTTTTTCTTTAAGTATAGTGTATTTGAGTTTTGTCATAGCTCGACTTGTAAAAGCAGAAATGGCGTGGAAGCATTAATGACATCAATAATGCCTGTTCGCAGAGCTGAGAATAGTTTTCTGGTGATGTAATGCAGGACCTCTGAGTAACTGGTGAAACCAGTTAATTTATGCAAGAAAAGCAGAGATTTGCAACAATATTTTTCAACATTATTCTTGGGTTATTTTTTATTGTTAGATTGTTCACTACTCGGTCACTGGGGCAGACCTTTTTGTTTTTAGTTGATATTTTTAATATGCATACCCAAGATTCTTTTTTTTAAGTCTAGACAGTGAGCATGAGGTACTTTGCTTCCTTGATCAAATGTGTCTTAAGTGCGAATGACAACTGCAGAGCTGTTCATGCTGGGCATTTTTTTTTATAAATATCCTCACAACATTACAATGAGTATAACTGCAGGCACACTTCATGAACTGCTTTCGTTACCTCAAAGGTGCAAGTCTGTCAAGTTGTACTCACCACAAACACAACTCAGCACACACGTCCACAGGTGAGGACAAAGCAGTGTGTGGCGCAATACGGCAATCTTGCCAACTACTGAGCATGCACAGAAAACTCCAGACTCTGACCATGAACCGAACCGGAGGACAATAGTGCTTCTAAAACCATGACATCATCCGTCTCGGAGTGCAGATCTGGATGCTGCCAGGAGATGGCAACAGACCACCACAGCCTGCACCGGCTACACTGGATGGCAGGCGGCATTTCGAAGGTCCCTTTCTTTGTTGTCGGAGTGCTGTCTACTAGACTGTATCGATGACGTAGGCCACTTTTGAAGGAGGCATACTCTCATCTTATTACATGTCATTGCTATACCATACAGGTTGTATAAAGGCTCACGTTAAAGACAGCAGATGTCTATCAGGAGTGTCTTGCATCACATTACGGGACAAAGACTGGTACAACTATCAAATGTTTGGAAAATTATAACAAAGGTGATAAAGCCCCATGACAGCTGCTGATATCACAGGTGAGAGCAGGTTGCACACGTTTTAGGCACTTTAGACTGAACGCATACAGCAACCTATCATGAACAAGCTTAATAATAAGCTACACCACATAAACTGTTAGCTGTTAAAAATAGAGGATGATGCTGTAATAAGGGCTCAATACTGTTGTCTAGAGATTTCACCATCATTACGAGTGTGTGGGAAAGAAATGGTTGTCCGCGCCCCGCAGGAAGCCATGCCACTGTCATCTATGGTGAGGGAAATCTGTGTGTCCGTGTGAACTTGTGTATGTCTGTCGGGGTCACCTTTAATGCCCATGCTGCTTGCTGATGTGGATGCAAATGAATACCCCAATCTGTTTGCTTAAGCTTCAGGTGAACTAGTTGCTTTTCAACAGATTATCGCCTCTAGACGAAGCTTTAAAAAGTCTCCTTCCTTCATGGATTAATAGGAGTGATGTCAAAGAAGGATGTAGAAAAAATTTATTCAAAACTTAAAAGCAATGCAGTATCAGTCAAAGAAACGGACTTCTGTTTGCTTTATATCTTATTTTTTCATGTTTTGTTCCTTCTAATAAAAGACGGCATGCTACGCTGCATATCAGATTAGGCTGTATATAAAAGATGGACACAGAGTTTCTTGATTTGCAAAGTCAGGTCTTTGAAGTTTGAAACAGAGATTTTTTGTTGCTTTCTCATGTTTGAAACTAGGTGTGACGCATTAGAAAAACTGCTAATACCAACTTGGATCATAATTAGAAAAATGAACCTTATATTTTATTAAACAACATTTAAAACTATTGATTGAGATACTATTTTTGCCAGTATGAGTAGTTGCCCCCTATTGGCAATGAGAAAGAATAACGAATTAAAGCGCTTCTGCACTGGCTTCAATTTTCAGACCTGGAATCTTTTATATAATGTCTATGGAAAAGTTAGATGATGTCTGGGCAATCATCTCTATTTAGGTCTTTAAAAGATTTTACAGGAGAAATAGCGATAAGAGCAAAAACTTTTTTTTTCCAATTTAAAAGGCACTTAATACAGTGCAAAACATTTGAACTATGGCGGGCTCCAACTAACTTGAAACATCATACTTTTAATCTGCATTAACCCAACTGTATTTTTAATTCTTTTGTTCTGAAGCCTTATGTTGCACTGGAGCAGTTGTTGTCTTACAGGCTGTCAGTAATACAACTTCTCTTTTGTTCTAGTCTTGCTTATGTTCCAGCTCTGTACTGAAAAAGCACATTAGGTAAGCTGTATTTTCTTTGATGAAGAAAGTCACAGATTTAATTAAATTGATGCAAATATTCTGTTTGTTAAATCAGTGGGGATACTTTAAGTTGATCAATAGACTGAGGCCAAAAGCTAATTTGTTCTAAATGTGAGGGGAAATAGCACATCCCTATTGCCATGTCAGTAATGGTGTTTTATTTATTAGAGTTTGTCTTGAAGTGTTTGAAGAATTCATTCTGTTTTAAAGACAGTACAAAAGATGTTCTCCTTGTGCGTTTCATTTATGGTTACTAAACTGACCAATTATGAATGAACAGGATTATAAAGAATGCTCTATGAAGGCTTGAAAAACCCCAAATGTACAGCTCTCATTTAAAAGAAAGTGTTTATTTCACAACACCTTTTGTTCCAGGTGTGCTCGGCGCAGTGACACCTTCTGCTCCAGCTTCTGCTGCTCACGCTCATGCTGTGCCTCGGTCTGCATCTTGATCTTGCTCTGGTAGGCATTGAGCAGCTCCATCTCCTGCTGCAGCTGCTGCCTCAGGGCCTGGCACTCCGCTTCCTGGGCCTCATCCAGACGCAGCTGACACAGCCGACCATGGGCGGCAACACGGGAGAGAGAGGTACAAAGACACAGAGAGAGAGAGAAGTTGGGGGCGGGGGTTACACAGACAAGGAACACACAAGGAGAGTAGAGAGAGAGCGGGGAAAGAAGACACAGAGATGAAATGAGGCGGGGAGGTGGTGACGGAGGGATGGAAGATAGTAGAAGGGCAATGGGGACAGACAGGGCAAGGAAAGCCAGTGGAAAGGGGCGGGAGGAGGGAAGGTTCGAGTAAGACATGAAGGGAGATAGTAAAGGAGTAAAAAAAAAAAAAAAAAGGGGTGTGATACAACAGATAAAGACAAAACACGAGACAAACAGGAGAAAAATACAAGAACATAAGCAACAGGTGGAAAGAAAGGCTTCATATACTTCATTCATTTAACGTGACCACCTGCACTTTAGTAAAGAGAAATTCTTGTTTAGCAAATATGATGAAATATGAAATGAACATCTCTCTGCTCACCGCCTGCGAAGCCATCATTTCGTTGATGCTCTGCTCATACTGCTCAGCCAGAATGGCCAGCTTGCGTGTCTGCTCATCCTTCAGGGCCTTGAGCACAGTCTTGTGCTCGGCCTTAGGCGTAACTTCCATCTGGTGGTGGCGTAGGGCTTTGTACTGTTTGGTCTGCACCTTACATGTGTCCTGAAACTGCTTCTTGATCTGCAGCTCCAAAACCTGAAGGATGGGCCAGAAAAACGGTGACAGTGAGAATGAAATCAAGAGTTAAATAGAGCACATTTTTGAAAGGTTAGAGGTCTAATGTCCCAATCAAAAGGCGCAGTTCGAGGCTTTGATACCTTAAAGGCAAATTAAAAGAAATTCATAGGTGACATATTTTGGATATTCTTACACCATTTTCCCCAAATTAATTAATTTGTTACATTCATATTGCATCACAGTTTTATCAAAAACTAGATGTTGCTCATCACTTGCGCAATCATAGAAGTGGATCCCAAAGGCAAGGGATTTTTTTCCTTTTAAGGATGATGGGAAAAAGGGATTTGAAATATTTCAAGCACTTATACATCAATCCATCAAACAATATTTAAAATATTAGATCGACTGGTCTCTGCGCTGACTCACTTTGAGATTCTTGGGTTGCTGCCGGAGCTCCAACACATGCTTGCGATGAAGTTCACGCTCACGTCTGTTGTTGTACTCAATCTGGTTCTCCAGCTCCGTCTGGTGCTGCAGGCGGATGAGGTCCATACGCAGCTTCTGCAGGGTCTTCAGCTGCCTCTGCTCCAGTTCCTGCGTGGACTCATCGTGGCGGATCAGCATGGCATGCTCCATCTCTTTCTGGGTCTTCTTCTTGTTCAGCTCCTAGGTGGGCCACGAGGAGACATGGAGGTTACAGCAAGGGAATAGAAGGATGAATCTCAGCAAGTACTATTGATGAGCATCAATTTGACATCAACATATTCCCTTGCAGAAATCAATTTTACTGTTGTGTGCTTACAGCATTGATTGCAACTAGTAACAGCTGAGAGGAAAAAGGAAGAAAAAAAAATCAATAAACATCACATATTTACTTTCCCCCCCTCTTGCTTCTAGTTTAATCACATTGATTTTGGAGCATTTTCCCACAGAAAGTTTTTGGATTTCCTTAAACACACTCAACAGCTTTTCAGATTATGGCATTGTTGGCTTGTTTTGTTGTGGATTAATCCTGCTTACAGTTAATATAAAACACCTGACAGATCTAAATAACACACTACTGTCTGCTGTGAAAACATTTGTGGGACTTTTGTACACCAAGATCATAAACACTAAACAAGGGTTTAGTATTCAAACTCGTGATGTGGGCATATATGGTTTGATCAATTCAGTCAGAAGTTTACAGTAGTAAAATTATCCAAAAGCAAAACATTTATAGATTTACAACTTGCACACGAGTTTTAGAAACTTGTATGTCCTCCACACCTCTCTGATCTGTTCCTGTTCCAAATCGTGCCTCTTGATCATGACTTTGCGCTTGAAGGCGCGGCAGTTCCTGTCGTAAAAGACCCTCTGCTGGGACAGCAGATGGGCCTCCTCCTCGGCCTGGGAATGTTGCATGTTCTCCTTGTGCTTGGACAGACGCTCCTGTTTCTCCTTCTTGGGTGTGCTGTGGTCCTCGTTCATCTCCTGATGAGAGGTGGAAATTCCAAGTAGAAGGGGGAATAGAGAAAGGAGATTGTGTTAACATACACAAGACAGAAGATAGAAGTATTACTAGTAAAGCCTTCATTGTAAGCAGTCAGTGGTGAACTGTGTAGTTTGGGATGTTAATGGATATGTGAAAAACAAATGTTGCCTAAACAAGCTATTTGTAAGCCATTTTTTGCTGGGGAATAAAATAGAACCTCTATTCAAATCAACTTCATCAAATATTTTTTGTAAGACCATTTGGTCAACTGAAGGTGACCTTTTATTTTGAACAACAGCTTACTTTTGAAGCCAAAGGAAGAAAAAGAAAATCTTTTTCTTCTAAATAAAGGAATTTTCTTTCTCTTTCATGAGCAATCTACAACTCGCGCTAATGCACTTAACACATGAGCCTGATCCCTGCTCTCTGTGGTGTCTAATTCCGTTATAGCCCTCAGTTGGTGGGAAATATCTCTCTCTGCCAGCGATGCTTTCTCCTAACTGTGCTGACCTAATTTTGGTCACTTATCATGTAACTGAAAACACAGTGTATCACACTGCCAGCCCACAAGAGTATTCTCTGGATTCTTTTACAAGGTTGTGGTGGTTCACAAGTGCTCCGGTGAGCGTATGGATTTCTGACTTTTCTTGTTTGTGTGTACATACATGTGTAGGTACACAGTTGGTAGGCTGAGTGACTCAACACAACTTCCAAAAGACCATGCTGAAGTGGAAGTGTATGTTTGTGTGTGGGAGCCTGATTCTTCAGCACAGAGCGCAGAAGGTCACGTGTCACCCATGAGAAGGCGTGCGAAGGAGCGCGCCTGAGAAGAAAAGAGGAAACCAACGAGCCCAGCATACCTCCTTAATCTTCTCCTTGCAGAGTTTGTACTGCTTTTTCTGATTATCAAGAAATGTGGTTAGCTCCTTCTTCTGCTGGGCCACGATCTGCTGCTGGAACTTCTTCTCATCTGCCAGCGCCGTCTTCATCTGGACAGAATAGACAGGGACAAGAGCATGGTTAGATGCCCCTGACCAGCAACAGACAACACGCCACCAAACTGTGGACAAATACATTCATGCACAAACCTATATAAGAACATTAAAGTATATTAACATATATTAACTAAAGTATATTTGAAGAAAATAAGTTGGTTGATTAAAATTCTAACACAAACAATGTCCTGCTTAATTATAATATGATCAGTTAAAAATTCTAGTCTGCACTTCAATTCTAAATCAGATGTTATAATTCAGATAAAATTACCATAACATTTGTTCTTCTAGATGATAAAACAACCTTCTTTTTTTTTTTTTTAAAGAAAAGAGACATTGCAGTTATAGTTATAGAATTCTATGTAAATATCTAGTAACATGTTGGTTTGTGACAGCCACATGTCACCTATTCATGACACCGTTTAGATGTACAGACTCGTCTATATAAACAGATAAACTATCTCCTTGACTGTTGCAGCACGCACACTGGGTGCTAATCACAAAGATATACAACGTGTTTTTCAGAGCGTGACACTCTGTGACCCAGTTCTGCCCCTGTGTTTCATCACATGTATCATTGGGTGGCAGCAGTGGGTTAAGTTCTAACAAAAACATCCTCATTACTCATTGCAACACTGAACAGCTTTAAAATAGCAACACTTTAGAAAAGAATAGAACTTTTTGACGTGTTTTTCTTCAGCAGCATTAGAAATGTCACAGCTTCAATATTATTCCCATTTTTTCAAAGCTGACCAGGTCCACCAGCCAACTGTTGCATCGTACATGTAAGTCAGTGTGATCATTTGTGAAATAACCTAACAGTTACTGCACTTTTTCAAATGTAACCCCATCAAAAGTCCCACCTCTTTCTCAGAATGCACAGCATGCCGTTTTGCCAGCTTCTCCAGTTCAATGTAGGCGTTGTTGGCCTGCGTCTCCACCTCTTTCTGCAGCTTGAGCCGATGCTCGTCCATCTCGGCCTTTAGCTTGTTCTCCAGGGCGATCAGCTGCTTCTGGTGCTGCCGCCGCATGCGCTTGTAGCCGGACATCTGTTCTCGCAGCTCACTTTCCTGCTCATGCTCATGAATCTGTTTGGTCACCTGTGGTGAGAGAAAAGTTAGAAGATGCAAATCAAATTACTTCACAAAAAAACCAAAAAAAACCCCAAAACAGTAATGCCTAACTGATTAATTCGATATGATCAAAGTATCTCGGTTCATTTACGAGAAGAACCTCAAACAAAAACGTTACAAAACAAAACAGTTCACCTGTTGTAATCAGACTACATTACTTGCTAGTTTTACATGTACAAGAAAGAATCTTCAACATGCGATATGAAAATAATGACATTAAGAAGCAAATAATTTGAAATCCACCACTTCAGCTGAACAAAAGCTCTTTCATCTGACAATCTCAGATTCGCAGACACTGCACAGAATAGCCGACTTCAAAGTTCCTCAAATGTATTTAAGTCAGAGCGTGGGAAAGAAAACAAAAATGCTGTAAAGACAATAATAAACATCTACTGTATGACTAAATTTAACCTGAGGCAATGACCTTACTGGTATTTCTTAACACTTTCATTTATTCTTGCTTTTAACCCAAACCTTGACCTGACCCACCAACCTGAGGACAAAAAGGGTTCTCCACATCTAGGTAGTACTCGCTCCGCATCTTCTCATAACTTCCACCTGAACTCCTCAGGCCAAACATGATGGCAACTTTAGCCAAGTGCACCAGCATCCAGGAACCTTGTGCAGCATCCTATGCCCGACAGAACCCTGCCTGAGCTCCGATGCCACCCTGAGACCCCCCCCCCCCCCCACGACACACTTTACTGGACGTTGAGCCCCCTCCCTCTCCTTGGTTCGCGCCCTGGGCACGCAGCGGCCAAGGCAGACGTGTGAACTGTGAATGAGGCAGTTGGACACCACGGGCCAACAAGAGCACAGAGCGGCTCTTTAGTCAGGCTAACGCTAAGCGGCGGACAGCAGGTGGGTCACATGAATACCTCATTGAGAAAGACTGAGAGAAGTTGGAGGGGGGTGTTAGAGAGGAGCAGGCCGAGATGAGGGGAGGGAGGGTGATTGCAAAGGAGAAACAGCAGATGGAGAGTGGCTGGGAGAGAGTTAAACAGGAAAAATAGAAATAATCAGCAGTAAAATAAGAGCATCTACATGGAGGAGAAAAAAAAAAAAAAAAAAAAAAAAAAAAAGACAGGGTGGGGGGAAATGGGGTGGAAATATGTGGAGGCTGAGCTCCCCTTCTCCTTAATCTGCTCTGAATCAATACCTCTACTGTAATAGAACCTCCCAATCCTAGTCACTTGCTTCGCTGCCACCATGCATACAGCCACAAAGGGCCAAGTCAAGTCATGTGACGGCTTCTTTCACACAAGGCTTTGGGACTGGAAAGGAGATCATATTCAGGGAGAGGAGGGAGGGAAGGCATGCAGGCTAAAGGTGAATGTTCGAGTGAGTGAGAATTAAGCGCCCAAACTTTAATTTTTGCTTATTTTGCAGTTCAAGATGATCAGTCTTCACAGAGTTTAACTTGTGTGAATGTGCAAGCCTACTTAAATAGAATTATTGCTGGTGGTGACTGATGCATTTTTGTTTGCAATAAATTAACTACAACAGTCCACTTAGTTTGATCTCTGTGTTTGCAAGGCATTTAGCGTCAGTGAATATGCAATATCACAATTGTGACTTTATGATAACACAACATCGAGGGCAAGAGCCAGACCTGCATTGATATCAAGAGCCTCAGAACGCCGAAATCCAAGTAAATATTAATGCTCCTGGTAGTTAACAGAAGAAGACTATCCCCTTGTCAAACCTCCATGATTCTTCTTTATCGCTTCCTTATTACATTAAGGAAAACACATTTCAACCCTGGTAGGTACCACATAGAAAAAGCATGGTTGTAGTTTGAATGTTACTGCAGATGTATAGTAGCATATAGCAAAGACATCTGGTTTACAGGAGGAAGCAAAAGGCCTCGGACCTTTGTATAGCATGCCTTTTTCCTGTCAAATGTGAGGAGATCTCCCTTCTCAAGTCTGATCACAAAAATAGGACTCAAATGCAAAAGATGTCCTCCTAGCTTATTCAATTCTGACACTGACCTGTAAAGAACAAACATTTTAATATATATAACTGCATAACATGAAAGTTAACAAGTACAACCTTAATTCTGCAAGTTGCAAGAAAACTGATGGGGGAGGAGCACATTTTGATATGCCTTACACTACACTTTAATTTCCCATCAGCGTTTATGCTGTCAGGTTGCAAACTGCAACCAGCAGCTAAAGAATAGATGAAGTGAAATATTTTACAACAATGTTGTCTCTCACACCAGCTTACACGTCAGTCAGTGGCTTCATCTAACCTATAATAACCCCTGCCCTCGCTCTCACTCACTGTCTCACATTCGTTCACCTTCTCACTTTGCATCCATGTCTTTCCAGTTTTCCTGTCCCCTCATCGTTTTTCCTTTTCCACACATGTCCCTGGATAATTTTACATCCTGCTCTCCTTCACCTTCTTTTCATGCCTTTTCCACAATACCTCTCATGTCTTCGGTTTTACCCCTTTCTTCTCTTGTTTCCCCACTGCTACATTTGTTCAGACTCCACACTTCATTTCACCAGTAAATGTGATATTCTTTGGGGGTTTTTTTTGTCAGTTAAGAGCAGTGCTGATTGAAATCTTAAGTCTCACCTTTGTTTTTCTATCCTTTTCTCTGCCCTTCTTATCTCCCCAATATCTGCCATCAGTGTCCTCTAAGATGCCTTTACTTTCTCTTTCAGTTCACTAAATCTTTAATCTCTTGCCTTTTCCCTCAAATCACCATGACTTTTCTTTTCAAAATAATAGTTTATAATTATTTTTATTTTAGCTAATAATTCCCCCCTATTTAAGCCATTCTTAATTGTTTATGTTTTCTCACTTGTGTTCCTCTCCATCTTCCTATCTGGCTATCAATTACCTCTTGCCATCTGGACCCCCCATACTGTCCTACCTCTCCCTCTTTGTCTACCTGCTTCCAGTCTCAGTGAGTCGAGGCCAATGTGAGGATGTCTGTGCTTGGAAGAAAAAGATGATGTAATCTCTTCCAGTGCCGGTGGGCAGGACCGGCACTGTTACGCTACAGAGAGGCTGCCTTTTTTCAGTTACACAATGTGTAATCTCAGCTGCCATTATCTAAAAGTTTAATCCACTGCAATATGCATTAGATCAAAAGTATTTTCAAGTATGATTAGAAGTGTTTCTTTAAAGGATAAATGGGAGAAAAACAATTAACAAAGAGTTAAGGTGAGGAAGGAATACTTTCTTTCCCTTTTATGGTAAATTTAAGTGAGAAATGATCCAGGATACACTTTTCCATCTTTTGTGGCTAAGAACAAATATCTATAAACTCTACAATCCCTGTTTTCTGATGAAAAAGGCATCTCATCATTTTGTGAGGAGGTAAAAAAACAAAAAAACAGCAGGCTTATTGCCACTGTAATCTTTCATGTCAGTGGGAGAACATGTGAGGTTGTTTACGTATACATCAACTTCTTTCCCTAAGTGCCATAAAGGGAGGACTTTAAAAAAGTGTTTTTTTTTAATTGTTTTTTTTTTGTTTTTAAATTATATGTGATTAAATGATATTAAGCAAGTCATGATCAGTTTGTAAATCACATTGTTATACTTCCTTCTAATGCAGTACTGTAGGGGTTTCCTAAATTCAGAAATCTCTTGTGACAATAACTCTTTCCAAGCAACTCTCTTTGGTTTTAAAAAGGTAAAAACAGCAGACCTAAACAGTTGATGATGCATTTTTCCTAGGCTGAAACGTCACCCAAATACTGCGATCCATGGTCAGCAGCAGTCGGAAGACTACATCAGTTCACAGTTATGCGAGAGGGTTTTCAAACTACAGTTCCCAACTGCAGTCTTACATATACCATGTATCATTATTATCTGTTAATCATCTGCAAATCAACAGAGCCCATAAACATATGATATAGAAAAAAAAAATCAAAAACAAAATCATGTAACCTTCAGTGCCGGGGAACTACGGTTGCGGTCAACAGAAAACACACACAGCATCGGGCGGTCACTGGTTCGTGCTCTCTTCAAGGACAATATGAGGACACACAGTTGCTTGTGCACACAAACACAAACACACACACACTTCTTTGCTTACATTCTCTTGTATGTGACAAGATTTCTGGTTTAAGACCTGGCAGCAGAGGGGTACTCACAATTAAAACCAGTGGGTCATGGTTGGGTAAACACACACACACACACAAACCACCACAACTACTTTCTAGTTACTAGAGCCGGTTTCCATGACAACAGACAGGGAGGGAGAGAGAAAGAGAGTCATAGAAAGAAAGAAAGCGCAAGAGAGAGAAAAAGAGAGAGAGATGGAGAGAGAGAGTATTCCACCCCCTTCAACTCAGAATATTGAGTCAGATCTGAGAATGATGTATTATCAAATGGAGGCCAGGAAGAAATAAAGGAGAGGGTGGGAGGATGGGAGTGGTAATGCGAGGCGTAGTACAAGAGGAGAAAACAAAAGGAGTGGGGTGAATGAATGGAAAAAACAGCAGAGAAATAATATAGTAGACAACGATCCAAACAAAGTGAAGACCAAAAGATGGGAAATAAATATTTCAAAAACATCTAAACATGGAGACATACAATAACATTACACCCACTGAGACTGGGGTCATTCACGCACCACATTCACAGTAAGCTTTTTAACAAAGACAAACAAAAAAATGCCCTTTAATGCCCTCATAGTGCTGTGGTGTGAACATGAAACAGAGATTTGAGCTTCTTCAAGAAGTAATTTTTTTAAAATTTGTTTGGCCTTCCAAACAGCGCAACTTTTAAGTCAAATAAGTAGAACAAATTAATGACACTGAAACATTTACAGCATGCAGAAAACATGCTTTAGGACCTTGAAAAGAAAACACCAATAGAAGGAAGAACGTTTTAGGTTCTTACCAGTGAGGCAGACTTAATGGTGGCAAAGCGGCCCTGGTTTTTGTAGTTTTGAGCCTGGCTGCTCTTATCAAAGGAAGCTGGCGTCGGCTCTGGCCGATGGTCCCTGTGGATCCCGTCATCCCAGTTGTATTGATGGTCCTGTTTGAAAACAAAGGAGAGAAATTTAGGACTGGTAAATACTAAAAGAAAACAGAATAAATAACAACCAAGTGATCAAAGTTAAAAAAAAAAAATGATAGTGTAAACTATGCTGCACTGCAGGGCACTCAACTTTTTTTTTTTTTTTTTTTAACTTATTAAAACTGTGCCAGTATTGAAATTCGTCACCATAATTCTGTGACTTACAAAAGAAATACTCCCCACTGATTTAACCCATACAACTTCTACACTTCACAAAGATTCTTCATCATTTGATAAAACTGTGTCAACTGTAAGCTTGCATGTCATGATGAAACATCAACACCCAGCACCCCCAATAAAATCTGACTGACAAACATGCAGGGAGGCCCAGGGACCAACGAGTGCTTTTATGCGTGGAGGGAAATTCACCGCCATCAGAAAACAATGTGTGTCATTTTTAATTGTTCTCATCACAGCCCCTGAACTTGAAACAGCACACTGGTTGTCTGTTCATAAAGTGACAACCTTATTCAAGCTCTGTCAAAATACAAAGAGCAAATGAAGAAAGAGAATAACAGAAGTGACAGCCCTCTCTTCACAGAGTTGATTTCCAATGAGAATGTAAAGCACTGTATTGACCTGTGTGTGTGTGTGTGTGTGTGTGTGTGTGTGTGTGTGTGTGTGTGTGTGTGTGTGTGTGTGTGTGTGTGTGTACAGGATGCCACATGTGCAAGGGGAATTTGCGCTGCTGCTAGTTCTGCTAGTTCACATGTATACACGGCCTTTGTTCTCAAAGTGTGAACGGTGTCAGTGATGAACTTGAAGCAATCTGCAAACAGTGACGACTGTCAATGGCTTCCATGGTTTTGGGGGGAGGGGTTTATGCATACTCTTGAACGGTGCGAGACACCAAAGGATGTTTGCACAGAGCCATGTTTCCTTTTCATCTGTTAAGTGAGACAGTTATCAACCCAGAAAAGAAGTGAGTCAACCACTAACATGGCATTTGTTGATTACGATTGCTGTCTTTGTTTCTTCTTCCATGCACTGAACTCTGGGAAAAGTGTTTAAGACTGTTTACTAATACCATTTCAAAAGACAGGAAAAATGTTAGGTACAAAGTTGTCCTTGTGCTTAATTCCACTTGGCTTGACTTTTTTGTCTCTCTTTCAGTGGGGCATCTCAGAAAACAGACTACAAATCTGATTTGACCTTTGTTGTGACTTGGATTTCTCAGACTTTATAATCTTCTTTATTTTGTAGCAGTAAAACGATAACTCTGAAGTACTGTACAGGTATCAATGACTTACGCAAGAGATATTGTAGAAGGAAGAGACATGTCTCTAAAACTAAATGTTGCAGTTTTGTTACCCTTGCCCCCAAAATCCATGAAATAAAAAACATACTCATCAAGTTAAAGCGGTGTGGTGGCAGGAATAGCTCTCTAATCAATACCCAAAGCAAAGGTGTGGCTATGTGTAATTTATAAACTTGGCTTGCTGAGTTCATATTTGTTTGTTCCTCCCATTGGAAGAGTGCACTAGGATGATGTTTATGTCAGCACTCTGGATTGAGCAATTAATGGAGCTGTAATGTTGTGACATATGTGCATACACAGCTGAAGTAACTTGTAGATTAAAGAAAACTTTAGCTAAAATAAGCTAAAATGATGGCAAGTTTCCAAAAGTTTTAACTTTTTTTTTTTTAATTAAATTGATGGTGATGCTATAGATTTTCTTTTTTATGTCTCGGTGACCACTGAAATGAAAGCCATGGCTCTCTTTCCATTCATTTAAATAGGGGCCTCAAGATAACCCCTAATCAATTCCAAGATGGCTGTCAAGTTGTAACACTCTCCATCTAGATTTAAAGTGATGAACACTTTGTAGTCGACAACTGGTTGTATGGCACATTTCAGGGTCTGTTTGTACACGACAACAACTTGCACTACATATTTCCCACTTGGTTATATATGAATCGAGTATCCTTCACACCCTCTGGTTGTCACTGCAGTAGCTGGTCTTAGATGAACTCAGTATTTCAGTGGTTGTTTGGACGGTTGTTGCTAGTAGTTGTTGAAATTACTCTTTAATTATTTCATAGTCTCCGGCTGTCACAAAACTGTCTCCAGTTTTATATATTTTTTAATTAATTAATATTTTAAATTGTATTTAGTTTAAAAAAAAATGAGATTAACACTGTTTGAGTATGATGGCTGATGCTCAGTTAAAAGGCTTTGGGAACAATAAGAACTCCCAATAGTGGTTTCGAACTTTCAGCCTTAATCACCATCCCGTCTTCACCCTTAATTTTTACCTTCTTGGTGTGTGGGGAGGAGTCCAGGGTGCTGCTGTAGTCTTGGGGATGCATCATGGTCATATCAGAGCAGCTGTCATCCAACACCTCCTGCATGCTGTTCACGCTGCTGCTCTGGCTACCCGTGCTGACCGAGGTGCTGGGAATAGAGTGGTTGCTGCCCAGGCTGTTCATCTTACAGCTGGCTGCCTCGCTGTCCTGCAAGTGCGCACAACATATACACGTGTTCAGAAACATAAATGTACACAAACACTCAAGGAACATGCTACTGAAATATACAAAAGTCACCCGTGACCTTCGCCCAATTATACCCAGGCTTTCTTCAAACTGTACCATTAAATGGAGTTGCCTCAATACAAACGGGGGGGGGGGGGGGGATCACTGATGCCCTATAGATTGCATTAGAGTCAAAGTCATGCTAAATTGCCTATTAACCTCTAATTGTTAAGATGTGTGTGTCTGAGTCATTCAGTAGCGTCTGAGCTTATGTTAATGGACAGTGGTCAGACAGAGGTCTTCAGATTACAAGTCAACTTGAAGGTGTACAAGACAGATACGGGATGAAACTGTGTAGCTTTTAGAAGCAAAAGCCAATTCACTTAGGTCTAAAGCAACAGGACAGGATATTTACTCAGTCTTTCCACATAAAACAAGGATTGGTACATCAGGTTTTTCAGGGTAAGGCTTTCAGCAGTGTCTTGTTGCACTAAGGTCTGGTGGCTGCTGTGAATTGTGTCACATGGTGTAGGATGACATTACTGTCGCTACGAGCTGTCCATAACTGTTCACTTTACTTCAGGCCAGGTCAGCTAAAGGACATTTCATCTCAGGCTACCAAGACTGCATGAGAAAGACTCCCATTTGTTGTGATTTCAAAGTGCTGAAGCAGTACTGACTAGTGTGGAGTCACCATCTCTGAGACTTAAGTGTCATCCTGAGGATGCAGATAAACTATGCTGCCCCTCAACCTTTTGTCTGAAATCATCTGTTGGCCTACAGATAGAGAACTGTGTGAAATAATGAGCTTAAACTCTGTCATTGGTGTCAAGTACAAGCACTTATTTTATGTAGTGGTGATGGAAATTTTAAATATAATAATTATTTCAATTACTTTGCGAAAATACTCTGCAGATTAACTGAATCCAAACCTCATTTTAGTGCAACTCTGCTACTTAAAGACTGTGGCTACATATATGCAATTTTTCATCTTCATATTAACTATTGTTAAGAATTGAAGAACTGTTTCTGGTGCCACTCCCTGTGATCATGCACTCTGCAGAGTTTTTTCTTTTAACATTAATTTGTCTGTTTAATATTTAAGTTTGATGCATAAACTGTTTCCCCATTAACCTCCCTTCTCCCTTTTTTTTTTTTTTTTTTCTTCCTCCCACCTCCTCCTCCTCCTGGCTCTCTCCCATGGGCCCGTTGTGTTTCTCCTGGTATAGGATCTTTTTCATCTTGCGGTACTGCAGATTGTCGAGCTCACGCACTGCATCCTTGGTCCTCTGGATGAGGTCAATGAGAATGCGTGGCGAGCGTTCCCGACGTACAAAATCATGCTGAAGAGAAAAAGACAGACAGTCAGTTACTTCATTCAAGGTTTTAGTCAGACTTTATTACGATACAAGGAGGAAAATACTTGGTTTAGAAACTAAAGCTAATCTTTCTATTAGGGTTATCTTTTTTATTTGCATTTCAATTGCTGTCTTCATGTCATACAGTTTAATTTAAACTGAACATTATGGATGTTTTCTTCCCAGTTTTTCAATAGAAATTCAGAAAGTATTGCCTCAGACTACTTACAATATTGGCAGTAAACATTTATAAGGGAAATAAAATAAGCTGAACCGGAATGAAGATGAAAATTTTATATATTAATTACTTTCTTTTGCATTATCTTAAACATTGGCACCATTTACAGATCTTTTAAGTTGTTCGTAAATATTTGGAAGTCATTTAAACATGTCTAAAATTTTATTTCAACGAGCACCACAACTCTGGCAATCACTAGAGGGCGCCTGTAGGTTGTTCAACCCATTCTGGTCCCAGCACTCAATACGCTCTACGACAGTCTCTGAGAAGGTCCATATAATCGATTTTTATAAATACTCCTAATCCTTCTCATTTCAATAAATACTGTTTGAAATGCATTTGGCCTTGCACCAAGTTAATGAGAACTTTAATTAAATCATGTCATATAACAAAAATCCCACTAAGCATTGATAATTGAGAAATTTTAGTCATTTAATCTGTATCCTTTGCTTTTGTGCTTTTTTTTTTTTTTTTTTTTTTTTTTTAGAATGAGCTACACACATTAACCTCTGTGGAGGAAAAACAAACATACTTAGGAGTTTCTTCTATCAGGGCATAGCAAAGCAAATTGGACCTTGTTATTTACTAAAAGAAAGCAAAATCCTTCTAGAAGAAAAAAAAAAAAATATGTGAAAGGTCAGACTTCCTTTTAAAAATATGATCAGTGAATGATGTAATGGTTTCACACTTCTATGGAGATCATTTAAGTGATTATCATTGCTGAGTCTGTCCAGTGCTAGTGAGATGAACCTCTGTAATCTAATGTAGGTGCAATTTGGTGGAGGTTGGGACATTGTGCATTTATGTAATTATTCAATGAATAACCAACGGGTCAGAGTGGGATTGGTGGGTTGTGGGAGAGAAGGTGGGGGTCGAGTGATAGTGGATGGCTATTTTTAATTTGTGTTTTTTTCATTTGTTTGTTTTTGTTTTGTTTTTACAAACAATTTAGGGGTGTCAAAAAAAAGAATAAAAAAAGCAAAACAAATAAAAACAGAACAGATATTTCTGCCCAGCACTTCCTCCCACTACAACACACAAACATGTTCACACCTCCTCTTAGTCAGTGTCATTCATAAAATATTGGCTGCATAAAAGGCTAAAATGTATTCAACCTAAAGGTACGTGACTAAAATATTATATTCTGCATGAAAAAAATACATATATTTAAGTGTATTTTTAGCCATCACTCTCTGCACACCTTCCTCTCCATGTGACAGATGCCAGTGTAATGGGTTAGTCAGGACACAGAGGAATGACATCACACACTGAAAATAGAGATGAAAGTGATTTGTCCCATTTTCTGATTGACCTACAGCAGAATGTGGGTGGTTGGCCACCCCCATCCCATCATCCAGTGAAGTTATCTCCAGGATTCCTCCTCATTATGAGGTTAGTGTAAAGAAGAAGTGACAGCAAATCTACAGCACCTGGAGTCTTGTCTGGTACATGTATTGTGGCATCACTATTGCCTTCTACCAGAAGTACTCATCCATAATCAGTTTTAGCCTGTTCTTTTAGGATAAATTTGTTTTTGACACATACTATTACTAACTTTTCAGGCTACCGTTACTACTTTAGACCAGTCCACATCTACTACACTGATAGCAATAATAGCCACTAAAGGAAAAGGCAAATATGTTGGATGTATTAAAATAATAGTTCAACATTTTTGGGGAGATTATAATTTTTTGGCTTTCTTGAAAATAATTAGATGAGCACACTAGTAAAAATCTCATATTTGCAGGAAAGTATATGGATGAAGCAAGCAGTCATTTAGTTAAATTTTAGCATAATAACAGGAAACAAAGGGAATTCTGAAAATATTAAACACTTCATGAACACATCATATTGTATGTTGTTTCACATACAAAAGATAAAACAGGTTGAGGTCAGTGGAATTTTGCAAGTTGGGCAAAGTGAGAATTAGTAGACTAAGTAATCTAACCAGCTACTCGCAACACATCTTTGCAAACCTTATCATTTCCTGCTTAGTCTAAGCTACATGTTGCATTGAAAACAATCACAAAATACTCATTCATAAATCGGTTATTGAAATCATGAATTCAAAAAAGCAAACATTTAGATGATTCCATCCATTCAAATATAAGGAACTGATTTTTCTTGTAAACTAGGGCAACTCAATTATGCTATTAGTTTTAGATGATTAGTCAAACACAAAATTAAATTTGAAGACTTCCTTTCATGCTCTGGGAAGTTGCTGTTGTGCTGTAAATATCTGTGGTTAGTAAGTAAATTTATACAGCTGAAAAACTCAGAGTTAGTTTCAACTATTCAAGTGAGTATGTTCGTTTAAACGAAGTGTACTTACGGGGGGTTGAGGCCACTGAATGGTTACTCTTTTATTTTTCGTAATTACCATTATTCTGAATGAGGTTTTAAAGGACAGAGAGTGAATTTAACCTGAAGCCAGTACACTGGTAGCTCAAGGCCCACAGATTAGTGACCTGATTTTCCCTTTAAAGCGCTTGGAGGGGCGTGTGCCTGTGTGTGTGTGTGTGTGTGTGTGTGTGTGTGTGTGTGTGTGTGTGTGTGTGTGTGTGTGTGTGTGTGTGTGTGTGCTTGCACTAAAATGAAGAGTAAATTTGTGTGCGTCTCAGAAGAGAAAGTGGGGTATTAATCATAAACTAACACCCCAACCCCCAAGCCCTTCACTATAAAGCAGGCCCTTGGACACTGATCCAAAGTCTGTTTGGTACTTATCCCTCTTTAATGGTTTTTTCAGTAAGGATTTGGGTCAGGGGTACTTGGAAGAGTGCATTCCAGTCAAAAGCCCCATCCTATCCAGACAACAGTCCAGATCCCTTTAGTTAACCACTTCCTAACCTCACACCTTCCTCCATAAAGTGAGACAGGTGTGAAAAGTCCTGCTTGGGCTTCAACACCACTGAGCGTGATCACCAAGAACTTAAAACTCTTAGTGCACCAATAGGATTACCTGTTGGTCACACAAACAAAAAGATCATCTCCTCAATCACAGGGAAACACAATGGACATGCATGGATTATCAGCGTGTATGCTCATTGTGGTTTTGGAGATACATATGGGCTGTCACTGGCAGGATGGCTTTAAAAAAAAAAAAAAACAACAACTTGCAGGTTTAAGCGTTAAGTTTTACGAGATTATTTTATCTGTGTTTGACAACAGTAACATTTTGCGTTTTAAGGGGTTAGATGAGTTATATTATATATGAGTTTTAGGGTAAAACAACCATTGCGGTTCCACAACATCAGTACTCAAATGCAATTATTTATGTCCAAAACAATAAATTTATTTTCTTTGTCTTTCTACTCATTTTATCACACCGTATAAAATGTCGCAACAATAAAAGTAATGAGATGCAGCTCTGTGGAGCTCAATTGTCTTCCTGTGTCTTATCCCTTGGCTGTGAGGCAACGGGGGGAATAAAAAAAAAAAATCTCAGTAGGATGCTTGATTCCTGTGCTTGAAGAAGACAGTGTATATATGCTTGCGTATTAGGGAGCCGTGGGTGGATGGGAGTGACTCATCCTCATGACTGACTGAGACAGGAAGTGAGGTCACAGCTAGAAAGATTACTGAGGAAACCCACTCACTCGTAGCAGCTCCCCCGACGAGGGTCTGTCCTGAGGAATTTTCAGCAGGCAATAGTCAACAAAGCTGCGAAAGAGGTCAGACCTAGGTAAAGAGGACAGTGAGAAAGAAGTCAGTCATAGTCCTTCTTGGACTAATATTTTTAAAATTAGAAAAATCTTAAGTAGAAATGACAGTGACAAGCTAAAGAGCCAAGCCATCTGTCCTTTTTGGCAATTAATGACTAATGTACAAGGAGGAGCAATCCACAGCTCTTTGGTGTTTAATATATCAGTGACTTAAGTAGAACAATCTTGCATAATCTCTTAGTGTAGCCCCGAATGGGAACTATATATGGATTATGTAAATATGTGGAGCAATAAAAATATAGGCCAGTGGAGCTGTGGTCTAAATATGTAATCATGGTAATCTAGCAGATATGGTAGATATACCACCATATGTTTTGTTTGCTGTTATGAGTTGTTAAGATAAAATAGACTGGAATGCTCTTTAGGTTTATTAAAATACACACTGAGGGTATACGACTGAGATCTCCCTCAACCTCTACTTCTCTCTCAGTTGCTAGCATAGATCCATGCCTAGTCTTGTAGGTCATGCTAATGTGTTCACAGTCTGGCCTTGTGTTTGTGTATGAAGCCAATGTCTCTACTTGTCTCATCTGGATGTTGCTAATGCCTCGGGCCCCTGGAGCTCCTCCAAAAATACCACAACCCTGTGCTGTCCCACACAATCGCTCACCTAAAGCACGATACTAGAAATCAACACTAATTTTACAACAGATGTCATAGGCAGCAAGTTTTAACTTAAAAGAACTGCCTTGCCTCACGTTTCTCATGACCTGCTCACAATACTCGTGCCTACTTAAAGGTTTAAAAAGAAACATTGTTATTTAATGAACGCTTGTGTGGAACTGATGCACATGTTCTACAGTATGAGACAGGTAAACGGTTGCATTCAGCTACTCCTGAGGAGCTGTGTGACAGAGACAAATTTTCACAACATATTACAAGGAACTCCTGCACGACACTGCATACCTAGGACATCACATGCATACCATGGCAGTCACAACATGGCAGAAGTACACAGGAGTAAATTACAGGGAGAACATCAAGCACAGGGTTAATATTTGATGAGTGCCATTTCCCCAATGACAATCATACCACACATGCTGTGGTTACAGCAACTCAGAGAAGCAGTAGCATATTTGTTCCTTTGCTAAATTCCTGCCAGTGTCTTGCATTTTTTGCTAATTGAGATCACCTAGTTCTCAGCTCATACATGCTGCTGAATATGTATCCGCTTTTCTTCTGTTCCCAAATTATTCCTTTACTACCAAGATTGTGCTAGCCAATACTGAGCCCATTGTTCATACAATAAATATAAAGATATAAAAATATTATATAGCTTATATAGCATTTATTCATTAACCGAGAATAAAAAACATAAAAAGCTAAGCTATGGTGGCTTATGTAGAGTGCTTGGATTATTCTACTAACTAAGCCAACTGTGTATTGAATAAATGATTTCACTTCTTATAGTCCTCCAGATAAAAAAAAATGTATACCTTTTATGATGAGATTTGTTTTTAAACAGTAATTCATTTAAGCTTTTTTCTTGAATTTACAAAAAAGCATATCAGTTTTAAATGCTGTTTCTCAGTTTTTTAGATGACATAAACATTTCATGACAATATCTAGCAGCTCCGCTGGTCTTGTCTGACAATGTGGGATATATTGGTGATGCAAAGAGACAGCAAAGAGCTGTTTAAAACCTGCTGGCCTAAATTAAATTGCTAAAAAATTTTTGATGTCTGAAAGGACATTCCCTAGAGAATCTATTAGCTTCCGCAGTCATGAGCTGTGAGGCTGAAAGCTGCATAAAATAATGCATAAAGCAAGCTGTTTTCCCATATTTAGAACACCTCATACGTGCATGGAGGAACATATTTGTATGTTAGTATGGCAAGCTTAAAGTGTGAGTTAAATTACTTGGAATAGCAGGAGAATAATCGTGCTGTTTTGTTTAGATGCTGCCTTAAAGCTCAGCAGAAATGGTGTGGGTAGCTGCAGTGTATTTCTTTGGTAGCAGTTTCCCAGGTAATTACATAAGAGACTTAGAGTGTGCCCTTGCACATGGCCTGTCGCAGGGATCACAGGTCATGCAGATTAACACAGGGATGTCTTACTCTGGCTGAACCCTGACTGGAATGGACTTTAATGTTCACGGTTAACTGGATGCATTATATCAGTGGTTATACTGGATTTTTTTGGGTGTATGGTAATTTTGTAACATCAAGGTGCTAAAACTTACCACTCATTGGACTGCAGTGTGGGAGAGTCGTTCTGGGCAATGTGATATAAGGCACTCATGGCATTCATGTTGAACAAGGGTGGTTTACGTTCCGCTAAAATGAGAAAGGATGTGAGAATAACATATACAGTGTGCACATTTTCGCATCAGCTTCTCCTTGAATGAGGGAGAAGCTGAAGTCTAAAAAATAAGTAGTACAAACAAATAACTTTTAATCGGCTTAAGTCTGCTGAATTTCAGTCTGAGCCAATAAATGTATTATTTGACCAGTGGGTAGGTGTTTGCTCACCCAGTTCAATACAAGTGATCCCCAGTGACCAGATGTCCACTTTTCCTTCATACTGGCCCTCGTCCATGGCTAGGATCACTTCTGGGGCCATCCTGAATACAAAGGCAGACACACGCACACACGCGTATGCACACACTTTATCAAGTATGGAAAAAATCCATGAAAATGTTATAATCTTCTAAGCTTCTCAGAGTTTTTAAAGACTCTGGTATGCTGTGATAGCAGCTTAGTTTTTGGAATATATGTTTCTATACTTGTGTGACAATTTTTCGTATGCATGACAACTAGTCCACCAGTATATGGGATGCCTTTGTTTACCATTAAAGCTGCTGTGAATATGTGAGTGAATATTTTATTTTAGTGCATAAGCAACTGAAAGCCAATTGCGGAAAACTATCAATATGAATTAAAAAAAAAAAAAAAATCTTGTCAGTTCTTTCTCAAACTGAATTAATAATGACTAACATGTTGCACATGCAGCATGTTAGTCATGTTAGTCACTGCTTCCAATGTAATGAATAAACTTTCTAATGGATTTTATGAGAACTGCTATTTGCTTGTTTAGGCATATAGCCCACATATTAAACTGCTTTCACGTTTATGTGTCTATCTAGGTGCATGACTCTAGAACAACAAACATCTGCCAACAACAATGTCTAAATAAAATTGGCAGAAAAACAGAAAAAAAAGACATAAAATAGCTCATTTGTACTGAACATGTGCAAGATAAAGAAGAAACTTAATCTTCCCTTCTCTGAAGATGAGGTTCCATGTTTGTCTTGTGTGTACTGACCAGTAAGGTGTGCCCACAAAGGAGTTGGCAGGTGAGGCAATGGAGGCGGAGCCAAAGTCAGCCAGTTTGACTTGACCCAGCTCAGTCAGCAGGATATTACCAGCTTTCACATCTCTGGATAAGGGAAAAGAGCATGAAGACAGCAAAGACAGAAAAGAGAAAAAGTCACATTAGCTCCACTTATATATTATGCATATGTGCCAGGTGACTGATATGTGCCAAGTTAGTCCTACCTCCAATGAGCCAGTCCAGTTTTTATTCACTTTTGACCAACACAACAGTGTTGGGTATTTAAAGATGTCATGTTTGATTTGACATTTTAAATCTATGCCCTTTGAAACTTAAAATGATACAGAACAGTAAAACGGATTTATTTGATGTGGTTGTTGGATGCCAATCATATCTTCCCACCTTAAAAGATACAACTGTGTACAGCAATAAGGTGGGAAGGTGATGTCCAAGAGTGAGTAAGTATAGACATGATGTTTTACAACTTAATTCGTAAACACTGCAATAAATGAAGAACGTAACTGTCTTATGTTATCATGTTCCATGTTTTCACTCTATGTTGCCTGTAAGCAAGGAAAGAAATAGACTCACCTGTGAATCATATTATGGGAATGTAGGTAAGCCAGTCCTAGCAAGGCACCATGGGTAATGGCAGCAATTTCCATTTCTTGGAGTGGTTTTTTATGAACTATGGAAGAAATAAGTACAACGAATGGATTGAGCGGAAATAACATGAATGATTCAAATAGTTATTTCTATCCAAGATTGTGGAAGTGCAGACTTCATGTGCTCAGCTCTGGAAAGCACAGTATCATGGCTTTAATAATTAAGACCAACTGTACTGATCTGTCCACACACTGCAGTAATAAAGTAATCCCAGTAAACAGTTGAGTTTCCTAAGCTGGCACCCTGAGTCCTGCTGTTCTAAAAATTGTGCCAAGGCAAAAGGTCACTGCAGAACTACGACTGAGAATTTTTATATAAAGGCTAAACTCCCCAAAACAGTCTGGGAACGACTGTCACAACTGTGTACTCTGTCAGTAGTGAGTATTTGGGTGTTTAAAATAAGTCAGTAGCTTCAAGAGTGGTTAGAGGATGGGGAGTTCAGGGAATTCAAGCTCTTAAAAGTGATATAGATATTTTTTGCCAGGCGCTGAAATCTAAGAAACAAATATGTTTTCCATCTGTGATAAACAGTGGTTTAAAATGTAGTACTATTACAGCAGATTACACATTTACATTACATTATCTTGCTCCAGTATCCAAGGACGCAAATGGGGAGAGTGCCCCTAAGCATACAATCACAGAAAATATTTAGTTAGGCCCACAAAATGAACCAAATAATCACAGAAAATTGGAGAACATGAGGTTTTACAAGTTTTTAAAGATAACTGCAGTTATCTGATAGCAGGCAGTTCCTTATTTTTTGGTAGTCCAAAAAAAAAATCCTCAATAAGGTCAAGCAGTCATAGCCTACTTCTGCTCCTAAAACAGCTTAAATTAGCTAAAGGGCATACTTTACAGTGCACAACCAAGCTAAAAGACCAAAGTTACTTTTCATTAGTTTTGTTTTGACAAGTTTGGGGTTTACAAAAGTTTCAGGAGTGACTTCCTGGAAAAAAAAAATGTTAACACTTCCACCCTGTTACTGACAAAAAAGCCATTATAAAATATCTCAATGTATTGGCATATCAAACACTGATAAACATACCCTCCAGTAAATCTGATGCAGAGCCCAGACAGTACTCCATCACCAGCTGAAAGAGAAAATAGTTAAACCTCAAATAAAATGGAAACTAATCACTCACATGGAATGAGCACCGTCATAAATTTTAATTAAAGCTTTAAGTCAAGTTTGTGAAAAGTCCTAGTCTAAAGAATGTAGAGGAAGTGGGCGTACAACAGTTAGCCACAACATTAAAATCAAACAGAAAAGTGAAGTGACTAACACTTATTATCTTGATGGCAGAGGTCTTGCGTAACAGGACAGTGTGTAGAAATAGCTCAAGCCCTAGCCTCTAAACTCTGCAAATTCAAAACTGGTCAAACATCAGTGGGATCTACCAGAGCAGGCACAACCCGCAGAAGCACCACCCAGCAATCTGCAGCCAATGTTCTTATGACAGACACCAGAAGCCCCAATGGGACAGAGTTGATTTGGCAGTGCACTGTAGGCGGTTTTGATGTTGTGGCTGATCAGTGTACACAAAGAAACATAAGTACACAGTAGGAAAACATACTGAGCAGGACATGAAAACAAAAGAATGTAAGTAAAGAATGAGAGAGAGCAGAAGAGAGAAAGATAAATCAAGTATCCTGCCAGACTTAAAAAAAAAAAAATGAGGAACTTGAACAAAAAAAAAAAAGAGGATGTAGTAAAGGATCTACAAACCCAGGCAGTGTTGTCTTTCAAGTAGCAGCCTTTGTACTCAATTGTGTTTGGGTGTCGCAGCTGTCCCAAAAACTTGACTTCCTTAATGATGTCCTGCCACTTCTGCAAAAGGAAAGAATGATTCCAGCCTTTAGGTACTATTAAACTAACACTTAACTAAGACTTTAAATACAATGCATTAACCAGTGACAGATATTTTACATCTGTATCTCTCTCGCTATTGTCTATTGACAGAAAGGTTTTCTTTAAAGGCACTGCACCAATATAAATAATAAACAAACTGAAAGCTGGCTCCACTTCAACTAGTATGGAAAA
The DNA here is from genome assembly GCF_900408965.1 of Simochromis diagramma. Classification (NCBI taxonomy): domain Eukaryota; kingdom Metazoa; phylum Chordata; class Actinopteri; order Cichliformes; family Cichlidae; genus Simochromis; species Simochromis diagramma. The sequence goes on along the minus strand of NW_024387200.1, from coordinate 2,423,580 downwards.
GTTTGACAATAGCTTGCAAATGCCTTCACACAAAACCATCACTCACTGTTTTATAAAAAGATACAAGTTGACTAAACCACTGAGATGTGGGCTTGAGTTCAGCCGAAGTACAAGCTGTGATCCCATAGGATGCCTTCTGAAATATGCTTCTGCCTAAACATTTCCAGCAGTTTTCTTGAGGTAGACACGTGTTTGTTCCAAGCTTTGCATCTGGTGTGGGCAATTATCTTCCATTATTTTCACATTATTTCTGTTCCTTCAGAGTAACTAACCACCACATGAGACATCTCACAACTTCACAAGCATAGCATCAAGCTGTGTGAAGTAGCAGAAAATGATGTAATGCTGCTTTTTGCATTCTGAGCTATACCTCCCACATCATAGAAAAAAAAAAAAAAAAAAAGGTTATCTGACCAAACCTAACCAAATGCTCACTTGAGGTTTTTCTTTTTTTGGTCCTTCTGATATGGTTCCACAGACAAAATCATCTAAAACTGGAGCATTCACATTGTATGTGCCATGTCTACATTTTCCAGCATGTATATTTTCTTACTTCAGTAGTCTGCTTGCCATTATAGGACATCTTTTTGATGGCCACCACCTCGTTGGAGTAGGAGTTCCGAGCCTGAGAGAGAAAATAGAAAAGATCACACTCTATTAAGGTCTTTAAACACAAGGTCTAAATGCTTAGGAAAAGACAGCTCACACGAAGACAAATACAGTAAACCTCCCACAGGATATAACAAGGCCTCATGTTTGTTTTTGTCATTTTTTTGTTTGTTTTCGGTACCTTTAGGGTACCTTTTTGGTCCCCTAGCCACAAAGTTATATTGGCATTCTACAACATAAACATACATACAGACTCAAAAGTGATCTTAATGCCCACAGGGTAACCTTTGGTCTTCTATTAAAATGTGAAAGTTAACATCAAAAGGTCACTACATAAATATTATAATTATAGAAAAAATAAAACATAACATGTATTGTACCTAAAAAGCACGAGCTATAGCAGCCTGTTATTGGACAGTGGTACATATTAGTTCAGGGACCAATCTAATGTAAAACATCCAAGTGCAAGTAAAACGAAATATTTACTTTAATCTAAAATAAATATCCATCTGAACAACGTAAATCAGGTGAGGTTTATCTACAGCCACTTTAACTGTTTGAGTTATCTGTCCACATTTACATGTGCATGTTAAACCCATGGTGTTAACCTCTGAGGCACTTTGCCTCAGGGACAGCTAGGCTGTGGCTCAGCCTAAGCCCTTATCTGAGCTTCATCCCACTTACAATTGAATGGGAAATTCATGTTGAGATTCAAATGGAATTACAGTAACAGGAGGCAAGAGAGTATTCCCATTTGACTTTTTTTCAGATTAATTTGATCCCAATGATTGCCTGTCAGTTTATGCATAAGAGCATGCATTCCTCTTATGATAGGATGCAGCTAGATGGCATTACATATGAGGAAACAAAAATCAATCAAAACTAAGAAATTTAAATAGGCTAAGTGTATTGCTAATTGCATTAGAAGGGAATGTATTACTAATTACAAACTCTTTAATTCAGCAACTATTATCAGGGTGTGTGTGAACCCCTTGTTGGTGTTGGGTCTGTGTTCTCAGGAGGTAATTTCCCCTTGTTTCCTTCTGTAATGGGAGTTACTCGTTTGTCTTTACACAAGTACAAAAGCAGTCACAGTTATAGTTAGGGAATTTATGTATTTGACAATGCACATTTACTGTGGTAACTACTGTATTTTTTTCTCCTATAGTCATTACTTATACAGATTCAGACTAACTTCAAAAAGAAAACAAACAAACAAACAAAAGGTGTCCTTTGAGTATCCACTTTCTAAAAATCAGGTGAGAGAAGCTCCGATTAGCTCCGATTAGTAATAGATAACAGCAAGTGACTCACTGATGTACTGATTCATCTCTCAGGCAAAAATTCATACTAACCTGTCTTCAGGTTGGAGTGTATCAGAATGGGTTAAAAAAAAAAAAAACAATAAAAAAAAAACAACCTTACCTGCTTTGAATAGAAAATATTGTGATGTTTAAATAAATACTGTTCTTAAAAGATATAATAAATTAGCATATATGAAAGGAGTAAGTAGTAGTAGTTTTTGTAAAGCTGTAAACATGAGTTGACATTGACAATGACTTTAGAGTATCGTATGTATCGATTTTGTATAACACAATAAAAACTTTTCTTTCTTTTTTTTTTTTAATTATAATGTATCCTTAGTTCAATCACTGAAAAAATAAAGCTATTAACAACATTTACAAAAACTGCCCTTGCTGACAGCAAGCACTGTTGTAATAGGGGTAGTGCAAGTGTGTCAGTGAGCACAAGACTGACATCAGGGCAGGATTTAGACACACACTGGAGATTGTCAGCCAGACGGACATGGGTACTAGGACTACTACTGATGTACTGGTCGTGTGTACGTGTACATGACATGGGATAGTAAAGCCCTGGCAGTCAAGAAAATCCTCCCCCTTCATTGACTACTACTTTGTATTTATATATCAACAGAACAGCTGTCTTGCAAGGCAGGGAGGAGGCTTATCGCCCCTAGTCCTGCATCTGGAGGAAAAGGGAGAAAGGAGGAGAAAAAGGAGAATACAGGATGCTTTTCATTCCCTCCTCCATGCAGCTTTAATATCAAAGCTTGATGAGTAATTAGTGATGATGAGATTAATAAGAAACAGAAAAAGTGCTGCGAGAGGATCTGTCTCCACTTAACTGCTTTCAAAGAGCCATAATGTGGTGCACTACATTTACAGCATACATATTCCTTTATTCAGCAGGAAGTGTAAGTATGTGCGTATGTAACTAGCTAATAACAATGATAAACTGCAATATATAATGTTAGAAGTGCTTTATGCAACTTCTTAAATGATCCAACCACTTTTGCTGTTCTTTCAGATCTGTATCGCTAAAGCTGCAAAACTCAAATTAAGTGCTTTAAATCTATCTCAAAAAGAATAATTTCTAATTTACTTCAAGGCCTTTGAAAGCCAGAGTTACCATAATTGTGAACTGATACTTACAAAGTAGACGGCCCCAAAGCTGCCATGGCCGATCTCATGCAGGTCACAGAAAACGTCCTCTGGGTCATCTTTGAAGAAGAGGTCAGCCAACTCGGGGTCCTTCGGTACTCCTTTCCGTGTGGACGACGGCATTATGTGCTGGACATGGGCTAGGCGCCAGGGACCGCACTCACATACACGCTACTTCTGCTACTACCACCACCAAATATCCACGACGGGTCCGGCATTGGCCAGCTAGACCTGGGAAAAAGAAAGGTCAAGAGAATAGACTATTAGGCTGATATTTACTGCCGTGCACTGGATAACAACACATTTGTTTCCTAGCATATATGCTAAAATTAGATGCATTTACACCCAAGGATGGTTGTTGATACTTGTGAACATCCAGACACAGAATATCCTTATTTCATGTGCAATATGCAGGGCATCTTTGAGTATTTTCATTAGTGCTTCTCATTGACAGCTGATAGGTGATAAGACAGGAAAAAAATTAATAAAAAAATGTTTGCTAATAATGACGACGATAGCAGTCTAGTCCTGCTGCTCATCACACACAGTCACACTTACATACACAGTCACACGCACATGTTTGACAGCAGAAGTTGAGTCACTGATGCATCATTTCCACACATGGACATAGTGCCCGCGCACACACACACAAACACACTAATGCTGACTGTTTTGTATCACAAGGCTGCAGCCAGGCCATCAAGCGTGTATGCATCCTGGACACCCTGCTCCAGTTAGCTTCGTTGAACATGCAACACACATTCACACCCATGCACGCAGGCGCACAGCATCTCTCTGATACCAGTGTCTCTCATTCTCTCCCTCTCTCTTTCTTTCTACCATGAAATCTGTGTGCACATCAGCCAGATGCAGCAAGTAAATCTGGCTCCAAAGGCCAGCCCCACACAGAGAAAGCTGACATACAGGCAGAGGCAGCAAGACACACAGGCACCCAGGCCAAGACACTAAGCATCAGCATCATCCTAATCCTCTGCTCTTAAAGGGATCTAAGCCATTGCACCCACTCCAAAAATATCAGTCTTAAAGGCAAAGTCCTGAGCCCTCTGTGCCATAGCACCAGACGCATAATGATTCCAGCCTTGGGGTTTTGAATATGGACAGAAATATGTGTCACTAGGCTTCGTGTATGTTTTGGTTATTGGAATTTCGTTTGAGAAACATGGATTTTTTTTCCCAAACACATGGCCACAAAAAGCTAAATAACAGCTTTTATTGTACTTTAAACTGTCCACTTGATGTAACCAGGAAGCTACTGTCAGCTTCTTGTGCTACTCTTGATAAGTTTTTCCACAGATATACTGGGCTGATGACACTACCCAATTCAATGTAAAGGATATGAGCTTGGACATAAGTAAGTTTTAAAGACTTTTGAAATATCAAAGTAAGTAAAGTGAGTGGTTTGCAGCAAAAAGACTTGTTGCTGTGCTTCATATTCCAAAATCTAAATATAAATCAAAATATACAGTGACACTGCCCACAGTCTATTTCAGTGAATGTTAGAAATAATGATGAAGAAAACCACAATGACACACATGCTGCTTCTTATGAACTTCTGCATATAGAAAGGTCTCCTGGAGCACTGTGACAGCCTGCTGCCATTTAAAAAGCTGCCGTAACATCTCAGCTTTGGGTAAATCAGTTGTGCTGTAGCTTGACTAAAATCAATTTCATGGCATTTAGCCCTGGCTTCTCTTGAAGAATGCTCCACAACATTCTTGTAAGTAGCCACAGATTTACACATAAACAACGGCCATGGTTCCAGTTTATCAGCCTGTATAAGGTGAGAGATCATACATGCAGGTTTACAAATTAGTTTAAGGCATCTATTGGTCATAGAGGGTTTTTTTTCTCAGAAACAAAACCCTAATATGGCTTCTTCATGACTATAATAAAAATCTTACAGTTGATGAAGTGTGTATAATATAGCAGTGTAGCTGTTTGTACACAAACTTATACTACGCACAGTTACTGGTGCATAATGGTTCAGTAAAAACTTGGTTAAACAGCTCGAAGCTCTTTGTGATCTCATCAAATATCCAATCAATGAGCTTTTTCAATAATGTGGGTTGTAAATTAAACATTAGTACTATTTTATTAATGTGTATGTTATATTTATTCCAACATAAAAGTGCAATAAAAGAATATAAATCAGTTTAAGAAACTTGCATACATCGCCTTATATCTGGATGCATGTGTGTGCAATGTTTATTCTTACATAAACACATATATACAGCAGTAAGTATTTAATTTGTTTTTTCCTAAGTGCACCTACAATATGAACCTGTGTGTGTCCATGTCTGTGTTAGTGACTCTGAAACATTTGTCTGTGTGTCTCCTGGTTGCATCAGCCCCGTCTTTCTCTCATCTCTCCTGCTTAAGCGCTCTAACATAACTACTAGAAAAGGGAAAAAAAAAAAAAAAGGCTGACACAACCTCCATCTCACCTTTCTCCCCACACCCACAGCATATAGTGCACATAAGTACAGATATACATGTACATACCCTCACTATGATGCATTCATTACTTGGTACAGGGTAACAAAAATGAGAGGGGGGAGAAAAAAAGTCCAGGGTAAGTGGGCTTTACCCGAACTCTGAAAGCTGATCTAAGCCACAAAGATGGAAACAGTCAGGAGATTGTTCTAAGAGACAAAAATGAAGCAAATGAACACCGAATTCATGTGATCACTCCAGAGACTGAACACCTCCTTCTCTCGTTCTTTTCCATTCTTCCTCCTCCAGTCTCCCGAAATGTGTGAAGTGATGCAATGTGGCAACAACAGGTTGTAACTCAGGGGGCTTTGTAAAGCTGTTACTAGCCCAGCAAAGCCCAGTGTTTGGACAGTTTGCTCTGTGTGTGTGTGTGTCTGTGTGTGTGTGTGTGTGTGTGTGTGTGTGTGTGTGTGTGTGTGTGTGTGTTAAGGATCTATGAATGGCATTGTTCTGAGAGAGCTGATTAGGCAAATGGCTTAGACAGATTAAATGCTTGTGTGAGTAAATTTTTTACAACATACTCATAGCCACATTTTCAAAGAATGACACTATACATATGCGTAGGTGTGAATCTTTTTGCATGTGCAGAAATAATGTACACCTAGTGTGTAAATGGGATGTGTGTGAGGCGCAGGTGGGTAATTAGGCTACCGGATTTGCTATATACAATAAGCTATACATCATAAATACAAATTATGTGCAAAAGAGATTATGTGATTTATGCTAATTTGACTAGTACTTACACAAACACAGCTTCACTGGAGAATTTAACATGTTTTGAAGAGCAATTAGAAGGATTTTCCACTAAAATTCTTGATAGTGAGTTCATACATGAATTGGCAGTGTTTGGTCCCAAAAAATTCAAAACATACCGTTTCCAGGCAGGGGTTAGCATTGACAAGCTTTTATCAGGTATTACCAGTAAAAATCCTGTCATGATATTTACAAATGTAATGTATTATCTTTCTAGCACACATATTTGTTAAAAAAAAAAAAAAGAAAAAGTTTAAAACAACAACAGTGCTTGTATCTTGATACACTACACCAACAACACATTCTATTCTAATGTCAGTAAACACAATCAAAAAGTATTTATGGGAGTTTAACATTAGGCATATACAAGAAACATACATGCAGAAACAAAGCATATCCATAATACCCTTAGGCCCCCTCTTAGCATTGCTATCACTAATTGATGTGCCAACGTGTTCTTAAGGACCACTCAAGCTGATAGATATGGCTCTATACCATCTGCGGCACTGCAAGTATTTAAATGGGACACCGCAATGTAAATTCTTGGCCAGTTATATGAAAATAAGCTACATACCATAAAATGGTCCAGAAAGCCAATACTGTTCAAATTGAGCATTTAGAAAGGTTTTCAATACAGGATGTGTATTCTTTATTTTTTTAATGATTATATTCTTTTAAACAATACCTGAATAATAGACTGTGCAAGGGCATAAGAATTAACTGGGCTACCACATAGACAGATAAGAGAAAAGAGGAAACAGAATTGTTTTGTATAATTGATATTATTGATAAATGAAAACAGACGACAGCTTCACAGAAATATTGAGTGTCTTCTGTGCAAAAGGTGAGTAAACTAATTCTGAAACCCACTGTATTGTACAGGAGTTATTAAAAAGGTTTCTAAGACCGTTTCAATAATAATCAATAAATGACAGTATCAATAATTGCCTGAAAAAGACAAGCTTGGAGAAAGAAGAACATTTTCTTTGCATGCAGTCATTTACAGTAGGTTCACGTCTATCTAAAGTCATGTGTGCACAAATGAAGTACATGCTTCTGAGGTTGTTTGTGTACATTTACATCACAAATGCAGGTATGCACTAATGTGTGTATGTTTATGTTTACACATGGATAAACAGGGTACTGCACACAAGCATGTATCTGCACCAATACATCAATGAGAGCACACAGTTGCCCATATGTTTCTGTATAGCCAGGGGGGTTTAGCAGCTTACTGGCCCTCCTCCCAGCTTTAGACAGGAACAGGAATTAGACCGACTGTGGGAATTCTTACTGGGATTCAAATCACCAGCTCTAATCAGAAACGGGAAAAAAAAAAAAAGAAGCAGAAAATCCAACAAACTGTACACTGAGGCTAGTCCTATGGTGGGTATGTGTGTGAGAGTGCAAGAATAAGAATTACGTAATAATCCAGTTCTCTCAACTCCTATCATGACATTATAGAAAGCGGGCTTAGAGCCTTAGTAGTGTGTATTAGTGTAGTAGTGTGCGCAGATAGAGCCTCACATCTCACCGGAGTAGGAGAAGGTCCTTGGAGGATACGGCATTTGTGTATGTGACATGTGCATGCATGTGTGTGTGTGTGTGTGTTATGCCTCTGCATGGCATAAAATGGGTCAACCTTGTTATTGTATGAATAATATAAAAGCCTACTTAAATGCACAATCCAAGGTTGTATAGTGATGACAAGCCAAATTAAAGCTACAGATGTGATAACACTCTCTTATTGTGGAAAGTCTGTGAAGTGTATGTTCTGAATCAACACAAATGGCCATTTAAGGATAGACTACATATATCTGGCACAACCTCAATAGTATAATAGCTTAATTTGAATGGTAATTCTCCAGACTGCTGCCTGGCCACTGAGTTCAGGCAGATGTAGTGAACTGATGACTCTAAAGCACAGGCAGTGGTGGAGTCCCCACTGAAGCACAAGCCTGAGGGTCATTTTGACCTGTCCTGAGGTTGAGCAATGATATTAAAATCAGGAACAAGTAGATAAAACTCCAAATGCAAGCATCAAGCAAACTGCCACCATCAACTATTAAGTGCATTATCTTTCTGCAATTTTGTAGACTCCACAAAGATGCACACATGCAACCTGCACCCTTCTCTCATCAAAGGAAGCAAAGTCTACCTGCTTCTATATGCATAATATTAGACAAATCACCCACCATTACATAACATCAATTAATAAAGGATTGGTGGAGAGAGCAATAATAAAAAGGATAGATAACGTATTTGAAGAAATAGGTGTCAGGACTGTCAAAAACAGGTATATCAGTATTATTGGAGCTTTCAGTTTAAGCTCAAGGGTTATTTTTTTGTTTGTTTTTAAGGACAGATTTTGCAGTTTGTAGCTCTTATCTGTGTACTACAAATAACCCATCAAATTAAATTTATTATGGGCATGATATTCAGTCAAACAGAATCTAATATTCTGACACATGGGGTTATCATGCAAGATTAGCAGTCTGTTGGTTTGTTGAACAGAGTGGCCTGGAATGGAGTGAAATTTGAGGCCTAAATTATTGTTGCAGTCTGTCTCTGTTCACAGTTAATTCATCTTCTTTCAAATGGTAGCCACACTCATGAGGACGTATGCAGGAAGCATGAAGAGTTAGGCATATTATATAAAATAAACACAAAAAACCCTTTCATTTCTTTGACAGATAGATTTCCATTCTCATATGAAGCCATGACACAAAGCTGCTAAGGGCATTAACATTTAATCAGGTGGCAGAATCACTTCAGGCTATGTGAGCCCCTGTTTTCCTATGAAGAAAGTGAAGACATGAAACATTTGCAGCTAAAGTCAAAAGTTCACTCCGTTTCATCCTCGACACCTTGCCAGTTACATTTTTAAGCAGTATTTGTGACCTGTCTTATGGACCTGATTGTGAAGCAGCTCTCTAAAGTGTGAACTTAACAGATTCTTTGCCCTTGAGCTCACAAAACTGACAGTGAGGGGAAGTCGAGACATTTCAAATAAGTCTTTATCCTTGCCTAGAGAGGCGTTCTGTAACCAAAATCATTCCTCTCTACCACACCCAATCCCCACAAGCTTTTTTCCTCCCCAATCAGGGTGTGACTCAGCAGCAAGTTTTGCCTACGGCACAGAATGTACACTCACTCACACACGCGCGCTTTCCTTTTCACTGATTCCAATGATGGCTGTGGGCTCTCTGTGTAAAGATGACAAGTTGGCAGAAGGATTTACATTTTTGCCTAATTCATAAAAGACTGCAAACCACAGACAAACCTCAAGTTCTTCAATTGCTACAGCTTAGTGGTGCCCGAGCAAAATGACTTTCTATGGAAAACTGAAAACAACTGTGGTATAACAAAGTAAACAAAACAAAAACGTTCCTTTTAATGCAACCCTTGTCCACCAAATTCAACTGCAGTACTTAATCCGAGTCACTTCAAAAACACAATCACCATGACTATAGAAAAAAAGAACAGTGATGTAGCTGTGACATAACATGAACTTTCATTTTAATTTAAACTGCTGTTAACTTCAAAACTGGTCCAGGCAAGAAAGTTTTTTTGCATGTCACAACCTGAGGAAAAATTCTTGCAAATCAGTGTGAAAGAGAGGTGATTGGCTGTTAAGTACATCAGAGAGCCAGCAGGGCAGAAGCTTTCAATATTGACCCAGTTTGCTTTTGGCTGATCCCTGTGTCGTCTGTCTTAACTGTAACATGAAGGGGATTTCTGACACACAAATGAATTCATTGTATTAAAAATAAAATAAAACAAAAAATAAAAAACTGCTCATAGACAGATCGTCATAATATGCAAAAACAATACATCAAACAGCCTCAGAGAGTCAAATACATAACCTACCTGTAGAAATGTGTTGAGGGGTGTGTAGGTCTAGCCTGTCTTCCCTCTCTCTTCTCGGTTTAAATCCAGTGTTGCATTTTTTCAGATGCCCTCATGACTGGTGGAACACTGCTCCTGGGATTTAAAAAAGAAAAGAAAAAGCAAAAATAAACAAAATTTTGGGTGGGATATTTTAGACACTATGATTATCAATTTGATCTCATATCATTAGCTTCACTCTGAAAGTGCCTACTTTGTCAACCATTTAGTATTTTTTCCCCATTTCACAACATTTTACAGTCTCAACAAGCATCTGAACTACATTTTATATCATCTTCCTTACCCTAGAGTACCAAAGGGTTGTTCATTGGCTCATAAAACAAGAAAGGAGGAAAGTAATATTTACCAGTAAGAACCATAAGGAATTCTTTACAGCCATAGGTGTAGTGCTCACAGAGTGTACGGTAACAAAGGTCACTAAATCATCACCGAGCGTAAATAATCAAAAGTGTCATGTAAAAATTTAATTTCCATTGATTGATTCATCAGGTCAACAGCATATATATGAGATACACTAAATTATAACTGTAACCTTGTCATAGGTGCACTCTGGAACTGAAATAGCATGACACATCTGATAACAGCAGATGGTGAAATGACTCAACAGCCAATGAAAATCTTTTTAGTGATAGATACTTATTATGTTCTCAGTTTCGGGAAAGATGGCAATGTAATTTCCATAACAAAAACAGAAAATTTAGCGGAAATGTAATGTGTGTACATTTTCTCTAAAAGGCGGGCGTAAGATGTTTTTTGCCTTAAAATGCTCATTGGTATAACTTTATTCAGTGCAGCAGTAAAAATACAGGCACCATCTTCATGTATCCACAGTCTACCTTTAAGCAGAATGACAGATACAAAAACCATGTTCATGTTGAGTGATTTTCTACACCCACTTGGCCATTTTCACAGGGAGCTCGAGGTCTATGCCAGACTACAGTCAGCTGACAACATCTCAGGCTAGATATCCGAGCATTTTATATGAAGAAGTGCTTCCTATTTTGCAGACAAATGCATCTTCTTTCAAATACATGAGTTCAAGGACACTACATACTTTGCTTATGGACACAAGCTTTTGCAAGCACACCCACAAGCAAGCATAATATTTTGTTTTCATCCACGTACACACACAGTATTACACATATAGTCGATTCACACATACACATCAAATCTGAGAGAGTTGTTCTGACAGCAGAGCGCTGTCAGCTACTGGCCTTTATTTCGTTCTGACAAGCAGGTGGAACAGCATCAACTACCAGTGAATCCAACCTCACCCACAACTACATAATCGTTTTGAGACGGGCACACAATAAAAATCAATTGTTGTCTCGGACAATCAAGATTTACAGTAGATCTGTTATTTAGGACACAAATGACACTGTGACCTTTTTGTTTGAGCAACCGAATTCCTGTGTCTAATCAAACTGGAATGAGTCCTTTCCTCATCTCCTCCGCCTCCCACATTACAGCCATTTTTACCCTTCTCTCTCTCTCTGTGTCTTATTGGTTAACCCCCACTACTTCCTCCTCTCTCTTTTTGATGGTGCCGAGTGGCAGATTGGACGCTCAAAGGAACCACATTCAATAATAAAACAGGGAGAGGGGATTCAGAGATGAGAGAAGAGAGATAAAAATGTATTGTGCCCCTTCTGAGTGTCCCTGAATGATTTATAACACAACTGACGCTTGCATGAGCCTCTGGGAAAGTTGTGGCTGCACTTCTCCTCCTCCTCCTCGCTTACTCCACCCGGCTTGGCATTTATGACCAAGCAACAATGAAAAGAAAAAGATGTACAGTCTATGTAGTGGGAATAAGTATAACAGTACAGGTTTATTTGCATCTTTTATTTGAGTCTTCGAGTTCTTGATGAGGTCAATTTTATTTGATGGACTGATAAGAACATAAAGGCAGCATTGTGGGTGTTTTAAAGAGGTTTCGATTGTCTTCACTTTGAAATAAAATAATACATTTTACACTGATGTACTGTGTGAGCTATATAAAGGGCTTTTAAAATACACTAATTTGAAATGAGTCAAAATCTTGTTCAGTTAATTATGTGACATGGCTGTACAAATTGTCATAATTTCATTGAAACAATCTTTTATCAAATTGGATTGCTGATTAATTATCTGTTAACTGAGCAATTAGTTAATGGATTAAGGGTTAGAGGTATAAACACAGAAAATGCATGCAGACTGTAAAGATACTTCATTTGAATAAAAAACATGAATTTTTTTATGTACAGTACAAAAATGAAGAATAAATCAGCAGAATGAGTTACAATAGATAAACCATGTTGTCACAAGCGAACATAATCAAGTCTTAAGGCGATTTTGTAAATACTGGTCCTTTACACATTTTATGTGAATGAAACAGAAAAGAGGTCATATTAAATAAAAAAAAATGAAAGTTAAACTGAATGTCTCCTGGCCTGGTGACTTAGAAACATACTGCCGCAATGCCAACCAAATGTTTCAGAGCATTCAGTGTGTGTGCATACATGTGAGTTGTGGTGTTGGAGGAAAAGAGAAGGTTATAAAGGTTAGCGGGCCAGCTGCAGCATGACATGATGAAATGTGCTTTAACAAAGAAAAAAAAACAAAACTGAAAAATGGCTGAGACTAAGGCACAGAGCATGTGGTCATGACTTAAACAGTAAAGTTAAAAAAAAAAAGGGTTAGGGATATTGTGGGTTTGTAGAAGATAAGTTAAAGAGTGGGACAGCCCATGTGAAAAGTTTCTGATTTTAAGGCTCTTAACTAGTCCATGCTCACCATGTACAAACATAAATGAGTGAAATACTAATCAAATTACTTCTTATTCCAAGTTCAGAAGAATTAAGGTAAAGTATGCTCTGAAAAAACATGCATAACACCATCTCTGACATTCTATGTTAACATTCTTTCATAAACTTCATTAGTGTATTGCCTAGAAATCAAAATCCTGAAATCCATCTCTTACTTTCTGTTCCTCCTGTTATGACACACTGTGATATGAATCAGAAATCTTGAGTCACATGTTGTCAATTTCCAAGACACAACTTGGCCAACAAAAACTGCTTCAACCGCCTATCATTGCATTTCTTGTTTTTGGTTGAAAAAAAGAAAAAATAAAACAAAAAAAAGAAAAACTGCTTTCAAGGGGATTGGCCAAACAATTCATCAAGTGAGATGTCAGGGTGTCAAACATGGACTTTGTCCAACTTTAATCCCCTTTTAGTTTCAGTTTTTAGATGTAAAAACAAAATGTCACAAAACTGATTGTAGACGTTATAAACAATGACATCACTTCCTTCATGGAAACCTGGGGAATTTTGTGCAATCTAAGAACTGAAAGCACGAGAAATGGTCTCAGTAGCCAACTTTTGAATTATGTGCATAATTGGAGCACTAAAAACCAGTTAGGCTAGTTTAATAGTTCATCCTTCTTTTTTGAGTGTTGATTTTCCTCAATGTAAATGAATGACACTAATACTCAAAGTTTACAAATGTAATCAATGACTCCCAGTGTGGCTGAGGATGACTGAGGTGGGTTTTTGATGAGTCATTTTGGAGTTGTGCTTAAAATCATGTCCCATAGTGACACACCGCTTTAAATAAAGCCGAGGCAACCAAAATACGAGGCTATTTCAACAACACGAAAAATTCTTCCCGGATGAAAATAAACTAATCCAGCGAGATAGAAAGAAACTAAACATTATGTTCTGATTATTCTGCCAGGGTGGCATGGTGTGGATTTTTATAGCAGTGACTCATTTTCACACAGTGAAGAATACACACATACACATACATAGTTTATGCTGTAAAGCAGGATTTGGAGACTTCAGGGCAGCTCTCATCTCAAGAGCTTAGTGGCACTACTGAGACATGCATGCATACAAACGCACACACGCACACAAGACTGTTACCTTCTCAGATTAGTTTTAAGCCTAATGCCAACATAAATGTAGGCGTTGGTGGATTGAGGGACAAATACTAGACAAATAAGTGGCCCATCCACCGACCTAAACCCTGGGCCAATTCTTACTCATTAGTTTATTTGAAGTGATTCGCTCTTGTTGCCTTAAAGCAACAACAGCTCAGAACCTTACAGTGGGTACTTTATTTGTGCTTTAGATGACTTATGATGAACTCTGCACAGATTACTTTGATGGACCTCTACATTTCTATCTCACTTAAGCATCGTGGGGATGAAGTACAGATTAGAGATGAGCTAGTGTGCCTACGATCGTGACTTAAACTAATGCAGAGACAACAAATGCTTTATCAGCAGAATGTTTTTTTGTTTGTTTGTTTTTGGGGGGTTTCCATTGTGTGAATGGAAAAAAAAAAAATGTGGAAGACTTTTGGTCAGTAATCACATCCTTAAAGAAAAAAGGGAAAAAACTAAGTCCCCACTCTATAAAAAAACTATGTCTGGATCGCCATAACTTTCACAGGAAGCATTTTAAAAATCGTGCATAGAGCTAGAAAAGGCTCTGTGGCATTTGTCAGCTCTAGGTAAGAGTGTCTGTTTACTACTGTGTGAGGGGGAGGGAAAAAAAGAAGAAGTGTTGTTACGCTTCCTATCACTGATTACCCTGAAAATTCACATAATGTAAAATAAGGATGCAAGGATAGGGGAAAAACATCTGCAGAAGTCTTGATTTGACTGGCCAAAAACCCTCACAAAAAAAAAACCCCCAACAAAAAACAAAGGATTCATGTTCCCTGTAACACAAACACTAAATAAGAATGGTGTTAACAGAAGCGCAAGATGAAAACATTTTTAAAGTATACTTCAAATAATATCAGCTGGATGTTCCACAACACTTGTGGATGATATTCTGCAGTCAGATGATTTAAACTATTTAGAGGGGGGCAAAAAGGCATCGCTCAACAACAAAACTGTATTCCAGCTGTGAAACATAGTGGAGGCCAATATCATGGCTTGCTACCCCAAGGCCTGGATGCTTTGCAATAACTGAAGAAACTTTTAATTCAAATCTGAATCAAGAAATTTTACAAAAAAAAATGTCAGGGGAGCAGTCCATGACCCTAAAACATCAGAGAAGGTGAGTGATGCAAGACAATTACCCAAAAACTCAAAAGCAAATGAACAACACGATGATTTAAAGAAAAAGAGAGCACAAGAGAGACAAATGTCTTGTTTACCAATGGCCGCTGTGCCATGACCTGAAGAGAGCTTGTCAATCAAGTCATCCAATAAATAAGCCAAACCCATATTTTACAAAGATGATTTCTCATCAAAACAGCTTGGGTTCACTATATTTTGTTAGTAATCAATGCCAAAAACTGGTTATTCCAAATGGTAAAGGATTCAAAAACTTTTGTTCTTGCAAATGCACTGCCAGAATACATAGCAAACACAGGTTTAAGAACCAGCATTTAGACAGAAGATAATGTCACTGGGTCACTAATGGTGGTGTATAAAGTGCGCAATACTGTGTCTCCAGACAGCTTTTTTGATCATTCAAGACAGAAAAACTTAAATAAATCTCTAATTGTAAAATAATGCCACCCAAATGTTCCCGGTCACTACTGTCATTAACACATGTTGATAATCTTAAATTCTTTCAGCCTTTAAAGATATTCACTGTTAAAATGCATTTTCAAAACAGCCATGAAAGTCCCTGAAAGACAATGCTTCAAAGCGTCAGACTCTGTGCTGTACTCTTAGTGAAGTGAAATTGAAGGCTGATACCCATATCTTCCAAAAGGTCAAAGCGCAAGTATGTGTAAATTGTGTGTGACGTGGGTCCAGTGTTTTGAGTGAGTCTAGTGTATAAGAGATAATGTTACCAGCACATTGCTGCAGCTACTGTGAAGTACATGCCGAAAGGGGTGATTAAGTTACTGTAATCAACCATAAAGTGCCAAGACATGCCAATTCACTGTAACCAAAATAAGGTCCTGGTTCATCCAATATTACCATAGTGTTACCCAGTCCCTCTATTTAAGCAGAATTGGTCAGAACAGAACCTAAGACTTTAGTTATCTACTAGCAACGAATGCTATGAAATTTATTCCATTGCTTCATTTATGTTTATGCTCTTACACAATACTGAAGTTGAAATCCTGCCTCTGAAAGAGGCATATTGTACTTTATATAAGCCTGCAATTATTGCAATTTCAATAATTTTAAAAATTCGGATTCAGGGGCACCTCCAGCAACAATGGCCCTAATGTTACTCGCAATGTCTATTACAGTAGAACGGCTCTCAATAGTCCCAAGTTACACAATGCACACTTGTGACAAAGCAGAGGAGGACGGCCCTTTTGTGTCTTACAGCTTTGTAGGTCAATGGCAATTTTAATCTCCACATTGATGTAGAAAAGCCATTTTCAATTATGTAGACCTACAGAGTGTTATGTAATGAGAATGGAACAAGCACAACCAAGACACATAAAAGCCTTCACACATGAGAATGATTTGGAGGCCTATTATATCTTTGGCTTTGGGCCTCTTAGACTTGAGAGGCCTAAAAACTTAATCTAATCTAAGACGTGGAGAGAGTAGTGATGAAAATTTCAATAAACAAACAGTTAATTCATTTCTAAAGTAACTGAATGAAAAATAAAAAGATTTTCAGATAGAAACATTTTGCATTTAATTCCATGTAAATTTAAATCTTAAATTTAAAAAAAAGTTTAATTTCTGTTTGACAATGTGTATTGGAATAAAAAAGTAAATGCAAGACAAAAAGAGTTCTGTGAAGATAGAAATGTTGGTTTGCTAAAAATAAAGTCATTACTTCTGATTGTTTGCACTGGAAAAACTGCTTCTATCCATCTCGGCACAGTGAAAGATAATGCCAGCAAAATCAAATCACACAGATAATCTAACATAAGTCTCAGCATATACAAGGATCATCTTTGAAATGTTCTTTCCAAGACCTAAACGTTCAGAGGAGATTATTCTGAGTTGCTTTGAAACATTTTTCCATCAAAGAAGCTACAAAAGTATTTTATCCTAATTTGGAGTCTTGTAAAGCAAATTCACAGTACCCAAGCCTCTCTATACGAGTGATTTTCATTTGTACTGAGGTAATGAAGTAGCCAACCTGTGTGGTATCTAAAACATCCCCCAATTAATGCATTGCCAGCATACCTGGTGCGTTGGACACATGTGCACTTGTCTGAAAATGGTAATGAAAGCTAGGCATACTCACACATATGCAGGCACACAAACATACGCACAGCACTGGTCACACTCATTCTGCTGCACAAAGACCATCCTTCATTCACTGTGAAAGCTTTTTCAGAGAAATCCCATGAATACAGAGGGGTCGGTCTGTGTGTCTGTCCCTCTAGAGCAAAGCCTGGAGTTTTCTCATTAAAGCCATTCATCCTCTCTGGCAACTATCTGTGCTAGTGCCTTTTCAGCTGAACATTTTCTTCCAACCCTGTCAATAGTGTGTGTGGTCTACTGTCTTGTTTTTTTCCCCAAACTCACAGTCTCTCTCACACACTGTCTTTTTCCAAACCCCTCCTCCCTAAATAAATACAAACACAGACACACACACACACACACACACACACAATGAAACAAGTAAACACACTAAGAGCAGTGTCACAGAGCCCCATCACCAGGCTGCTAAATTATTCAACAGTCCCTCCCAGCCAATTTTGCACATAAGAGAAAGTAAAAGGTGAAGAGCAGGAGGTTTATCTGTGGGCACGTCTGGCTGGGAGCTGTAGGATCAACAGGTTACAACCACACACACAACAAAGAAAGAAGTAGAGATGACGAGCAGGAGAAGAAAGCATTTAACTACAAAAGCTCCAAATTATTCAAAACAGGGAATGAGATGCTGTTCCACTTGTGATGAGAGTAGGCCAAGTCTCCCTTTACTTTGAGCCTTCTGCAGTCCACTATACACTTAGTACAACAACTGTCAACAATGCATATCAGCCTTAAGTAGCAGAGTCTCTGAAGCAAATTCTTTAAATGTTTAGTGGTTGTTTTTGTTACAGTGCATACATTTGATCTGGTTAGTTTTGGCTTGTCACAACAAACATTCAAGCACAACAAAGAATTCCACATGATGTGCAGTTCCCTGTAACCTATAGCAGTGGTCACAAGTTAACATACATGATAATTTTGGTTTGTAATTATTTTATTGAACTGCTCCTTTTTCCATGATGGAATGATTGTTCAGCATACATCTTTAATGCCTTTAAATAAAATAAATTAATAAACAATTTTGAATATATACAGCCTCAAACACATACCCCCACTAATATTTGGTTATATATCAATTGCAAAAATAACAAGACAGAGAGCAGTTCAATAAAAAAAAAAAAATGTAAAAAAATTAATTAATTAAAAAAAGAAAATAAAATAAAAAAAATCACTGAACGGCCAAATTACCATGACATTCATCTATATGGTGTGTGTGTGTAGACTTGTGACCACAACTCTACATGCGCACATCCCTAGAAAGATGGCCATCCTATGTTGCAAAGGAAGATGCAATTTGTTCTGGGCATATTACCAGTTTGGTGGGCAGCACAGTATTGAAGCTGTATTAATGAAAACAAGAACAGCAATTTAATGCATTTAATTGGCAATTTAAAATGTTGCCTCTCTCTCAGAAATATATGGAAGGTGGTGAGACCACCATTTTCATTGGAACAGGTTTTGTTCTGAACAGATTTCTGGTTTTAAACTTATTCAATCCCAACTGAACAATTCTAAAGTTTGCACCAAAAAAGTAAAGAACCACCCCAGCTGCTTTAAAAAAAAATCCAAGCAAGAGTTAGAAGTTCTGTTTTTATTTTTAATTCCCAACAGAATAAAACATATTTCTAAATGTAAACTGCAGCACAGGATTTTTACTTGTTTTTTTATCTGACAGCTGCAGTCACCACTGTTATCTTGATAGTTTTAAACGTTAACTATGTCATACTGTGAAATATCTGCATAGATAATCTAGAGTTCAATAGTTAATTTTCCAGTTAATGAGGAAAAATATACACAGAAAATCTGATCTCAATATGGTAATAAAAACTTATTAAAGTATCAGAAAATATGTGTGAGAGCTCAGGTAGTATATTCACATTTCTACAAGTGGATAACATAACATTCAGAGGAATGGAAAATTAGGACCAAAATTTGTGACTGCTATGAGGGTAGGGTGACTGCTCCTATAATGCAATGGCCTTGTAAATATTTTACACCTAGACAGACATTCATTTCATAGTTGTGATGCTTTTTGGCCAGTGTAGGCACACAGCAAATCAGTGTACTTGACTTCTTTATGGCACTTTTATGTTTGTCAGACATTCGGTTTGTCTGAGGATCCCACATCAAATATTTCCATGTAAATATTTTATCTACAAACTCTAAATCAGAACATCTGACAACTACTCACCTCACACTGGCTTTAAAAAACTGAACAGGCAGGAAGCTATAGCACATTTTGTTTGTTTGTTTGTTTGTTTTTGGCAAGAACAAATTGCATCTTCCTTTGCAACAGTTTAAGTAAAGGTTTCTATTTACAGTTCAAATAAAACTGATATGAAAAAAGCAAAGGGATTAAAGAGGTTAAAGATGGGCTATTAAAAGAATTGAGAACAAAAAAAAGAAGGACAGGGAAGCATGCAGTCAACAAGGCCAACAAAGCACGAGACAACAGAGTTATTGAACTTTGACATCAAACACAGACACACCTTTGTTCCACTTTAAGGTGGATGAAAACATAACAGGATTTTTATGACTCTTTTCTACACATACAGACAGTGCCTGAGAATGAAGACTGTGTTTTGATATTTATGTTTTTTGAAGTAAAAATCTTCAGCACTTTCAACTTTGTTGTAATTTAATATTGATTTTGGTGTTTAATAAAGTATAGGCTCTAAAATTTTAACTAAAGAGAATAAATCTGTTTCTTTAACTGTTAAGATTCAGTATTAACACAGACATATGTCAAAATATAACCTTTTAAGAACTGGTATTACCATAACCAGTATAAAAATATTTTGAATCTTACCTAATCTCAGAAACAGTTAAGCTCCAGTGTGCTATTTTATGACCCTTACAGCTGCGTCATGGCAGCTTTCTGTTGTATATTTTATCTTCTATGATGTGCCTGCAATTAAAACATGTCTAAATGTGGGAGGTCCATGTTTATGTAATTCCTTTTCTCCTGGGCAATCATTTTGGTCAAACTCTATTTTTTGAAAACCCTCGTAGGCCCTGCACAGGATCAGTTCATTATTTTAAAAGCACGACTCCACCAGCGCCACCTCCTCTAAGCTGACTCACTGAACAAACACCAACATGCACATGTTGGATTTATGCAAATTATATCCAAAACATTCAATTAATCTGAAGCGGTTTGCAGGGTTTGCGCGCACCTTAGCAACAATGACTTACTCATGGTCCCCAGGAGAACGTGATGTTAATAAATAAATATAAATACAATCATAAAATAACACTTGAATTAGCCCCAGGGCTCACACTAACCTAGATATTCTCTTTTTAGTTTGGACAAAATTTGTACGCTGGCTTTGAGCTGTGTGTCAGTATGAGTATGTACAGTATGAGTCAGTAAAAGTACACTTTCCTGTATATGTATACAGACAGAAGTAATATGTGCTAATAATGGGTCTTTTGATTAAAATGAGAGAAAGATTGATGGCAGATATTAAGAGAGGATAAAAGAGGTCTCTGTCTCTAGAGCTCATAATAATGTTTAGTCTTAGTGAAGTAACTGGTGAAATGAAAGTAATTGCATCCTTCTTCAGAAATGAAGAAGCCTCTTGGATAGAGGTGAAACCATTTTTGCAAACCTAAAGTCCATTTGGCTTCTTTTGTAAAGCTCTTAAGACTAATTGCATCTTTATTTGATGGACTGTATTCATCTATGTTTTTACACAGCATTTTGGCTTGAAACCCCTTCAAACAAAACACATTTTAAAAATGTCTCCAAATTATGATTAATTCAAGAACTCTACGACTTGATAACTGTACCTTTGTGGTCTGAAGTCGCAAGTGACTTAATTTATGGCCCAGAGTAATTAGAAAAATGTGCCTCTCAAAAGTATTTGTTTTCCTTTTTTAATCGGCACTTTCCAGACACTAAACAACACAGATCAAATTCCTTTAAAACACCATTGCCTTTTAGGGAAGTTTCAAAAACATCACAAGAGTGAAAGCACAGATGGTATTAAAATGACTGCATCACTTTAAAACTGAAATAAACAACTTTTCACTGATGGGATTAGTTACACCTGTGTTTTTCTTGCTGTGAAGTGTTAGGATGTCCAGGAACAGATAAACACACAACAGCTGTAGTCCAAAACAGTTTCTCCACAAAATTACCACTAGTAGATTGTTGATGAAGCCCTTTATCATTTGCAAATCCTTTCATTTTATCTTTTACTTAGACACTTTTATCTCTTTTAATATGTTTTGTCAGTTGTCTTATACAATTAATTATGTGAACTGAAAAGACTATTTGGTTTGCCTCAGAAGCATTTATATTTCTGTATGAAACTCCTGAGGGTGGAGAGCTGCATCGATCAACTGACAAAGTCCTCCAGCAGCTCTTGTAACTATAATGGGAGCAAAGGATAAAGTAAGGTGACATCATTACAAAGTGATAAAGTGTGGAGTGGGAGTGGTGCTTAAGGTGAACCAATGGCTCGGGCAAAACATTTGACTGTAACATGAGTCTTCTTTCAATCCTGGCAATAATTGTTCAAGTTCAAAGCATGTTTAAGTTCCATAACAGTAACCACATGTCACCATGACCATAAAGGTCAAGGCACAGACAGATGATCGCATCCTGCTGGGGGCATCAGATCAGAAAACAGTTCACTATGTAGCCCAAAAGGGCATGGACTAACAATGGCTTGGTAAGAAGAAAGGGATGGGAATTCATACAAAAGAAAACAAAAACAAATAACACTTATGTCAGCCTACTTGTTGTTGCAAGAGATGTGGATTCCTGCTTAATAAGATTTATGATTTAAGTTCTTTTTCCTTTACTGAGCCATATTTGATTCATGTTGTTAGACAGTTTACAAACAGCAGAAGTCAAAACTCTGTCATAGGTCTTAAATCAAGAATGCTATCCTTTCATTGTTTTGTTTTGTTTAATGGATTTCTGTATCCTGAAATGATCTCCCACTCAATTACATATCAAGATAACAGCATTTTGCAAAACATTTTGCTTCATCTTCAAATTTGTTATGACCTGCTCAGGTGATAGTCCAGCTAGCTAATGGGCCTGCACTATAGATATTAATGACAGGGTTGGGTGACTGAGGCCAGTCAAACAGAGCAACAAGGTGTAACCTGCAATCATCATCCCACAGACAAGCCTAATTTAATCCGTAAAACTCAATTGTGTGTCACCAAGTTTAGAGTATTTGTCAGACTCTGTCTACAGACTGTCAGGTGATGACACCTACTTCCAACTAACAAGCACAATCATAGCTCTCTAACCCCAGCAAATTACTTTTTAAAATTATTAAGGTATTAGTGTCTTTGCATCTTTTACAGTTTTACAATGGAAAAAACCCATCTACGGCCATATTAATAGCTATAATTACCTGGTTGGGATATTCTAAATCTTAATATTGCAAACATTAAATTTTCTACAGTAAAACAGAAACTACAACATTTTTAGCAGCTTCTAAATAAGCCATCAAAACTTTTACATCATTTACGTTTTGAAATTTAAACACTAAATTGATTTATAGATTTTCACAGGCAAAATGTATAATGTGGTAAGTGAGGGTAAGCATAATTTAAGAAAAAAAAAATCCTTCCACATGGGCAACCTGTAATTTCTATGGTTTTGATTCACCTAAGACAGGTCCAAGAAAAATGCCCAAAGACAACCATAAAAAAGGGTATGGAATGATTGCATGCTATGCCAAGGATGATGGCATTTGGTTTTGAACCACACTGAATCAAAATTTTAACTGGTTCTTCTTCTGCACATGCTCCATTCCTCTCCCTAGTTTCAAAAAAAATTGTTTTTATTGTAATCTTTTAATGTATTCTTGCTCATACAAATAGATTGACAAACACATAACTGCATACATATATCTGCCCTGTATCTCACCTTGAAACAAAAAAAGCATGCATTTCAGACGATTTCCACTTCACTAGGCCTCTACTGCTTTTGAATGCTTTAACAAAAGTGGCATAACCAAAAAACTACAGTCACATGAGCAGAGCAAATTATTCTTTCAGAGTATAGTATGAAGGACATTTACTGTAATGATGTCATGACTAAATATATACCCATAGTTTGCCTACGATAATGGGTGGGTGAAAGGCAAATCATGGGGCCCAGCACGTTGATATTTTTCCACCATGTTTTCACACCTAAAGAAATCAACTGAACCAAGACCCATAGTTTTCAATTTACACAAGTCGAAAATGATATTACAGTTACTAGTGTGAAATGCTTAAAATGTTCATTTTAAAAGCCATTTCTGGTGCTAATGTAGTTTAGGTAAGAAAATAGGAAAGTAACAAATTTACTTTGAAGTAAAACCAGGGCCTCGTGTGTCTTTAAATCATTAGGGGGAAAATCCCTTTTTTGATTCACAAAAAAAGGAAAACAATTAGGCGTAAATGCCTTTTGGTCAAAGAGGTCTCAGCATTCAGGTACCAAGCTGTTACTGACACTCTGTGACACACTGAACTGCTTTTGGTTGTAAACTGGTATAAACGTGTGTAACATCCACTGCCATTGGCCATATCTATGCAGGCTCAGCTGGGGCTGGATGACTAGATGGGCCATATCGACTAGGCAATAACCATGGGACTGTTTATGACACTATCAATTCTCAACTGTATTGATTTTCATTGTGGTTGAAAAAATATTCTTCAGTTCCACACATAAACACACAAGAGCTGTGGATAGTTGCTCAGGTGGTAGAGTGGATTGTCCACTAATTATTTGATACCCAGCTCCTTTACATGCCAATGGGCAAGATACTGAACTCAAGATTGCTCCAAATAACAAACCAGAACCTTTCTCTGTTGTCAGTAATGTGTTTCAGTGTTTCAATGAGCAGTCAATAAAGTACTTTCCAGCACTACTAAGGCTAAAATGAAATACATAATTTGCCTTCTGTTGAACACTCTTTGCTCTTTGAGTCTCTTAGCAATAGCCTTCACTAGGCATGTCCTTGAGACCACAGTAACAAGTGGTAATGGTCAGATGCCCGCACCAGACAGTGAATCATCCAACTGCTGTAGCCCCATTCTGCTTTCCCAAAAGGCCATGCAAAATGCATGAGCTTGAACGTATGAGAAAATGCTCACACACAAACACTTTGTACATGAACACAGTCACACAAGAATACACATAGTCACTACATGAAAGTATAGTCACTGAGGAAGGTGCACGAAAACACACAGACAGGGATTTTAACTTGTGGAAGTACACATCAGCTGATCTAGTTTCAAATGTGCGCATGCACATGTATAGTGAAGGGCTGAGTTGAGTGAAGTGCTACTCTAAAGCCCAACAGGATTTTCCAATCAAGCAGCAGAAAGATTAATAGAGGCCTACTGCATGCTTTATGGTGAAAGCCGTGCAAAAGAGAAGTCATTACACTGAGTAGGACATGTAGCCGCTACTTGCTGAGTTTTGTTCATAATGAAATTTTAATAAGAGCAAAATTTAATAGGCAGGTTGAGCTGCCATTAGCTGGGAATGACTGGAGCTCCAGTGCCATCATTGGAACTCAAACTACTACGGTCTTTGCATATGAGCATTTGCCTCCAACAGGGTGAGTGAATCAGATTTCCCTAAATTCTGTAATCTGGTGCAAGAGACTTAGAACAAAGATTCAGATTCCTTGCCTGGAGAAGTATCTTAATCTTTTCAGTGGCCTTCTTTTCTTAATCTGCCGAGCAAGGTTTGTCGAATTCAGAGCAATACTGCCTTCTCTTCAGACAAAGCCAAAGCAATGAACATGAGTCTACACTAAATCTCACAGCTCAGTGAATGGATTCCATTTAAGACTCCTATGTGGGACAGATGAGACGCTCTTTCTGACTTTCTTGAAGGCCGTGTTCTTGGAGGAATAGCGATGATGTCATGCAGTCTTTTGTTGAGGCCTCATGGGATGTTGCATATCACAGTTATACATTAATGGGTAGGTCTCCCAAAGATGTCAGCTTTATAATAGACTGAATAAAGCTGTCCTGCCAGCGCTAGCGTACCACTGCCGTTTTCTAATGGAGCCTGTGTCTGTCAGTTAACCGTGAAAAAACCAAAATAATGATTAAAAAAAAAATTATAAGGAGTAGGGCCATAAGAGGTGTGTGTCAAAGCCTGCATGTTGTTCTAGACAAACACAACAAACTTTGCTTGCTCATGTCACAGTGCCTCAACTGATTTAGTTTTATGTTAATGAGAATCAAAGGGAACATGTATTTTTCTTGATTGATAATCTGTCAAAAGTATGTCTCAGTGCATACAACACATCAGGAGAAACAGAACCTATAACCTTTTTTTCTTTACTCTGCCTTTTAAAAAGAAAAGACAGCATGCTAAAGTAAAATGAAAGAGAAAGATGAAGGGAGGAAATTAAGCAGAGGAAACCCCAAAAAGGAAACATGCATCTAGGCCACTGAGTCATTTCCCGTGTGTTTTGCTTTTTCCTCTTCTTTTTTCAAATATACACTGACAGTATAAATTATGTACATCATCATTGGAGTTTACACAGAGTGGGAGAGGGCCCATGGGTTTTAAGCTTTAGGATTTCAGCTTTTATCCCCTGTAAAGTCTGCCCGCAATTAGTCTGGGAATTAATTCAGGCTCAGAACTTAGCCTCCCCCCTTTCCTCTTTTAGATCTTTACTGATTCATCCAAGCCTCTTTTACTCACACTCAAAAAAAAAAAAAAAAAAAAACGACATGGGGAATAAATGTGATATCTTCCCCATGGAGGCCAGATTTTACCCATACAAATAACTTAAAGGTAGCACCAATGTTATAGAGAATTTTATTTAAAAAGTTAATGATTTGTATTTTTATGCCATGTCGTGATGAGGATGGTTCTGCATATATGTGCATCTGTTAAGGAGATGTGGTTGGTCTGGTCAATTATGAAGAGTAATAAAAAATAAGAAACTACGTAACACTTCCTGCTGCACTTAAATGGAGCATGGGTCAGTGATCCAGCTGCAACAAGTGCTACCAGTAAATATTCTAAGTCGAGATTTTATGAAGTGCCTCGCAGTATTCAAGACTCAACAAGGTAGATGAGATCAGGAGTACAACCAGAACCATGCTCAACAGTTTCATCAACATTCACACGGTTCTGCACTTTGATTCTGTTCCCCAGGGCCAGAATGGCAGTGCTAAGTTTAACTATAATGACCTAAGCCATCCGAGGGAGGAGATTCATTGCAAAAGTCCTAATCTGTTGTATGTATTATTGTGCCAGTGCATGCCCACTCCAAGCTATTTCTATGTGGCTTTTTTTGGCCACACCAGCAAAATTATGACTCCTAATTTGCCCTACATGCCAGAATTGAGTCCAAGTATATTTGTTCTGATTTTTACATAAATTATGTCCACTTATTTCTTTTCAGCTGTCTCTCAGAAATGAAACGACTGCCATTTTGCTGTTCTCAGTTTCACTTTGTATCTCCTCTTCTTGGAGGTGCAGGCACACACAAACACACATAGTGTAACAGAGTGCAGAGGAGAGCAACAAATAAGCAGTCAGATACTCATCACAATAGGGGGCATCAGGTGACTCATAGCCTGTAAAAGCTACCCAGTGTTTGTTTTTTTGGGTTTTTTTTTAAAGGCTAAAAGTGTTAACAATCTTTTCACGCTTGTGTTTCATGTTCAAACAGTAAGGTTGGAAATGAAATGTGAAAGGGGGAAAGGTGTGGCTATATATTCCAGTCTGAGATGGTCATGCTCTAGAGCAGTACTCAGTCGTCCTGAATTTTGTATATAGCACTTCTAAACTTTTATTTTCCGAAGTTATATCTAGAAAAAAATAAGGAAATTCTCCTTTGATTGATGAATTATTTTAACAACTAATGTATTATTAAAATGTTTTTATCATTTAATTTTATGCCCACAGATTTAGTTTTAATTAGCTGTTAACTGACAATCAGGTAGTTCTCGCAGCAAGATCTGTAATACTAACAATCTCAATTTCATTGTACTTTTTATGTGATCCATTATTAGAACCAGATGGAAAAAGCTAAAAACCATTGTGTGCAGCCTAGCTGTATGCAACTATCACAATCACAATTTTGAAGGTATTCAGCCTCATTTCCTGCTCCAGGACACATGTAGAAAAATAGCAGTGCTAGACAGATTTTAAGAACAGTGTCATTAATCAGTAAATTACCCTGAGCTTTTTTTTTTGTAATTATCCTGGTGTTTTCCCATCATTTCTAGCTTTGACTGGTAGTCCAGGTTGCTGCTCCTGGTGGGACCTATTAAGTTCTTCAACGCCTCTGGCACCATGTCACTTTGGAATTGGTAAAGTCTTACTATCCCTGCATCTCTGCTTTAATTGTGCACTGTGATACCACTGGTACACACTGATAGAAGGTCATGAACCATGTGGTCAACAAAACTCTACAGTTCTTTATGTGTTGCCAAATCAATAATTAATCATGTGCGTTTTTGTATTGCAAATATTTTTTGATACAGGGAAGTGGCATAAATAAATAACAGGAACATTTTGTAACAAATAGCCAAATATATCACAGTCAGAGAAAGGATGTTTTCATGTTTGAAGAGGAATAAAAAGGAGTGGCAGACCAACAGAAGCTTTTGGACTTGATGAATATCAAGTACTGACCAATGCAGTGCCTGCAGCTGGTCCTCTGTTTCATTTATTATCAGAGCAGTCATGTGTAATGGAGTACCAATGCTCAGCACAGCTCATTTAATTTCTCTATACAATGAACAGTTTGAAAGCTAATCAATGAATAACTTCTTAATTATACTGTGTATTATAGTAATAACAGTAATATTGGCTTGATACTTCATTCTAAATTGTTTATGAAAGCACAATAGGCTTTCCTATCTGACATGGCTCCTGTATCATACCAGGAAACAATAGCTGGACGCGGGTCAGGCTGGCTACCGTCTATGACAACCCAGTGAGGGTGTGTGCATGTCGGCTTCTTTGATACCCTCTTGGCCTAACAATGCAAGTACTTCCTATCTAGCCGTCTGGGACGATATCATCCTTGCAATTATGCTAAGGTTTGCAGCCTTCTGGGTCATGATGAGAACCTGTGTGTGAGAGAGTGAGTGAGTAAACTATAATGACTGAGGGAAGCAGTGGGGCTGGGTGTTGACTGGTAAGTCGCAGTGTAATTGGACAATTGTTCAGTTTAACTCCAGGCTCTCAGGGTTCATAAAGGCATCAAAAGCTCTCCTGGTAAACACTATTAAGCAAGAAAGGGGTGGCTGAAGTACTTACTTTGGCTGGCCTTACATTTTTTTCCATGAGAAACTCCTATGTTCCTCATTCATTATGACACACAACAGTCCGGTTGATGAATACAGAGATAACACAAAAAGCTTGGCTGGAAAGTAGCAACTATGGGAAGAGACGCAAGTGCAAGAGAAATTCAGTGTTGTTTCTTAGTCCAACCTCCATGCCTTGTTTGTCCTAATGTTTTCTTGCCTTTTAAAGAAGTGCCTGTGAAAGAAGCCAGGCTGAAATACAGAGTTAGCTAAAAATGAAAAATAAAACTCACATTTATCTTGATACACTGTACCGTGCTGTCACCACGGTACAATCTCCCCCAGCTTCATCAGAAATAAATCTCCACTTGACCCAATGGAGGCTGTCCAGTCACAGTATTAGAGCTGCACAGAGCTTGGGCAGAGGCCTAGATTCCCTTGGGACCAGGGCGTTTTTGCCATGCACTTTGGTAGCTCACATGATGAGAAGTTATCAAACATTTACATCATGTTAGGTAGCACTACTGATCCTAGATGCCCTATAGATCTTTCAGAAGTGCTATGGAATAAAAGCTATTATAATGGTCACTGCTGGTCACTGTTGACCACAGCATCCACAATTTTGCCAACATGAAGGTTCTGAACCTTCACACCAATGAAAAGTGCTCTGAAATAAATGAATGAAGTTTTGAGACATGTTAGCAAAAGTGCTGAGTGAAAAATTATGGTGAATAACTGTGTGACACAAAAGCGCTTTGAGCAGCCAAAGGAAGCTCCCAAAATAGATGTGGTGCGGTGTATTACCTCACCCCCACTCACATCAGTAAATGTGTCCATCACATTCATGCATCCTAAGCCCTGCTGACATGCCCCACTCTATGAAGCTCACAGTGCATACTAGAGTTTTCCCAGTTGGCTTGCATGCAGGGGAGAGTCAGCAGAACAGAGGCAAATGGTAGGCCTATGACATGACACTTTCAATTTTTTAAAGACCCATATTACAGTGAACCATGTAGTTCTAAAAATAGTCCAGTCTGAGTCTTTTCCGCCATTCTGCCAGGCTAAATTAAGCCTTAGGCCCAGGAGGGATAGTGGTGGGCAGAGATAAGACAAGTCAGCCATCAGCATTGGTAATGTCTCTTTGGGTGATGGTGATGGCGCCTCATAATTCCTCAGCACTTCAACTTGGCCTAGTCATAGAAGAGCAGGGATAGGCTTGCACATTTCATGAAAAAAAAAAAGGGAGACAGATGTAGTTGGACATAATAGGGGTTGAAAAGAGGGTGGGTGGGGGGGCCTACTCATGGTCACAGCTGCAACCTCGCCAGGGGATTGGATGCGCACTTCTAATAAAGCTCTGTAATCAAGTCACTCGTGCTAACCTCCCACACCCACAGAGGCTAACTTGCCAAAATGCCTATCTTGTGACACAATTTGAAAAAACAAAACAAAACAAAGAAGGAAACAATGGACATGTAGTACATTAGGAAGAATGACGTATTTAACAACCAATATGTGGTGCATAATAGTATGCAGCACATACATTATTGTGCTCAGAGAAGAAATTGAGCCAGATGCTACACTAGTGAAAAGCCTATAAAATCCAATTGGAATTTCCAGATGAATAAGCACACACATACTTAGATCAGAACTGCTGCAATAATTACCTTTTTAGGTGTGCAATATTTTCATTGTGAAAACTTCAGTGGGCGACAGCTGAATACTTCTGCTCAAGATCTAAAGTGGTTGGTCTGACTAATACAGTTTTCAGCTGTGCAAGGTGGCAAGTAAACAGCAGAAGTGGCACACTCACTGGGGAGGCATTTGTTGATGAGACATCTGCTGGGCCGTGGCTTCCCCCCTCTGAGACAGCTTTCAGTAGACCAAGGCCATGACTCAGGTCTGCACCAGCTGCTGGGCCTTGACTAGATCCATTTCACATTTTTCCCCATGATGGTCAGTGGTGCAAATACGCCATTGCCATAAAAATCCAGAAGTGATGCCGATAAAAGAAACTATAAGCTGGACATGAATCAACAGATGGTTTATAAAAAGGGCATTTGCTTTGAGGAACTAACCATCTTCACATTTAATTAAATAGACACTCTTAGTTGGACACAAACACTGCTTTAATGCACACCAAAAGAAGATTTAGGAACGCACCCACTGTGAACATGCACATGTGTACCGTAGGTAGTTCTGACTGGCTAATCAAACAAAGTGCTTCTATAGATTAATCCTGCTAACACATATCTGTGCTGGTACTCTCTCTTGCTGGCTTCACAAGACCATGATCTTGCAGCAGTGCAGAGTTTTGCTGTCAACTGAAATCATCATTAAAAGCAGTACGCATGAACACATCAGTGGTGGGGGTAGAAACGGCATAATTCTCCTTACCATCTGAGACAACATTCCTGTATCAGACATCCTAAACCAGATCACTGCATAACATTAAGCCTGACAGAAGCCCTTTAATATTGATGTGCCCTGCCACTGTAGCATAAACCACCAAACTGCTGTGGCACTGGATAACTGACAATTCTGTAATATAGGTTACAAAAGTCAGCCTTTCATCATGTGAAAGGAAAAAGCTTTTCACTTCAACAGGTTTCACGTAGAAGCAAATTCAGCTCTTTCTCATTGAGGGGTTAAATTGTTGTAAAATATCACAATTGCTGTTTCAAATATGTGGATATGACAATGTCAATAACCTTATTACATAATTGTTTCCAAACTGTAAGAGGCCTACTAGTAGGCTTGTCTAGGTTTTTCAAAAGAACAGGTCAACTCGATAACTTTAACATTCACATAGGGGGACTGGGAGTTTAATTTCTCGATTATAGCTGATACAGTTAAACTCTTCCCATTGATAAGTTTTTGGGTTGTTTTTTTTTTTTTTTAAATCCCAGCTTCTGTAAAGCTAGTAGAGGGCTTCAGTGGCTTCTAGTTTCTCTGAAATAAAACAAATCAGGATTTCACTGAGACAGACAGAGATTGCATTAGACGCTGCAGCATATTACAAGACCTATAAAGGGCACATAGAGGTCAGGACAACTATTATAACTAATGTAGCCTGTTTTATAAGATGGCAGTATCTGTTGCACAGATAATCTGCTGCAGCCCATTGTACATCCCAATGACATGTGGACAGACCCAGAAGAAGCAAGCCCCGTCTGTCATAAAAGATTGGGAACTGTGGTTTCCATTCTGCTGAGTCCATTTCCTCTTTGTGACATTAATGCAATAATTTGAAGATCCCAACAGAATAAATTCTCTCATTAGGATAAGGGATTTGGCTATGGAGTAGAACAACAGAGTCAGAGCACACTAAGCCATCATGTCTCTCACTCTCTCTCTCCAGCATGTTGAATCCTTGCAGGTTTGAATTAGATTGCTAATTTTGAGGCTGTCCTTCCCCACTGTTCTATTTCATGATGCCTTGCCTTCTTGAAAACACTAACTGATTTCCTGAATTCATGAGAATACAGACACACACACACACACACACACACACACGCGCGCGCACACAGACACACACGCACCTCTGTCTCCTCTACATCTGTGCACTGAGTATTTGTTTAAATAGTTTAGATTTTTTTTATCAACAATTAAAAAAAAAAAAAAAAAACAAGATAAAAACAAATAAACATGCAAAAAAAACCAAAAAACAAAACAGGAAAACACTCATTTTGTTAATATACGTACAAGGTAATTCATACCCAAACAACTTTTTTTTTTTTTTAACATTAAAGACAAAACATTCTGTGAACATTGTAAAAATGGGTATAGGATGGCTGTTGCTCACTTCACACTGATTTCCTATTAGATTTTAATATATGTGTTATTCTATCTAGTGGAAGAATTGACATTATTTATCTTATCCTGTGGGTAATATTTGGCCTCTGAGTGTTTCCTCCACCCAAAAAACACATCACAGTTAGCTCTTTGGCATTCAAACAACTGAGGTTCATTAATTGTTCTTCATTTTAATTGTAGTCGTGTCCTCCTGGCTACAAACAGAAAAGAAATAGCTTGAGGTTTAGTGGAATTTCTTTTGAAATCATTTTAGCATATATCACTCCGACCCATTCCAAAAATGTTTTAATCTTTCTACACTGTTACAGTAAAAGCACTTCTTGAGCCTCTTTTAGTGCTTACATAGATCCCTTTTCACTTTGTGGTTTGATCTGAAATGTGAACTAAAATACTATGTCCATCATTATCTGTGCACCATTAAGCTACATGTACCTTTAACATCTAGTCTATGTTGGGACTGGGATTGAAACATTCAGAGAAAATGGCACAATCAAAATCATAAAAGGAGATACCAATAAGGAAGTGTGACACTTTCTGTTCCCTATGTCAGTGGAACTGCGATTGGGTGGTCGATGAACCGATTAGATATGAATGATATGAAAAACGGACAAAACACACTTGCACAACAGTGACGTATTTGCCCTTTGAACAAAACCGAAGTAGGGCAGAGAAACTCGGACATAGCACAGAAAGACAAACTTGACAGATGTTATAAAGGGGAACTGACATCAGTTTTACAATACTCACTTAACATTATCTCAAGATGAGTAAACCACTGTGTAAAACTACAGTGTGCAAAATTGATTCACACAGGGTTTTCATCTACAGTGCATCATTCCTAAGCTAAATGACATAACAGAAAAAAAAGAAAAAAAATACTACAAATCGATGTGAATGGCATGCAGGTGCAGTGTCATAATACGGGATTAAATTCCCGCGATCCATGCCTGAAATTGAGTGGGCAGGCTTCTTAAAATAAATCTTTACAAATGACACAGTTTAGCAGTCAAACACGGGTCTGCTTCCTCTCACTCATGCGCTCTACACACAAGAGATGACATCATATTGGGTCAGCTTGGGTTTTAGTGCTCAGCTTGCTATCTACATCTGCCATTTCGAGCGCGTCGTATTAGCCTACATTTACTTTTAACTACTGCCCATTTAATGGAGCACCGTCTCGTGTGCAGGTGAAGATGTCCGGTACAATTCAAGCCATGAATGACTTATATAATAAAACAATGAATGACGTACCGTTGTTGTCTTTGCATTAAATTAGTGCAGTCTAATCCTACAATCTAAATCCTAAACCCCCCACAAAAACAGAGCAAAACAGGGTGTGCAGATCATGATCGCCTGTGTAAAAAGGCTTCAGATAGACGTAGTAAAAGTATGCGTAGTGTCATGCATAGTGGACGTTACACTGTCTCAACCGAAAGCCATTGTGACCGTGCGTTGATAGTAAAAGCTCACTCACAACAATGTGCAATGGAAGGTACCACAGTCATTTTGGACGTGACAGATTCAAACGGACTGACACTCACACTGCGTGAGACTGCTAAAATAACACCAGGGACAAGTTTATACACCACCCAGCCACCTTGTCTGTTGCAAAAAAAAACCCCCAAATGTTCACTTCACTACAAGCTGTCATTCGTTTGCTCAGCATACTCACCCCCCGAGGAACAAACCAAACAGCAAAGCTTCTTCTTCGTCAGTTCACAGCGTAAAAAAATACCCACAATTCAGCTTAGGCTTAAAAAAGGTGCAATAACGAGCAAACGTGCACACTTCGTTAAAGCCGTTAAAAAGCAAACCTACGCACTTAACCCCAGCGAGCTGATGCTTGTCTCCGTACTCACCACCACTGAGTTGCGTTCAAACAACAAGCCGAACAACGTCGAAAACAGGCGATGATAGTCATTACCAACTTCAGGTGCAACCTAATCGACACTACTACTCCTTTGTATCCACTTTTACCGCTTTGACATTTAGCTACAGTAGCTCAGCCGTTGAGCCAAGAGGAAGTGTCATTTTCAGTTCTCAGCGCGCGAGGCTTTTAGCACGAGCTGTTAACCGTTACAGTGGTTGGGGACAAACGTTGACAGCAGCGCAACAGCAGAGTGAAAATACTACTCACCTTTTGTAAAATTCGTCCTTGGTGAAAACCGTACGCACTTCAGGGTTATTTTGTCCGACTCTAGAGATTTCGCTGTGACTTCTCGAAGTGCTGTCAGTTGGTCTAGACTTCCTGAATGACGGAGCAGCAGGAGCACAACCCCTAGCCCGTGTTTGACAGCCACTCTGACAGACAGGCGGAAATAAAGTTGTCTCGTGTTGGGAACCGACCGCTGGAGGATGTGCGCTCTGCGCACTTGGTATTTTCCACATAATATATATCTGACTGATTGTTTTGCGTGTACTTTATGCTCAGTTGTTTTGTCCGAATTCAATACAAATTTTTAAAGTATGAATCATTCTTACAGTGGCGCAGCATTCAAAAATAAAGATATTAATAAAGAATTTATTAAAAGTGAACGACCAACGATCCTTTACCCAATTTCCTTTGCAAATCATTAAAGATGCATGGACTGAGTCATCCCGATTCTGTTGCAACTTCAGAGATGGCAAGCCAGCTAGTCTGCTAAATATGCTCAGTACGATGATGCCACCTGCTGTTGTACTTTGGAAGTTTAACTGTAAAATTATTGAGTTTATTCTGCATCAGGGCCGTTTCCAGGAGTTTTTGCAATAGGATGACCGGGGGAGCGGGGAGACCAATGAAAACCAGTGGGGGAGTAGGATGGGGCACAGGAAACCACAATATTTGATCCGAAACGAATACCGCGTATTCACTAGCAAGGACCTCAACCTCGGATGCAAATGAAGAATATTTGCTGATAATGATTACTGGGTCCTGGCCTAACAGATTCCACTGATACCTTTTGGATGACAAACAGAGGAAAAATGGGGAGGGAGGGTGCGGCGTGGAAATGAAGACATGTGTAGGCATAGATGTAAGGTGAGGAGAATGTGTGGATTGTAGTTTCACTCCTTAATATGATAATAAAAATGAACTCAAGTATTATAATTTTCAGGCTTATACAGACCTGTTTCCTAATACAGACATTATGCCAGAAGTAGCACTTGAGAGTATAAAAATCTAGATCTGTTTAAATTAATTCCATTCTACTGAATAGCTGTTTTGTAATGCGGAGAAACAAGTATTCAGACCATCAATAAAAAAGTTGTATTCTTACTTATTTTCCCCAATAAATCAAAAGTTTTACTTTTGATTGTTTAAAAGGAACAGTGCATGTTAATGGACATCATATAGACATATAAAATGTAGACATGCCAGATTTTTTACCCAAAACTACTAATTTACATCATTACTACTTGGGCAGGTAACATGAAACTATGGAAAATATTGTAAAAAAATACAAACAGACCTGAAAACACAGATTGTCAAACAATACATCATGTTAAGTTAAAAGCAATCGCAGATATGGTTTGCCATCAGCCATTGCTTGAGTTATGCCCTAAACATAGGATCTTTACAGTGTCTCTTTGTTGTAATTGGTAAACTATTTAAACATTTATTTCTCTTTTCTCTTCTATAAATGGGAAGTGCCTTTCTCTTCCAGAGGTAGGCCTATTAACACTCCCAACATCAATTCTTTGTTAATAAATTCATTTTAAGGCGGAATTAATTTAATTAATGTAAATGTATTTAGCATTACTGCCTATTAGTGCAAGCAAAAGTGCTTGCAGAATCATATGCTTTGTAACACTCATTCACAATTAATGATTTATTATCGTGTCACTTTGGTGTTGATTAATTAATCATATTCTGCTGGGTAACTTTATCTACAGTAGATTTATGTTTAGAAATCTGAAAATATAAAAACTAACTCAAGCTTTAAAATACATTTTATGGAGTAAAAAATACACTATATGTATAAAAGTATTTGGGACACCTCCTAATTGTTCTTAATTCAGATGATTTCAGTCCCATAGCCACAGGTGCACAAAACTCAAGCAGCCACACTGAGTACACACAATGGCACAGCCTGCCTTTACAAATATTTGTGAAAGAATGGGTCATTCAGTAAATTTGAGCATGCCTCTGTGGGAAGTCCATTTGTGAATTTTCTTCCATTCATTTATACCACTAAATGGTGTTGTTGCAAAGCCACACTAGCCACAGTAACTCAACCACACAGCGGTACACCATGTAAAGGTTACAAAGCAGGGTCACAAAGTGCTGAGGCACAGAGTTGCAACTGTCCCTTAGTATTAAAATCAAAACTGTGCATCAGGAATTTCGTGGTATGGATTTCCATGGCCGCTTACCTCCTGCAGGTGCAGGTGGCCCAGTATTTTTGTCCATATAATGTATCATATTTGAATTCAAAATATACTGGAGTAGAGCGTCTCATGCTTTGATAAAGTTAAGTACCAAAGTGCATTACTGAAGTGCAAGCTGTCTTCGAGTAGAACTGGGCATTATATGATTAACAGTATTCTCGTCCACTGGCATCACTGGGGTCAAACTATCACTTTTTATGTCTGTCCAAGTACAACACTGAAGACACCACCTGATAAATTTGCTGTTAAAATGATAACATTTCACCAATTATTTGACAGAATTATTTCACTAATTTAGTCAAATTCATATGTAATGACCAAAACAATGCCAAAATGATACCAAAATTAAGGATGTAAATGTCAATGTTAACCAAAAAACAAAAACAAATTTCCATAGACTGTCAATGAAAGATCGTTACTGAGCATATTCTGCTCATATAAAGTAAACTGCATTTTCCTAAAGTTTAGGTTTTCAACATAATACACTAAATACACCAAAAAAGGTTAATAGTAAACCATACGTTTTTGTTTCTTTGAATGCTTTTGTGATTTTTTTTGTTTTGTTTTATATGTTTTTATTTTATTTTATTTTAAATAAAGCATGCTAAATCTGCTTTTTTAAAGGTTTTGCATACTTGATTTTCCCCCCAGCTTAAGCAGTTGTAAAAATTCGAGATTGTTTTGTTTTTTCTTCAGCTGTCCGTAGATTTTCTGTAAAATTACTATAGAAACACAAACACATTTTGTAGTTCTTTTGGTCACTACTGTTTGAAAATGTTTCTGAGTTAATGTGTGAACACTGGGGCGGGGAAGAGGCAGCTGGCAGGGATCAGCAGTGGCATCAATGAAAAAAACTGGCGTCCACCAATCACCTTCCGATGCTAATCCTTAGAGTAGTGAAAAAAACAAAGAAACTTATTAACTATCCAAATGTGATAGGAAATGTGCCTGTTTAGATGTTTTACCATACATTTCAAATCACTCATAGAAAACTTGGCCTCTATTAATTAGCGGTGACTGTTTCAAAGTTTTTGTGCTAGTTCTATTAAAAACTGCGATTAAATGTTTTATACGATTCGTTTATTATCAAAATTCTACCCAGGCGTATTCTTGGACAGCTTGACACCCGGGGGTCCTACCAGTTGTAG
The DNA here is from genome assembly GCF_900408965.1 of Simochromis diagramma. Classification (NCBI taxonomy): domain Eukaryota; kingdom Metazoa; phylum Chordata; class Actinopteri; order Cichliformes; family Cichlidae; genus Simochromis; species Simochromis diagramma. The sequence continues at coordinate 2,385,568 of NW_024387200.1, read as the reverse complement.
GCGCTCTTCCAAGCAAGCTGCAAAACACAAATCGATTGTTTATTTTATGTTTGTTTACATTTTTCGGAGCGCATAAATGACTTCGACTTTGCTGTCGCCCATGGTGGATTATTACAATGATGAAGAAGAACTCGATAGCGTGGATGACGACGACGATCGGAGTTTCAGGGGGAGAGACTCGGAAGAAGGTAACGTTTTCAACAATATCTTCCCCGATTGTCGGGCTCTGTCTAGTTGTTGGAAAAAACGGAAATGCGCGCTTTATTGTATGAATTTGGATGTGTTTTCTTAAAATGCAGCATTTAAGTCGTTTTCCCCCTTCCAGTGGAAACCGTTTGTCCATGTAGCGTAGTATGCGCAAGTACAAAACAAGTTAAAATGTATTTCTCGCTCCCAAAACTGGAAAGCTACTTCAATGCAGCCACACGTTACTTAGTTAGCTTTCTAGCTACGTTTAGGTACACAGTGCCACGAGCAAAGAGTCTGCCTGGTGAGGAACTGTCTCAGAAGTATGTGATTTAAGCTCAGTAAGCAAAGCAAACCGTTCGGTTTTTTTAGAGTTGGCAGCAAGTCGAGCGAAAGAAATAATCAGTGATAAACACGCTAAGATTGCTAGCATTAATTTTTTAGCGTTATACACAAGAGCATGAAAACACCACTGACCACGGTGCCTTGACGTACATGTGCGCTTAAAACAGTGCTCCCGAAGCACAGCTATAAATTTCAACTATTCGTTTTTTTTTTTCTTAAAAAAAATTATGGCAGTCCAAACGTTAATTAGCCAACTTGCTACGTAACGTTAGCTCCGGGCATTGACAGGTCGGCAGGAAGGCAAGCGAAATCCTGCGTGCTGTGTCCACTGCTCTGCCCTTTTCACACACTTCACTGAGACAGAACGGATTGCAGGGAAAGGGAAAGAAAGACCGGATCAGAGGAAGGCGATGACAACACTGCAAGGTTAGCCAATTCCCTGACATTGACCTCCAAAGCGAACAGCTGGACTTATTTTTCTTCTCCTCTCCGGATATGTTCTTCTAAGCCTAACTACGTAAGCTAGAGTCGGGTTACACTCTTTATCAGCAGGCGCGGCTAACTTATGCTAGCACATTAATGCTAGCCGAAAATGAAAGGTGCTGTGTCAGCTTGAATACAGAGAGGGGCCTTAGTCTTTGCTCGTCTTGACGTTTCAACGTAAAGCCGGTGAATTTTTTTTTCGTCAGACATATGTGGTTATAACTTGGTTCCCGAGCTTCTGACATCAAACCAGATTTGGTGAAACATACTGGCGTTGTTTCGAGAGAGTTGCTGTTGGATTGACAGCACTACCAAGTTAGCCGGGATCTGTACTGGTAATTACACCTTGCGAAAAGTGCTTAAAAATATAGATCATCACTCTTTCTATAAATGTCATCGAGAAAAAAAGCCCAAGGGCAGTTAAGCAGATGTACCCACTTTAGTTTGTTTTAGCTGAGCGTTTTCTGCGGTCGATTCAAGAATACGTAGAGGTATCAGCTGTTATCCTGGCATACGTGGATTTCCCACTGTCTACATTATCAACCCCAGGGCATTCCCAAGCAGGGTGTAGACCATTACTTCATCTGTGCCACGCACGTACTTTCATCTGCAGATATCTCTGCCATCTGTGCATCAAGGTTGTTTTTGAAAACTTATGCCTGTAAACATTCCTGATATGATCACATGTGAAGTATTTGGGGAAAAAATGTTTTCAAATTTTAGCTGAGAAAATCCTTTCTTTTTTCTTCTTGATTTTCCAGACACTGAGGATGCCAGTGAAACTGATCTTGCCAAACATGACGAAGATGACTATGTGGAAATTAAGGAGCAGTAAGTTTCTTGCCAACTGTGGATCAGCAGCTCTAACCTTTCACTGAAAATAATTTTTGGTGATGAAAGTTTTAAGTTACTGTGCTATTGTAAGGGGATTGGGACTTTAGCTTTTCTTTCATTGCAGAATGTATCAAGACAAACTGGCCTCTCTGAAAAGGCAGCTGCAGCAGTTACAAGAAGGTAATCATTTTGACTTATTTTCACATGAATGGAGGTGTCAGGAACTATCCATATTTGAAGGACTGCTGCCTTTTATTGTGTGGTACTGTGTGTGAGCATGAGGATTAATTTTGACTTGTCAAGGGCATAGCCAAAACCTTACTTATTAGTCATGGTGCTTAGTGGTTAGGAATTACATCATCAGGCAGAAGAGCAGTTTAAAAGTGCTCGCTTGTCATTGGCTAAAAAGATAAAACAGTGATGACAAATGGCCCTCTGCCATGAGCTCATTTTTATTGTTAAGACTGTCTGTTGTTTACTAATGCAAACTGCTTCTAAACTGCTGAGTGAGCTGTTTGAAAATACTGTCAGCTATCCCAAAAGGCTTTTACTGCTCATGCTGATGATTGTAGAAACTGCAGAATGATAAGTTTTGTTTTTGTTTTGCAAATCCAAAAGTAATTACAGTGTCAGTGTATTCTAGTCTACCCTGTGGTTCAGTGTAAAAGGTGTGGCAAAAAAAAAATAGTAGTGGGTAGTCTACAATACTGTATGGTGTGTTTTAATGAGTGAACAACGCCCAGCATTAATATCTAAAACACATTTGTCTTTTCAGGCACACTGCAAGAGTATCAGAAGAGGATGAAGAAGTTGGACCAACAGTACAAAGAGAGACTTCGGAATGCAGGCAAGAACATGAAGTGCTTTACTTCTGATGCATCCATGCCAACCAATGTTGGGCACGCTGTTTAGATTTAAGGAAGCTTTCTGCTCTAGTTTGGCTTGTTTATTCAGGGAAAAGCACAGGGCTACAGACGACTGTGTGTACCTGAAAATAAAAATAGCCGCTACCATGGATTTAAGAAGAGAAGTATGGGTAATGAAAGAATCAAGCCAATGTCTTGGTTGGGCTTTTTAAACTGCAATTTTTCCCACACACTTAAATTGACCTTCCCATATAAGGCCTTCTTTTGAGGTGGTCTTCAGTATCATTAAGCTGCTTTGTAAGAATAATAGTAGTCCTTGTTCTGCTCTGGAGATCTGCTGTGAGCTGGATAATATAAACCTGCATCTACTGCAAACTGATCCTACGCTAGGCTTAAAAAGATGACAAGATATAGTTCCAGGTGGTGGAGTTGGGAGTTTTAGCCACATTATCAGAGACTCACTGAAGAGACAGCTGACGATATTGCTCAGTTACTTGTTATAAAAGCTATATATGTATATATTTTAAGTTATTTGGTGGTTGACTTCACACAACATGTGTGCCTTCTTCCGCAGGGCTCCTGCTCACACCCACATGTCCCAAACACATAAATCCATGCGATGCACTTAACTGTATTGGGTGGAATGAAAGCGCATACTGTCTACTCATTTAAACTTACAGGATGCTGTTTTGTAAAAAACTGAGCTTCTTCTCTCTGTTTCCAACCTGTCCTCTAACCATTCGGCTGCTTTAATTATATTGGATACTCTGCTTTTGTTGACTCGGTAGCTTGTCTTGTTTGTGATCAGCTTTCTCCTTTGCTTGCTGTGTGCCAGAATGGAATGTACTTAGTTTTTTGCTGATCAAAATGAGTGTTTATTTAGTTAGGAATGCAGTGCCAAAAGGCTCTGGTAGTACACTCATAATCACTGCAGTGGAGAATAGTAAGTATGTAATTACCAATGATCAGTTAATTTCTAACGCTAAAATGACTAAAAGATAAACAGTCAGTGCCTTATTGTTCTCGGAGTTTTACTTGAACTTCAGTATTTTACTATAAGCTTCTGGTACTTTGTGCTCCTGTGCTATAAGCATTCTCTTTTATGATTTTTGAGGGTAAATAAATTGAATTTAATGACACAGAACAACGGTTTTCTTCATGTGATCAGTTGTGCTTTATTTTTCCCATTTACAGATCTATTTCTCCAGCTTGAGGTAAGTACAACAGTATCTCAGATGGTCTGACGCTAATGTAAAATCAAAATCAGCCATTATTATTATTATTTTTTTTTTTTGTACTTTTTGGACATACAAGCATACATTTCTTCTTGCTTTCTGGCTTTGTACCTTCTGCAGACAGAGCAGGTGGAGAGGAACTACATCAAGGAGAAAAAGGCAGCAGTGAAGGAGTTCGATGATAAAAAGGTTGAGCTAAAGGAAAACCTAATTGCAGAGCTGGAGGAGAAAAAGAAGATGATTGAGAACGAGAAATTAACAATGGAGCTGACAGGCGGTAAGGGAGCCAGAACAGGATTATTAATCAGGGACTTGCTCAGCAAAAGAGAGATGGGGTAAAAAAAAAAAGTATGTGGGTGGCTGTATTTTACTTCTTTCTACATATTTTAATATTAAGTCATCAAATGAAATCTAAATTTTCAGATACAGTTAAGATGCTGATCTCTATTCATCTATGCATCTGGAGCTCACACTCATATTTCTTCTATTCATAGACTCCATGGAGGTAAAGCCTATCATGACCCGGAAGCTGAGGAGACGGCCCAACGATCCAGTCCCAATACCAGACAAGCGACGAAAACCTGCACCAGATATCCTTTACATAAACTTGTGACTGTAAAATATTCCAGATTATTTATACTTGTAGACTTTGTTCTTGAGATACCTTAAAATAAAAAAAATAAAAAAGATTTTGTGTCTTAAAAAAAACCCAAAAAACTTTCTTTGACTCTTCAAACCTCAGCTAAATTATTTGCTAACAGATGAGCAGATAATGGAAGATTTAAGAACACTTAATAAGGTGAGTGCTTCTAAATTTCTAGATGTGATGTGTTTTTGGAAAGCAATATAACTCAGCAATTCCTTGTCATAAATCTTGTCAACCCTGCTTTTTACAGCTGAAATCACCAAAGCGACCAGGTATGATTGCACGTGCCTTCTACTACGGATATTTATAATGAACATTTATGTGTGTACTGAGTTACAGTACAAAAGTAATACCTCTCAGACGAAGAGAGTAGCATTGGTCTTCTGCTAGGAGAAAGGGTCAATAAAATGCATCACAGTAATATTTTGTTTCTTACATGTATATTAGCAGGGGGTATTAATCAGGTGTTTCTCCCTCCCTAGTGTCTCCCTCATCTCCAGAACATGTCCCCTCTGCTCCCATGGAGAGCCCCACCCAGCGTTATGAGGCCCGCATCGAGGATGGAAAACTTTACTATGATAAAAGATGGTGAATTTCAAGTTTTAATCTGTGCATCTCTGACACGATAGCGATTCATACACAGCGTCGCCACTAGATGGCCACATTGTTATGCGTTGGATGTTAGCTTGAGCCTGTAAAGATATTTTACAACCTCTGTGATAGCAGCCTCATTTTTTTTCTGCGCTACAGAAAGAGAGATTGCTTAGGAGCTGCTGAATACTATGCTTAAAGGCACTGTTAAAAATGCATATTTGTAGAATATGTCTGCACAAGAACCAGCAACGCACTCCCTGCTGGTATGCCAAAATAAGAGTGAGAATCCCTGAAGAGACACAGCCCTCCCTTGCCCTTCTATTTCAGAGCTGAGTTGTGAATCAGACACGTCAGAGCATAAGGTCATTTGAAGATGGGTAAAAATAATAGAATTCTGTCCTATTAGCCGCTCATATAGACAAAGTAATTTGAGAAGACAGAGCTATGTGCACTTTTCTTTCAAGGCAAAGTCTCATTTATTGATGGCTAAAGAAGATGCCACCACTGGAAAGCCTTCTCAAAAAGCCACAGGGAGGCACATGCGTCATTATTCTTCAGTGGGCCCTTAATAATGAAGTACCTTCTGTCAGTCTCTTCCTCTAGGTTTGTTCTGTCCTCTATAAGGTTGGAGCTATTAAAAAATAACAGACTTTTTGTTTTGATTTTTCATTCCAATTATCTACTTAGTGCCTTCTCAGGAGTAATGTGGTTTATTCAGCTGGGTAAAATTATTTATAATGAACTTCCCTCCAGTCTGCACTTGTTTGTTTGATGTTTAGTCTGTGTGTGTTTATGCTGACAGGTACCACAAGAGTCAGGCCATCTACCTGGAGTCAAAAGACAACACAAAGATCAGCTGTGTCATCAGCACAGTAGGAACCAATGAGGTGGGTTTTAGTTCTCATTCCAAGCATCAGCATCTCATCCAATTGCGTACAGAACTGTATAATTAATTAAGATTGAAGTATTCTGTGTATATAGTCTTTAAAAAAAATTGTCATTCCTATAAGATGACCAGACAAGAAGACCATAAGCATTGTCCTATCCAATAAGATAGTCTAAGCTCGACATCGTCTGTTTCTCCGTGGCATAGCGCTCAATTGTTTTCCAAAAAAACATTAAAAAGACATCAGCAAGGCACACTGTTGCGCGGGGCAACATATTCCATCATTACCAGACTCTATTCCACATGTACTATCCTGCTGCTGTGACTAGTCACCAGAGCACTAAATGTTTATTGATAAACAGCTGAAAATAGTCTCTGAGTATACAATTCTGTTTGAGGAACATCTGCTAAAAAGTATGGTGCCCAGCTGTTTTAGGATATTAGAAAACAATTTGGGAGGGGGAAAAAAGCAAAGGAAAAATCAAAATGACATTTGAGACCAATTGTGCAGCAGTTGTACTTCTGGGTTTCCACAAGCACATTACAAGCTTGAAAATGCCTTGCTTTTTTCTTTTTTTTTTTCTTTTTTTTAAAGTTAATATATTGTATTGATATCTGATAGGACTTCTGATAGCTTTTACAATTTACTAAAACAACAATAACACATCCTCACATAAGAAAAATGGTACACCCTCTATTAATTCTAAGCTTTTTAAATACAGAGACATTATAAAACTTATGACTCCCTTTCCAGGTTTTAAAAGTTAGATGAACAAAACAGGAATATTGAACAATTTCATTATTTATTTAACAAAAACAAAAACGCACACACCATGATTTACCGTCTTTTAGCAGCAGTGACTTTAAAGGTATAGTAAGTAATTTTTTGCGATTATTTAAGAGAAAAAACAATGTTGTAATAATAAATGTCCATTGATGAGTGTGTAATTGCACTTTTCAAGAAATTAATAATCTCACAAAATACACAGGGGCACACCCTGGTTTGTGAAAGTCACCATGGAAGTTACTGTTTCATTTTTATGTATGTGGGTTGAGACCAGCTACATACATAGTTTGTCTTATAAATTCCTTATAAATTAAAGATCACAAACAACTCTTCCAAACTGTACATGGCCATTAAAATTTCTACATGCATCCTTTTGTCATCTCTTTCTCATTATGCCTTTCTCCTCCCTCATTTCCACCTAATCCTCTTCCTCCACAACTCAGCCCTCATCTCCTGAACTGAAGGCAGGGGGCTAACACACTAAAATGTGCATAAATTAGCTTATTGTTGCAATTTCTTATTGTCAGCAGATTACATATGCGACCCTCTAGACAGCTGACTATGAGCTGGCTAAACAACAACAGCTGGTTGTAACCTAACATTTTGACAGCTAATGTCAGGCTTGAGTGTACTTTAAAAAAAATAAAAATAAAATAAAACTGCACTTTCACTCTGGTAAAAAGTTTGTTTATGTTCTCACATTGTATGAAGGTTTATTTTCCAAGTTTCAGAGTCCAAAAATATTAGATTCAGGGAAATTTCTTTACTAATGCCAGGAAACAGCAGCTAACATCACTAATGACAACAGCACTTACCAATAGAAATGTGCAAGATATGCTCAACAACTCACCTCAGAAATGCTGTGATCAGACACAAGTGAGACTCACTGACTAATCGGTCTGTATCAGACTTCTTTAAAAAAAGCTTTATAGCCTCTTCCAGAGTAAATAGACATGGACACATTATTGAGAGCTAAGGTAAACCGCAAGCTGACTGCCTATACTTCAGTACACATGAAGGGTGACCAGAGTTGTTTGTCCTACTGCGAACGCCGTAGCTCGGATTATGCACCTGAATTAGGAGAGGTAATGCCTGTATTATTCTTCAGTGGGAAATCTACATTGTAACGAAACAGGAAACCCCTTTTAACTCTACGCTCCACCCTTCCATGCCATCAACTCAATGTGTAGTTTCTTTTCTCGACAGGTGCGTGGATGGTCACGGCATAGATTTCCCGCAGTATAAATCAGACTTTAAAACCAGAATTCAGTTAAATGAAATCTACTGACATCTACGTGGTTAGACAGCTCTCTTAAGGTCCCGCCACAGCATTTTAATCAACTTGACTTCTGGAGTTTTAAAAAGAATCAAGGTGTTGCAATGGCCATTCAGTCGTGCTCAGAGGAGTTTATGGTTGACACAATGCCTGTAAGGTGCTCAAGTCCTGTAGGTTCAAAACAAACCCCAATCAAGCCTGTCTGTAGTTCTTGGGGTTTTGGCAGTTTGTCTGAGCACTGTATGGTGGCCTCAGGGTGACTTTGGTGGAACATCTACATTGGAAAAACTGGTAACTGCTTTGTATTTGTGAATAATCTTTCTCATTGTAGAATAATGAACTTCACTTTGTTTGAAAATTGCCTTTTAACTCAGGTAAATGTTACAACTCAATACGGTTTTACCTTTTCAACTAACCTTTCCCTTATGTTCATTAATAACGTTAGACAAAGTTATTCATTATTGATTTTTGAACGAGGGTAACTTCTCCCTCTGGTATAGCCTACATTATTTGTTGTCATGCTTGATGTCTTTGTGCAGCTCCCTTTTTCTGTTTGTGCCATACATTATGCATTATGATGGGTGAATACCATTACATTAATGAAGTGCAACATTAAAGTTTTGCTTGAGTAGTTGAATGAAAACGGATATCATCAACTGTTTCATTGCACAGATTTGACTCATTTTTTTTGATTCGCAAAACAAAATTTATTAAAATGGAAGGAAAACCGTTCATTTTAATGTTAAATGTGAATTTATTCATGAGGAACTTTTCCAGCTTCCTTTTAACGTGCACATGCAGAAGAAAGCAGTTTGGCTGTTTGAGGGTTTCTTCTGTGTGTGATTTCCAGATTTGGGTGAGAAAAACAAGCGACAGCACAAAGATGAGGATCTACCTGGGGCAGCTGCAGAGGGGAGCGTTTGTCATTCGTCGGCGGTCGGCTGCGTGAAACATTACCACACCCAATCCCATCTGTGCGTTTACCCATCCATCCAGCCAGTGGCTCATTCATCCAGTTTTGGAGTCTAACATGTGGCCTCACATTCATATTTCATTATCTTATATACACTACCCCCTAAAACACAAATATACACAGACGAGGTCTTCTGTGGCTATGAATATCTCATCCAGTTTTTTCCACTCATTAACCAAATGCTACTGCAGTGAACATGGCCAGATATCCAACTGTTTTCCAGCCTTATATTTGTCACTATGTGGCATGCATGTAAAACTGGTTTGTGGTCACAAAGTTGACTTGTTTTGATTACAAATCTTTCCAAAGCAATCTTATTTACATTTATCATTAAGTTATTAAGTAGTTCTCAAACAGTCTGATTTGAATAACAGAAAAACTAGCGATGTGTGACCGATCAAGTACTGGAGGGAAAGAAAAAAACTATACAAGCGAGGAACTGCTGCACATTGAACTGAATATAGAAATCTCTCAACTAAAATTACAGTTACTTTATACAGGAAGCAATGCCATTTTCAAGAATATGCCTTTTTTCCCCCAGTATCATTATGAAGTAAAAGTTTCTTCCTATGCTGATTGATGATTTTTTTTTTTTTTTCATTTTTTGTAATTTGTTATTTGAGAAATGTTTTTTGTGACATGACCTTCTCCATATGTGAAACTCCTGGATTAGTTTACCAGTATTTGCATGTGGAGCATTATGTTGTGATTTGTACTGTATTCCATTCTATTAAAGATGTTTTCTGCTTAATTTCAAGCTTCAGTTTTATTGTTTGTTTGTTTTTTGTTTTGTTTTTTTAACTTTAATATGAAAAGCACCAAACCACAGTTGACAATCTAGAAAAAAACAATTCACAACACAAAAACCATTATTTATGGGTATTTAAGACACTTGAATAACACATAGGTCTGTATTTACTGCTGGCATATAAATTAATGACTTGTTAGTTTGGTGTCGCTTCAAACAACTGAAAGTAGCGGTTCTTGGTATGATTTGAGTACTGGCCCTCATCATGAACTGGGAGCCTCTGGCTTTTGGGCTATATTTATTTTGAGAGAAATGTTCAGGTGATTATTTTGTACAGGGACCTCATTGCTGTTATTTATGCAGAGACTAGTTCTTATATAATACTTTTCTAATGCAGCATGTCTCTTTCATACATACATTCAGAGAAGCAATTTTTCCTACGTCTTAAGCACTTTCTAACATTCACAAGCATTCGCATTGTAAAAAAGCATCAGTATTTTCCCCAGGGATACTTTGAGAGACTTGGTAGACTTCCAGCCTTCTGACTAGTAGATGACCTGCTTTACCGCCATAGGCACCCCTCACCATAGTAGCACATGTCTTATACTGGTCCTTTATAGGCCCTTTATGGAATCCTTAAATCCTTACTTCTGATTGGCTTCCCCTCAAAGAACTCTGAACTTCCACTTTCAAAGGGGAACAGTGCAATGAAAATTTATGAAATTAAGTGTAGAAAAATATTTTACTGCAAAAGTGGTTAAGTTGATATTTGTTCTGGAACACTCTTTCAGTTATAAAACATTTACATGCCTAAAAAACCAAACAACAACAACAACAAAATAAAACCCAATGTGAATATCTTGATGCATTAATTAAATATTAAACTTCATCAAACTTGGCACAAAAAGTGAAACATTTGTATTTGATTATTTCTTTGTTACAATAATGCTTGTGGGTAAAAAATAAAATAAAATCTTGCACTCTTGGAAAGCCTGTTTGTTTCCCCATAAATGGTGTCACAGTAGCGAGGAGTTGAGTACGTGGGTTGTGCTCATAAAAAAACGTGTCAAATCTTCACTGCCAATGTCAAACAGCTTGTTCTCTGGGTTGGTGTCATTTTGTCTAAGAAACATGACGTATTGGTAATTTAACAATTAATTAATTAAACAAACAAAGGCCTCATTAGCATGTGGAAGAATCATACACAGTCACAGAACCCTGGCACCTCCTCCTTGGCACACATTCACTTGACACCAATTTTAATTTACAGCACGAAAAAGGTGATGTGTTGATATGCTCCAACAGTCCAAAAAGTTCTGTTGACCTTTCACTTTGTTTTAAAAAATGACCTTAATAATAATTCATAAATTAGATAAATTTAACTTAAAGACTAGTTGCATTTGCTCTGGTGTGTGATGCCTGTAGAACATAAAGTTAACATTATATGAGTGCATCACAAAAAATGAGAATATTGCAAATGCAAAGGACTTTCTTGAGTGTGGAAAAGAGAAGCTGCCAAGAGCTGCAGAGGCATATGCTATTTTTCTGCTGGTTATTAGGAGTGGCCTCTGTCACATGTAAGTAGTTTTTTGATCCGCTGATCATAGCTGCTATAAACGCTCTATTGACTGCAGACAAGACCCCCAGGGGATCCCTGGACCATTTAATGTTTTAACATGTTTAATATTACATTATTCATTAAGCAACATGGTATAGTAAAGACAAGCATTTCAATTGCTGTTTATTTTTCCAAGTCAGCCGAGTCTGTGTTCTGTGTCCAAATCATCTGTCTATTTTTTTCCTGGATATTTTTCCACATCAACTTGCCGATGTATCCAAATAATCAATGTGACCGTGTCACCTCCCGGTTCCAGTCCTCTCACAGAGTGACTCTCAGCCATCCTTACACTTTGTAAACAGCTGAATTATTTGGCATTCAGCACAGATCTCTGTTAGCCAACCAGTCTGCCTCTTCCCTCTTGTGTGTCCTATCACTTTAACCGGATGGCATGTTTCACTTTGCCTGACTTAATGACACTGCCTGACAAGGAGGGCAATTACACTTTTGCCATGCTGCACAAAATGCAAGGCTCATCTGAAAGGGCTTGTTGTCCACAAACCCGTCAGGTGTGATTGCTCAGTCTCTTGCAGGGACATGAAATGAGCTGATAGTGAATGTGATGCCTGTCTGCTCCCTTTATTGCACTGCATGTCTGACTTTTGGTTAAAGCCACAATAACATACACTCAGGCACTTAATGTGAGATTTACAGGGCTTGGGTTTATTTTAAGCGTGGCATCGCATACAGCTCATTTAAAGTGATCAGCAATCAGGGGCAGAGTACATAGCCTTCTTGGTGTATTTGACATTTCCTGTAGTTCTTTTTCAAATATTCATTTTGGTGTCTCACTGTGGGTATTTGCAGACTCCCGTATTGCCAAATAACCTCATCTGAACAACCATCTGTTACACTACGAAGACCTATGTGGCCCCACACTCAGGAAAAGGTCAGCAAGAAATGGTGCAGGGTCAACCAAATTATAAAACCTTGCAAAGGTCAAAAGTGAAGTCCTGCTGCACATATTTCTTCTATAGACACGTCCCTAAAGACAGCTATTACTGTTGTGCGGGGGTGTTAAATACAGGCCCGGGGGCAAAAATCGGCCCAGTAAAGACTACCATCCAGCTCACTGGAAAATGCGAAGGAGGGCATAAGTTTTAGACTAAGTTTTATAAGTGTTTTTTAACGTTTTCCTACCGATAAAGACCTTCCCCATGGGCATTCATACTACATCAAAGTAATTAAGGAATAGGTAAACAATTAAATGACACAAGTGCTCCTGTTTTTTCATCTGCTATCGAAATTTCAGGGTTTTGTTTTTCAGTTTGGTCACAGTAAAAAAAGGTCATAGCTACTATAAAGAATTATTCCATAACTATTCCACTAGTTTACTAGTTTACTGTATGAAAATAAGTGCAGGGTATTTCAGGAGTGGTGTGAGAAATCGGTGTACTCTCTCACAGAGTGTAATTCTAGGGTCACAATCAGGTCAAATCCAGCATTTGTAGCCCAAAACCCTTCTCTCTGATTGACTCCTTTAGAGTTAGGGGCATGAGTGCGTGGATGCTTGCTGTCTAGTGAGGAATTTATATCCATTTATATTGAAATGAAAAAGACCTTCAAGAGGTCCACAAATGCATGCTATGTTCAAGTCCCAGTGGAAATTGGGACATCTGGGCTTCCACACTATTACAGAGTTTTTTCAAATAAAATGGACGTTTCTTTCTTCTAAATAAATAGACTGCACTTCAATCTTGTGGCAAGGTTAAAGTAACTTAAATACCGTGCCTCACTGGGGCACACATTAGTTAGCATATACTTACTTCAGAGGATGTACAGTACAACCATGGTAAGCTACGCACTGACTGACTTTTCAAAGCAGAACAACATACAGCTTGTAGCAGCAGCTTATTTAAACAATGTATTAACCTTAATGGGCTACTCTGTAGTGTTTGTAATTGGTAAATCTATGTTTTTTGGTGAAGTGGTGACAAAATGATCAAATTTTTGAAGTTGAACTTAAAATGTTAGTTATTCAGGTTTGGATGAACGCATTTGTAAAATAGTTTTACATGTGATCAGATTGCTTTGTATTTGTGTGTGGATTGGAGTATGCATTTGTGAGATCTCAAATGGTCCACATAAAATCAGTGTTACATTTTGTTGTACACTTGTAGATCACATCGTAGATATTTTGTAACCATTTTGACTAAGATTTCTAAAACAGCAACATACTGAAGAAAAACCATAAGAAGATAAAACAGAACAAAATAATTGTAATGTAATGAAATCACCACATAAACAATTATGACCTAAAATGACAGTTTCCAATTTATCATATTTAAAATGTGATTATTACTCTGTGTCTGCCTGAACTGATTTTCTTAACTGATCAGAGTAGTTTACTCCAGTGGGTTTTTTTTTTCTTTTTTTTTTGCACATATTCCATGTTAAATAGATTTCACATTTAAGTGATGAGTTGATGGTCCATTCATCTACCTTATAATCTTCATATTTAACCAAGGAGCAGCTCTTACCCCTTCTTGTCCACATTTATGACTTTCAAATTGCTCATCTCTTGCTTTCTGGGAATGTATCAGTCGCAAGCTTTCACTGCAGGTGGCTGTTTATTCTGTTTTAAATCAATATGCTGAGTAAGCAAGGGAACGAGTGGGTGCACTTAAGCACGTAGACACTTCTCCGGTGATGGATCAATTTTCCTCATGTACCCCATCTATTCACCAGAGTGTGTAAAACACCTGCTCACACTCACCATGCACAAAACAAAAGGAATATCTCCAGCTTTCCATGTCCAGAAGCCATTACAACACTAACTGTGGTTAGGGTTTGTTGGTAAGTCTCACTGGAGCTGTAATACTCTTTGGTTGTTATTGCTTGTACCTATGCATGAAAATTCACCTAGGGCATCAATACAAAATCCTCCACGCAATCTCCCACCAGCCCCAGCTTCAGCACCAAATTCCCACTTTTATCCTCTTCCTTCTAATTTGAGCATTTGCTCCACTGCATGTTAGCATTGAGATACATGACTACAGGGAGGAGAGTTTCATCTCGCTCTGCGCTATCTGGTGGGAATTGAGTAGGATCCAGGCAGACTTAGATTTGCCTCCGGTGTTCAGAGGAGAGGACGGTAGGTCCTCAACAACCCTGTATATGTGTGTATATGTGAGTGCGCGTCTATGTCTGTTCCCCCAGTTTATCACTCTCCTGCAGGTCTGCAGTGGGAGCAAAATTCATTTACAGTACAAGCTTCTCATTTGACTGTTGATATTTGACTCCAGGTTATGGGACAGAGTTGGAGCCTCACTGAAGCCTCACTGCATTTCGCAACATTATTCGTTTTAAACACTAAGCGGCTATTGCTCATTTGAAAATCAGGTGATCGGCTGTTTTTACACACAGTTGTGTTTAGCTGCTCTTTTGATATTAGACAAAAAACAAAGTATGTAAGGAAGTGCTGAAAAACACCTTTCTCCAAGGTTAGTGTGTGAGCTTTGGACAGGGTATTCTCCATGTTAGATAAGAAGTTTATGTATTGAGAGGTTCATTAATCTTTTGCCGGTATTACTGTTGGATGTTGCCTGTTTCTTCTACTTATCAGAGTCAGGAAAATTTAATCTTATATAAGATCAAACTTTTCTCTATATTCTTTTCCCTCATGGCCTTCTATTAGCAATGATAGTTTCATTATCGCCTTTTATGCCTATCACTTGTGTCTTGCAGCCTTTTCTTTAATTTTGATAGTGGATTTACTGTTAGAGGTTGAGATAAGATATTTTCTAACACTGCAAAAGGAAATTGCCAAACTGAAAAGTTCAGTGTAGCAACTAATGTATGTAATAGTACAATTTCACCAGTTTAGTACAACTTTATGAAACTCACATTTGAGTGATTATGATTTAAGCACATCATTGATACCCATGAGAAATTTTTCTTTTTATGTCAAAATTTGAATGCAAGACTTTTACTTTTAATGGATTGGAATTGGACCTATGGTCACGAGCTGTGGGTAGTGACCGAAGGAATGAGATCGCGGATACAAGCAGTAGCAATGAGCTTCCTCCAAAAGGTTGCTGGCCTCTACCTTAGAGATAGGGTGAGAACTTCAGCCATCTGGGTGGGGCTTGGAGTAGAGTCGCTGCTCCACATCGAATGTAGCCAGTTGAGGTGGTTCGGGCATTTGACAAGGATGCCTACTGGGCACCTCCTTGGTGAGGTTTTCCGGGCATGTCCCACTGGGAGGAGGCCCCGGGGCAGACCCAGGACACGCTGGAGAGATTATATCTCTCGACTGGTCTGTTCCCCAGGACAAACTGGATGAGGTGGCTGGGGAGAGGGAGGTTTGGGCTTCTCTGCTTAGGCTGCTGCTCCTGCAACCCAGCCCCGGATAAGCGGAAGAAGATGAATGAATGGATGGATATTGCTAATTTATTTCAGTAGAGTAGTTGGATTCATTAGGCACATTCTGAAGAGATATACATTTTTTTGTTTTTAACTTAATCTAACATTTTTCTGAATGTTTTCTTCTGACATTAAAGCGGCTAGTTCAAAAGATTTTTTCACATTGCTGTTACAGCACACGTGCTATATGGCTCTCAATATGTCTATACATTACCCAACAAAGGTGGATGTGCAAAAAAATGCTTCTGATGCACTCAAATCTGACAATAATTGATTATAGCACAGAGAATATCACAGGTTGTTGGGTTAATAGGTGTCATGTTTTTGCACGCTCTACCCATGCATTGCCCCAGCTTAAATAAAAGGAATTATTTTTCTAGTACTAGCAACATGTCTGAATTAAATTATCTCCCACCTGTGTGCTAGATGTGCGAAAACCCCAAGCTGATTCTGACGACATTGTCAGGAGTTCATGTGTGAAAATATCTTTTATAAAGGAGAGGTGGAAACCTCCTGACCTGCTCAGGTTGTTGTCACACTGCATACATAGACAATCAAAGCAGGATGAGTGCAGAAAATAAGTAAAGCCAAGGCCAGAACAGATAGTTTGTACAAAAAAGGTGAAAGAATGACAGGCAATCCCCCATAAGGGAGGTTTTTTCACTGTTGCAGGAACTACCAGTGACAAAATGCAGACAAGCGCTGGAGTGGTCATAATCACTTTAAAGAAATCCCTCCTGGGTTTTTGTTTTTCCCCAGCAATTCAGCTATGCCCTGTGGGAAAAATAAAAATAAAACAAAACAGCAAAGATAAAAAATCAGCACCCTTGATACCATCATAGCTATGTTATTTGTTTATCCATATACTCACTGTTCCTAATCTTAATCTTGGTTTCAGGGCAGGGATAGCTCAGTAGGTAGAGTGGTGGCCTATTCAGATTGCCTACTTTACATTTGGCTGCTGAGTGTCTTTCAACGGCAGTAAAGTGCTAAGATTCTGTATTTTGAAATATGCTCTATAAATAAACTTGATTAGATCAGCTTAGCAACTGATTCTAGCCTTTATAGTCCTGCTTTGTAGGTATTTTCAGCACATCTACAACCAATCGGCTTCCCTTTTACTACCAAAATAAATTACTGAAGACTGTGTGAAGCACAGAGACACTATCATTTTGACTTGAATAATTTAACAGGTGAGAGACTAATAAAAAGTTTAGGAATCAAATGGAAAGGGCATAATATACCCTGTGACAGGAAAATGGAAGTGATGTAATATGTATTTGTTGAAAACGTGTCATGTGTTATGCCTTTAAAACTGATATTCTGAGGTAGACGCTGCTGGAGACAACAAAAAGCTTGTGTGTAAGGACTGTCTAAGGTCGCCTTGACTTTTTGCTATTTCAAGGTCACTTCATGTATGGAGACGTCTGTCAATGATTGGTGTTACTGTATAGATCTGAAATCATTCCTGACACAATTGATAGCAATTTTTTTCCTATTCTATATTGTCCTCACAGCAACCTTGTGAACGGATGCTATTAAAATGTTGCCGTTTCAACAATATGTCTAATAATGGCTTCTCGGCTCTAAGCAACACCCTTCACACCGACTTTGACATTGAAGTTGGAAAAGTGGGATCACTCTTGCATTGATGATATTTTTTTGAAAAGAGTAAGCCATCTCTACACAAGGTCCTTAAAGGAGTCAAAACCTTGCTCCTGCTGTAACCTCTTTAGAAGCATTTCAGCTTTCTTCACATTTTATTCAGAAGCATTCAGACGTAAAGGAAAGCACGGAGGCTGTTATGGACCTCACTGCTATGGATCTCACTGTCATCTGTAAGTATATAACCGTTTTCATGCAATTTTTGCATTCATAGGCTTCCTCAAGGTGCTCCATCACATCAAGTGAGGTCCTTACCTTGAAAAGATAGATTACGCCTTGCCTTGTGGGAGGCAGGTAGGCATATGGAAGATGCTGATGATGTACAATATATCTCCCTTTTGAATGGTGTTTTATTTTTGCTACAGGACTGAAAGGAAAGGACTGAAAACAAACAGGGCTCATCCTTTTCCTGAGGTTTGTTAGGTGTGGATAGAAGTGTCTTCACACCCTTGAAATAAACTTGTTTTTTTGTTCCTGTTCCTTTTCTTTTTTGCAAAGATGAGAACACTGATGCAACTCTGTTTGTTTATTATAAGGCAGATACTAGAAAAATTGAGAAACAGCTAGCACGACTCTGCCCAAAGCAAATACAATTCATCAGCTACCAGCCAGCACTTCTGAAGCTCAATAACTAACTAGCTGTGTCACACATTTGTCGACTTCATACAAAAAAAAAAGAGGATAAAATGAAGTGACTTATCTTTTCTGTTTCTTGGCTAGGTGATTCTGCCTGCAAGAATTTTTTGTTGCTCTTTCTGAGACAAGAAAAAATGGCTGCTGGGTGTAGTATCTTCTTTAAGTAATGTTTGCCTTCATATCTAAGTCTGCCTTTGCTACATTTAATACCATTTTGGTATATTTAGTCAAGCATAGTGAGTATCAACTAAATTTATTTACACTAATAATAGTTAAGGAGGCACTGTAACAAATTTCCCTGTTAAAGTACTATTAAATTTACCAGATCTGAGATATTGCGTTATAGTTTCCAAGTGCTGTCTTCAGTAAATCTTAGTGTATAGTGTAGTGTGCATAATATAGGCTTTATAGTATAGTACCAGCTCTTTTGTTGGGACTGTACTGCTGTTTCTATAAACTGTTTTTTAAAGTGTAAAACTATTTCTTTGAAAGGCGCATTAGTCCTCCTCGCTCATGCACCCACAGCTTCACCACTTATCATCTTTGAGGAAGATGATAATTGGTTAGGAAGAATATCTTAAATGATTGTGGTCAGGACTCACCAAATTGTCTGGTGAAATCAAACTGTAAACAATCAACACAGATGATTGTGGCTTTTTGAACAGTGAAAGTAAAGTTTTGACAAGCAAACCTAAAGAGAACTCAGGCTTTAAGAAAACCACTTAACAGTGAAGCTAATCTGCAAAACAGGGCTTTGTAAGGGAGGATAAAGATGGGACTCTGGAAGTATGGAAACAGATCTGATGAGTCCAGATTTATCCTCTTTCAGAGTGATAGGTGTTTTAGTGTCTAGTTAGGTTTTCTGTATTTTGTAGTTTTCTTTTATTTCTACACTGAAGCACTGTTGAAAATGGCACAGGAAGGAGGAACTCATGATTGATGCACTCATCGTGTGTCTGTTATACAAGCCTATGGAGCCAGTGTTACAATCTGGGGTTGCTTCAGCTGGTCAGGTTTAGTTTTGGCAACATCATGTGTGCAAAAAAAACCAGGTCAGCTGACTGCCCGAATGTGCTGAATGACCAGGTTTTTCCGTCAGTAGATCTTTTTTCTACCGTGATGGCACAGACATATTCCAAAATGACAGAGCCAAGATTCATCTGGCTCAAATTGTGAAAGAGTGGTTCAGGGAGAATGAGTCATCATTTTCACACATGGTTTGGCCACAACAGAGTCCAGACATTAACCCCATTGAGAATCTTTGGGACACGCTGGAGAAAAGTCCAACTTTCTCATTGTGAATGCAAGATGTTGTCAAAAAATTTATTGTGGCTCTGGAGAGAAGTTTTTGGTTAGATAGTGTAACCAATGCAGGGACACCTAGTACAGCAGGATTTTGACTTAACTGAAAAGAGTACAATATAACAAGGGATGGTATCTGGCTATTTACATTGCTCTTAAAAGGAACAGCACTTTAATACCAAAATATAGAAAGAAGAAAGTGTACTTTATTGATCCCCGTGGGGAAATTCCTCTCTGCATTTAACCCATTCACTCAGTGAAGCAGTGGGCAGCTATTGGGCACCCAGGGAGCAGTGTGTAGGATGGTACCTTGCTCAGGAGTACCTCAGGGTAGCTTTTCAGGGAATTGAACCCCCAACCTTCCGATCATGGGGCCACCACTCTACCTGCTGAGCTATCCCTGCCCCCCCCCCCTACAATATTTCTAACAGTGTGTGGCTGTTTTTCTTCAAGGCCTCTGGTTTAAAAATAGCTGATTTTTGTTGTTGTTATTGTGGAGTTTTCTATGTCATGTTGTGCGTTTCCGCTACCTTGGTCAACTGTCTTCCTGGTAAAATGGGGTAAAACATAAAACAAGTAATACAATGGCACACAGCTGCACAGAAACACATGTTTGCTTGGCAATAGCAAAATTGAGGTGTTGTTCTCACCAAATTCAAGATGAGCTTGAGAGTTCAAACAAACTGATCCAATCGCGAAATAAGAAGTGAGCGGTGCAACGGCCCTGAGAAGAAAGCTGAAGCTGAAAACACAGGCAGACATGGCACAGGCAAACAAAGAAAACATCCACACCTCTGCCAACACAGAG
The DNA here is from genome assembly GCF_900408965.1 of Simochromis diagramma. NCBI lineage: Eukaryota > Metazoa > Chordata > Actinopteri > Cichliformes > Cichlidae > Simochromis > Simochromis diagramma. The sequence goes on along the minus strand of NW_024387200.1, from coordinate 2,365,315 downwards.
CCTTTAAAAATGCTTCAGTGTAGTTGAAAAACCCCTACAAAACACATAAAACAGAATCACACAGTAAAACAGTGTGGTTAGTAGAAACTGTTTGGAATAATAGGATTCAAATATTTAAATCAACACCTTTTCAGATAGTTGACTTCACGTGTCACTTCAGTCTGAGGTGTTTCTGTATTTGCTTGGATTTTCACACTTTGTGGCATTTTTCCTAATTGCCGTCTCTGCACTGTCAGATTAATGACTTGCTTGTACTGTTTTGTGTATTTGCAGTGTGTTAGCCAGTCAAAACAACACTGAAGATACTAACTAATTGTGTGCGATGCAACAAGCCAGGGATATTGGGGCAAACACATGTTCAATTGGAATTCATAAGTGAGCACTAATCAAATGCAGCCCCAGTAACTGAGGAGCACAGATTAAAAATGAATGCGTTTGATTAAGACCATCATGCAGCTTTGTCTCAGCGGTGTGCCATTTTAAAAATGAGCACAATGCTGTGGGGCTGATATTTTAAGCCTTGGGTTGTCATAGTTCTTAGAATTGAAAATGCAGGCGAAGTGGGCTACATAACCAAAAATAAACCTTTAATCAGACAGTAAACAATAGTCCAAAAACAACAGTCAAAGAGAAATACACAAATTGTCATAAGGAGCATAAGCGGGTAAGTTACATAGATGCTAAGATGAAGAGTGAGGGGAAGGTCAGGACTATTTACAGGAAAAAAACAAAACAGAAATTCAGACTTTGATAAATGAAATAAAGATACCAAACTCAAAACATGGTCAAACACGGGGACTGTGACATGGGCAGAGAGTTATTTTAATCGGGAATCTTGTCACTTGCTTTCTTTCTGTCTCTTTTGCTTTCGTTGCCATGGCAAATAGTGGTAATAGTCGAGTCCTTCAGATGCCCAAAATAAGTGGATCCCACATGCTGATACTGAGAGGCTTTAATAAAAATGAAGATGATGCTCAGAACATTTGACTGCAGAAAATATAAATAAAATAAATAATTAGCAAAACCAATATTAAGCAAACCTTAATTTAACCTATTCAGCTCAGCTGGCAGAAGAACAATATTAAAAAGCCTTCTTGTCTCATATCAGTCTCGGTCAGTGCTGTATCATATTTAGATTTAGATTTATTGAGGTCCTCACCCTTTTTCCCATTTATGTGAGCTTCTTTTTTCTGTTTTTGCTGCTGTAACAGTCATTTTTAATTTTCAGGATAAATGAAGTATATGTAATGTATATGATAAGAATTTCCCAGAGGAACCCACCTGAGGGATTAATAAAATCTAATCTAATCTAATCTAATCTAAGAAATGTTCACTTGCAGTAACAAAGAAATGTGTGATCAGCTCTGCGGACCTGTGTAACATGTTTTTTATTTTAATAAGTCGTCAGTACATATTTGCATGTTCAGTTGAGCTGTTCAAGATCTTCTCCAGATGTTAGCAGTCTAAACACAGTCTACACTTTAGACTGTCTAAACAGTCTAAAGTGTACAGTACAACTAGCCTATAACATATCATCCTGTCTGAATGTATCCAGCAACTAAAGTGAGATAAGCAAACTACTTAAGAAACTAGTGAACAACTAGCAATCAAGCCAAAAATCTGGTAGTTAAATATTTACTCAGTAAGTCAAAACTGAACTAAAACAAAAGTTAACTTTCCTTCATCCAATGACAACAACAAACAAATGCTATGTGGCTTTGGTTCTAATGAGAATTGTAGGTTATTGCATCATGATAAACTTATGACCCTTTACCTCCCTAAATGCTGTCTGTCCACTCACATTGACATGGTGTTCCTTTCACTGTTATTAGCTTTGATTGAGCTTGAGGCATTTTCTCCTTTTTATTAATGGAGGGGAAAAAAAGAAGGAAAATGGATGTGATTAAAGCCCATTGACTGAGATGTCTTCACAAGGCACTAAGGAGAGCTCTGAGTGCTTGCAGAGGCCTCATTTGGAGTGGAGAGGAAGGGATAATGGATTCTGTCTTGCCATTTCTGCCTTCTTTATGGTTCGTGACAGAGCTGGGATGTCATCAGTTTGATTGCCCTGTCGACGGTCAGTTGTAACACACTCCTCCATTCTGACTTCTTGTTGCAGCTATAGGAGCCTTTTGGTGCTACACATTTGCTGTAAGCATGAGCTAGTAAATTGGCAACAAAGATGCACCATGCTTTCAGAGATATAAGCTAAAAGAGAAATTTGCCAAATGATGACATGATACCTTGATTTCCATAAGCTTTATTACGACTGAGTGCAAAATGACTTCCGATTAGAAAATCCTCAACAACATACTGTCTATGCATAATAATATTCTTTGTCTCGCACCCCCCACTTTTGCACCCACTGTTTTTGCACTTGACAGGAAATTGTTTAGCCTCTCTGTTGGCCTTTCGATAATTTTGTGTGCAGCTATGTCAGGGCTATTGAAAAAAGCAATTTGCTTCTTTCTGTGTTCTTCCACATGCAGAGTAGATAAACACATTAAAAAAAATGCATGAAAATTACCACATGAACACAGCTTTGTGCGTGCATTTGGGATCCTTTCTCTCTTGCACTTTGCCTCGGTTAGTGAGTGAGGTTGTTATTTACAACTGGTCCCAAAAGATTATTTCTGGTGTGTAGGAAGTGTGAAGATGAAAAGCAGCACGATGTCTCTCATGAACCAACTGCCTGGCAGGCAGCACGCTGTGCTAGAGATGCCATGTCCCATGGAACACAACATCTGTTTCCATTAGGTCTGATTATAGCAACATCCCGCCTCAGAATACATCAACCAGGCTCTGGCATTAGAGGCGTCGCATGCTGATGACTTCACTTCCCATCTGCCACAGTTTGAATAATGGCAAAGGAATATGTCTAATTCATCGGAGAGTGAAATGCAGTTGCATAATCTCTCACAGTGGAAGCACATCAAGCTGCAGTGCTTAATCTAAGATTTTTTGAGGATTGTGACACAGTAATACAAGCAATTTTGAGTTTTTTGTTTGAGGAGGTTACAGTCTTACACAACATAGCAGCGAATTTAGGAGCTCAGCGATGCGATCTTCCCCAAAAATATAATATTTCTACAAGCTACGTCATGTGTCATGAGTAGAAGAAATGTTGTATTTATTCACTGAATCCCTTACATAAAATAACTCTGCAACCCAGCTGGGCACAGCATGAATGTCAAGCCCTGGATTTCATTGTGCTCATGACATTTTAAAAATAAGCATTTAAAAGGCTAAATTATGGCATTTTTTGTTAGCCTTGGGACCATAAACTTTAAGTCTGATGAAAAATCACGAACACTGTTATTTTCACTAACAGCAGCTAGATTCCACACACCTTAGATATTTAGCTTATTACCTACTTGTAGCATTATTTTCAAACCCAGCATTATTTGACAACCATGTGCATGGTCCATCCATGGTGTGTTTATTACCCCACAGGAAACAGGGTAACATTAACGGCTCTGCCATGCTCCTTACTGCATTTACAGATGTTTGCATCCTAGCAACTCTAGACGGCGTTTCCCAAGATAGCATTACACTCTCAGAGTCATTATCGTGCTCATTCTAAAAACATTTACAATTAATGGGTTACAGAGAATCCCACTTTATTTCAGCCTGCTGTTTTCCCCTTAACGTGGCCACTGTGGCTCTGTTGATAATGTCATCGTCATTCTCCACTATTGTTGTATAGCTGCAGGAACCATTATAAATGTCTGGCTTAGTCTGCACTAGGGATCTCCATCAAGGACACCTAGAGTGCTGAAATAAACCAGAATTATAACATGTTGTGTGAAAATAGAAATGTGTGTCTGAGAGTCAAACATGATTCACTCTAACATCAATAAAGAGAACCATGGTTTAGTAGAAGGTCAGTATGTCACTCTAAAATTCTTAGACAAAATCTCTATATATGCATATATATATATATATTTTGTAGGACAAAACAAACACTGTCCAGTTATAAAACTCCAATGCAAGGGCACAAATTTCCACCACCAGACCCGAGACAGCTGCAGGCTTGAGAGTATGACCAGTGTGGCATTACAAACCTTGGCTTGAGGTTGTCTCGGGAGGTCTGTTTGACTGAGGCAGTGTTTAATGATGCTGCCGTGTAATGATGGTTGGCATGAAATTATGCTATTTATATGCAGCGGAAGCATCTACCTTGTGTTTATGGCATAAAATATCAGAGATGCTATTTACATCTAGAATACAAACTGTCCTCCATTAAAAAACAAGTCCATAAATCTATTATTGTGCCAGCAGTTTATTACATTTCATTGGGAACACGCCCTCTAGTGGCCTTAGTATTTATAACATTAACGTGATAAGCAAAGACGGCTGTTCGGAGAATTTGTTTTAAAGCCTCGCCGTTTATAAAAGGAGGAGGTTGGGATTGATGGATGGGTGTCACACCTGTGGATTCAGATGGTTTCCTGCCCGGTGTTTGCTCTTATGACCCTCTGTAGCCATGTAAAAGCTACACCTGGTTATTAGATGCCTAATCTTTCCTTTAGGTGAGTGAGAATATTTTGTAGCCTAAAGTAACAGCAAAAAAAAATAATCAAGAAGAAAAGCTAGATAGATAGAGTACTTCAAGCTATCTTGTAGGACATTGTATCGTATGAAACAACAACTGAATAGAGCAGTTGCACTGTCTGTATTCATCAACACCATAAAGCAAGAATAGTCAGTCTGCCAGTGAAAACTTCAAGCACAGAATTAAAAAGTTACTTTGAAAAGTGGTTAATAGTGTGGGAGGAATGGGTCAAGGCCTGCCTCTCTTCAAAAGAGGAGAAAACACTTCCATGACACACAGACAGTATTTGTGGAGCCGTTAATTACAAAGAATGAAAAGCATTACTTTCTGGCGAAATTAGAGCACAATGACGTCAAGTCAGCTGGGGTTGATTCTTCAAGTCAAAGTTCTTATAAGAGAGGAGAAAAACTGCTGTTGAGCAGTAAAGCTTCATCTTGTCACTTATGAAAATAAAGCCTCCTCATAATAACAAATTCACAAACATTTAGGGGGTTGAAATAAAATCTGTAAATGTGGTTAAAGAAAACAAAGAAATCTTTGGATTTGCAGCCTTTTAATGCTTGCTGTATATTTTTTGTATATACTAAAGAGTAACAGCACACATCAGGAAACAACTTCTAGTACATTATTATTATAATGTTATTATATTATGGTTGTTGCTTTCTCAACTAAAGATTTATTTTTACCTATACAAGGATACAAGTGAGGTGACCATCTTCTTGTTGCTGATTGTTTTGTGTGAAATATCTTGATTTGGGGATCAAGGATCAACGATATCCTTCTTATTCAGTTTTTGACTGTTTGTCCTACATGTTGGTGTAGAGTTTCTGTGTACAGATAGATGCCGCTAGGATCAGCCAAGACAGGGCGAGTCTTAATCTTGTATAGGTGAGGAAGGTCAGTCAGGGTCATACCTGCAATTTGGCCGCAAGCTGTAACTACACCTTGATCCTTGAAGTCGCTTCTTGTTTCTTTTTTAGCTTCAGTGACCTGTACTAGCTGACAAAACTAAATGTAACAACAGATTCAATAAAGGAATAAAAGATTTGCATAAAAAAGTGCTGCTGACATGAAACACACAAAGTTTGCATTAAAAGTATATTCATTGCTGGGCTTTTCTACAGACAATATCCACCTGAAGCTCAATTACAGTGCAGTGGTATATATACTGTGCACAGACTCAGCAGCCATATCCTTTATTATCTCTCATTTGGCGTACACATTCATGTTGCCCTCAGGGTGAATTGCAATAACTCTGGTTGTTTTAAAATGCTCAGTTTTGTAAACAGTAATATGAAAAAATGGAACAAAAATGATAAAATAATTCCCACTAACAGCTCCATTTAAATTGTACTAAATTAAAGTTATACATTGCTGTTATAGCCACTTTATGTGACAGATGGGTGATGACTAGGCACTTAAGTGTTTTACTGTTGATTCACTTGACTGGACCGCTGGACCAAGTTTGTTGTGTTTGTGCCTTGCTATTTATTTGTGCTGTTATTTACAGTAACAGCCAAAGTCTAGGCTCGGGCCTTTATGAGGGAAATACTAAATATTTAATTTGTTATTTAGTAGTAATTAGAAGTTATCTGTGTGCAGCGTACCCATATTGCTAGCATATGCTAGTGGTGATAATTTAGCAATTCACTCTGCCTTTTAGAAACTGGTCACATGATAAAGTAATATGGTTACTTTTGGCTGAAACATAAGAAAGAGATGGTGAAAGTGACAATATTAAACTAGTGTCTTCAGAACAGGACTAACTGTTTAACTATGTCACTGACTTCTACCTCTGAGACGGGCAAGCCATCACCTTCCTCCACAGAATGACAGAACACCACTCAGATTTAGATTAGGCAGTGACAAAGTGTTGAAGTCCCTAAGAAGGATAATTGAGTCCAAAGAAGTCTAGGTGCTCTGAACAGTCACAGAAGTGACTTCTATGTCCTGTGAATTGGACATTGGTCTCCAGGCTCCCTTGACTGGCAAGAAAAGAAAAACAAGAAGCGATTTCAAGGTGCACAACCCATATGGTGCTTCTTGCAGATAGTAGACCTACAGGAGGGAGATGATTTAGTAATTTAAATAAAACCCACTTTTCTAAAGACTCTTGTGTCAGTCTCCATTTTATGATGTGGCTTATGATCCGGGGTATAACAGCGGATTAATCTGTAGCTATATGAACAGCTGTCAGTATGAGTGTGTTAGCATAATAATGTTAGAATTTCACACAATGTGTGTGCTTATCATGGAAATATTCCAGGAACTGCATCCCCGACTCAAAGATAATGTGTGCTCACTTCAGAGAAAATTGCTCTCTTAGCATGTAGGTGAAAATGTTTTCTAGCTTCTGAGTCTCTTTCCATGTTGTTTGACTCACTGCACATGCCCATTATTACCCTATTTCCCGTGTTGGCCCTCGCTGTGAGTCTGCTTTTTTGTCTTTTTAATACTGCAATACTGCAAATGTTCACAGGAACAAACTAGCTGCAGTCAAGAGTGTTATGTCCTGCTCTTTTATAGCATATACCCGTTGTTCCAAAGCATCCTGCAGCCACAAGGCCAATAACATCACCCTAGTCTTTATCTTATTTGAAATATCGCCTCTGTCAGTGCGCCCCAGGGTGGCTGTGGCTACAATGTAGCTTGCCATCACCAGTGTGTGAATGGGTGGATGGCAGGTTGTGTAAAGCGCTTTAGGGTCCTTAGGGACTAGAAAAGCGCTATACAAATACAGGCCATTTACCATTTTACCATATGCCCAATAATTGCTCCTGTCAAGACAGTAAATAGTTATTAAAGAACTAAAAGAAAATCATACAAAAGTTCTCATTGGCAGAGTAATGATTATGCTGAGACAGATTGGCAGACTGAACAAGCACTACCCCTGAGTCTGATGATCCGAACCTGCTGAGAAGAGGCACTGCAGAGGGTGCATTAATTCAAAGGTTGAAAAGCTGCCTTCGAGGGAGGATTTCATCAGTAATGGAAGAAAGGATGCAAATCAAGACCAAGTCCAGTTGTGATGCATTGAGTGTAGCTCGACTGAAATTACCATACTGTAAAAAAGGAGGTTATTTTTCAATATGACAGCAGCAAATTAAAATTTTGCCTTCATCTTCATGAATACTACATAAAAAGGATGGCAAACACTAAATATATGTGAAAATGTCTAGAGGAGAGCTGCTTTCCGGAACAGACACGAAATTTTGTGAAATTCAGCCTGCTAATAAGTCTCACACACTAGACTGTAAACTCATCATAGGCAATAAAAATAAAATGGATGCAACAGTAAACATGCCATGCTGGTATAAATGATGTCTGCAGCAGTAAAGGCCAGTCAGAAACATGCATTATCTGTCTTATTGGGCCAGTAGTGATTAGGCCTATAAAGGTTTCAAATGTCACCCTTTCATTATACTGCCTCCATGGGGGCCCATCACAGCTGCTTGATAAACCAAAGGAACTGCACTTATCACCTGCACATCACTTAAAGCAAGCCTTGAAGGTCACACCTTCTTTGGCTCCTTTTAAAAAGCAAAACTGTGGAAACTTGATGCACGGATGCCAAGGAGGTCATAACGAGCACATATCAGGCTAAAAAAGGTCAATATCAGAGACTTAGATGTTATTGCAGAGCAATGTATAATTCTACAATGTATAAATAAAGGTTCACGACAAACACATCCCTGCTCTTGTATGCTTTCATGCAAACTGTAAGCACAAGCACATGCACACATATAGTAAACACCATCTCCTACCTTATAAAGCCCCACAGTGTGTGTTTTCTTTTTCCTGAGATCCCATGCGAGTACAATATTGGATCTTTGTCTCCACTTTAGCAGGACTGATAGCATCTCTGAGACACTACAAAGGTCTTGCTAATCAAAGCCGCTGCATTATTGGAACATTTCTCACCTATCTGTGAAAAAAAAATCCTTTGTCTGCGTCATTCTCTTTGTTCCTTTTGTCCAGGCTTACGGACTGAGATGGTTCCAAGAATTAAGATCTTTTTTTTTCTTGCTTACTGTATCTGCTTTTGTTGGAGGAGAAAAACAAAGGTTACTCTGACTGCACCTTCTCTCTGTATACACAATCAGCAATAACTATGCTGGTGCTATCTGTATTAACAGCTCAGCTTAGTGGAGGCAGGTTTACGGGAATGAATCTGTCCAGCCATCCATCCATGAATCCATACACTCCAGATAAAATTCATATTTCTTGTTCTAATAGATACAAGTGATGCTTATGTTACAACAGTGGATCTGATTAGAATTTAGATGGAGTGATTAGCGGGACCAGATTAAGATGATGTTCACATGCAACACAGACTTTGTGTCACGGGGAAAAAAATAGTTGGAGTTGGCTCCTTTTACAGTGCTCACTCATTTTCACTTCACTGTCTGTGACTGTGTTACAGTCTACACTACACTCTCCCTATAGGATCTTACCCAAACTCTGCACCCTTTACACTTTTTTGTTGCCTTCTTAGTATAAATGTATGTGCATATAATTGGTAGTGGCTGATAGGGTGGTTGATGTTGCCTCACAGCAAGAGGGTTCAAAGGCTGGCTAGTGTCAATTTTTACTGTATAGAAACACAGAAAATTGCATTCTTTGATTTGCACATAACAGCACAGCATGCCAGTCAGAACTCTAGTCAGTACAGACGAAATGTTCGGTGCTTTGTTTTATAAATTGCACTGACTATACAGTGTAGTGTGTTTTATATATACACGGTCATAAAATTCAAGCCTTCTTCTTGACAATCAAATCAAAACACAAGCAAAACTCTGGAAAAAACTCTTTAAGTGTTTCTTTGCTTGCAGACTTTATCTACTCTTTAGATTTGTTTAAAGATTGAGAAATGTGTATGTCCACATACAGTGGGAATGCAAGAAATGTATTTTACTTTTTATATTTATTTTACTAAATTGGCTAAATTAAGGATCAACAGCTAAATAATTCAAATAGCTGAAAGAAATAGATACAAAAAGTAAATTGATGAAATCAGCCTAAAACTAAAAGTTAAAGATATGTTTTAAAAGACAATTACAAACAAGAACTACTAACGCTACAAAGGTTGTTATTAGATAATTAAATAGTTTGAATACATAATAACCATTATGTGTTCCATAATTAGGGAATACTTTTTTTCCTGCCCAGTGAGGACAATCAGTTATAGGAAGCCCACCTACTTTGTAGCTCAGAGGGAATTAAGACTTTAGGAATACTTTATGTGATAAATGAGATTAGTCAGTTCTTGTCACTGCAGAGCTGAGACTGATCTCTGAAATCTGCTGCTTGACATTTTCTGGAAGGAATACGATCCAATCTTTTCTCATGCCTCTTATAAATTGAGTAATGCAATGTCTTACATACTGAAACCCAGTTTGGTTTGAATTTAATAATGAATCAGAATGAATAGAATCTGTGACCATTTACCTCATACTCTGCAGTAAGTATGGATAATTCATCCTGTCTGAATAAGACTGCTTTTTCATCTATAGAGCCAAAGATCTGCCAGTCATAACTGCTCTGTACAAATCATCTGCTTCTGGCTTAGCTTTGATGTGCTGCATCCTTCTTCATACACTCTGGTCAGGCTCAGTTTTTAAAAAAATATTTTTTAAAGTACATTTTGAAGAAATGACTTTTTCCTACTTACACTGTAATGTTACAATGCTCTTGTACAATAGCTCTTGCTGAATAAAATACTGTATAATCTTGGGTCAGGCTGCATTTGGGTCCGTCTTACATCTCAAATTTGGAATGAGTCATACTCATGGAGGAATGAGTCACAAAGATAAGGCTACGTGCTTGACTCTGAACTCATTTTTATGCTATTGCAAATCTCTACTCTGCAGCTTTCACTTGTCCTTGCACCCCTAAAGGGCCCCATAATGCTCATTTTCACCTCCATATTTTTATTCTTGGACTCTTCTGGACTATCTTTGCATGATTCATAATTGTAAAATAATCCGTAGCCATCTTGTTCTGGCCTTGGAGGAGCCCCTCAGTTATTTTTCTATTTGAAAGAAGCTGTTTTAGCTCTCTTCCATTTAACTCAGATTTTTATTAATTGTCTGCTGCTCACAAACAAAAGGATAGGAGGAAGGAGAGACTTCTGCTCACAGCCATCGTATGTCCACAAACTAAGAATGTCTGCTTTCACTGACATTTTACAGAAGGTAAAATGGCTAAAATGAGTGTTAAGAACAGTGTGATGCCTGAGAGTACACTACCAGTCAAAGTTTGGGCACACCTTCTCATTTAATGGTTTGTCTTTATTTCGTGACTATTTCCATTGTAGATTCTCACTGAAGGCAAAACTATGAATGAACAAATATGGAATTATGTAGTAAAGAGAACTGGGACCAACAAGAGCACTTGCTGGTCCTTTTACCTTCACTCTGCTGTCCATCTCATCCCAAACTATCTCGATTGGGTTTAGGCCAGGTGACTGTGGAGGCCAGGCCATCAGGCACAGCACTCCATCACTCTCCTTCTTGGTCAAATAGTCCTTATACAGCCTAAAATATAAAATATAAGACATATTCAGAGTTAATTATCAATTTTGTCTTTCCTATATAATTCCATATATCTTACTTGATATATTCGATATCTTCAGCATGTACCTACAATGTATAAAGTAGTAAAAATAAAGAAAAACCATTAAATGAGAAGGTGTGTCTAAACTTTGACTGGTAGTGTATATATAAACACCTCATGTCGATATCAACTTGGAACATCAGCAACATTAACAGTGAACCTGACACATTGGAAACCTCAAATTGAGGTGAGGCGTTCGTCTTCTTTGTCTTGAACAAAAATCTGTATGTGGCTGATGGATTGAAGAAACCATTAGAAATAAATAAAGCTGAATTACATCTGAAAGCGGGTCTGTTTTGAGCTGCCATGTGTTATCATGTATTTGTTTAAGTGATAAAACACGTGCACTGTTTTTTGTTGGCTTTGGAAAGAAGTTAAAGAGGTGGCAGTGATCGAGGGCTGCGTTGGCGGTTCTACAGAAAAAAGAATAGCTTAGAGCAGCTCACTGAAAAAGTGTAAGAAATTAATATGAACTAGTTCATTTTGGGAACTGTGAATGTGAACAAATTAATTTCCATCTAATTCTTTTGAACTGAACTTTGATCTGGCTCCCTCAAAGCGTGAACTTGTACAACACCGACAGCATTCACACAGTAAGTTTCCCCAAAATAAGTAGAAGCATTGATATTTTACTCAAATCTATATATATTTTGAGGCCAATTTTGTGTTCCTGTGAGGGGCTAGAATAAAACACTCAGAGGTGGAGGAATAGAAATAATGAAAGTAAAACCAGTAATGATGGTATGAGTCAAAGTTTTGAAGCTTCCTGGTAAGAAATCCTGCTTGAAAGCTTTGCTGCTTTTAGATATGATGAAGTAAATTTCCTTATACAGATCAATTCTTCTTTCATATTTGTTTCTGGCATGAAAAACTACGAATCCCCTGAAAACTCAAGAAAAGAATTTATTTGTAAAAATGTTTAGTTAAAAAAACAAAAAAAACTGGCTGATGCATTGGAATGGAAACTGATCTGAGCAAATGAATCATTGCAAACATGAAACTGGTGGTTTGAAAGTCACTCATGCTTCCACTCCACTGAAGAGATAAAAATAAATCTGATCTCTGTGGGGAAATGACAGCATTGTAATTATACTTTGCATTTGATTGTTTTTGCATTGTTTCAGGTTTGACTGGTGTGCTTTTTAATCAGGTCATCTCATCACACCATGTTCCTCTACAATGGTTTTAATGGCACTTGACTGGTGAATTAGTCCCAGCAATGCCAGCTCGGGAGTAGATGTAAATGCAAATTATTTTTACTTATTTGTTTTTCTGGTTACAGTTTGTGTTGCATTTCTCAGATTTTAATGTAAGAAAAGACACATTTTAAACCTTTTTGAAGGCACATATTCCCGTTGAATAACAATATGAACAATATGAACATTACTCTGAGCACTTGGGCTGGAAGAGGAGGAAAGCTTCTCTCTCAGACGGAAGCTCTCAAAGTAATTGCAGCACCACGGACAGTGACGGGAGTCTTCTGTCTGACGCAGAAGACTCTGCTTTGTGTTTTCATCCTAAGTGCCTGGCTTCCATTTCTCCAACCCTTCTACAGAACAGTGGATCAAGGACACATCACCAGATGTTGTGTCAAAGCCTTGAAAACATGTTCGAGGTGCAACTCAGTCCTCATCAGTAGCTACAATGCCTTATTTCCCCACAAAAAAGCGCAGAAAATAATTTTGCCTTTCGTGATTCTCTGTCATCTTATCATCTACTGTAGTCATTTCTTTTTTATATCTTCATAAATTTGTAGCAGTGATGTTTTGTCTCCTTCCAACATGATGTAAAGGTTTAAAAACATTATTTTTTCAATTTTATTGCCTAACAGTTGATTAACTGATATGACTTTTATACATAAATGCAACAGCTGGCTTATGAATAAACATGAGTAAACAGTGGCTCACCCACTATCTTTCCACACACACAGACACAATGCACATGAACCCCCATGTTATACAGTTATGTTGAACATACTGCAACAATGACGACACAGTGCTCTGCTGTAAACAGATTGGCCCTCCGTAACAGTTTCATCATCAGCTATTGCTTTGGGCTAATTCCTCTGCCCAAACCAATAATCATCATTTTCCCAGGGTTATGGATAATTTGCATTCATAAGAAGTTGGGGTAACATAAGATTGGACTTATTACTGCATATTGACTTAATGAGCATAGAGGCAATCATAAAATGCAAATAGCTATTGTCTGTTTTACCTGGATAAAGTATACCATAGTAATAAAAAAGCTGAATATATTACCAAAGGACCACTGTTGCCTTCACCCTCCTCATCTTCTTTAGCTCCTCGGTCAGCCTGTGGGATTTCACAAGCTTCTTCCTGATGTTGTTATTACTTGGTATAGCTACATCTATCACTATAGCCTTCTTCCTTTACTCGCCTACCACTACTAAGGTTGCTTAACCAGTTTGTCCTTCTGTATCTGGAAGACTAATGCGATCTTAGGTTGGTCATTCTCCACCACAAAATAGGCATATCCTATTTTGACCTTGGGACTTTCAGTCGATACTTGCCACAGATGCTCCTTTGTACTATGCCAGCCATTTTGCCCTACCTGTTAGCATCTGCTGTTATGCACTGGACCATCTCAGGGGCATTCTCAATATCAATTTCTTTTGTCTGCCAGCAGTAAATACTGTGCAGGGGCCTATTCTTCCATGATGGTTCATCTTCTGGCTACTCTTCTTTCTCAGGTTTCTTCTGCCTGAGGTATTCACTATATTCACTATATTCACAGGACATGTCATCCCTGATAGTGGTTCTCATTCTCACTCACTACCGAGGTAATCACCTCACTCCTTTCACTTCCTTTTTTTCCTGTCCTTTCAAATAACAATTAAGTCTGAGCAGGAAATAAAACCAATAATATAAAGACTAAAATTCATCACTTAAATAACAAAGAGTTCCACATGGGAACCATAACTCAATAATATCACAACAACCAAAATGCACAATGTACAGGAATGATAAAATCAAAACAGGAATCAGAAAATTTCCATAAAGAAACACAAGGATCTCCCAGGAACATGAGAAAAAGAGTAATGTCACACTGTGTGACAAGTTGGAAGCACAATACTTTATTTTTAGTTAATGTAATTTTATGTTAGTTACAGTATGACATTTATTGGATATAAACCCATAAAAAGTTATTATATTACGTGGATTTTATGACTGCGAGTGGGACCCCAGAGATATGCAAAAATTTGGTCCTGTGTTATTCTTGTAAGATGACAGCATTTCTGCTGACTCCAAAGGCTACCAATGCAAATGCGTCATGGTTGCAGGCTAATGCAAAGAAGAAAGGGAAAAACTGCATAAAGTCTTAGATGAACTAGGAAAACATATTGAATGGATAAAGCAAAGAAGCTTATGTTTGCTAAAGAAAGAGGAGAAAAAGCATAAAACCTCCCTGGTACACTGAATAAAGAAAAACACGTCATAACAAAAATAAATAAAAAATCAAAATAAACCTTAAAAGTTGACTTTTTGCATATTGAATGCCAGATGAGGTAAAGTCTACCACCTGAAGCAGGTGAGAGCAACTGTGCGACCTCACTTTGTTTTACACAATTTCAGATATCAGCTTTTAGGAGCAGTTTTAATAATAGTGAAAGAGGAGGGGGAGAAGAAGACAACATTGCAAACTTTGCACACTGCAAAATATTCAAAAGAGGCTTTGCAAATGTTTTGAGGTTGGAAATGTGTTTGTTAGATCACAAAATGTGTTTTTCTTGCACATTACAATTCACAGGTAATTCATAGCCAAGTGTTGGCTGGCCTAATGCTTTCTTTCTTCACCCAACAACACATAAACTCAAAAACTAATCTTCCAAAAACTGTATTAAGTTAAAGAGGAAACTGTTGCATAGTCATTACACGTGTTTTGGTGATTTGGGGGTTATGTTACTGAGTTTGAGCTGAGGTGCTAGGAAAGCTCGGCTCACCAGAACTAATCCCACGTTGGATGATTCCCAGTTAATACAGACTTACAGTTTTTTTTTTTTTTTAGAACTCAGGACCTTGGACACAGTTTATTCAGTGAAGATTGAATCTTAAAGAATCATTGATTTGTTCATGAGGCAGGCTGACACTGACCTTAAACCTCTGATCACTGACTGGGATCAACAGTGCTCATCATTTATTTATTTATTTATTTATTTTTGCTCATCATTTATGCCATGGCATACTGCTTGTGCTGCACTGTGCTGCATTCCCCCCCCTGCCATTTTACTTTGGGCAGATTACTGCTTCTTCTTGGCTGTTCAACAATATAGAATCAAAATAAAGGTTTTCGTGTTGCTCAAAAATTGGAGCCTCTTTTTCACGAGATAAAGTAAGTGCTAAAAGATAAAACTGGTCGTCCTCGTACTCTGTACAGTCATTAACACCCATGAAAACCACCAACAGAATGATGTTAAACTTCAAATGATTGCTATACTACATCAAAGACCTCTGTGTCATGGAGCTTCATTTGCAATAATGTGTAGTTACTTTCCTCGTGCTTCTATCCCCTAAAAGGAATCACCCTAAGCAGCTCTCACCAGGCTCTTATACCAAGGCTGCTGGCCTTCCAGGAACCTGAAACTGTCAACTGATAAAGTCTTAAAAACTGACATCATGAAACCACAAAACCTAAATCCTGTTACAGAGGCTGAGTGGTCTGGTTTTAAGTTCCTTTTGGAGCTTGTTGCTTCCAGACAGGTAAAAAGATTTAGATTGGGATAAGCCTCTTTAAAAAAAAATCGTTTCTTTTATCTCTTGATTCTTGGTAATTTGGAAGGCACCTTCCAAGCATAGTCACACTTTCTTTCGCTTTCATGGGAAAACACATCATTCTAAAGATTGTGACTGCCAGTTCTCCAAATCTGATCAGCAGCTGTAGTATGCATTTGCACACTGGCACATTTCCTGACAGGACTTTAATCAGGCAGTGATGAAGGAAACGCTTGATGAAGTGTCACTTGGCTGTGATTTGATTTGTTTTCTCTTGAAACATAAGGAAGGGGGAAGCCTCTTACTGCATTTAATTTGTTTTTCCACCACGTCTATGGCAGCCATGACAAGAGGCATTATTATTTCACTTTTTATGTCTTACTTTATGAAAGCTAAACATACCTGTCTCATTG
Source organism: Simochromis diagramma (assembly GCF_900408965.1). NCBI lineage: Eukaryota > Metazoa > Chordata > Actinopteri > Cichliformes > Cichlidae > Simochromis > Simochromis diagramma. The sequence continues at coordinate 2,348,999 of NW_024387200.1, read as the reverse complement.
TCTATGAACTTGAGATGTCTTGAACTGCTTAAGAAATATTCACCAGCACTTTTGATAAAAACTCAAGAATTCATACAGCTGACATTTTGTGCAAACATGAAATAGAGAACAAGAAGAATTTTACTTTTTTTTTTTTTTTTTTACCTGGAATTGCCCTGATTATTTTAGGTTTTACACTGTACCACACCTTCCACTTAAGATTCAAACATCATCCTGTTGCTGACATAAATAAATTGGTATATACCATTAATGGTTCACAAAGAGAGACACCTGCAAGATTGAAATTACATTTTTTTTTTTTAGATTTAAAGAGGTTCATGATCTTACTGACTCACTTTTATACCACCCCAAAAACAAACAAACAAACAAACAAACAAACAAACAAACAAACAAACAAACAAATCAATAAAAAACAAAAAACCAACATGCTTTAAAATAAAAGTGAGAAATAACTCTGTTTTAAAACACTGGTGATATGTTCTAACAATCTAATGCATTAACATGATGTGGCATGTGCCTAAAGCAGTTTTTTATTTATATAGAAATCAGCAATATTACCTATGATTTTATCTGGCTTGTAACATTTTTTGTCTCTGTTTTTGGCTGTTAAAAGCACTTTGTCTTATTTACATGACCAGACAACAACACATAATCAAGTGCCCCTGCTGGGCACCATTAATGGTGCCCAGCAGGGGACTCCATTGTACTCCAGGGGGACTTCAGTACACATGTGGGTAATGACAGTGTGGCCTGGAGGTGTGTGATTCGGAGGAATGGCCTGCCAGATCTCAACTAGAGTGGTGTTTAGTTATTGCCTAACAATGATTTGTCCATAACAAACACTATGTTCAAACATAAGAATATCCACAAGTGCGCGTGGCACCAGGATGCCCTAAATCGCAGGCTGATCAGTTTTGTAATTATTTCAGACTTGTGGCCATATGTCTTGGGTGAAGAGAGGAGAAGAACTTTTCAAATGACCACCACCTGGTGGTGAATTGAATCAGCTGACAAGGGAGGATGCTAGGCAGACCTGGCACACCCAGCTGTACATTGAGGGTGTGTTGGGAGGGTCTAGCAGAGGCCCTGTGTAACACAAGCGAGTTAGTGGAGCCTAGCACAGCACACACACTGCTTGTGTTATAGGGTAGTGATGTTTATTTACAGTGAAAAACAGTACCATTCTCATGCTCTACGCTCTTGGCAGTTTTCCAGTTGACGAGTCTCCAGCTCAGCTCTCCAGGTCCGGAGATGACTGTATGGGAAAGAGTTGTTGATTAAAGGTTAAGAAGCGAGATAATGACGAGTGAGCAACATTATGGCTTCATGCTGAAAATTAAATTACTCCAGTGTTGTTGGAGAAATATAGAGAAGGTCAGAAGGAATTTCACTGAGTCTTAGTGGCTCTAGAGAAAACATATGACTGGGTGCCAAGACAGGAGCTGTGGGGCTGTAGGATGAAGTCATGAGTGACAGAGAAGTATGTGTGGGTGGTAAAGACATGTATGAGGACAGTGAGACAATAGTGAGGTATATAGTTGGAGTGACAGGTGGGTTCAAGGTAGGAGTGAGGTTAAATCAAGGTTCTGCCATGAGCCCCTTCTTGTTTGCAGTGGTGATGGACAGGTTGACAGATGAGGTGAGGCAGGAGTCTCTGTGGACTATCATCTTTGCAGACTGCTTTGTGATTGCTAGTGAAAACAGGGATGTAGGAGTATGCTATGGAGGAAATCAGAAGCAAGACAGAACACATGTGTGGCTGAAAAGGAGGCGGGCATGGAGATGCAAGGAGTAAAGGGAATGAAGGTGGATGGATTTAAATACCTGTGGTCAACCATCCAAACAAACAGAGTGTATAACGAAGTGCAGGCAGAGTGGAAATAAATTCCAGAAGTGCTTTATAATAGAAAGGTAGCAGCAAGTGTTAGAAGGGAAGATTTTTTAAAATGGCCTGCTATGAGACCTGCTCTGATGTATGGTTTGGAGATGGTGGCACTGACACCAAAAGACAGGAGACAGAGCCAGAGGTAGTAGAGCTGAAAACGCTAAGATCTTTAGTGCGACTGACCAGAATGGGGTCAGGATTAGAAATGAGGAGGGATAGCTCAGGTTGAGCAGTTTGGAGACAAAGTTAGAGAGGCAAGCCTGTGATGGTTTGGACACGTGCAGAGGAGGGATAATGGATGTACTGGACAAAGGATGTTAAAGGTGGAGCTCCCAGGCAGGAGTAAAGGAGGAAGACGACAGAGGAGATTAGTGAATTTAGTGAAGGAGGACATGCCTCTGCTCTGTTGGTGTGTGGTTAGTATTAAGCTGAATGAATACATCTGTATGGTACCTGAATATAATATTATTCTTGCCATGTATGTAATGTAGACCATCAGTATTGTCTTTGTCATTATCTGTAATTTTCTGTTTATAAATTGTACCACAGCTGTATGTTTAGCATATTTAAAACAACATAATATCTAAAGTAATGTGAGTGAGGTCACTTATACAATTGTCATTCATTGGCTCTGCCTTGGCTTTACTATTTGATGTAGTCTCACTAGTCTCATCAGCCTTTCAGCAAATAGCTCTGTTAACTTGGTTTCACACTACCAGTGTGGCACTAAACTCCAGAACGACAAGGTTAACGTTTTGCTGATGACCATAATGGAGCATTAAGCACCAGAAGAACCAGAGGAGCTTTAAGAGTTGATGAAGACCGAAACAGACCTAAAGACTGTGTTTGTTCTACGTTATTATGAAGAAAAACAAGACAAAACTGATAATAGTCACCAGAGATATTTCCATTTGTCCACATGGTGGGAATTTGTGTATCATGCAACTTACTGAACCGATGTGAGGGACAGTAAATTCAATTAAAAATGTAAAAATCTTAAATTAAAAAAAATTCAAATATATCTCTATAATGTATCTCCATACAGGACAATTGTCTCTGCCGCAACCTATGAGATGGGTGTACTTTGCATTCAAATCTGCCTACAGTGCAGCCTTTCGTCAAACCACACCACGAGCAGTTGTGACAGGTGATAAGTGTATCAGCTCTCCCCTTCTCTCTCTTAGCATTTGATGGAGTGAAGTTCAGCGCACTAGCGGGTAATATACAACACAATGACCATGTTTCTGAAATGTTTGTGTCAGACACTTTCCTCACCTAGCATCACATCAGTAATGGCCGCGTCACGTCACAGAGTGGTTTGGGGAGGCTGGGAGCAGGTGAGGAGCAGCAGAGGGTGTAAATGGAGCTCTAATGTGGACTATAAGGAACAGGAGAGGTGTTTCTCTTCTGAATCATTGCACAGCTTTTTTTCCCCCATTTTGTTACTTTGCTGTTATTATTTTAAAGTTTGTGGCTCATGCGAGACTGCCCACACTGCTGGTGTCAGCAAGCTATGGAGCAGAATGGAAATGTCCTACTTAATCCATTATGTGCAGTGGCCTTGTTATTTTTCTTTTCTCTCTTCTGTTGCTGTGACTGCTTTGTTTTGCGTGAGGTATGTTGTTTATTTCTTTAAGAAAAAAAGAAAGAAAAAAAAAAACATGTCGATACCAACTAAAACCCATAACCTGTATGTAAAAGATGGTAAAATTTGGTCAAGGTATTTTTGGTCAATTATAGATCTTTTGTACAGGGCTGTAAATATGCGTGTCCTCCTTATTTCTTTTTGCATTTTATGCAAAGACTGTGTAAAAGATGCATCTGCTCTGAGAAGTAAAGATAACATTCAGTTTCACCAACATTGTAATGGCAAAAACTCTCGGCTCGAGTCTTCAAGATGGGTCATCACAGAGTCTACATCAAATTTTATAACCATGACATTATACTACAAAAAATGCGATTAAATTAGCTATGATTGCTTACATCATTTGGAACAGTCACTCAAAGCTAGACTGAGCACACAGTGTTTTTCATATGCTTTTAATGGCAGACTTGGGTGTCACAGCAATGCCATATGTGACACAGATAATAAGCAGAGGCAGAAGATGACCCAAAATGACTGACAGCATATAAAATGATTACCCTCAGAAGTTGTTTTTGTGTCAAAACTGCAAGAATTGGAAAAGCAATGAGTGGAAAATATTAGCTGCATATTAGTGTGTAACTGGCTATTAGTGCCATCATGCTGGTCAGTGCCATGGCCTTTATGAAGGTGTTGGATGCTTTTGCACTGAACTTGCAGTAATAAATGTTTGTGGTAAGGTGACACCCCTCCGAGTCACAGTGTGTTCACAACTTTTTAATGAATATTCCAAATGTTTGTCAGGCACTGCAGTTGGCATGCGTTCAGAGTTTTAGTTTGGGAAGCAGTGACAGCTGATAGCAGAGGAGACAGATGACCTGCATCACATTATATCTCTTGTGATCCTTTATGGCCAATCAATAATACTGATTAAATTCTGTATTGTATAACTATTTTTTTAAAAGCAAGTCTCTGGCTGATGAAATGGCAGGTCACTGCTCATATGAATTCTTGCATTATTGCAGCATCTGGTTTATTTTCTACTATATCCTCAGAATAACAGTGCGCTTAACTTGCTACTGTAATTCTTTTTATGCTAATGTTAAATGTGTCAATGTGTGTACCTTAAGATAAATTTTTTGTTGTTTGTGTTTAAACTGTCATTGCATGAAGTATGCTTCGTGCTCCCAAAGACATCCATCAATGATAATGTGTGTTCTTTTTTTCAGAGACTCTTAGAGAAAAGATAAACAACAACAATGAAAGTTACAATGCTACTATGGAGGAGAGGACCCGCATGCATGAAACTCAAGAGGAAATTAAACAAACAAAAAACCCTTTAACCTTCTAGGACCTGGCGTCCACATATGTGGACATCACATTTTGGGTTATTTAGACCAAAATACTCAATTTTGCTCCACAAGGGCCTGGTATCCACTTACGAGTACATTATACTGCCACTGGTCTATTGAAATTTTAAACAAATATCCTCATATGTGGCTCTCATTTTTCTTAGAAACAAAAAATCAGGTAAAAAAAATCTGGTAATTCTTTGTTTTTACATTCATCGGGCCCCAATATGCCCAAATATCAAAGAAAAATTAAAAATGCATGCAGTGGAAGAGTTCGGGTCTTAGGAAGTTAATGTTTGCTTTTGAAAACCAGAAATACACAAATTCCAAGCCTGAAACAAAAATGTGGTCACTTGATGAGAAACAGGTGAGGAAGAAGGCACAATCAGGAGGTAAAACAAGACACAAGAGAAAAGCAAAGTAAGATAGACAAAAACATGATACAGAGACAAGCACATAGATGAGACAAAGGGGTCACAGACAAGAAAACAGTGGGGAGGCAGGATATTAAAATATCACCAGAAGTCAGGAACATTACCAACCTTTGGACTATTACACATAAGTGTATATCTCTAAAGCTATAGTGCAGGTTACAGTACTAGCAAACAAAGATGTCGTTCTAATCCAAAACTTTTTTTTCCAGTTAGACACCAATGAGAAACATTTTGGGCTGTTAATCTTTTATCCTACTTTTCCAGAGGGTCAGAACAGTGATCAGGGGCTGATTGCTTGTTGGGAAGATAGATCATTGGATTAAATCACCCATCCTTTTTTTATCTGCTTATCCATCTTTGGGTAACGGCCGGTCATACTTTATATGGTGGCCCTATATGGAGCGGAATGCTGGTCAGCCACCAAGAAACACGAGCAGATCCTCAATGCTATGGAGATGAAGATGCTCAGGTGGATGGTGGGCTTAACCTGTATGGATCGCGTGACGAGTGAAGGTGTTCGAAAATGACTCCGAGTTACCCCAGTCGAAAGTAGTCGATGTCAAGAACACCCCTCCAACTAGACCCTGCAGGCTGCCGACCATGAGAATCAGAATCAGAATCAGAATGGGGTTTATTGCCAGATGTTGAGGTTTACAACATTAGGAAATTGCTGCGGTGCTTCAGTGCAAACAATAAGAATTAAAGTGCTATGTAGAAAGAAAGATATGTGCATGAGATATACATGAGATATATACATGAGAATAAGACTTATGAGTGCTACGTAGAAAGATATATACATGAGTGCAGGTGGTGATCGGTGCCAAACATGAAATGATGCAGTGACACAGCGTAGGGTCATGTGTTAGTGGCGGGGACAGTCATGTGGTTATTGGAAGGCCAAAGAAGCAGTGGATGGATGCAGTCACTGGAGAAATGCGTGCAGTGGATCTAGCCCCAGAGGACTCCCAAGACCTATCCAAATGGAGAACATAGTGCCATGCAGCGGACCTCGTGCTGGGAGGATGCTAGGAAAAAGAGAGATCCCTCTTTGGGTACAGAGAATTTATGTTAAAATTTAAATTGTGGTGGGAAAATGGAAACCAGCAAAAATTTTGAATTAATGACAAGAAACTGTGAAATTTCATTGAAATGAAGTTGGAAATATCAAAAATCCTCATTGCACTGAAAAAAAGACTCATTGAATCGTGGATAGTTTTGCTGGACCCAAGAAAGAAGTGAAGAAAAACCCAGAAAAGTACTAAATATATCTCAGAACAACAGCACCCTGTGTAGTAGGTTAGCTATAAGGCTGGCTTTCTTCTAGCTTTATCTACTTGTCAAAAGATCTCATGAAAACACAATGAATTTCACCCCACTGAGAAATATTTCCTGTGAAGCCAAAGCCTTGGTGTCTATAAACTACAAAAACACACCATGATTCGTGAGTTGAGAAGAAAAAAAGAGAACGGCAAGCTCTTTTATCGTTAAGAGGAATATGCAATCACATAGTATTATCGCATTAAAAAGCAATCACAACAGAAGAAAACAGGAAGATAAAAAGAGCTTAATTACTTGGGATAATCCACTGATGAAGACAAGCAATCAGACTTCAATGGGAATATTGAAAAGTAAATGAAAGAAGAAGAAGAAAGGAAATAAAAAGAAATTTAAAATATCCAAAAAGAGCTGCTAATAACACTGGAACTGTCATGGCCCCTCTATGCTCCCAGTGCTGCTAGCTTATATTTTACCTGCTCCTTTTCTCCTCTCTGTATGTGGATGCTTTTCATGATGCTACGTCCTCTCTTCTCCAGTGATCTGAACTCGTTCCCTCTCCACCAGCATGAAGTAACCTCTAATGCTTCAGTTACACCTTGAGGAGTAGTGAGGAGAAAAAAAACAAATGCATCTACAAGGAAATGTATTTTCACAGCACATAATTTGTAGTGTTGTGCCTAGGGATCAACAGATTTATAGCATGTCAAAGTTACATCTGGAGATGCAACATCACATACTCTCACCCTTTAGCCCATGAATCAAATTATAATATGTAGGGTAATTTTATTGCAGTGTGTTGTAGAATTATGTAAAGCTCCATTAAAAAAAATATATAAGCATGAAACATGCATACTGCGTTGTGTTGTGTAATACTGTACAGGTAATACTATAGTGTAATTCATTTTGAATCAATTTAGAATCTTAAATAAATAAATACCTCTTGTATTTCATAGATCTATAAGATAAAACTGTAGATATTTGTGTCATACCGGCTGAGGTAACTGACTTCCTTTAAAACTGATACTGTGAAACCAAGGATATTTCATCTGGAAGCTTTGGTTCCTATTTCTTCCATCTACAGATGCAAGGAAAAGATGCAAGTAAAGGAAGCGAGGAAACACACTAGCTTTCTTTGTGATGATCCCTGGAGGCACAGACACTCTGGTTCCCTCCAGATACTTTGCTGGCACACACCTTCAGCTCTCTGCAGCTCCAACACAGCTTGTTGTGTCAGCTGTTGAGTTAGATAAATGTGTTCAGACTCCCCTCTTGTGTTTTTTGCACTTGTTTTGATCCTCAGTGTGCCAGCTAGCTTTCTCTGTGCTTTAGACTCCTCGTGTGTGCTGGCCAGCTCCCCGTTACCGCTACTCACCTGCAGACCGAACTTCTAGCTTTCTAGCTAATCCCTTCCTGCCATTCTCCGCTGTCATTTCAACCATCAGTCACCTCTCACATCTCTGCTTGTCAAAGATACTCCGGTGCACATTCAATCCTTGTGTAAGAATAAATCCTTTAAACTTAGTGTCTGTGTTTGTTATATTGCGTTTAAGTCCGCAAGTTCTTGATCAAATATTAACAAGGTTGAGTTTGAAAAAAAAAAAAAAAAAAGAGGGATCACTGCTAATATGTTCAAAAACTCAATGACAAATACCAGGCTAACAGACGATATGACCTTCCTTTGCTCTGACACCAGCCCCTGTTACACGTGACTACACGTGTGACAGCTACAGGTGTTACTATAATACAGGGCTCATTCAATACAAGGTATAATATGAAAATAATTTCTGATTAAATTAAAGAAAGTTTTAAAAAAAACCTTAACCGACAAACTTGATCCTGATACTAAAAAAATATTAAAAACCTGTGAAAAAAAAAAGACATAAAAGTCTTCACTTTAAAGATCAAACTGGATTTCGTTTTCAACACACACGCACCAACATACTCACGAGCCAGTGACACGGTTTAATAAACCAGCCTGTCACCTGCAAAATTGATCACTGAGACCTCCTTCCTTTGTTTTGTTTGGTATTAAAGAGTATGACAGCTGTCCCATGGGTACTTGGTATTCAGTCAAGCTGTGGGAATTGAAATGGCAATTTCACCTCTGTCCCAAAAAAATTGAGCTGTTTGTCACTACAAAACAATAAAGCTGCCAAAGAAGAAAAGCAGGTTCCCACCTCTTCTTCCCCTCTGTAATTATATATATATATTTTTAACTCCCCGAGAACAGAAAAACATTACTTATGTGTTTAATTTTCATAGAGATCAATTTCCTGCCCATCGCTCTGAAATTTAAAACCTCCTCTATGGCATACATTATGCACCAAAGACAAAAAAAACCCAAGAAAGTTCTGACTTTTATTTTGTGAAATTTATGGCAATGGCAGGTCTCGTAACAGTTTCTTAAATAGGCTCATTAAAAACACAGTGTCTGCTAAGCGTTTCATTTTTTAAGTCAAATTCTTTCAACAAAAGCAGCACAGACAACACAGGCCATTTCTAAATCTTTTCCCTCGAAGAGTCCTTATGAAAGCCGAGTAATCATACTCCCTTTTAAGATTTTCTGTTTTTTTTTTTTTTTTTTTTCAAACCATTTGTACATATCTTAAGGACAAAATCATTAAATACAGCTAAGCAGTTGATTTCCCTGGCTGCACAGTTTAAATACCCCATGGTACCTTTATGTAGGCGGCTGTGTTGATTGAGCCCATTGAGCCCTCGCCTGAAGTTCACCCTTAAGAAAGAGAGAAAAATCTCTTTTTACACTCTTGTCTCATTTGCACACCAAAGCACTCTTAATTTCCACAGATGAAAAGGAGGTAGCGTCTGAAAAGGTGAAAATGGTTTTCGAGGAAGTTTTTGAGGATTTTCTCAGCTGGTCTCACATTGTGCATCTGAAGGTGGATGAAGATCTTTTAATAGCAGGCAGACAGGAATTTTCAGATCACAAGACTCTTAAAGTGAGATAACTGATTGAGCAGAAGCGAATCATTTTCACTCCTGTGAAAAAACTATTCACACAGACTGCCATCTTGCTTGTTGTCAATATAATCCTTTTTGTTATAGAGAAAAAGGACCTATTATTCTACGCTTGCTTTTTGTTTTTTTTGAGACAAGAAAGAATATGTGTGCAAGTTTGGTGGCAATCATAACCAGCGGGCAGCAGTGCACAGCATGCTCTGTACGAAGATGGAACAATAACAAAGGCCAAAAAACAAAACGCCACACCATGAAATTCTAATGAAAGAACAAGTGAGGGAAGAAAATGGTTTCAGATGTGTGTCGAATACAATAAGGTCACATTATGCTTATAGCTACTTGAGTCATCATACAGAAATAGATGCAACAACCCGATCAAATTATCTATAACAGAAAATGACAAGAAGGTACATTGCAAAAGGGAAAAGATGAACACCATCTCACTTAGAATGCAACAGAAAAGGAAAATTTTTTTCTTTTTTCTTATTCGGTATGATTCATCGATGTGATGAATCAAGAAGTGTCATGTTAAGAATATCCTTAGATAACATCCGTGACAAAAGACTTTGCAAGAAGAATTGTGGTGAAAAGGTTTGACTTCAGGATGTGTAATAACACTTAATTTGCAGACCATAGCAGTAAGATAGATTATTTGAAGATGACACGGCCTGTCATACATCCATGCCTGTTATTCATGCATTAATATGATCAAGTATAAAAGACTAACTCCACATTTTGGGAAAGGTGCATATTTACTTTCTTTCCTAGAGTTACTCCTAGAAAGGATGCTGATTACAACTTGGTTCACATCTTTTTATTTGGTCATGGTTACTTTTAACACCTCTGAAGATTGTATTGGATTAAGATGAAAATTAATTAATAAATTGAAATCGATTCAGTTTTACTTATATAGCACCAAATCACAACAACAGTTTCCACAAGGCACTTCATATGGTAAGGTAAAGACCCCAGAATAAAACTGATAAAACCCCACATAACTAACTGGTGTTTGTCACCTGGCTTCATGCATAGATGAAGATGGATGTCATCCTCATAGCAATGAAAATGCTATGCCTTCTAATGATACTGCCTAAGGGAAGGTTGTTATAAATAGAAATGGTCCTAGCTTGGAACCATGTGGAACTCCATAATTAACCTTAGTGTTTGACGTGTGCATGAGGGTTCCCAAATTACATGAACAAATTGGAGTCTACTAGATAGGACCTGCTGTGATTTTGACCCTGTATGGATATGTCCTGCCATGTCTCTTAAGTGCTCCCCTTTTTGGTTTTCTTTCTTATAAAGGTAATAGTGGCTTGTCCCTGTGTTTTAGTTTAATTAGTAATACAAATATTAATAAAATCATTTAATTTACTTTCTCACATGCCCTGGACTTTTTAGGGGAATGTAACAAACCAAAATAGAGCCATTTGACAACCAGAACTGACAACCAGATGGAGTGCTACATCACTATTTTAACATGTACAATATACTTATTCACATGGATTGCTAATTGTTGGCTGTCTGTCTGTATTTAGAAATTAGATGGCAATACTTTGTAAAGCTTTTCAAAATCCGAGCGTGATTGCAGTCAGTCTAAGATTGAGTGTAATTGTTTGAAGATATGTTACCTGTGCAGTTGTCTTGTGATTGTAAGTTGTTGTCCAGTTGAGGGTGTTGCAGACTTCATCTCTGAATGACAAGAAGTTGGTTGTCACAAACTTCTTGCAATCAGAATCAGAATAATTAATCCCTTAATCCATTAATCCCTATGGAAATTATGTGGTTACAGTTGCTCCAAGACAATATGAACAGTAACAGACTGAAATAAATTAAATAATACAATATATTACAAAGTTACAAAATATAATAAATAGCTCTAATATTTACAAATAGCTCAAATATAAATATCCAGAATATTAGATTAATTAATTGATTTTGACTGCAAACTGTAAAACTTTGTTATTTTCACTGTAGAGGATGTGCAAAAAGGGTGAAACTATTGCACTGTGTACTGTGCATTAGATGGAGGAGTTGTACAGGCAGGAATCATTTTCTGTGTTGTCCAATGGTGCATTTGGGTAATCTCAGTCACTCACTGAATGGTGACTGGCCAGCATGTCATGGAGAGAGTGGGAGGTTATTTCACGCATTGTCCTTTTCTTGGACAAGGGAGTCCAGCTCCATCCACACAACATTACTGGCCTCGCCGATCATTTTATTGAGTCTGCTGGCATCTGCCTGCTGCCCCAGCATGCAACAGCACAGAGGATGGCACTGGCCACAGCAGACTCATAGAAAATCCTGAGCACTGTCTGACAGATGTTAAAAGACCTCAGCCACCACACAAAATACAAATGACTCTGGCCCTTCCTGTAGAGTGCAGTGGTGTTATTTAACCCAAGCCAGTTTATTGTCTATGTGTACTCTGAGGTATTTATAGTCCTCCACAATGTCCACATCAGTCCCCTGGATTGAAACAGGGGTTACTGTTTTTTTGGTCCTCCTAAAATCCACAATCAATTATTTGGTCTTTTTCATGTTGAGCTGCAGATGATTCTGCTCACACCACATGACAAAGCAGTCCACCAGGACTCTGTCTTATCACCCTCACTTATGCATCAAACCACCACAGAACCATCAGAAAGCTTCTAAAGATGAAAGGTCTTTGTGCAGTGCCTGAAGACTGGTGCAGTGGGTGAAGAGGAGAGGGGAGAGGACTGTCGCTTGTGATGCCCCTGTGTTACTGATCATCTTGTCAGACACAGTGTGTTGAAGATGCACATACTGTGGTCTTCCTGTCAGGTAATGAACAATCCAGGACACAAGAGAGGCAACCGCTTGTATTGCTGTCAGCTTATTACCCAGGAGGTTTGGCCTGATGATATTCAATGCACTGGAAAATTCTAAAAACATGAGACACGATTGAACAGGTGGATGATGAGGTGGGGCTGGTAAGCAAACTTAAGGGGATCCTTATGTGGCCTGACAATAGGTTGGAGCTGGTCAAGGATGAGTCTTTCCAGGACTTTCACAGGAGGCTATGGTGCAATGTGGAGACAGAGGGAGAGACCCTGGCGTGGCTGTGGATTGCAGGCTGACTACAGGTAAGTTAGTATGGCGGTGAGCATTTATTATAGTGTTGAATCTATTCCCTCTGACTCCGTGTTAGTGCTGATAGCTTAAGCCTCCGCTGTCTTGCTGTGTCCCTCCTTTTCTTTCTCCTCATCTGTCATCCACCTCTGCATCCATGCTGTGTTTTTCTCTAGATTTCAGCCGGTATGTCCATGGGTCTGGCTGACAAGTTGGTTCATAACCTAGAGCAGGGGTCGGCAACCTTTTTGATGATGAGTGCCATCTAAAATTTCCTCAGAAGTCAATGTGCCATATGATTGCAGTAGCAATAAATTTAATAACGCTCTATATCAGGGGTAGGCAACCTTTCTGATGGCGAGTGCCATTTAAAATTTCCTCAGAGGTCAGTGTGCCATATGATTGCAGTAGCAATAAATTTAATAATGCTCTATATTAACAGTTACACACTATATAGAACCACTTTATAGAATTATATTTGTTCGTAGATGTTGGCAGCTATCAACGAATAGTTATCAGCTATTTTGAAACAAAAAAAAAAAGACACTTTTTATCCATAACAGCAAATGAACTGTACAACAGAAAATGCAAATGCTATTTATGGTCTCCTCACAACAATGATAAGAAAAATAAACTGGGCCAATATGGCATGTTTGTTAACACAGGGATACACATGTTAATATGACCTCTAGTCTCCCACTAAGAGACACAGGTCTCCAAGTGTCCAGCATTCAGACGACCTGAGGACACTCTTCGTGTGAGAGAAAATCTGCTCACACAGATATGTAGAGCTAAATACTGTCAATAAGGCCTCTGCAATGTTCTGAAGACAGTTAGTGCCATCCAGCAGGTGAAAATGCAAGCTCCATGAACACGCACAGCTATGGATTCCAGCTGCGTTCGTAGTTCTGCAAACTTTGACCCCCACAGAGTCGAGCTTTTCAGTTCAGTCAGCTGCATTTCGATGTCCTCTGTGTCCAGCCAGTTCATGCGAGAGCTGCTCATTAAGGCTTTCTGGTTTGATAAGAAAAGAAAACATTGGTCCATTCACCTGAAAGTCCCAAAAACGCATTCTGCCTCGAGTCTTCGGATGTATCCGTGTATTTCCACGGTGCTGATGCTGCGCTGAGCGGAAAGTTCCTGAAGCATTTTAAGTGTCGGAATGTGGAAATTTCAACATCGCTTGAAAAAACTACCAGCTAGCAATGTCCCTCTCACCGGTAGGCTAAGTTATTTTTAGCCAATTACAAGTTGAATCTGGTAGTTGGGGTTGTTAGCTAAGATACCGTCATTAGGAATCGGCACAACTAATGTGTCTATGTGAGCTAATTTGCGATGTGCACCGCTGGCCCGGCCATTTATTTTTTAATGCACCTTCTCAGATTAATTCACTGCGTGTCATGCCCAGGGCTGGACTGGGACAAAAACACCCCAAAAAAAACAGCCCGGGCATTTTGACTAAAGACCGGCCCCCCAGGTATTAAAGCCATAAAGCCTTTGAATGAAAACAAATGCTGTTGTGACAGTGATGTACACTGTCTTGTTGGTATATGTATGATTTCTATACATTTTACATCAGACAAAAACTTTGGTTGTAAGATTCAGATATTTATTAAAAGCTAGACATTTTAAAGGAGAATAAGAAAGAAAATTATTTCTTTGTGCCTCCCTTTCCCTGTTAATGCCCTACCTGGCCCCCTGGCAAAACTTTGCTAGACTCACCCCTGCACAGTTACTGTCAGGATCTGGAGACTCGACTGGGAAGTGCTATCAGGCACCTGAGTTCCTTGGTCTCCACCTCTGGGCGGAGCCATCTCCCTGCTGCAGTCCTGCACACCTGAGACTGATTCGGGGCAATCAGGTTGAGGATTTAAGGCCCCCTCAGACTCTCCTTCACTGCCAGTTTGTCAACGACCTCACGTTGGTATTGACTCTACGGCTTTTTACGCTCTTGCCACTTTTTCCATTGTTAACCTTAGTTTCATGTGCTTCAGATTTCCTGGACCTTCGTTGTCATCACCCTCAACCCCAGCTCGCCTTGGATTATCTTCATATTCATGAGGAATACAAGAACCCTCACCTGCCTGCCCTCCAGCCTTACTCACCACCTTGGACACAGTGGAACTCAGGTCTGCCAGCCTTTCCACTACTCCCCTGGACTACCACCGCCTCTCCCTCAAAGCGAGGTTCACGCCGGTCACCAGTAAGCGCTATCAGTCAGTTCCACCTCTGCTAGGATACCCCGCACCTGCCGCCTTCCTAACCCTGTTCTCTTTTCTTCCCAGACGCAACCGCTCCATTCTCGTCGCAACTTGCTAAATCCCCGTTCACCCCCCACTGACCCCCGGCTACTTCGTTAGCAACTCCTTGTCACAAATTCACTTGTTGACTAAATAATAAACACTGCAAAACGTTTGAGCCGTCTCTGTTTGTGGTTATCTGCAATCGAGGCCATTGTGACAGTTACCAGCTCTCAGCTGCTTAGAAAAGATCCTGGTGTTATTTGTCTCTCAGAAACGGTTCATAACTTCCCTTCAACTCATTCATGTCACCTAAAAGGTAAACCTGTTTCTCCATCACCTGTTCAACTCTGATGATTCAGTAAGGACATCTCCTGGTTTCATCTTCATGTTTCCCTCTCACCACATATCCAAACTGACATCATGACCAGCAGCTTTTACAGCTGTGGCTCCAGCAAACATCAGGTGATACTAGAAATTAATATTAAATAAATTCTAACAACAGCTGATCAAGCTTAAACATGCTGCTGTTGTTTAGGGCGACCTCCGCTGGTTTCCTCTTTCTGGCGCAAAGTGAGCGATAAACAAACAAGAGAGAAAAGCTGATCATTGATCATGATTGAAGTAGCAACAGGAGAAGGAGGGGAAGAGAATGAGAGACGACGAAGCAGCTGACAGCGTAAAGACGCAGAATAACTCCAGCTTTGTTTCATTCTAGCTGAAGTACGGGACAATCGCGTTCGTTTTCGGCTCAATACGAAACGTGTAATATTTACTCTGAATATGGGATGGTTGGTAACTCTAATAACTAACCTTATGAATAAAATAAAGTTCACTATCAGTAACATAGCACCCACCCAGCTGTATATAAACTGTCATGCTAGCTAGTACGCAGTACGAGTTAACTGACTGTAAAATGTCAGCACAACGAAAATAAACTACACCTAAACTTGGTTTATATCTGACCCAGATAGACTGCTTATGTTTATACTGTTAACCCCCCCCCCCCCAAACAAAACAAAACAAAAACAAAAACGAACAAAAACAAAACAAAACCCATCGGCCCAAAAAAAAGGAAGAATCACCGTATGCTCGATGGCCAGTCCAGCTATGGTCGTGCCATCAGTTAACCCTTCCTTCCCAACTCGACCCCTGACCTAGAGTAAGCAATGCACTTGGTGTGTAGCTGCTGCACCACAGTCCCATTCCAAAATAAAAGTCACAGTTCTAGGACAACAAGGAAGAAAAACTCACATGTTTGAGACAGAGCTATTAAAACAAACTAACACTAACATTTTTACTAAAGTGTGACTCAGCCAGTACATAGGTATTTTAGGTATTCTTGCCTGAACTGGCTAAATGCAATTGGTGCAACCTCAATGCTTTTGCAATTTGCAACCAATTTTCCACATTTCTAAAACTGTACTGCATAACTATATAAATCACTACTAAGATTTTAGAATCATGGACCCATTGTTTAAACTAGACCTTGGGTAGCTTACTTTTACTATGCCAACCATTCTTTATAATACATTGCTCTTTGACATGTGAACACCGTATGCAACACCATGACAGCTTGAAAAAGGAGGAACTCAGTTTCAAAACTATTTTACAAGGACAGAATTGTGTTCAGCATGTTTTGGGGCTCAAGGATAGAGACAATGTGATGTGGTGAGAAATACTGTTATCGTTTTGTTTCCTTGAAAAAAAATACAAACTCTGAAGGGTACCTTTAGGGTGATTTGAGAGTGAGCTGTATGTGTCACACAGCCATCTCTGTATCTGGTGGAGAATATTCACTACTGAATAATTTAACAAATATATCAGGCTGTCCTTTGATTACGTGTGCCATTAACTGCCTGATTATACATGAACCCCATGAAGAAACATGATTGTTTGCATAAATAATATTTATACAAACCTTCCACTGAGAGACGATTTTTTTTGTTATGCTTCACCAGCACCCCTGAATGACTTCTTGTGGATGCTGTGCACAAAGCACTATTCTTTCTCCCTGCTTGATTACATGTTAATATATTCAAGAAGTTAAAAGTTCTGAGTGCAAAATGATATATTTTCTTTTATCCTGCAACCCCACCACAGTGACTGAGGCAGCACTTTGCTACACCCCCAGAGTAAACGTATTCCTTTGGTCACACTTCGAGTCTCGGAAGCAAAGCAGAGGTTTAAAAGTAGAGCGCAAAAAGGATTCCCAAACATCTCTGACAAACAAACCTATCCCCTCCAGACGTGAACCTCCACCATGCTGTGAACCTTGTTAGAATAAAGACATTGCCAATCCAGCTGCGAACCTGTGATAGATGCTTAGGTAATTCCTAATTTCAGCTCACATTGTGTGACCAACAACTATGGAAAGAAAACAAGCATTCCACGAAACACTGAGGTTCATATTTTACTTTGTTGGTTTTTAGCATCATTCATCGTCTAGAGTTCATGACCTGTGAATGTTTGGCATTAGTGGTTCTGGGTGGTTAGTTCTTAAGGCTATGACAGGATTCAGAAAATAGGGTTAGGGTTAGGGACTGACTGACAGTCAGTCGGGAAAAGAATGAACTAAACTGCAATATAGTCTTCAATGACAGAAATGGTTTAAGAAGTAAACAATTGTTAGATATTTAGGTATAATAATTTAAGCCCCCTGATACAATACGCAACTAAGGCTAACAACTCTGTGATTCAATTACAGCTACTATTAGCATACCAACATGCTTACAATTGCTTTGCTAACATAAGAAAGCCTGTGTTTGTGAAAACACACAACCTGTCTTTCTTTTTTGACCACCAATGGCCAAAAAAGAAAAAGAAAAAATCCCCCAAAAATGTGGCAAAAAATCGGAAGACCACCAAGAACCCCTCACAGAACAGACAAGACAAATGACATGAAAAATGGCAGGAATATCATGACAGAGAGTCAAGAGAGAAGGTGTGAGAGTCGCTACGAGAGGAAGCAGCAACTGTAAGCTGATTATCCACCACACGCTCAGAAGGATACCAGCAGAACCAACCATCTGATGTGGACTCCCATTTAGATCAGCTGATCTGCTGGTAGCTGGCTGAGCTCAACACAGTATGCTGCCTGAAGTAACAATATGTTCAGCCGTTGAAAGCCAGATGTTTTTTCTTCCTTTCTGATACTGTATTTCAGCTGTGCAACCTTTTGAGACCTGAATGCAGATAGGAAAAATACTGTAAGCACCTCAAGTCAAAATGTCTGTGAAGGTTCTCAGTCATCCAGGTCATCGTAGTCAAAGGAGCTTGCAAAGAAAAGCGTCTGGACTTCTTTAAGTTGCTTGAAGACGTTTCACCTCTCATCCGAGAAGCTTCTTCAGTTCTAAGGTCAAATGGTGGAGAGTCCCAGATATAAACCTAGTGGGAGTATCCCCCCACAGAGGGACAAAAGGACCCCCTGATGATCCTCTAATCGCCTGAGCCAAGGTGTGAAACTGGCTGATTGGGACCCACACCCAGTTTCACACCTTGGCTCAGGCGATTAGAGGATCATCAGGGGGTCCTTTTGTCCCTCTGTGGGGGGATACTCCCACTAGGTTTATATCTGGGACTCTCCACTATTTGACCTTAGAACTGAAGAAGCTTCTCGGATGAGAGGTGAAACGTCTTCAAGCAACTTAAAGAAGTCCAGACGCTTTTCTTTGCAAGCTCCTTTGACTACCTCAAGTCAAACCACAAATCCATACTGTTGTAATGTGTAAAAAAAAAAAAAAAAAAAAAAAAGTAGTTTATATATCGTTCCAAACACATCACTTTAGAGGTATCTTTAGAAAAACTGGATTCATTTGCAATAAGAGATGGTGCAAGCAGGTTTTAACATAGTGGCAATCTAATCAGCATAAACACAGAGCTACCTCCCATATATATTAATTCAGTAACACAAAAAAGAAAACAATAGCAGACCGCAGAAAAACAGAGCCTAAAGTGTATCATCACTGAGAAAAGGCCATGAGGTTACTGGTGTACTTACAGATACCAAGTTAAAGGTCAAACTGTTAATCTGAAGTAAAAAGTCATACTACATGTTAACTGTCTATGACCACAGACTCATACAGGAACGCAAATGAGTTTTATTTGTACAGAAGCCTGCCACATATCCTTGGTTGCAGCATTCAAACATGTTCTGAAATACGCTGACATACCGTATTTTCACGACCATAAGGCGCACTGTGCTAAAAGGCGCAGTCTCATTTATGTGTGCCCTTACTGTATTTAACACACACATAAGGCGCACTGGACCATAGGGCGCATACAAGTACCGTATGCGTATTTAAAAATAAAGCGGGAGCAAACCTGAATTCGGTACCTTATTCACATTTCTATTGCCGGTAATCGTCATCATCAACAACACACAAGCATACAAGTGTGCATATTTAAAAATAAAGCAGGAGCAAAACAAAGTTTGGTACTCACATTTTTATCATCAATCAAACCCATCGAAGTCCTCATCCTCTGTGTCTGAATTGAACAGCTGCGCTAAATCTCCATCAAACATGCCAGGTTCACTGTCTTCACCGTCAGAGTCACTTTCCGTGCCGTGCGGCTCCTCGGAAACGATGCCGGCTTTTGCGAAAGCTCGAACAACAGTGCCAGCAGACATGTTAGCCCAAGCATCTACAATCCATTGGCAAATTGTGGCGTAACTCGCCCGGCGCTGCCTTCCACTCTTAGTGAAACTGTGGTCTCCACCGGTCATCCATCGCTCCCAGGCCGCTCGCAGCCTTACTTTGAACGGGCGGTTCACACCGATGTCCAGCGGTTGGAGTTCCTTTGTCAGGCCTCCCGGAATGACAGCAAGCTCACAGTTCATTTGCTTCACAAGTTTTTTCACATCGGCTGTGAGATGGGCACGCATAGAGTCACAGATCAACAGCGATGGTGATGCGTGGAAAAAAACCACCTGGTCTCCTTACATACACCTCCCTCAGCCGGTCTTTCATCATTTCCTCATCCATCCAGCTCTTTTCATTTGCCTTAATGATGATTTCTGCTGGAAACGTCTCTTTAGGCAAAGTCTTTCGCTTAAAAATCACCATAGGCGGCAGTTTCTGTCCATTAGCATGGCAGCCAAGCACAACAGTAAAAGAAGACTTTTCATACCCCGTTGTGCGTATCGCTACCGTGCTGGTCCCCTTCTTCTCCACAGTGTGACTCACCGGGATGTCAAAAGTGAGCGGGACCTCGTCCATGTTTGTGATGTGGCTGGGCTGGATGTTTTTGTCGCCGATGTGTTTGCTGCAGTAGGAGCGGAAGATGGCCAGCTTTTCCTTATAATCCGCTGGAAGTTGCTGCGCTACCGTAGTCCTGGTCCGGATGGAAAAATGGCACCGTTTCATAAAACGAAAGCACCAAGACGGACCTCCTTGGAAATGTTCAATGTTCATCTCTTCAGCTAGTGAAACTGCTTTTAGCCGAATGGTGACCGTCGAAACGCTTCTCCCGCTCGCTCTTTGCTCGATGATCCACCACTCGAGTCTTTCCTCCAACTCGAGCCACCTCGCCTTATGTCCGCGGAAACTCAGCTGCGTTTTCTTGACCTGCCGGAGCTTGTTTTCCAGCTTCCTCCATTTGCGAACCATCGATTCGTTAATCTTAAATTCTCTCGCCGCTGCTCGATTTCCATGTTCCTCCGCGTAGCTGATGGCCTTCAGTTTAAACTGTGCTTCGTAAGCGTGTCTCTTTGCCATTTTCAGGGTTGTTAAAACAACGATGTCCTGCATAATGCACATACCTGTTCTTTTATACAGGTATGTGCGATTGTCCCGGTATATACGATCAACGCCCACACTTCACCCTTTAACGTTCTCATGGTGTTCTCTACTACGTCCTCCTTACAACACATAGGGCGCACCGCGCTATAGGGCGCGCCGCACTTTTTGAAGAAAATCTAAGACTTTTAAGTGCGCCTTATGGTCGTGAAAATACGGTAGGTTTCAAAAATGTTCACTGATGAAGACTCCCAACCAAGGCGGAGGGCTGAATGAAGGTTAGGTTTTGCAGTATAAGCAGAGAGCAAGGGAGAAGGGAAGAGAAAAGACTTAGCTGTGACCTGTTTTTGATGGACACTTTTTGCCTCAAGCTAAATGAGAATACTTTATTTCTGGTGAAGGATTAAAGGAAACCTGAAGGAGAAGTGAGTCTGGTGTCATGCAGTTTGTGCAACTGACACATGAATGTGAAGCAAACTGCTAATGAAAAAAGTTATATATTCCACATGAATTACACAAGCTGTATTTTAAAATCACGGTGATGCAACTCTACCCTTAATTGTGTCTCCAGTCACGTTGGACTATAATGAGCTGATTCTCTTTAAGGAATCTTTGTTAATCACCACCAACACGGCATGACTGTGGGATTAATTTTGTCTGTTAATTTAAGTGTTGATTTCGTCAGCCAGAGCTTTTTTTTTTTTTTTTTTTTTAAATGAAAATGAGACAAAAAAAGTAGCTGCTGAAATGCATGTTGCTTTGAGACATTAAGTATCATACTTAAAGTTGTGATAAAAAAAGACTTCTACAGAGAGCAAGATAGGGCAAGAACATTTTGGTACATGGCTCACCCTGAATGGTGTGGTGGCAGATTTCTTTTCTGATGTATTAATCACATATTTTAATCATGTCACTTTAGTATGGAAAGATCACTCCTGACACAAATTGTATGCATGCATGTAGGATGTTAATGTTATATTTTTTAAGGATGGGGCTGATGGTATAGCCCCCCCGTGAGAGTGGCCAACATGTAAGAGTTTGTGGAATGTCTTTGTCTGTCTCTGTGTATGACTTGCAAGGTTGGCGGCCACAATTCAGAGATGATTCTAGTATTCTGGCTGGGATGCTTCTTTCCACATTGCAATGTGTTTATTAAACAATTTCAAAACGCTCACTGGTACGGTGTGTTGCAGGTTATTGGTAAAATTTCCATAACAATGGCATGCAAGAAAATTAAGCATAACTGGTGTTTAAAACAATGAATCATGGGAATATATCTGGCTAACTAGTGGAGATATCGTCTGAATTTCAGGAGCGGGACCACTCCTCCTTCACGCCCCTTCTGACATCAAACTATAAATGCCCCCTTCTCCAGTGCCCGCTGTTCTCATTTCCATGACAGCTGGAAAGACAGTGGACAGCTTGGAAAGTCGGCATAGGGGCAGCGAGGGGTGGCATCCCAAGTTGCATCTTCCGAGAGGAAGATCCCACTAAAGCTACAAGTCAACCTGAGCCACGGGGCGATCATGGCTCAAGAGTTGGGAGTTTGCCTTGTAATCGGAAGGTTGCCGGTTCGAGCCCCGGCTTGGACAGTCTCGGTCGTTGTGTCCTTGGGCAAGCTAAGGCAGGGACTGAAGAGCCTAAGGCAGCAATTCAAGGCGGCCTTAGCTGATGTATCTTGTTGGCTCTGTCGCCTGGGAGAGGGGGTCTGATTGTTGAAAGACCTGAAACCCCCAATGACCCCAGGTTACATCACTGATGATGTGTCCTGGGGCACCTGAGGGTGTATCATCAACCATGCGAACATCCCGCTTCGTCAAACGTCTGGCGAACTTTCTAAGAGCTTAAAATTCTACTCACCCTTTTGGCTCATCACCATGGATTTCCTGTCGCTCAGCCCATCGGACCAAGCCCTCAGTCTTTCCCCACCTGATTTTCCCCAGGCAGTCCCGGATCTGCAGCCTGAACTTCCTAGCGGGGCAGCCGTGGAGAGCCAGATTACCGCCAGCCCGTCCGGGCAGCGGCCGTTCTCGCCGCTTGGCCATCACGTCAGCCGTATCCATTCCACCAAACTCCTCTCTCCGCTCGCTTCAGCAATACAGCGGCTCCGGTTGCTCCTCATCCCCGTGAAACTACGAACTCCAAACCGCTACTAGAGGTCAACCCACCCCCAGCAAAAGTTCACGATGGAGCTCCACTCCAGATCCTGGAAATCTGAACCATCTCAGCGCCCAACTCCAAGGACTTGCTGCCATTCCCACACCCCGGTGAGGTCTCTTGAAGACTCTTTACCGTCGAAGGTCTCAGACTGGACCATCGTCCGTCTTCACTGCGGCTAACCTCGGCACCGGGTTGTCAGGTTCTCAGTCACTCATTACTCCTCCGTTAAACACCACAGCTAAGCTCGGCACCGGGAGGCCAGGTCCTCAGTCACTCATTCCTGCTCTGTTAAACACTACAGCTAACCTTGGCACCGGGATGTCAGGTCCTCTCACCTCCGCTCCTCCTCCCGTTGGCGAAGCTTTGAGTAACCCCTGGTCGAGCCTTTTAAGCCCAGGCCCCGCTTTTTCAAGCTAACACTGCCCAGTTTTTGCTGGCCTCAGCTATCCCTCCCCCCAACCCACCAGCCCCAATACCTTCTCCGGTGTCCGCTAACCTTCACAAACAAATCATTGCCGGTAAATACATAGATCTAGCCGAGCTCATTCTTCCTCCTCTCACACAGCCTGCTCTTCCCAAGGTGATCGATGGCCATGACTGCTCCGTCATCATTCTTGGCACGGCCCCTTCTCGGGCGAAAGAACTCACTCCACTTGAGTTTGCTTTTGCTTTCTCGTTGTCCACAGATGTTCTCTGCACCGCCTTTCCCTCCCGAAGACAAGAGTTCTACTCCTACCTGTCCATTGTACTCGATCTCACAGCATCGGCTTCTATCAGTACCAAATCCAGTTTGCTTCTCAGGCAGCTGCTCGCCTTTGGCAATTTAGCCAAAACACTTTCTGGGGCAGTCTCGATCAGGAACTCTACCGTCACATCTCTGCCGCTCGTTCTTCTCTCTCCTGCAAGTCTTGCGGTGCCCCATCGCATCCTGCTTCCGCCTGCATCGTCCCAGCCCAAAACAACTTTCAGCCCTCACGCCGTTCTTCCATTCTTACCCGTTCGACCCCGGCTCCAGTACCAGGAATTCCCAAACCCACGACTTCCACTCCCTTCATGCCTTTGCAACAAGGTTTGGACAAGTGGGGCAGGCCCGTCATGCACCTAGGAGGTCGCTCCATCTGCAATAACTTTAACGACTCCGGCTGTTCTATGTCTTAATGCCGCTATCTCCACTCTTGCTCCTTTTGGGGCAGTGGCCATTCCCGCCCCGCATGCCCCCACAACCCCACTGAACCATGCCATTTTTCTCACTAAACTTGCCAGCAGAGGCGTGTGACTCTCCTAAGCTGACATCACGAGTGCCTTAATGTCTCGCCAATCCACCCCGATTTCTGGTGCCCATTCAGAGTCATCTTGAGGCCTTTTAGTTCACAGTCAGGCTGACCTTCGGTTG
Organism: Simochromis diagramma; assembly: GCF_900408965.1. Classification (NCBI taxonomy): domain Eukaryota; kingdom Metazoa; phylum Chordata; class Actinopteri; order Cichliformes; family Cichlidae; genus Simochromis; species Simochromis diagramma. Next base: position 2,324,865 of record NW_024387200.1, on the reverse strand, counting down.
CAAAAGCAGCCCCAAGCTCTTTGACTCACTCCCCGACGCGCCATGTTAGATCCTCCAACAACCATAAACTGCCTTTTGGTCCATCTCTAGATGATTTCCTGGTCACCTCCCCTCCCTCGTCTCTGCCAGCCCACGGGTTATCCACTCCAACATCCATCTTCTCCAGAACGGCTCTCCACTGTCGGAAGAGCAAACAGTGGGACCTTTAACGTCCCTCGAGTCCTCGGCACCGAATGTTTCCAGGCCTCTCTGCCCATCGAATAGCTCTATCGCATCACTTGTCTCCTCCAACCTTCTCCTCGCCCCACGTGCGCCAAACGTCAGCTGCTCTCCCCTTCAGGTCATTCATACCGTGCTCCACACATAATCCCATAATCCCTCCCTGCTCCTTTTATCTCCCACCCGCTTCACTCGCAGTGTCACTCCTTGACTCTATCACGCTCAATAGCGCTCCGGAGCCGAACCCCGTCTCTGGCAAATCCTGCTCACTAACTAGAATGGCATCTCTTCTCCTACGACGATCGGCCGTCGCACACCGATGACATTCAGCTCTACACAGGCGTCGCCCCTTCTGCCGGCTTTGGGGGCTATTACGATGGAACGTGGTTTCTCCTCAGCCTGGCCTCCCACAAGCAGTTCCTGCCTTCTTCTATCCAGCAGTCATCGCGGCCTTCTGTGGGGCCCCAAATGGTCAAGAAGATCCATCCTCTTTCGCTCCGACCATCTCCCCATAGTCGACATAATCAACAAGACCGTAGCAACTCTCCTTCCATCATGCCCTCCATACGGCGGCCCACAAATCCAAATTCTTGGCCCCCATGCAGAGGGCGCTCCAACTCCGGTTCCTCCACTTTCAGCCACAACATTCGAAATCTAAGCCCTAGATTTGCGGAACCCAGCAGCGTCTCCAAGTAGCAATAATAAATAGTCTCGCAGCAAGCACATCGTCCACCTATGGGACCGCTTGGAACGCGTCCCGTTCGTTCCATAGTATCTTCAATATTTCCTTCCCGTCATTCAACATTGTAACCGTTACAGCTTAATACCTTATGCCTTCCGGTTTCCGTGTATCAAAATTCCCACGATAAAGACATATCTCAGCTGCATCAACTTCTTTGCCAAACTGCTCACCGAATCCGGCCACCCTGTAACCAGATCATGGTTTCTTTCACGCATTTGTCAAGTGCTTTCGTCTTCTGGGATTCCACCCAATCTCTTCTCTAGCCATTCCCTCCGCATCGGCGCCACGACTTTTGCCTTTCGCAAGGAAACCCCGACCACATAACCAGCTCCTTGGCCGCTTGTCATCCTAAGCCTACCGTTATACATTTGTAACAATTGCCAAGACCTCTGAAAACGCCCAGTCTTCACTTCCACAGGGGATGCCTTCTTTGGGGATCTACCCAGCCCGGGAGCCGTCGCCAGTCCCCTTTGAGGCCTTCCCCAAACCGCCGCACCAGTTCATACTTCCTCATCCCTCTTCGCTTATCGTTCCGAGGATGTGGTCCCAGCTAGTGAAATTACATGGCCTCACTTTACTTATCACCACATCATAATGTAATAATGATATGAAGTGCAACAGGAGCCATTATAATTGTATGTTCGGATAGCACAGTGGCATAGTGGTTAACACTGTTGCCTCACAGCAAGGTCCTGAGTTCAATTCCACCATCAGGCTGGGGTCTTTCTGTGTGAAGTTTGCATGTTCTCCCTGTGTTTGCGTGAGTTCTCTCTGGGTACTCCGACTTCCTTTCACAGCCCAAAGACATGCACTTTCAAGAAGCAGAACATCATGTCATGATTTCAGAAACAGCTGAGAAACAAAGGTCACTGACATCTATAAGTCTGGAAAGTGTTACAAAGAAATTTCTAAGGCTTTGGAATGCAGTGAACTATGCTGAGAGATTATCCACAAATGAAGGAATCTTGGAACAGTCGTGAACCTTCCCAGGAGTGGCTGACCTACTCTCCTAGCACATGGCGACTCATCTAAGAGCTCATAAAAGAACCCAGAACAACACTTAAATAACTGCAGGCCTCACTTGTCTCACTTAAGGTCAGTGTTCATAATTCAACAATATAATATAGCTGGGGGAAACAAGACACTACTGACACTGTCTCCATTTCACTTAATAGCAAATGTGTATAACTAGTCCTGTCCTTTTACTTAGTCTTTCTCTCTTAGCATCTGTATCTATAACCCAGTGGGCTCCTTCCCCCCGGCACCTGATGAAAGCTTTTCGGTTTCTTTTTCTTCTGGTTTTGGATTTATTTATTTTTTCTTTTGTTTATATATATTAATAATCTCATTTTGGTCATTTAGTGTGCTTTGAGTCCTACATTTGGATCTTTAATTGTAGGAACTATGACACTGGATTTTCAACATCAACAAAATCCCATACAGTACGCATAGTCCCTACTGTTGTATTTAGCATGTCAGCATAGATGTCAGTTTTTGACCTCGTGATTTGACTGTAACTCTGTTTCACTAATGCAGGTCAAGGTGAACACTTGAGATAAATGCCTAGTGTGATTGTTTTATTGTTTTATATACATCCAGCCAAGCAAGCAAGCCAGCCTTAAGTTTCTTGTGCAGCAAAAATAAAGCTTCACACAACAAACTCAAAGTCAGTTTTTTTTATTTGTACAAGAGGAAAACAAGCAGCTTCATTCTTTTCTAACGAAAAGAAAGGCACCTTCACTTCATCTCCAGTCTGGCTTTTATACGAGCAAATGCAAACCAAGTTTTTCCCTAATAGATTGAAATCACAGAGACCGAAGAGACTCGTTTTTGTAATATTGCTATCACCTCTTATTACATAGTGTATTTCCTCAGAAACAGATAGAGCATTGAAGCAGTTTCTTTCCAACAGAGTAGCTGAGGCAGAGTGGAAATAATTTAACTCAAAGCAAACAGGAACATTTCCGTGCTGATAAATGGATGCAAGATTGAACCCACTTGGATCTTAAATTCTCATCCCAGAAAGAAGCAATATCAGGGAAGATACATTTCAAACATAAAGGGAGACAGCAGAGTGCTCTCGTCATGTTTGATCATCTTTTACTTTTCTTCTCTGAAATTTTCATTTGGCTGGATGAATAAACATTAGGGGAGGAAAATTGTCTAGTCTGTGCATTCATCCTGTCACGTCTTTCTGGGTACTGCTGGAAATAATGACTGCAACTTTGAAAAGTTGATAATGGCAATTTGAAAGGATGTCAAACCATTAAAGGAACTCTAAAGCACATGCAGGCTTGATGGGAAAAGCCATATATTCAGTGGTTTTATGACTAATAGTGAAATACTGAGGCATCTTATACGCCCATTTGACACACCTGGTTGGCATCAAAGGTGCAGCACTCGATTGGCTTTGCTCATATTTGAGTGGAAGAACGTTTAGTGTTAAAGTTGAAAATTTTGAGTCCACCTCAGCCCCCCTTTCTTGTGGGGTGCCCCAGGGCTCAATCCTTGGCCCTCTTCTTATTTCATTATACCTGCTCCCTTTGGGGTCTATTTTTAGAAAACATGAAATATCCTTTCACTGCTACGCAGACGACTGCCAAATTTATTTGCCTTTTGCACCAAATGGCCCAGGCTCCATCCAAATCCTTTTGAACTGCCTTGAAGATGTCAAAGCTTCAATGAGAGTAAAACAGAGGTGATTGTATTTAGACCAAATAATATTTCATGCAACCAGCTCATAAATTGTGGTTGGCTAGGGTCTTGTATCAAACAGCATGTGACAAACTTGGGAGTCATTATGGACTCAGATTTTAAATTGAACAAACATATTAGTTCGGTGTTGCAGCTGAGGCAAATAGCAAAGCTGAAGCCAGTTTTGTCAAGACCGGACATGGAGAAGGTAATACATGCCTTTATTTCAACACGGCTTGACTACTGTAATGCACTTTATGTTGGAGTCAGCCAAGGGTCTCTTGCTCATGTTCAGCTCGTTCAAAATGCTGCTGCCCGCCTCTTAACTGGTACCCAAAGGCATGAACATGTAACACTTATCCTGTCTTCTCTTCATTGGCTTCCTGTTCATCACAGAATTAATTTCAAAGTCCTAACACTGGTTTATAAATGCCTTAATGGTCTTGCTCCCCCATACCTTTCCGAGTTACATCAGCCTTATATTCCTTCACGGACCCTCAGATCAGCTGACCAGCTGATGTTGGTTGTCCCAAAATCAAGGCTGAAACGTAGAGGAGGACGAGCCTTTTCAATTATGGCCCCAAAACTTTGGAATACGCTGCCTTTAAATATTAGACTGGCATCTTCGTTTCCTGTTTTTAAAACGCTTTTGAAAACACACCTTTTTCGATAGAGGTGATATTTCTTTATGTGTTTTATTATGTTTTATGTGAGTGTCAGTGGTTTTATCTTGTGTTTTACTCTTTGTTTCTGTACAGCACTTTGGGCAAACCTTTTGTTTTTAAATGTACTATATAAATAAATTGGATTTTGGATTTTTGGAAGATGTTAAGCCTTTAGAGAGACTGACAAACGGACACAGTGGGTTCATCAAACTATGAGAGCACAACACTTTCACAAAGTTGTCTGCTCACTTTCGAGTTCTAGGCTTATACCCAGGAGAAGAAAAAGCTCTTTCCAGAAATTATTTTCACCAGGGACTTTTAAGGATATGCCTGCAATCTTGCGAACAAGCATTGCTCGTATGATAGCCATGGACTGAGATTGTAGAATGGCATTTGTTGGTGTCCATGCACCTACACAGCTTAAAAAGTCATGCCCCTTAATTTAAATTATCAGGTTTGATACCTAGTGTACAAATCATTAGCAGCATAATCTCTGACAGGATAGTGAGAGAATGGTCTTCAAAGCATTTTGTGACATCACAGTGGCTTGTCCAATGGAAAAACAGGGCTTTTGAGACATGAAATATTAATAAAATCTCACTCATGGTAATAATAAAATGAAACAGGTAAAAAGGCGCAGTAAAGAGGCTATTTCCAGGAGATAACATTATTCAGTTCTTTTCAAGCTGTGTTTCTTTGGCTGTTAATACAATTAATAGCTGTGTGTTTCATTAATAGCATTGGTTATACGGAGCTTTAAATATATTAAAGTTTGCGTACTATCACTCAAACATTAATCCTGAACAAACAGAAAATTCTACATTATAAAAAAAACAAAAAAACAAAAAAACAAAAAACTTTCTTCCTTTGTTCTTAGTAATTTTACATATTCTAAATTTGTTTAATCAAATTGACAGATATTTTCTTATTGTTTTAGACTCTTCTCTGTAAGGTGACCTTGAGCGTTTTGAAAGGCGCCTAAAATCAAATCTATTTCTTCAGTTCTGAAAGGTGATGGGGATTGAGGCATTTGGTGCAGCGTGGGGTTATCACATCAGAGGTGTTCCTGAGAGTCGCTGACCCACCTTGTCATCATGTAAGTCATTGGGGTTCCGTGAACCAAAGTGTGAGCTTCTGTTGTTTCATCAAGCCCCTTGTTGGAAGCCTTATTTCAGACATTTAACTTAAAACCCATTCAGAAACCCTGTTTACTTCAAGAAAGGGTAAGTGCAAAATGGTAACTAATTACTGGGTTTCAGCACTCAGTGCCTCCCTCTATTCTTTGTGATTCAAACCTTTTCATCCTCGCTTTCACTGACCATTCAAAACAACTGAAAACACATTAGCCTTTAGATGGGGCCAGATGTGTCTTGGTATTAACCATACACTACAGTGAATGTTTATATGCAGTCTACACAGCCTGCAAACTACAATAAACGGATGGAAATTCAGCCTGAATATCAGACCAGCGACAGCAAAGATAAAGACTGTTCAAAACCATACTGATATCTGGATACTGGATGAATACAAACAACATGAATTACATGCTATGAGCTTCAAACTGTTATACCCTGCTTTTCTAATGACCCTTTACCTATTTGAATTTTCGCTATTCATGTCAATTCATCAGAATGCTTCTACATTTAGCACACACAACAGAAATTCATAGGATCAATATGAGAGGCAGAAATACTCTAAACCTGTTTGTGTGTGTGCTAAGCATTGGGTTCACGTCTAGTAAACATCATCTATGTACTCAGCATGAATCCCTGCATCACTCACTTTGATTTACAATTTCACATTCTGTGTTTTGCACACTGAAACATTTCCTCAGCATCTAGCTTGCCTGAATTTCAAGCAAGCGCTCAGCAGAGATAATCCCATCACTTAATCAACATTACCAAACACTTTTAACCACGTGCACTTTTTCATTCTGAGCTGCTGCTCAGCAATAAGAAGGGTTCTTCTGCCAAAGCAGGTTTTACACATCTGTGTCTTTACATCTTTCTGGCAATATATAAAGAGCTTATGAAAGGCTTCCTGTAGAGGCTTCAACACTAAATCAGGACTAAGAACACATCAGTAGAAAACACAGTAGTTTAATCAAGTGTAAATGTGTCATAGCAAAGCCCATTCCCCTCTTAGAACGCTTGCCAAACACAAGAGAAACTATCCTCTAACCCACTGTTCCAACTGACAGTGCACATCCTCTAAACACTGCGAGTGGAGCTTTGAGGGCACAAACTGGATAAATCCTGTCTCTGTACTTGCTGTCGCTCCGGGCCAGTGGAGATTTTCTTGGGAGCGTTCAGGGCTCGGCCACAATGCATTGTGTGTGTGTGTCTGTGTGTGTGGGGGGGGTGCTGGTGAGTCACGGTTGTGTGGAAGTGCTGATAGAGACGAAGAACAGCTTCCTTAATGTCAGCTGTAATACCTAGGCAGACTTGTTGGGCCTAATCGAGTGTGGCACTTCCCAAAGCACCAAAAGGAACAGGAACTACAAGTGTGGATCAGTATTTGTTTGTTACTGCTCATGGGCCCTGGACCAGATTTAACAGCAGTTCTGTTGGCAAGTTTCTTTTATGAGAGTAAACAAAATCCTTTGGAAGCTCAAAAACAATACCTTGCTGAGCAAGAAGGACCCTTCCAATGTGATTCAAAGCCTGTGGGCATAACCTTCTGCCCTACTGAGTATGAGAGTGAAAACTTAACCAAGCGTGAAGAGGCTGTCTTGTCCACTCACATACTGACACATTGCTGATTCATAGACAGCCATGGATTTTCTTGTTTTGTTTTAAATCTTCAGGTTTGAATACTTGACACACCAACAAGCAGTGAAAAGATAGAAAAGGATTTTTAGCATTTCATGACATGAAGGAAAAAGAGAAGAGATGAAATAAAGTGTGAAAGGTTTTAGGTGCTGGTCTGGTTCATTTCTTTTAACTGGATTGATCGACAGCGAGAGACTGTTTCAGTATTTGCTTTTCTTTGGACATTTCAGAGAAGAACACATTTATAGTGAGAGAAACCGTAAATTGGATTCTTGAGGAGGTGAAGTTGAGTATCTGTGCCTGTCTGTTTCTACTAGTGGCATAAGCAACTTTGCCACTGCATATAACATTTCAAATGTTCAAACAGCTAGTAAATGTATTCCCAAAAGAGCATTGGTTGCATGTTCACTCAATAGTCAAACATTTCAGAACTATTTGTCTTTTCTACTTTTTTCCATAGACCTCAAGCAATAAATCCTACTCTCCTGCACCACCACTAAATCTGACATTTGTGACTTATATGTAGAAAAGCCACAAATAATATAACATGTTAGCACGCTACATAAAACATCTGTAGAGATTCTGGACTGTTTAAGTGCTAAATTAAAAAAAAAAATACTTCTTTTGCTTTATGATCTTGTGTTGTGAAGTAGATCCTTTGTTTTGCCAACATACTGATCTGTGCATTCCTCACTGCATTCAGCTACATACGCTACAATGCTCTCCTTATGCTTGGTTGTTTTTCATTTAGGGTGAACAAATGTTCTGCCTCAACATACTACTAGACTTGAACCACAAAGGGATGAGAATCTGAAGCACTCGTAGTCACAGAGGCACTTTTGCATCATTGTGAAGCTCAAACTGAGGCAGAATCTCATCCATTCTTAGAACAAATCACCAAGGCATGATCTGAGTAATAGTTTCCCCATAAAGACCAGTTGTTTGAGGGAGAAATGAAAGAGAAGAGCAGTTTTCATACATGCACTGCAGCTTTTGCAGACATTTAGATGACAAAGATATGCGTAAGAGTGCAAATATCCAACTCAGTCACACTGGATATTGTACTAAAAGGCAAGAAGGCTTAATTGTTGTTCTTAATTGTGTCTAATTTTTCATTGTGTCTGAGTGTGACTCGTGCATGCAAGTCCCTAAATGGAGGACATGAAACTTCTCCAAAAAAGTTAAGTCCAGTTGCCTTCATTTGACACTTAGATTAGATGGGGATAATTACAATAAAAACATCTTCCAGATAAACATCAGCTTTGTGGATATTTTTTTTTAAACCATGTCTGGATGCTGTTGTTACTCGTGTAAATCAAATACAGCCTCAGAACAGTTAGAAAGACTAAAGACTATTAATCTGTCAGTCAGTTTTGACAGTTGATTTAAATATACATTCATAATCCTCCATGTGGTTTTCAGTGGTCGAAACATGCTCATTTACATGTCATTTGTCACACTCGAGATTTTTAAAACAAAAGATTATTCCATCAGCGCTAAGATGTTAGGAGATAAAACTGAACTGACTCTTAGATTCCTAAAATGAGGAGCTGACAGCCTAAATGTGAGTCTTTCTAAACTGTTGTCAAGTTAGAAAATCAGTTTTTACTGTTAATGCATCAAATTTCCTCTTAAACTGTAACATAGAGCTAATTCAAAACCTTGTCATGAGATTGTGGTTGTGACTTAAGACATCAGTGATTGACATGATAGATAATGGATCCAGATTAAGAACACTGTCAGTAATCTGCTCTAAATGTTTTTCTTAATTCTCTCTAGAGCTGATGTAGTGGACACAAAGCTTCATTCATTGACTGGATGGCCTCAATGTTTTTGCTTTAGGAAAAAGAGAGATAAGCTCAGAGTATTAAGTTGGATTTTCTAAATAAGGGTTCATGCGCTAGTTCCAAATCACTTGTTCACATGTTTTTTTAGTTCTTATGCAACAATAATATAAAATTCTTAAAATGTTTGTAGCTGCCTATAAAATCACAGAAATGTTATTTTCTGTATTGCACATCCTCACATTACATCATCAGCTGAGCATTAAACTACCCATTTCTAACAAGTCTCATGTGTCCAAAAAAAAAAAAAAAAATTTTAAGTTCCAGCCCCTTAATATTAAAATATAGACCATTCAGTATACCATATCAAACTGAGCCTCCTTACCCTTTCTGCTTCCTCAGCTAATTCCTGGAACTGAGCTATTGAGCTATAGCTCTCTGTAGGAGTGGCCCAAACAGCCCATCGGGGAATACAGGACCACCAAGCAGCTCGTGTTTTTTGAGATATGTGGAGCCACATGTCATTCTGCAGTATTGCATGCCATGCCTTTGGACACACTAAGGGAGATATGGAGAGAGTCAAGATGACTGCCATAGCTTTGCTGATGTCTATAGCCTCGGGTAAAGAGCTTAGTGACTGTGTTGAAGACAGGTGAGAATAGCAGCAAAATGTTTTTTTATGCCAACTGGGTTGCAAAGTAGTGTATACACTGTAGGGAGGGAGGCAGACTTCATAATGACAGACGGTTGGGTGTTAGCTTTGTATTATTCAGGTTTTGCTCATTATTCTGGGTAAGCACAATGTGTTTATGAGCGGAAAATCCCCGAAGCACTATGCAAATCAGTTTTCAAATGAAGATATAAAACTGTATTACACATGCAACAGTTACACTTTTCAGGATGGTGGAAACTAATGGTAATTAGCAGGATAGCAAAGCATCTTCAGGGTCCTTTATCAGCATCTTTTCACTCCTGCTGGGAAAGGGATCCCTCTTTAGTTGCTTTTCTAGTAGTCCCCAACCCCCACCCAAATGATGGACTTTTACTAGGGAGTTTTCCCTCCCACCTAAATCATGGGCCAAGAGTGTACAGCTTAAGACAAATTTGTAATTTGCCACATTGGGGTTTAATTAAATTTGACTTGACCTGGTTAGAAAGATAACAGTGAAATTGTGTCGGGGAAATTTCTACTCCCTCTCATGCTGGGTGTGACGATCTACAGTACATGACTTTTTTTTTCTAGCTTTTATTGCACATTTCTTGCCATGTGGGTATTAATCACCACTGGGCATAGCATTTTATATTCTGTCTCCTACCTGTTCCATTGTAATCAGGTTCCCTTCCTATTTTGGTACTTCAAAAGATGACCCATTAGCCTCCTCCTCTGCCATCAGTAATCTAACCTGTGTTCTCTGAGGGATATACACCAAAATGGGATGGATTTCAGAAAGATTAGGTGTTTTTGGTTTCAATCATCTATCAAGATGCAGGTAATTTTCTTCTTGTAAAGTAGCAATCAATGAGGGGCACTTCTGGTAAATTGAACTGGGTTAGATGGTGAGTGGGGACAAGAAAATGAATGAGGAAAATCTCTATTACAACATAATTTCATATGAATCAACGTAAGGCATTACATCCACATGCTATAGCAGGTGTAACACTGTCTTGGATAACAGGGTGTATACTTTAGGATTCAAAGCCAACTGATGATGGATCTAAGTGAAGGAGTTGTCTCTTATTTTCTATTAAATTTGCAATACTTCTTCAGTTCAATTGTGCTTAAATTAGAGCAGAATGTGTTACAGGATGGAAAAAAAAAAAAAAAAAAAAAAAAAAAAAAAAAAAGCTATACCATTTCGCAAGAGCAGACCAAATGTGAGCATCTAAGCTTATTGCACAAGAGAATTACTTTTGATTTGATCATTTCCAAACTTGTCCCACCTTTCTGCACTACTTAATTAGTTCTGATTGGATCTTGTCTCTCCAGAATATTTTCATCTCCTTTTTAATTCATTGATGAAAGTGTCAATATATTTCATCATAATTAATTTCAGGGCGAATGTAGGAGATCATCCAGTAACTGGAAGGTTTCGTGGTTTGAAAAGTGCTATATAAGAATTAGTCAATTTGATCATTAACAGTTTGTCCCCATGCATTAGTTTTTTTTTAGTTATAATCTTGCTTTTGTTAGAACAAAAGGTCATTGACGAAAACCATGATGAAAATTACTGGTCAACAAAATTAACACTACAGCAGGGAAGTCATAATATCTATATGATGACCTATCTGACAACCTGTACAATGTCATTTGCTGTAGGGACCAGTTCACAGCTTTGTCTTGTAATTTCCCATCATCCACCAATACAAGTGGCATGTGAGAAAGCACAAGTCTAGCAAGTGAAAAGTAACCTGGAGCAAAAACATACCCTAGATATAGTCTCCCTGTTGTCCTCCTTCTCAGTGGTCACTTGCTAAATGCTTTAGCCATTATTGTTTTCCATTTCCACCAACATGACTCGATAGATGATTTTTCTTCTGAATTTTCTTTCATGTCAGCAGGATCCTTTAAAAACTTAATTACTTCATCTTTTTCATTTTACAAATATTTTGCAAGAACATCAGCCGCACAAATCTGAGTCTGTATCTGTTACACACAATCTTGTGAGGGCGCTCACTTCATAAATACCAACTTAATTTTTGTACTTTGTATGTGGGTACAATGTATGAAAAGCTATTTTAATTTGCCCACCAAATTTTTGGTCATATTTGAACAAAGATTTATTTTTGAAAAAATTAAAAGTCCTGAATTAATTTCACATTTGTGGACATCCAGGTGTTTAAGCAGTGGCACCTGGTGATTTTCTGTGCTTGCATTTTATTTTGCATTCTACACTCTGCATGGATATTGTCACCCTTCTGCATTCATTAGCTGAAAAATGTTAAAAATTATTACTTTTATAGTTATCATCAAAATATTAGTTGACTGGGATGAGTGATGGAGACATTCTATAGAACATTTATTTTGTAAAAGCAATAAAGCATAATGAAAACACTTCACTACACTGCTCAGATATGTGAAAGCGGAACCTACAGCAGCTGGTCTAGCATGCTGGTCACCCTTATCAGCAATGACCATGCACAAACTGTTACGGCTGACTCAGCCAATAGTTACAAACAGAACCAAATTGAACAACATTATTTTTGAGCAAGGAATGAAGTAGCGCCTGTGCGGACACGCAACTCGTTCATGCTGATTTACAAGTCTGGGGGGGGGGAGTTCACTGAGGGAAAGGAGACAGAGGCCAGTCCTGATCATTCAAATTCAAGAGAGTCCACAGATTTTGACACAGAGATGAGAACTGATACAGTGTGCTCACTTGGATTACAGGTTCTCTGGGGGGTGGGGCTTACTGGTTTGTTTCCTGGAAGATGATAGTTGTTAGTGAACCAGAGGAGACGCTAGAGGAATGGACAAGCTCAATAGAGACAGGTTGGATATAGGTTGGACCAGTCTTCAGCCAGCAGGGAAGCACTAGGAATGAGGAAAAATGACAATGGCACAAGGATAATTAGAGTTACCAAGAGGAGCCTGTTTACCATGCTTAGAAGTCAGTCTATCTAGAGGAGACTGGAAACAGAGTGTGAAGGTGATTGGGAGTGGGAAAGTAGAAAACACACCACATCTCCTCCATACTTGCTTCATGCCCTGGAGGACGGGGCTGTGGCTCCCCACACCCTCTAGCAGATCATTGCATGAAGGAACCTTTTAAATACAAGCGCGCTCATGCTCACAGGTGTACACACGGGGACTCACACACACACAAACTACACCCTTTTTGGCTCCTACCTCAAAGCACACTGTGTGCTGTCGATCTTACGTGTTGCACAATAATGTTTAATATTGAGTATTTACTGTTATATTCCCATATATCATCGTGATGTTGTTTATTATGTTGCTCTTTTTTTCCCTTCTGCTTGTTTTCTCTTTTTTCTTTCTCAACAGGTGATCCAGGTGATTGATATATGGATTTTTTGTCTGCTTTTTGCCCTTTATCCCGGTCCCTCTTCCCCGCTGTTTTTCTTTCCCTCTTTCTTTCTCCCCCTTTTCCCCAGTCAAGTCTGTCCCATATTTAGCAAGGGAAAATAAAATGAAATAAAATAAACAATAAAAGGTGAATCAAATAGACCATTTCGGCAAGGCTGGGATGGTCCATTTGGAAAAGTAAATCCGTTGGGCATCTTTCTTCGCCTTTAGACAATAATTCTGATGGCAAAAGAGCCAAACGGGACAGGCAAAAAAAAGAAAAAAAAGAAAACACCACCCTAAGGGGGCAACAGGTTGAGAGAGAAGGTCACTGAACAGAAGAGGGAACATTTTCACTTTGGTTTTAACTATGTTCATTTTTAGATTTAATTTATGAATACTGCAGTTCATTTAACTTATATTGTTTACATGTAAACTATAACTACAATATCATTAGCTATTAATTTAAACATACATCATCTGTGGCAGAAAACGCTGTATTCTTATGATGTGTAATTAAGACTAGCTATACCATTATTTAGCTAATGAAAAAAAATCTGTAACTTATAAAGTTGTAAATGTTGTTTCCTTAAATAAAGGAAAAGAAGAAAGTAAAGTCATTTTTGTGATTATTTCTAGAGTAGCACAGTCTCTGATAAGTGTTTGCATGCAAAAAAAATACATTTGCACACATCATTAGCATCAGATGCTCAAGCTCCCCTTAGACAAAATGATCCTGCCAGTAAGCCCTGACCAGTCAGACAAATGCAGCAACACACCATCTCAGGATATTTCCTGGCAACCATGAAATGTTTGGTCAGACATCAATCTTTCTTTTTCCTGCAGAAATAGAGGTCGTGGCTTGTGACGTAAGAAACTGCCTGTCTGTGTTCCTAAGATGGAAGTCTAGCCCGATTTCAAGGTAGACTGCCCTGCTAAATTTAGGTGCTGTAATTCATTCATCACCCAGTTAGTGAATGCACCAGATATGCCCATTCTTCTTCCTAGGTGTTAAATCTGTCCTTCAGGGGCTTTGCCCATGACTTTGAAACAGTCTGCTGAACAAGATTTCCTCAACAAATTTGTCTGCCATTGTGTGCCTGTATTGTACTCCATAAAAGTTATCACAGTTGATCTGGCAAAAAGCTCACAATTAGCATGAAACAGACAACAGCATTTCATTTTCTTTTTTTACAATCCAAATTTGTAAAAACAGTTGTAAATCAGCACTGGGATTCAGGAAAAGCTAGGCTAAAGATATTTACGTCGGTGGGTGCCACCCCACACAGACGGCAGTGAGAAATGTGGTCCATTAATATATACATGGGTCAAAAATTAAGACAGTTGGAGACCATTTGAGCAGGAATCACTGCAACTGAACTATCACTAAAATTCTCCATACAGTGCTTTGTGCATTCATTAGGCCCTGGCGAAGAGCAGAGATCCTCAGACAAAGAAATTTTCTTCCGTTTTGTGCTCAGCTTGGTCACTCAAGAGTTTTACTTTTTAAACAAAATGAATGTCATGAATGCAGTGAAACAGCCAAGGTTCTTCAATATATTTTAAACTTAGACATTTGTTGATGAATGCAACTCACCCACATTTTCCATTCATTGCAACTCTATCAGGCTCAGTAAAAGCACACTTCATTTCAATTGTGTGTCCAAGGCATTTGGTCTGGACGGTTTAACCAATTCCTTTTGTTGATGACTGTGTGAAACTTGCATATTGCACAGTTTCACATTCAATGCCAGTTTTCAATGACAAGCACTTCATACATGACAGTGAAAGAGGACCATTTTCATATATGCTATCACAGGGTTTAAGTGGTTGATGCTAACAAATAAGAATGACAACAGGACACTTATGGAAGTCATGTGGGTGACAGCAGCCTGTTGAGAGCTTTAAGAACTGTATTTATTCAAGGAGGTAGAAATCTCGGCATTGGCATTTCAACTGTTATTCATTATTTGCTTATAGAAGCTGTGACTCAGTGTGACACATCAGTCTGGATGTGATATGTAAAAATATTTAGAAGTTTAAAAGTTTGGGTATTTTGTAAAGCATTCTCACAATAAGAAACACATGAAGAGGTTTTTTTTTTTTTGTTTTTTTTGAATAGACCGAAATAGACAGTATAAAAACTACTATAATGTCAGTGACTGGTTTTGGCCAAGATTTACAAAAATGACTGAATACAGTCATTTTTCTTTATACAGAAAACTGTATAAAGAGGTAAAGATAAAAAGGTAATTTCCGACACTTCTATAGAAGTCTTTTTGTAACCACAGCTACTTCCATCTGGTGCTACTGTAGTACTTTCGAATACTGTACTTAAGAGTACATTTTTTTAAAGATTTTATGTTTTTATTTGGTTCTAAATAAACAAACAAACTAGTAGTTTGTAGTAGTTATAGTTTAAATGTTGTTCCAAAATTCCAAAATTAAGTGCCTGATAAAAAAAAAAAAAAAAAAAAAAAAAAAAAAAAAAAAAAATCTAGTCGCAAATATCTGTGTCACAGTCTGTGGAGGAAGATGGTGTGGGAGGGAAAAAGAGGACCCAAAGGCAGACACTGGAGAAACGAACTATGGTTTCACAAAAGGCACGCCGTTTATTATGACTGATTAAACATGAATGCAAAAGAAGGCAAAAAGCAAACAGGATGAAAACTAACCAGAAACCTAAGTTGGGAAATGACTAAATAAGCTAACTAAAACTGTGACGAGAGACATGGAACTGGAACTGAACAGGTACATGTGACTATGGAGCTATGAAATAAACTGAATATGAACCTGACCAGTAAGAAGACCGCTGAGACGTGACATGGCTAGACATGAAACCAAACAGACAGCAAGAGATAGAGGACTTAAATACACAGGAGGGTAATGAGGGAAGTGGAAACACCTGCAGAGACACAGCTGACACAAATGAAAATGATGATGCCACAGAAGGTAAAACAAAACACAGAGAACATGGAGACAGCCCAGTCTTCAAAATAAAACATGAAACACTGAGAGATGTAGACATGACAACACAAGCTAGATGATTAGAACACAGAACATGCAGAGAGACAAACGCACAGGCATAACTGAAAGTAAAACACTGAGGATTCATAACTAAGGAGACATAGAAAACCATAAGCTAGACTAAAACTCAAGACAAACTAATAATAATACTAAAACTTAACATCCTTACCGCATAACATAAGAAATCAAAAATACAAAAATACTCAAAATGCTGGGTGATAGACCCACCCCCTGACAGTCTGTAATGTATACAAGATGTAGACTCCCAATAAGTCTATGATATACAAAACACATTGAACTGCAATATCCCTCAAACTTTTTTCTCTTCTTCATCTACAAGAAGGTCTTGCTCACCTCCTATTTTAATATTGTAGTTCCACCCTGTCTGGTCTCAAGTGCAATCCTTTTTAGTTTTCCTGCTCTGTCATTCTCTATTTCTAGGAAGCTGAATTAAAGGGGTATATAAATACATTAAGGATTTCATTTTCCACTTACAAATGCAAGAATCCTGATTAAGATTTATGATGAGATCTACAATCGCAAGCCCTTAATTGCACTGAAAATGAAAGCAGTATGGTTGGGCTGTGTTAGTGTAGCAGCAATCAATTACTGGGTTCTCCCTGAATAGCATTAATTGATGTGAACACGCCTTCAGCTCTGAGCCCATTATCCAACGATTACGTTGCAGAAAAAAAGAAAAAAAAGAGAACAATTCATTTGAGCGATTTCACACTCCAAAAAACACACTTGCATATTTGGAGGAAAATAAATGATTAAGTGTGTTGCTGAGTAATGATGCACTTCTCAAGTATCCTGTTAATGAGACAGTTTGAGAAGTTAGTCAGTGAATGAAGCTTGTGAAAACATTTTGGGTAAGCTTTTGAGAAGTAATAAAGGACTTGATTACTTAGTGTAGTACATTTTCCCCCTGACCTATGCATGACACTATTTAAATTAAGTGAACAAAAACATTTGTAATCGAATTTGAGGCCAAACTAAAACATCCACTGAAGCTGACAAAGGCAAAACAAATACCTTAGGCTTGTTAATACACTTGCACGAGAGTCAGTGAGCTTTTGGCAAGGAGAGCACTGGCGGTAATTTCTCATCCCTCCATCCACTGGGCAGACTTCGGCTAACAAGCCATTCAGTGGGTCAGTGGCAGTGATGAAGGAGATGGGCAGCGGCGTACCCTGAGGGGATGCATTAGTCAGTGTTTTAATCGTCGCAATGATAATCATCTGTGGCAGGAACTGCAGGGAGGCAGTTAGGGCCTATTTGCAGCTCAGTCAAAAGTGCACACACTCAGATTAATGATCTTCTGCACTGTGTGAAGGAGCAGTGGCGGTGAGGAGGAGGTGAAGGGGCGGCAAGACCATAACTGCCAACTTGTCCTTGATAGTGACCACGGAGATGAGTTTGATGGTTTGGATGAATTTGTTAGACTTAAATTAAATTATAAATCAATGTATGACAGTTGAGTCTGACCTCACGTTTTAAAAGACTGTAAATTAAACAGTCAAAACTGTAATTAATATTTGTGTTTTACATGAAAAGAAAATGTAAAAAATTCAAATGTATATCAAATTCCATTTTCTAGTTAAATTTTAAGTTAATTTCTTGGCCACATGGGGCCATAATCCATCAATAAGGATTTATTAAAGTCTATTTAATAATAAAATGTAATACATTTTATAATGCCTTTATAATGCCTCCTCATTATTTCTAAGCAATTACTCTAATTACCTGCCCATGAAATTTACTACTGTTGCTAATCACTTCTATGCTGTTTAACAAAGCTACTTTTCGAGTCAGTGGCAGACAGTGGTTCCAAATAACATGCACTTTGAAATAAACAAAAAGCAGAGGTTTAATGTCAGAAGTGGAAAAAGTGTTCCAAAAATAATTTGTTTTTATTTAAATACATTTTAAACTTAGTATTTTCTATTTGTGTCCATTACATTTAAACTAAAGATCTTCTTATGGTCTGAAATTCATTTTTTTCTTATTTGTTGAGTCTTGATTCCTGCCTTTATTTCATAGATGGTTTCTTGTTGACCTTGATTTAAATCTACAATCAATGTGGTCAAGGAAAGAATAGGGACTCAAGAAAGGAGAACTATGGTACAGAGAGAATCTGACTGCAATAACACTATGAATAATGTGACGCTATGCAAACTATAAGATGGATTACAAAAAGTGTGCTTCTTACTTCACTCAAGTCTGTTCTTACCAATTTTCATGCACGTCATACAAATGAGAACCACCTGTGAAAAACTGTATTACATTTTATTATTAAATTTTTTTTTTGCTGGGATCTAAAATTAATTAGCAATGACTGATGCTGGCTTGTCTTAAACCTTTTGATAAGTTACTTTTTTTTTTTTTTTTTTTAGACAGATTGTGTTATGGTCATAATGTCCACAGGTCACCTGGGTGTTTAACGGGCTTTTGTTCAAGGGTTAAGATATGTCAGCAATTCATGGTATCAAATTACATAACTAATTTACAGCATCTGTAGAAGTGGTAATTGGCAGAAATTCCATGCAGAAACAGAAACCCCATTCACACTACTAAATTCAGGTGTTTCAATCACTTCCATGGCTATTCCATGGTGTATAAAATCAAGCAACTGGGCATGCAAACGGCTTAAGAATTCTTAAGAAAGAATAGGTCTCAGGAGCTCAGTATGCAACATGAATCATTACCAAAAGAACATTTAACCCACATTTGAAACTGCTGCTAAATTTAAGAGCTATGTAAATGTGAATTGAAGCTTTCCCACAATGCCTAACAGCTAAGTCTATGTGACAAAACTGGATAAACAGTAACATCTGAATCAGAGTGAATACAGCAATCACACATCCTACAGCCAGAACACTTGGACTCATTTTTGCCTTTACATCTTCTGGATTTGGTTGTTTGGTTTGAGGAAATAAATTGCTTGGTTATGTTTTAGCATTAAAGGTATATGATTTAAAGCACCAAAATTATGTGGATAGGTTCATGGGGTGAGGGGTGCTTTGGTTTAAAATAACCCTTTTATAATGTTAGACGCATGTTAAAAGACAAACTTCTTCCAGCTGCCACACACTTGTCCTACATACCTATGTTTAGTACATTTATGAGTCATTGGTTACCACAGGTATTCATCTGTAGCCAGCAAATAATTTTAGCTCAATCATAGCATCTACATGTACTTTTGATGTTGACAGAGTCCTTTTTAACTCTTTTGGACTGCACCTCATGTTGGAAATATATGATAAATCGTCATAATTATAATTTGAAGCCAATATTTAGTTATGACTAAGCATAAGGATATTATGAGTTGGGAATAAAACCCCAAATGCTGGAATTTCAGAAAATCTCTTAGCCTTGGAAAGCAAGTGGTCGTGGTCTCTTTCTATCAATTAAATTGGAAGACATTACACTCCTCTAGTTTAGACCAGTGGTGTTCTATCAGTACAAGCAAGGCAAGCACTGCTTGCCTTATCAAATCTAAAAAATAGGCATAAATGAAAACGTACCAAAGTAAAGCGATCGCTCTCCTTGCATTGCAGACAATGCTATCATAAATCTCATTGTCTATTTGCATTCATCATTTTCATCACTGCCATCTTGTGGCCATAGTTGGTATTGTTACTAAAAGCCCTGCTTGTTTCATATTTATGGGAAACTGTAGCTGTCTCCATTTCACAAGTGTGCCTGTGTCCGGTTAATGACACGGGACAACCACTAGTAATATTACAGTATATGATGCTGGCCAAAAAAAATGAATAAGAAGTATTCAGCTCAGTTTGCCTTTCTGTAAAAATCACAGCATGCCACAAGTTTAGACACCGTCATGGGTGCTACAGTGCTTACAGCATGTAGGGAACCATGTAATGTATAAGACCTATTTTTTGCTCTCAAAACAGTGCAAATGATGCAACATTTTTCTGCATTATTGTGTTATTTTGTGGGAATTATTTTTTTCATTAGCCAACTAAATACACTAAAATGATGCTTCTATTCTGATGAGGAACACAGATCCTATCTTGTTGTTACCACGTGGTGCCTTTCAGGTTTGTTTCCAGCCAGGTAAGCAGTTCTTAATGTAATTCATCATTTATCTTCAGCTGCTTTCCTGTAACACAAAGCTTGCCTCTCATGACATGAAGTGGTTCATTTACCACAACTGTATAACTGCTGGCTCCTTTTGCATTTGTAACTTTAGATATTGCCATGCAAGGCTTCCAGCCTATCAAGACTGATTGATTGCAGGCTTGTTAGATTTGTTATGGTTAAACAAATGCTATGCTACAGCTGGGAACCTTTTGAATCACAGTTAAAGTATAGCATACCCATGTTTTGTTCACAAGGTGCGGGATCTAGCTTTTTTCTGCACTTGCGTCTGCAGGTTTAGAAAGTGAAAGTCAAACCTGCAAATTAGAAAGAAGTGAAGGTTGTGTTTGATGGAGGAATGCAGCTAATCATTATTTTCAGTTCATCAGTTAACCTGATAGTAATTTTCTAAATTAATTGTCTGAGCAGTAAAACAAATCTCATGAGAGCAGAACACATTAAATAATCTCAGTATGCTTAATTCCATAGATTAATTTTAAAAAACAACCTTTCTATAATTAAAAACAAGATGAAAATGATAGCTCATTTTTCTTGTTTCACAATGTAAACCTGTTTTCCGAATGTAGGAAAAATGTTGATTGTTGAGCAAGGAATGGTATGTATGCAATGATGAATGTTGCATATCAGAATTCACAGGGAGCAGCTATATTGTGCCTCACTTGGACTCAATCTCATAATATTAAATCCGTCAGGCATAATTGGTTTCCTACCAGATTAAAACATAAAACTGCAGGGAAGACACTGTTCCCTGCTCACCACCATCTGTGCTCTGTGATGTGTCATTGCACCAAGACCTAATGAATTATTATGTCATTAAGATAATTCGTAATCTACCACCTTTTAACTTTTGATGTGTTAACTCCATTCACTTCCTATTCTGCACCGTAATTGACCTGTGATACCTGTCACTCTTTTGCCTGCACATTTCCCGTAAATAATACACAAACAAATGATCATCTGGTTACTGTTCCTCTCGAGCTATCAGCCACAGGACAGCTGTGTTTCCCAGTTACAGCCAAAGGCTGGCAGGATCCCCAAAGCACACTTCAAACACCGCTCACTTATAGAGACAGAAGTCCCCTGCATGATGCATACGTGCTAGTGATCCAAGCTTCAAGCCATTTTTTCTTCTGCTGAGGAAATGGCAAGGGTGTTGTTTTTTTTATTCATATTTAGTTGCTGAATATGTGGATAGGGGCACGCTTGAGGTGTGATTGCTATAACTTTCAACATTACCCTATGGTATTATGGTCATGGGCTGGTGTCAGTGACTGAAATCTCAAGATTTTCAAATTGGCCTTCAAGGTAACTGTTAGTCATTCATTGTTTTATTGGAAAGATCTAACCTAGTGAACAAACCATGCGCAAACAAAAGTTCTTAGCTATAAAGTTGTTTAAATGTTGCTGCAGGTCTGTGTATTAAACATAAACATATTTTGCTTCTTTAGGACTGTAATAAATCATTGTTTTCCATTTTGATTTTTGGGTAAGTTTACACATAGCCTTGAAAAGGAACCCACATTACACAGCTATTGTGGGAAAAGTCACTGATTTGTAGATAGGGGCAGAAAGAAGCCACTGATCACGTCATGAGAGGAAACCGAATCTAACCGAATCCAAACGAGCGTGAGCAGGCAGGTGGGTCGGGAAGGTAAGTATTTGGTCGAAATCTTCAGGAAAAAGCACACCAGCTCAATGGAGACTGGTAAGGGAATCTGGTTTTGTAGATACTCTTCAGCTGCATGGGAAACACTGGACTAGGTGTCTGACCCACATAGGCAGAGGCTGGGTAGACTAAGCTCAGTCTCTTTGGAACATAAAATGTAAGGAATCACGAGAAACGAGACTGACCAGTGCAAGCTATGACAGAGAATCAACAAAAACAGCAATTATAGCAATCTGAACAGTATACTTTCTTGTAGTGAATTCCAAAAAATCTTGGCCACAATGGAAGCAATGGAATTCAGTTTAGCTGTCACAGTCCGGATGAGTCACCAATGTTTTTCCACCACGTTACTGTTCCTTCCCTTGGGAGGAGCATTCAGTCAGTACACCTGCCACTGTCACCTGTGCAAGATCTGGGCAAATCTGCAGCCAGTATTTAAAACCAGCGTTCACATCTCTTCTTCGCCAGTTTGTCAGCTAACCAATTACCTTGGATTCACCATTAACTCTAAGTACAGTTGTATACCTACCTGGACGCTGGTCACCCTCTGTAACTCCTCACGCTGCTCCAAACTCACAGGCTAACCATCCCTCACCTGCCTGCCCTCCTGCCACCCATTTCTCTGGACCATTGGATTCATCAAGTTGGACTCTCTGTACTGACCTGTCACTGGACACTCACCCAGCCTTCTAGACCTCCGCTTGTGCCATACCACTCTGTTTACCACTGTGCCTGAGAGACTGCTAGCGAGACCCTCCTGTGTTTGCTTTTGTGTTAATATAATAAAGAGTTTTAAATCTTTATCATTGCTCTTTGTACCTGCTTCCACATCTGGGTCCACATATGCATACTGGCCCCTGGGCCCCTTAACATTAACCTTCTTTAAAAGGCAACTTAGTTTGACCATTAACAGTTATGAAAGCTCTTACCTTACCAACATGTTTGAAAATCATGGATAAGACTCCGTTCATAATAAAGTGACTCAAGGAATATGACAAGTAGTCCATATGAGGCTTACATAACACGATTTATTATAAGCTAAAAAACCCCCCAACAACTAATAAAACAAAAACACCAATGGATGTTGATCTTGACAATATAAGTCAGAGACCTGAATAGTATATCTTGGTAAGTTTTTATGGCCTAAAAGGCTCAGATAGGTTGCACCAGCTGATGATGTTTCAATGCCACAAAATGATCACTGCAGAATAGCCCAGACCTTCCTTGGAGACAATGGGAAGAGCATCACAAAGTGTTGGCATCCAAAAATAAAATGGTGAATAAAGACAAATATGTGCTGGAGAACAAGGATATTACTTCTTGTTTATATTATTGACTTGTGTGGCTTTCAGCTGACTGATAATGTTCATTTATTTCTACTTGCATCCTAATTCACTGTGGTTTTGGTAAGCTGTTTCAAAATGTGTTTACATATTTGAGAATCCCTTGTTCCAACTGAAAAAAGCATCTGCTCCAGAGAATTTATGCAAACATTTATCTCACCTTTTCTAATTTGACTTGGGGAGGCAACCAAATTACCACTTGTTTTCCCAGTGCCCTTTCCCCTCATCCTACATTTCCACTTCTCAACCTTGATGACAGATATGTTTTTCTTCACAGGGAGAGAACTGAGTGGGAGGATAGTACCTTTCACAAAGGGGAGCTAAGTCACAAACACCACAGTGACAAGTGTATTCACAAAACATAAGTTGTCAGTGGCTGGACATGTGTTTTCAGTGTCACAGAGAAAAATAACATCCTCTCCAAGGCTTATTGTTTTCTTTTAAGATCTGATGGCTGAGAGGGAAGATTCATGTCCTACTTGAGGACAAAATGGACTAAAGATACTGCTGTTGAAAAGCCAAAAATGAACATGTGTTGTTTTCTGGGGATGAGAAAATACATTTAGTTTTTCCACTTGTCCATAAGTTTGGCTTGTGTTGTGTTGAGATGATGCTGGCACTCCGAAGAAACAGATGCCTTTGATTAGCTGCCATTTCTCCTCTGTGACATCATACAAACATATTCCTGCTTCCTCCCATGGGTGATTGCAGGTCCAATGTTTTTTTTTGCCAGTTATGTGCAGAGTGTGTGTGACAGAGAATGATAAACAGGGAGATTAAACACAAAATAGGACAATGAAATCGAGGATGCATGACAGGGGAAAAGTGAAAGATTTCTGTTCCAGGAGGAAGAGACCTTATCTAAAAAAAAAAGGTTTTATACTTACTCGCAGGAATAAAAATTCAGGTTAGATGGGACTGTGCTGGTCAGGCAGACCGGTCCAGTAGATTAAAGCAAGACATCTGGCTTTGATGCTTCTTCTGCTCTATGGTGACTGAAGTGGAGCCGGATGGTTAAGCTGGATTGTTGTTTTGCCCAGTGCTCAAGTGTCCTCTCATCCCTGGATATAGAAGTAATAGCTCTTCCATGCTTTGGATGCGGAACCAGGGGTCATCTTACAGTCATGTTTTACATAAGGCTGTGGTATCAGGACCTTTAGGATTGATGGTATATATCTATGTGCATGCAGTGCATTCTTGTGGTGTCACATTGCTTTTTGAGGGACAGGTTGTCAAGTTGCCAGCAACTCATTTGCATAGATTTGAGGTCTAGGCTACTTTATGGAAATCAGGCTGCTAAAACTTTGACACTAGCAGTTTTCAATTTCAAGAAAGACAGACTGAGTCTTTGCAAAATGTGTTACTTGCGTTAACTAAAATACATTTTCCCCACACTGTTCTGTGTCTGAATGGCACAGCAAAAACAGCAAACTTTTGATATTGAATTAATGTAACTACGTTAAACCCATGGTCATCTAAGAACCTTTTTAAGCATATAGAAAAGCTTTAATTATAACAGGAGTAAAATAAAATATTTTTTATATTTATATTTATATTATAATTATTTTATTTTAATTTTTGTGGATGATGTGATTCTGCAACCTTCACTGAATGACAACCTCCAGTTTGGACAGTTTGCAGATGAGTATGAAGTGGCTGGGAAAAGAACTACCAGTGCCCAGTTGGTGTTGGGAATGAGCTGCTGCCCCAAATTTAATTTCTTAAAGTATCCTGTGAGGGAAATAAAAGATTGACAGAGGAAGTGTTGCAGCACCTGTCTGTTGTCGTAAAGAAATAACTGTTATGAAAACAAAGCTTTTCTGTTTACTGGTTGATCTACATTCCTACCCTCACCTATATCCAAAAGCTGTGTGTATAAACCAAAAGAAAGCTTTCTTTTGGTCAAAAGGGTGTCTGAATGCCCACCAGAGATTGGATTAAGAGCTAGGTTGATTCACGAGGGGCTCAGAGCAGAGTCAGTACTTCTCTACATTAAAAGGAGACATTTGAGATTGTTGGGGCATCTGACTAGAATGCCTCTTAGATGATGTGTTTTGGGCATGTGAGACTGGGAGGAGCCCCAGGGGCAGAGGAGGACATAAAAGAGAGATTCTATCGCTCAGCTAGTTTTAGTTTTCCTCTTTGTCTATGCTGCCCTCTGCAAGCTGAACCCAGATAAGTGGCATAAAATGGATGGATGGATGGATGAAAACAGTAGAAAAAAAACACCCCAGTGATAATGAAAATAAAAGTGCTCTTCACTAAAAAATTCACATATATCAAACGGAAAAGTCAGTAGCCTATAACGTGTTGTTGTTGGTTTGATCCCTGACTTCTTATGTATTAACAAAGAAGGAAGACTTTAAATAATAAAATTTGTTCTTGTGTAGATATGATAAGGAATATTTACATAGCAAAATGAACTGCCTGCAGCAGAGTAATTATTATTATTATTATTTTTTTAGAAAAGTTGAAAGTTTCAAATAATTTTTGAAAGCAGCCTTCAGGTGATTTTCTATCATCTATAATGGAAAATAAATGTAAGAAATAAAACAGACATTAAGACCCAGTGCCTGCATGTTGTAAATGAAGTGCTTTCATGGTTGTATTAAAAATGATTCAGAAATAATGTATCTTATCACATTTAATAAACCTCAGGGGCATAGTGTGCCTTGATTTTTAAGAACACTTTTAGTAGAAAAGGGAAATCTTTCTACATGACAAGTTGACCAATTTATTTAGTTTATGTGTTTATTTTTAAGTCATCTTTAGTTTAGAAGATCAATAAATGCATCTACACAAGCACCAAAGATGAATTCTGCTTCTGAAATATCAGTAGTTGATAAATTCATTCTCTCTTGCTGTAGGACAGCATGAGTAATCACACGTTATCTGCATTAGACACATTAATGGCTGATATTTACAGCGAACATCACACAGAAATGTGTCATCATCTAGTCAGGTCTGGGTGATAAAGTCTTATTTATTTTTCTTAGTTAACACCAGCAAAAGTAAGAAAGATAAATCAAGACAGTAAGGTCATAAGCTGGATGTCATGGCATACTGTATACAGACTATTTGCCAATGTTGATTGAGTTACCGGCACATCAATGAAGAACACTTTCACTGACAGGATTAATCACTCTTCTGCTGTTAGCAGTGCTTATTTGTGTGCTGTCTTCTTGCTGCTGCTGATGTTGAGGGGCATTAAAGTCTGAGAAAATTAAGGCCATCAACGCATGTGTCATGCAGAGTGGCTGATTGCAGAATTCCCACATCAGGGAGCAAAGTCCATTACCATTAGTTATCCACCGATATGTGCTGCTGAGAGTCACGGATGATGGAAGGAGGGGATGCCGAGGAGGAAAAGGCAAGAGGGGGTGAGATGGAGACAAGCTAGGCAAGACACAACAGAGTGGGAAAAGAGAGTTCAATAGAGCAAGCTAGATTGAAAAGAAAAGGCGCAGACACATACATAGCTTGGGAGGAGACACAGGGGTGAAGAGATAGTGAGGGGAGAAAGTGAGAACAAAAAAGTACTATTGATTGTGGCCTCTGCACCTGCCATACTGAAAGGAAAAAGTACCAGACAAAATGAAATGTCATCATTTGGGAAGAGACTGGCAGGTTCCTTGACTCATCTCCCGCAAGGGCCACTCCGGCTGTCATCCACCATTCCCTCCAACATTCATCAACATTCATCTCCACTTACCCAGAGCGAAATTCATCTGACGGAAGCACATGCAAAAGAAATAATAGTGGACTAACATCAATCACTTCACACACAGGGAAGAAGTCTTTGTGTTCACTTTTCTAGGTGATAAACAACAAGGCTGACTTTCTGGGAGACTAACACTTTCTTTTGTTTATTGTGCTGATGGTCATGCTTCTACTTTGACATGCACAACCTTCACAGCAGTCATCTTTAAGGAAGTATTGCCCTTATGCCAAGGCCTAAACCAGAGGGGAAAAAGAGAAGGTGTGTTTATAAGTCACACACTAATTTTGAAATAGTCAGTGTAGTAAATCAGTTTTACCAGTGGAATGGTTGCATAGCATAACGAGTATAAGCACTGTTGTTATGGTTACCTACAGTTCAATTTTTCCTTATCACGCATCATTAACATGATGAAAAGCATTCCTTCTAGGTTCTTTCAAGCTGTTTTTCAAATGAACTTTTTTTGTAGCCAATTTTCCATCTCCCGGAAAAAGAAATATATATAGGGAATAGTATATTGTCTGCTGATTTGAAATGAATTGTTGTGAAACTGCGTGGGATGGTCAGTTTTACCAATTTAGACCCATTAGCCAAACCATAAAAGTCCAGATGCAGATGCTACAGCTAGACAGATAGATGCTAATAAAAAGCAAACCTTTATTCAAGCTGAAGACAAAGTCCAAATCTCAGAATCTATAAGCGAAGCAGCAATCCAAATATTAGAACTGATTGAGAGCACACACAGAAAACATTAGTGCAACATAACAAGGACAAAGGGAGGTTTTATATACACAAAAGGAAGATTAGGGAAATGGGAACCAGGTGGGTAAACATATAGGTGCAAGCAATCAAGGGATAACAAGATAAAGAAGAACAACCAAATGCAAGACAAGGGACAAAAGACTACTAAAATAAAAATAAGAAAAATGACATAACACATAGATGGAGACTAAACAGGAAGACACAGGGACACAGTAGAGGCTGGATAAACAAAAACAGGTACAGCAACCTGTGTGGTACTAATTCTCATACCTGCCATTTCACACTTGTCTGTGAACTGCTCCAGTGTGAGCTGGAGGCCACTGCCTAATGAAGCTAACAGAGCCACACTGTCTGAAATAAGCGGAGATCAGAATCTGAGGCCACCAAGATGCAAGCCTTCTGCTTGTTGTCACGTGCAGTTATGAACACCCTTATGTTTGAAAGAGTTCGTTAGGGACAAATTGTGGTTTGCGCAAGGTTCAGGAACAAAACACCTCTCGGGTTCAGATCAGTGAGGCTATTCCTCCCAATTACACCTCTTCAGGTGTCACTGTTATTGCCATCATGAGTGTTGGAGCCTCCCAATAAGATGCCAGTCTTCAGGTTGAGCACATTTTGATCACCCTACCCAGAAACTCTAAGAAGGCTGGGTATTCTGAACTGTTGTTTGGTGCATAACAGATAACCCATTCTCCAACCTAAAGGCATAGGGAACCAACCCTCTCTTCCACGGGTAAAAACAGAGTGCAGCCCCTCTCCAGGAGACTGGTTTTAAAGCCTAACCTGTGGGCTGAGATGACCCCAACTATAGTTAGCCAGTATCTCTCAAACTCGCACACAGCAACAGGTTCTTTCCCCACCAAAGAGGTGACGTTCCATGTCATAATCGTCAGTCTTAGTAGGTATTAGGTATTGGTCCGCCAGGGTCTCTGTCCTGGACTGTCACCCAACACACACTGCACCTGACCCCTGCCGGCAGTGAAGCTACAGGAGGGCGGGCCCATGTCTCCCTGGCTCCAGGGTGTAGCCTGGGTAACCTTATCCTAAGCAGGGTAACTATTCCCTTGCTCTTGCACTCAAAAGGGTTGTCTGAATCTTTTCCTGGTCCTTTACCCAGGACCAATTTGGCATGGGAGACTCTACCAGGAGGCAAAAGTCCCCTGACAGCATAGCCTGTGGGATCCTTAGGATTCCAGACCCCTCCACCACAATAAGGCAGCGATTCGTGGAGGGGTAAACAACAAAAAAAACAAAGAAAATCCTCAAATAAATATAAGCACAGCTATAATCATGAATAGGATGAGAACTCAAACCAAGCAGGAAATAACTTTTATGAGAAAAACACAAAATTCTAAACATCACACCACAAAAAACCCAGGTTCTACGGTTCTAGGTTTGACTCTTCTTATTTTAAAAAGATACCATGTTGAAAAAAATGTATCAAAGTATATATGAAAATAACCATACTCCTGATCTATTACCACAGTAAACTCCTTCTGCTTATATACTTGCTTCTCTTACTGCAGCGTGACATTCAATTTAAACATTAGGGCCCCAGAAAAGCAGACTACATTTACTTTTCCAAGTTAATTTTTTAAAACCTGTTTTTAAGGACTTAAGGCAAATAATAACTTGCTGATACACCTTACTAACCAACCATTCGTTTTTTAGATCTTCCATATTATCCAAATATGGTCTTATTAAAAAAAACGAAACTAAATCAAAAACAGCTCATCACTTTCCACTGGAAAAAAAAAAGACCTTTTACTTTATAAGATAGGCATATTAGTTTTATTATTTGTTCCAACTGTGGATTTCTTGGATGTAGAAACATTTATGACTGTCTAATTTTGTTTAAAACTACACTTAATAGATGCAATCTAAAATGTAAAGGGGCTTGGATTCATAAAAAAGGACTGTTGAACTCCCAACTTAGTGGCCATTATATAAATCTATGTAATACCACTTTGCCTTCTCAGTTTTTGTATTTTATCTTTGCACTTCTCTCTACCTGAAAAGCTCTTTAGTTGGATGGCAGTGTTTTCCTCCATCATTTTCAAGGACCTCTACACAATGACACTGGAAAGGAAATAGTGTCTCTTCATTGTCGGAACCAATGCAAATGTCTCCTTTTAATCTCTGCAGGAATGAAAGTGTTTTCACACTGATTCTTGACCCCTTTCGGCTGTCAGATATTTAAGCAAGCTGAGTTTTTGTTTCCACCTGCACAGCTTTCTCTAACAATGTCACGCTGGGATAGGAAGATAAGGAGAGGGAAGGTTGAGGGTATATGGCTCTAACATCCCTCCTGTCTGCTTCACTTGATTTCAATTTGGAATCTACTGGAAACAGGCATTCTTTTCTGGGCTGATATTACCATGTGCAGTTTACTGATATCTTTAATGGAGATAGGTACCTGGCTCATCAGCACTGACTAATTTTGAGTGAGCGTGAGATTTTATTTAAGAGAACCAGGAAAAATGTACGTGTTTTTTCTTCGACACACTCTAAAGCTATAAAAAAAATGCAAACAGTTGCATCTCCTCATTGACCTGGAGGCTTTACTGCTGGAAATGTCAGAATTGCATGGGGTCATGTTTTTTACACCATTTTTTTTTATGTTTGGCTCATAACAATATGTTGGTGAAAAAGACAGATTTACATCTCTTTCTTTAATATCACAGATCCTTTACTGCACTTCATTATATTTTTACATGTTTGATTCAGAATCACCAGAGTCAAAAAGAAGGTTTGTATTTCCATATACGGTAGTTAAAATTTGGCTCAGTTCAGGAATGTGGCCACTCTTCCACATGCCAAAGATGAACATAAAGGTCAAGAAGATACCTCCCTATTATTTCAATGTTTGTTGTACATGGGAAGCTGGAAGTGAGAAAAGCATATCAGCAAGGGACCTGCATTCTTCAGAACAGAGCAGGTATCAGTGGTAATAGATATCGCACTGAGGTTGTTAAACACAATATAACAAGGAAATGCTTGGGTGGAGATGGCTTCCAAAGCGGCTTACAGGTGCAGAGCACTTTAGACAAGCTAAAGTCACTTTAATATGACTGATCTTTTTTCAAATTCTGGAACATTTTCTGCTTACATATTTGTGCCTCTGGAACACACACAGGATCTTCTGCAGTGTCAAAATACTAATTTATGCAATTTATGCAATTTATGTTTGTGTGGGTCACTGGTGTCAACCAGATCAGGTCATTTCTGCTAAATTTCCTCTACAGAGGCCTCAGGAGCTCTGTGCTGACCGTTTCACCCTTGGAGAACCTATACCTGTGTGCTCCAGGTTGCTGCCTTTGACGTTGAAAACTGGATGCTTAAACTAAACACTCATCATTAGCAATTTAACCTTTCATTCCTTGAAGTTTTCACACCTCTTGAGATTTACAATATCAAATATCTTGAGCCACTCATATTTTTGTTTTTTGACTTTCCTGTTATTTTTAAAAAAGTGGTCCTGAGCAATAGTTCTCAGTTCTCAAGCCTTTTGAAAGTTCTTTATACTTTTTCTGTTTTTCCACTCATTTTCAGTCCAGTCCTTGTCCCTGAACATTTACAGAGGATCTGAGGAAAATTAACAAGTGAAGGAAAGAAACAACGCAACAGACCTAAAAAACTGTCTGCAGCAGATGAACAGTATCTGAAAGTCATGTCAGATACACCAGCGATCTTGCACAGGACCTGAGAGATGCATCTGCTGCAATTTACCGTTTGCTGAAGTGTCATCAGAAATTGTCAGTGTGGGCGGGCATCAACAGGGCATTCTTAAGGAAGGGAATTGGGAAGAAAAGGCTGAAACATGTCAAATTACACAAGAACTGCTCAGTAATGTCTCCAAATCAAAAAACAAATTGTCCATTTCTTTGGAGGAGGTCAGGATAGAGGGACCAGGGATGTCTGGATAGAAACACACAGTGGAATGCTACCGTCATGGACCAGCGTCCGCAGAGTCCGGACCTCAGCTTTATTGAAGCTGCATGGGATCATTTTGACAGACAAACAGAACAAAAGGTAGCCAACATCCAAGGATTTTTGAATATAATTCAAGAAGCCTGGAGAACTATTTCTAAAAACAAATTAAAGAATGCTTGCCTAAGAGAGTTCAGGCTGTGGTGGAGAATAAAGGTGATCATATCAAATATTGACCTTCTAGTCTGTTAGTGGGCTCAAGAATTTTACACAGCAATGTATTTCTTGATTTCTGCTGCAACATTTGGCTAATAAGGATATAATTTGGTGTAAATAACATGAAAGCATAGACCCACCTTGCCTTTTATCAGTAGTTGCTGGTGGTGTAATGGCGTGGTGAAATTTACTGACACACTTTGGGTTTTTTAGGACCAAATGAACACCATATAAATGCCACAGCCTACCTGAGTATTGTTGCTGATCATGTCCATCACTTTATGACCACAGTGTACCCATCTTCTGATGGCTGCTTCCAGTATGATAATAAAGCACCATGTCACAAAGCTCAAATCATTTCAAACTGGTTTACTGAATATGAAAATAAGTTCACTGCACTCAAATGGCCTCCACGGCCATCAGATCTCAATTTAATAAAGCTCCTTTGGGATGTGCTGGAATGGGAATTTCTCATCATAGATTTTCAGCTGACAAATCTGCAGCAACTGTGTGATGCTATCATACGAAAATAATCCAAAGTCTCTGAGGAAGGCACTTCTCAAGGCACAAGAGGGTCCAACTCAATACTCGCAAGGTTTACCTAACAAAATGGTTTTGACTCTGTGTGTGTGAAAATATAAATTAAATGCTGCTTTATGGTTCTCTTTTATTGCTTGAAACACACAGCACAGGATGTTTACGCTGCTGAATTTGGGTTTGACATTTACTTAAAGTGTAGGCTGTGTGGTATCAGCCTATACCACATTTCTAGGCTGTTGTTTTCTGATTTCTTGCTATGCTTTGGTATCATTTTCTCAAGTCGCAGATTTTCAAAAGGGTTGGCAGTAGAAATATTCCATAATATGCTTAAGGAAAACATAGTAAAGAGTGCTATTTACAGTTTGAAATTCATTGGTCTGTGCTCTTTGTAATCTTGATCAGTTTCTTCATGGCATTACTTCTGAGCCAGGAGTTCAGCTGGAGGTGATGGTTGTTGACAGGAACAAGGAGTAACACTCTCATTAAAGCCTTTTTGACATCAAGGTGACAGTGCTCGAAAATACTGCTGGTCAACTTCCAGTTGATCTTTCAGCACCCGTGTTTTTAACAAGGGTGTCATGTAAAGGTCGTTTCAAACAGAAAGCAGGCAAGAGCCCGAGACTAAACTTCACAAATATTATTATGTAACACTGAACAAAAATATGCAGCACAATGTCTTAGACATTGCTCTCACTGCTTAGCATTGGCTGTATCAGGGCAAACAGCATTTCATACCTGATTTCAATTAATTTACCTGCAACTCTACATCTCAAATCACACACCCACAGAAGAAATGCAATAATTCTTTAGGAATATTCTTCATTTTGGCAGGGACCATATCATCTTTGAGAGTCCCCCCTCTCAAAACTACTATAATATTAATAGAATTGTAAGCTATGGACTATTCAACTCATAAAAAAAATATGCAATTAATAAATTGAGTAAAGCTCTGTAACCATTATATATTTTAAACTTGCATTAATTACATAAATATATAGCAAGGTCTCAAAACCATGAGCCTAAACCTAACCAAGTACTTTATTATTATTAATGACATATTTTAAATTAAGCGTCTTAAAAAATAAAACAAATTAAGTGCAAAAATCTGTGACGTGTATCATTCTGTTTAAGCAGCTGCACTTAGTATAAGTGGTTTACAAATGTATTTATTTGACATTTAGCAAACAAGAGATTCAGAGTTCCCTTGTGAATAAGCGAGCAGCTAAAAGTAGTTCCTTTTTTAAAATATTAAATACTTGTGTTTTTGGTTTGTTCACATATTTCTCCTGCGTCTTTTACCCAGTGTCATTGTCACCCACTGTTTTCACATGTGTGATCGTTGTCACCCGTGTCATATTGTGTGTCCACTTCCCTGAAATCCTTATGCGTTTGCAAGCAGTCTTATCCTTCCTTTAATTTGTTGCACTTCATGCATGCATTACTCCATCTCTCTCACCACGGATACAAGCCATCAGAGGACTGAAAGTTATTGGGGGCACAAAGCAGTCTGTGCCAATGGTGACAAAGATAAGAGACATGTGTGAGATCATCAACAAAACATAGTAATAATAGACATGAGGATGTTGAAATTGTAACTCCAAAATGCATTTATTTCATACATGCACTAAAAGCCCGCATAAGGACACTTTAATTCATGTGCTTCTTCATGTTTTTTCATTTGGCTTTGCTGCCGCACTCTATTTATTTGCTGTCATTCCAATTTCTTTGTGATTTCCTTGTATTTACTTCAGGAAAGCCAAAAGCCAAAAAAATGTGTGATCAAATTGGCAGAGATGTTTTCTTTATATCCATGAGCTTTGCCTATTGGCTTGAAGTTGTGATGGGAGGCTTTGTCTGACACTTTACAGTTTTTCTTTCACAGGTGACTTCTGATGATGTGCACAGTGCATGAGGATAATTTAAACATGAGCTTTTGTGACTGTTTCTGTGGCCCTCCATACTGCTGTGCATTATTAAATGACGGGAAGAATCGAGGTGAGAATTAGGGTAAAACCTCAGACCACAAAATCTTCCAAGCATACTGCCTGTGTTTGTGTGTGTGTTGTATTAAAGTGTATGAATGTGCCATCATTCACGACACTCGCTCTGGTGGCCACGGAGGGTTAGGGGGTGGAGCTCTGGTCAGCCATTGATAAGGAAGCCCAGTGACAAGAACCGTATGCCACTTGTAGATAAAATAAAAGAACAAAGGGAGACAAAAAAATAGAGAGGAGACTAAAAAACACTGATTTTGTAACCGTGGCGACTCTCCCTCAGCTGAATCAAGGTTACAGCGTGCAGGGGCAGACACATTTCCAGACACTGTAACAGGATTAGTTTCACCATAGAGTCTAATGCAGCTTTGTATGTGTTGTAGTTTGTGGGTTTGCCTGTGACTGAGGATGCAAGCATCCCCCAAATGCTCACACAAATAAACACTTGCCATGGTCAGACCTTTTTTCAATACTTTTATTAGATCCCAGAGCATGTGTTTACATGCCATTTGCATAAAAAGCAAACAAACAAAACATACTCACACACACACAAAAAAAAAGAACAAAAACCCCTGTATCATATAAGTGTAAATGCCACATTAACATTCCCTGCCACACATTGATTTAACTCCTTTGGCTTTGCTGGAAACAATCCTGACTGGTGGCAAATACGTCTGCAGCATTGAGGCAAATTAGAACAGTCCAGAAGTAATCATAGCACGCCTGGGAAGAAAACTAGACAAATAAATGGGACTGAAGTAGATCTGAGTCTAGCAGAAAGTCCCAAGTTTTACACCAGCACCTGGAATTTAAGAAACGTGTTTGTTTGTTCTTTAACACAGAACTTTTGTCACAGTCCCTGTGAAGATATCTGGCACTTTTCACTAGTAAAGTGGTCGCAAAAGAGCCTGTCTGAGGCTGGGATGATGTGGAGCAGCAGGTGGCGGCCAGACATGTAGCTTTACAGAGGGATGAAATCCCAGAACTTGAGGGGCAAGAAAAGAATATTCCAAGGAAAACTATTACAAGTCGATACAAGTAAAATATTGATGCATGTTCAAATTTTGACCTAAATGTGATTAGATGAATGGACATGAATGAGACATGCATGATTCACTAACTTAAATCAAAGTTGTTTCTGTTTATGTTAACATACAAACATGGAAGAAAGTGTTTTTTTTGTTTTTTTTGTGGACCCAAGTTTTGGTGTTGTTGAGATTTGGATTCGTGTTATTATAGCTGAGATCAGGATTTCTGTTTTTATTTAATATTATTACTCGTATCATGTTAAGCTTCATGTTTTTTCATTTTCCCAGCATTTCCCTGCCTTTGCCTCCCTCTGTCTTGTCTATGTTGTCTTCCTTGTTTACTTTAGTAATTGCTTTTCTTTGTGTGGTGCTATTTCCTTTGCCTTCCCCTGATTTCCTGATTATTTTACCTGCTGTTTGTTGTTTCCTTCTATATTTTGCTCTCACCCGTGTCCTGTTTCCTGAAGTCAACCCAGGGTTTACTTAGATAGCCGTGGGAACACCCATGAAAAATATGACCACTCATAACCATGGTTACATACATGACAGCAGAGTAACTGACTTGATAAGGAAAGATAAAACTATAATAGATGTAATCAGGATGAAAGTAAAACAGGTGGAGTATTCATTTCAGTGGCTGGTTTATGCCCGGTCAGGGAGAGGCAGCCTTCTGCTGTAACAGGTTAGGGCTGAGGGATTACTGTATGTGCATATATGTTTATGTCCCAGCACACATACCATTTTGCTTATACTTCCTTTACCACAGCCATGTTTACATTCTTGTTACAGCTGGATGACACTGTGAAAACATCTGTGCTGTGGTTCAGCATCATCGACCCCTTTTCACCAAAGAATTCATCCCACGGTTGTGTATCTCTCTGATGCTTATGATGTGCTCGCAAAGCAAAGATGAGTGATATTGTGCTCATATTGCGTATGTCAACAGCAGCCTTTGGATCATTAATCAAGAATGTTAAAGTATTTTGCACTGAGCAGAGAAGCAGACAAAAAGCTTTAAAAGTATGATAAACCTCAACAGATCCAAAGGAAAGCAACTTCATTTAATGCGGAGACACCAGAGGATGGCACCTCTGTAGCATTAAGTCCCCGAAACATATTTTGAAGATAATAGGAAGTGATAGAGATCAAATGAAAAACCTTTAAAGTGTGTAGGGAATGGGGCCAGGCAGTGATTTTCTTCCTCTCCCCAGGTATTTCCAGGCAGCCACGAGGGCTGATTGAGATTTTCCTCTAGTGATATGGAGGTCCTGTCGGAGAAGAGGTGGAGGAAAGCGCAGGATGTCTTATCTCCTTCGGAAGAACTCCCTATGAAGATATGACTAACTTGCTCTCACACAAGGGCACTGAGTCATTTCAAGAGCGGTTGTTACCTTTTTCGGCCCAGGAGTGCTTCTTTTACGTGAAAAAAGTTGCCATAACCGTGACATAAGACAGTCTTATTTTCTCCTTGTTTGCGATATCTTCTTATATATGGCAGACACTGTTAAACCCCTTTAAGCTCTCAGTGGGTAGTAGAAGCACACAGAAAAACTCTGAGACTGTGTGAAAAAAAAAAAAAGTCATTTATGTCATTCCAGTGCAGCTAAATCAATGCCCGAGGTTTACGACTGACATCTTTGAATGAACAGAATATGCAGTGGAAAAAGACAGCGTGACTCAGCACAGGAGCCACAAACAACTTCAAAGTTTGGGATTTTCAGCACATTTATTACCAAACCACATGTGTTTCATTGGTAAAACATACATTGATTTGTTAAGTATTTGTTTTCAGAGGTAAACCAAGTTTGTTTTTGTTTTTTTAAACCTAATTTGAATTTTTCCATGAAAAGAAGAAATTTCCTATTTTAATCACATCTTAATTAGAGTTTTCTGATTAAGGAGCAGAGATTATATACTGCTGGAGCATTCATAAGAATGTCTGTTGTGTGGTATGTTGCTTAAATTAAGTTTTGTTGAGTTCCTGAAGTGCCCATGACTCAAGAGATATGACAGTTTTAAATCCTTAAGCCTAAAAAGAGAAACTTCACATTGTTTGATTAGAAATGGGCTTGTTGAGATGCTTCCCCCCAAGAAAAACTGTAGAATTAGATATTTGAAAAAATGCCAAAAACACTTCATGTTTTCCTAAACACTTGTACCTTTGTGGTTGTAAAAATTATGCAAATGAAGTTGTTATACTCCCACAATATAATTTAGGGAGATCAAATTAGTTAATTGCATCACAGTGTGCTATTTTGATAAAGACATGCTATAATTATACTTCCAGTATTGATTAAGCTGTCAGTTATTTTAAATCATCCAAATGAAGGATGATACTGAATGTTTGTTACTACTGTCTGGAATGTCTTGATGCATGCTCAATCATCCAGGTAAGTAAATCCCAAAAGGTCTATTCTGTTCATCTGGACGCAGCGTTTACAGTGGGAGAAACATTTCGTCACTCATCCAAGTGACTTCTCAGTCTCAGCTGACTGCAGGTTTCTATAACCTTATAAATAGTACATTTGCACAATAACTGAGCCTAACCCACTGAATGAACAATGAACAAAGCCCACAGAATGACAATTTGCATATTAATGATCAAGAAACTGACCTCACAGCCCATTGTTCATTCAGTGGGCTAGCTTCAGTCATTGTGCAACGAACTGTTTATAAGGTTGGGGAAGCCTGCAGTCAGCTGAGACTGAAGAAGTCACTTGGATGAGTGACGAAATGTTTCACCCACTAAAAACTCTACGTCCGAATGAACACAATCAACCTTTTGGGACTGTCTGGAATGAGTTATGCAGACATACCTTAAATTAATACCTGAAATTCACGTGAGGAGGCAAGTGTTTTATATTAGGTCCAAGCACAAAAGCAAATTTTGGGATAGTGGATAATGTTAAAAAAAAGAAAAAACATGAAACACATGTTAGCTCCAAAGCTTCATTTTCCGGATTTCTGGGGTACCAGGTTCATTCTCATCTACAGGTTATAATGCAGGTGCACATTTTACCTGCAATTAATCACATGGCCATTACAGACTGGTTCCTTCAACCGGGGTGGTTCTTCTGTTCTGTTGTTCTGTTTTAATCCAGTTCCAGAGTTCAACTACACTAATACAACATTCACGCAGTTTTTGGCCTGATTATAGGGGACCAAAGAATTGCAAGTGGTCAGCAGAAAGTGACTGACCACACAAGTAGTCTGGAGTGTAGATACTGGCATTTGTGGAGCAAAGTACGCAGATGGCTGATGGAGATTAAATGCTGGATAATATGGGTCAGATGAAGAAATTAGATCCATGACAGATCAGCTGATGGACTCGGAGAACACAGTCAAAAAAATAATTGGACAAGAGTGGCGAGTTTGTCTAAGGTCAATTCTATAGAGTCAGAAAACAGCGATTTGCCTATTTGTTAATTTTTGGCAAAGAAAATTCATGTTAGTTCTTTATATTCCCTCAGTGTGATATTATCTTTGAGTGTTAAACTGAAAAAGCAGAAAAAACCCCAAAGAACAATAAATGGTTATATAGAATAAAGTCAATATGAGTGGATTTATAAGTAAGCCACTCACCATTTGGCAGTTCTTAGGAAAAATACACTGTCTTCCAGGTTTCACTAAATATGGCGACAACAAAAAAGACAGAATGAGAAGGCCACACATTGCACCGGTGACAGCTGATCTATGCTCCCATATAAGTTACTGTTTCTTCTGGAGTGGGATGGGACTCGATCGATCTGTTTCTGTCCTCAGATTGATTTTAATGTTGACTGGCCCTATCAAATTTGCCCTTCACAAGAACAAATTGAGCATGAGTCAACTCATTATTTAGCTGAGTGATTAATTTTTAGAGCTTCTGTCAATTATGGTGAAAACAGAGTAATACTTACCAACATCATTAGAAAAAACAATGTCATGACACTTACCAGGGGTTGAATAGATGAAGGCACCTGCACATAAAGTTAGAGAAAACAAGGACTAGAACATCAAATTAGAATGCAAATCCACTGAGAAGTTAAGGAGGCTTTTAAGCAGTCATGTGCATGACAACATTTCTTGTTTCTCTGAAATCTGACTAATACTATAGCAGGAGTAAGGATTTTGAAAATGGAAAGATGGCTGTAAAACGATAAATATGACCTTAACCTTGAGTAAAATTTGTGTGAAGACCCATTAGGTGAGTACGTTTAAGTTTCAATAAAAGCTGACCAGCACTTTAGGAGGAGTAGTGATTCTTGTGAACTCAGAGGGGACACAAGGATGGGCATACAATGGACGCCTTGTCATTGCATAAGCTCATCAGTCCTTTGGCTGGATGAGGTAAAACATACATTGCTGTGTTTCATAAACATAGTTTTAGTATAAGTCTTACTTTGAAAGTCAGTGTTCTTTATTTCTAGTTTGTGTTGCAGCCTTTTCTAGTTTCACTCCTTCTCTGTGGTAGGTGAGTGAATACAGGGAGTGCATAATTATTAGGCAACTTAACAAAAAACAAATATATACCCATTTCAATTATTTATTTTTACCAGTGAAACCAATATAACATCTCCACATTCACAAATATACATTTCTGACATTCAAAAACAAAACAAAAACAAATCAGCGACCAATATAGCCACCTTTCTTTGCAAGGACACTCAAAAGCCTGCCATCCATGGATTCTGTCAGTGTTTTGATCTGTTCACCATCAACATTGCGTGCAGCAGCAACCACAGCCTCCCAGACACTGTTCAGAGAGGTGTACTGTTTTCCCTCCTTGTAAATCTCACATTTGATGACGGACCACAGGTTCTCAATGGGGTTCAGATCAGGTGAACAAGGAGGCCATGTCATTAGTTTTTCTTCTTTTATACCCTTTCTTGCCAGCCACGCTGTGGAGTACTTGGACGCGTGTGATGGAGCATTGTCCTGCATGAAAATCATGTTTTTCTTGAAGGATGCAGACTTCTTCCTGTACCACTGCTTGAAGAAGGTGTCTTCCAGAAACTGGCAGTAGGACTGGGAGTTGAGCTTGACTCCATCCTCAACCCGAAAAGGCCCCACAAGCTCATCTTTGATGATACCAGCCCAAACCAGTACTCC
This sequence comes from Simochromis diagramma, assembly GCF_900408965.1. NCBI lineage: Eukaryota > Metazoa > Chordata > Actinopteri > Cichliformes > Cichlidae > Simochromis > Simochromis diagramma. The sequence continues at coordinate 2,284,526 of NW_024387200.1, read as the reverse complement.
ACCTCCACCTTGCTGGCGTCTGAGTCGGACTGGAGCTCTCTGCCCTTTACCAATCCAGCCACGGGCCCATCCATCTGGCCCATCAAGACTCACTCTCATTTCATCAGTCCATAAAACCTTAGAAAAACCAGTCTTGAGATATTTCTTGGCCCAGTCTTGACGTTTCAGCTTGTGTGTCTTGTTCAGTGGTGGTCGTCTTTCAGCCTTTCTTACCTTGGCCATGTCTCTGAGTATTGCACACCTTGTGCTTTTGGGCACTCCAGTGATGTTGCAGCTCTGAAATATGGCCAAACTGGTGGCAAGTGGCATCTTGGCAGCTGCACGCTTGACTTTTCTCAGTTCATGGGCAGTTATTTTGCGCCTTGGTTTTTCCACACGCTTCTTGCGACCCTGTTGACTATTTTGAATGAAACGCTTGATTGTTCGATGATCACGCTTCAGAAGCTTTGCAATTTTGAGACTGCTGCATCCCTCTGCAAGATATCTCACTATTTTTGACTTTTCTGAGCCTGTCAAGTCCTTCTTTTGACCCGTTTTGCCAAAGGAAAGGACGTTGCCTAATAATTATGCACACCTGATATAGGGTGTTGATGTCATTAGACCACACCCCTTCTCATTACAGAGATGCACATCACCTAATATGCTTAATTGGTAGTAGGCTTTCGAGCCTATACAGCTTGGAGTAAGACAACATGCAAGAAGAGGATGATGTGGACAAAATACTCATTTGCCTAATAATTCTGCACTCCCTGTATTTACATTGAATCTGCTAGCGACCAAAGAAATCACAAGGTGGGCTTTGTTGCAGCACTCTCTTTGTAGCCAATTCTACCTAACGACAGCAAGCAACCTTGTGAGCTGGTCAGAAATACAGTTTTTCATAGCGACTCAAGGGAGTTGCTGATTAGTTTCTAGCCCCGTCTGACAGGGGCCTTAATTCATAGTTTTCAAATGACGCCAAAGCTACTGGGACACGTACTGCAGTCCTTTGCCCTCCCACACTGCGGCATTATTTACTCACCCAGATCTAAAATACATGTAGCTGTCCGTAATTTCAATGCTTTCATCCTAGCAGCAGTGTATGTGAGAGATTCTCCAAAAATGTCACCCAAATAGAGCTACAGGATAAATATTCTGCTGGAGCAGAAGATGGATCACAACAATTTGTAGTTTCTCTTCATATCTTCATTTTTCCTCCATGGATAGATGATGCAAGTAGTCTTGTCTTGAGACAGATTGAAAAAACAACAGTTTTGTCCTGCAGTACTACCGCCTGTGCACTACTGAGTCATGATGGAGTAATGTTTAGCCCGCTAGCGTAAGGAGTCGATCACATAACTGAAAGATATGAATTGAGTTCTTTTTAACACTGCATTTGATGACCTGATGGTTAGTAAGTTGGCAGAGACAAAAGAATTCCAATAGCGCACAAACCTTCAATCTTTGCAATTTCAAAAATGTAAAATGTATTTATTTTTCTGTTTTCATTGCAGAGCGTTCTTAGTCGAAAATCTCTGCTATCTCTGTTTGTTCAGGAAGAGCAGGGAGACTGAAATTAAAAAGCTCTCAGAGACTCAAATCCATTTCAATGTTCATACCCTAAAGAAACAGGACAGTTACTCGCTGGTGCAGGCTTTCCAACCCAGTGCCACTAAGCAAACTAACTACAATGATAGCTTTCCACTGTGTAGCCAGAAGAAAAGACTGAGATAAGTGGTCTGGATAAGTGGCACAGTATGAGTTTTACTGAATTCTGTTGAATAGGATAGAGAACAGCCAGTTTTTGGCTGTAATATTTGTTCTCTACAAGTGCTCAGTAAGGTAAGTTTTAACGTAATTTCAAGCTTAAGTTTCAAATGTTAATTTTATGCAGCACATATAGTCAAATTTAAAATGTCACAGGCTCTGTTACATCTTTTCATTTGATTCTATCCCTTCGACAGCGTTGTAAGATTGAATATATTGTGACAGTGCGTCTGTTGTACATTAAGGTCAAAGTTATTAATTTTAAAACTTAGCTGAGAACTGAGCAGATTCATTAAGCTTAAGTCTCAATCTGAAATTCATCATCTTGTTATTTTAATTAGGGTCAAAGGGACATCTATGTATTTTATAATAGGAAAGAACCCTTTCTGAACTGTAAAATAAATGATGTGCGTTTATTATACATTATGTGTGTGTTTGTGTGTGTATTCTTGTGTGATATGTGCACTCCTTTCGGTCAATGTTCTCTCCACATTAATAATCACTATCACATGCTGAAATGGGATATATATTAAGAGTTTGACTTCAAAAAACATGCAGAATGTACAGAATATTCTTCCACTTAAACAGACATTATTCATTCTGAAAATTTAACTGGATTAACACTGATCACGGCTGTGTTAGCAACTAGTTATATAAGTCAGCTTTAATCCAACCATCAATCTTCTTTCCTCTGATCTGATTTAGGGGTCTTGGAAGGATCATTTGAAAACACAGGTTGAGTGAATAATGGTTCAGTTCCATTAAGTGTCCCAGTATAAAAGCAGAAACTCTTCAAAATAGAATGTGTCTAACATTGTTTTAGTCATTATTTTTTTCCACTATGACAAGTTTAAATATATCCAGTGTCATTTTAGTTTATTTTATAAAACATTTGCTAAAATGTACCATTTTGCTGTCATTATAACGCATGCATTTCCTATGCAGTGTGATTATATTTTATGCTTATCCAGTTTTTGCTTGAAGGTGCAAATAATGGGAACATATGTCCAATGTACTGATCTATCCACCTCGAGAGTAGCTTGCATGCTGGAGGACATTAGAAGCTGCACAAAGCCCTCTTGTGTCAGTTTATCAGTCTGCCACCACTTAACACCAGGGAGAAAAGAAGAAAAAGATCTAATGTAGCTGAGCATCCCTTCATGGTTTTTTAAGATGCAATGTTTTCAAAGGATGTATGAATAATCAAGATGTTGATGACAATGTGTTCGGGCAATTTGAATTTTCTTGCTCCCCTAATAATCCTGTGAGGTTAACAATAAAATTTATTTCTGCCTTCAATCTTGTTTAGTAAATTAAAAATGTGCATGCTAAATAATTTAAAACTTTGTGTTTACCAATTTTAGCTTCTCATTTTATTTGCCCAAGAGAGACTGAGCTGGATTTATTATTATTATTATTATTATTATTATTTTTACGTAATATGCCCTTCCTGATGAAATCCTCTTATTTGTCTGAGCTTGGGCCAAGCACTGGCAAGCATGCTAACTTGTGAACCCTCCATCCTCTCCACACCATACTTTATGTTGCTATCTAAGGAATGCTGAGTAAATTAAATGAAGAGAACGCAGGTGATAGTTAGCTGAAACCTTTGTGCTTCCATGGTATAAGAGTTACCACATTCACCAAACACTTGCAAAGAAACACAATCTCAACTTTGTGCAGTGGGGTCACAAGCTAGTGCACTACTGCTGCTAGCATTGGGATCTAACTAATTAGCATTAGCATTTGTTGTAAAAATCAGTTCCAAACCAAATATAATAAAAAAAATCTGATATTTTTAAGGTAAGTAAACAATAGTAATATTAAAACTAAAATGTTATTGTAAACCTGATTTGTATTGTTATTAGGTGAACAATAAGATCAAGTTTCCACAAATCTTTTGTAAATGTGCACGTCTGTGTAAATTCAACAACAGTCACGAGTTGAGATCATTCAAAAAGGTAATGAATAATGTTGCCTTGATATTTTGAGTTTTCTCAACTTTTCCTTTTACAATGCATTTCTTTTAGTCTTTTGGCGTTATTCACTTCCATACATTAAGGACTATCTTGAAAGCACCCTCCACATAAATTGCAGCCATTTTCAGTAATATGGGATTAAAAGGAAAAGGAGCTCTCTGTGGACTGACTCAGATATTTCATATTTAAGTGTCTCTCTGGAGAGATTTACACACATAACACCACCAGCAGTGTTTTTAACATAAGATATTTTATTTCTCTTATTTTATTACTAGACAAACCCCTGCTGCAAAATAACAATATTGCCATCCCTCCATATATACCATACATCTACTATTAAACCGAGGCTCAGTAATAATTCTCAAAACCCAGTGTTAATTTCCTTGTTAGTGACAACCCCTTGACCTTTCAGGAAGCAAGATAAATCTTCCACCACAGACTGTAGCAGGAATTTAGGCCTCACACCTACACCCACAGTCACAGTTACAGGTGTATGCAGTAAATACTGCACGTAATATATACAGGATATCTTATGGCTCCTCATATCAACCAATCTTCTCATTTCCAAGAAATACTTTACAACTGCCAAGAAATAATAGATATGGCCCCTGTGTTAATTGCATTTTGAGATTCAGAATTATACAGCAGTTGGAGTCTGAATTAAGTCATTTCCAAGCAGCTACTGTGACGATTCCTTGTGAATATTAAAAGGTAGAGTTGTATAATGTGGGACAGAAATGTGATGCATACAGCTGGCAAATGTAGGATTGGGGGAGATGGATGGTTGATGGTGTACATGCAAATATATTTGCCTAATCTCTGCCTGACTATCCTGACTATAAAAAAGTGGGCAGTGTTGAAAATGCAGGTTAAAGCAGCTGGAATGATTTTCTTAGAGTTTTAAATGTGATCTGCTGTCCTCTTCTTTTCACTGAATAAAGCTGTGGAAGATTCCCTTGGCTGCAATCATGGCAATTCCACCCAGGCTATATTTCCCCGTTTAGTTCATCAAACACTGCCTGGATGCAGCGCAGAGATTTGACACAAGCTTTCAGGAATTATTTAAGTCATCGCTGTGTTTTATCAGTCACAAAACATACGTTTGTTTATACATAAATGTAAGAAAAAAGATAAAACCATGAAATGCAAATATGAACAAAAATGCTTCTAGTATTGAATATAAAGCAGTCTGTAATGGCAGGTCACCAAAAGGGTTTTAGGGACTACAAAGGCTTTTGTGCTGGTGGGCACAGGATGTTGGAATTAAAGGAAAGTTGAACCTGAAACAGCGTAGTTCATAAAATGTTAAATAATCAGGCTCCAGAGTCATTTGCCACCTGTCCACCCTGCTTCCTCAAACACGTGACCGAAGGAAGCGCTGCATAGCAAACTGGGAAATGCTTATTTTCCATTATCTGGCATTTACACTGGGACAACAATGAAGTGCCGCTGCCAATTCAATGAGCCCCAAGCCAAGAAAATGTCACGGTGATGGTTCAAGGCACAACCAAATGAGAGGATTTCAAAACATGAATAACCTTGTTTCTGAGAAGTTATAAGCAATGCAGAGTTGGCAGAACATAGTAAACAGTTAAGTGGGCTGTTTATAATATGATCCAGAAAGTCATCACACATTATTTTAAGCATTGCACATACAGGTTGGTAACATTTGGTTCAGATATTTAGCCTTCTGGTGAGTTCGTGGCCTCAAAACAAAACATATAAGTAATGTTACTCATTCATAAAAATGACTTTTGTGTTTGCAGAATGCATATAGCTATGTTAGAGAACAAACAAACCAAATAAATGGACTAGTCAAAAACAATGTACCTGAATTGCAAATCAAGGAACTTTAGTTAATCAACATAGATTATATTAATGTAAGTATTTTCAGAACAATTTGTTATGCATTTACCAGAATCTTTACAAATAGCAAGCAGGCCAACACATCCCAACATATCAGCTAAATTTGTCCCATGATTACAATCTTGCAAACAAAACAAAACTGGTTGATTTGGTTCACAAAACAAATGAAACAGTCATTTTTGCATGGCTTATATGTACGTTAGGTGTTCATTCATGCAAAAATAATTCTAGAAAACTAGAGCAGTGACTGAAAAACTGTGAGAGATTTAAATGATAAGAAAAATGGTAAAAAAAAAATGGTACCAAAGAAAATTCATTAAACTTTCATAAGAAAAGGGAAAGCCAAAAGAACAAGAAATAAATCATGATGACTGGGTTGGTTAATGCAGGTAGATTTATCTACTGCTTGATATAAAGGGTACACATTTTTCTCTGCAGTCAGCAAGTCACAAAGCTAAACTCACAATGTAGAAATATCATAATATGGAAAAATATAGCCATCCCATTGCTGCTTGAAGATGCAGCCCAATAAAAACTAATAAATAAATAAATAAAATGTTTCCAGCATCAGTTAAAGAAGAAAGCTAAAGAAAGAAGAAAACATCAACAATATACACAAATAGGTGTGTAATTCCACCAATGTGGAATAAGTCATTTTACTTTGCTTTTAGTCACTATTGAGGATACCTTGATAGTTTTCAATTAAACACACACACACACACACACACACACACACACACACACACACACACACACACACATATATATAAACATGGTCATATTTTCATATAATTGACTTTCAGCATGTCTCTTAGACGATTGACGCTAGATTAAACGGTCTGACGCATTAATTTCTGCCTTGTTGTGCAAGAACAGACAGAGCCAGGAACTCCCATCATAAACAAAGTGTTTAATGAATAGTAGATAATGCAGCATGGTATCCTGTAAAATTGCACACTACGTGAGATAATCCATATATTGGTGGCCTCAAAGACAAGGCCGTAGGCTCCAGGCAAATGATTACATTCATGATCTTAAAAAACTCAGATTACTTTCAAGGGACAAATGTATCACCTTAAAAATGTTTGCTTTTCTTCTCTGCGTGAAGCCAGGACAATTACTGGGAACAGAACACTTCAAAGCCATTTTGTTCACCACAGTTGGGGGTTCGCTTTGAGGAGGACTATATACTGCTACCTGCACTACACATAATACAGAGACCATTAGGGTTTGCAATAAAGAAGATACACTGTCTTTCACATCACTGGCTCACTGGCCAAATAGAAGGAGAAAAAAAGAAGCACATCACCAGCTTGCTGGCTTCGTGGCTGCAGTCTGTGTTTCTGGTTTTGTTCGAGATCTGCAACATTGCAGTGTTTCTCTACAGAAACCTTTGTTTGCTCTCACTCTCAACTGAAATAAGAGTGGTGTAATGAGCTTTTTTTTAAGAAGCACCTGCTGAAATATGTCTTACATCTGTAAAAATAATGCAATTGTATATATGCATGTAACTGTGTACTAACATATCCAGGTCACACCATGCGCTTGTTAGTAAAACAAATAAACCAAAACAATTATAACAGCAAGTACTGGGTAATGCCAATCACAGATTTTAATAATTTGATTCATGATTTTCATTTTATACTGGCATTAGACAATGAAGAAAAAAACAACAACTGAATATTATCTATGAAATAACATTTGGAAGATCCATCTTCACTGGAAGCATAGAGTAGTTATTTGAAATTCAAATACACATATTTACTCCTAGAGCAAACTTGTCATGGTCAGTATTTTTCTGCTATGCCATGTTTCTCCTCCTCTGGGCGGAGTTGACCTAGTTTCTCCTGGGAGCCACACCTGGAGACGATTAGGAGCTGCAGTATTTAAGACCAGCACACAACAACTCTTTGCCAGATTGTCAGCTAATCACAGTTAGTAGTTGGCCAATTTATGTCTCTTGCGTGTTGTGCGCTGCGTTTAACTTGTACTCCCGCATCTCCAGTTGCCTCCATGGATTTCACCTTCCACAGTTCATGTTCCTATGATCTCGTGTGTTTAACCTTATAGTTCTTTTGACGTCTCGCAGTTCATGTCTTACCATCTGTATATAGTCACTGTCTGCCACAGTTATAGTTCAGTAGCTCTTGGTTCAATTGTGTTAAGTCCTGTGCATATCACTGTTCACCTTCACTGTAAATAAATATCATGTTTCACTGTTCTGTGCCTCTGTCTTGGTTCTGCTATTCAGTCCATTCCCGTTGCTCAGACTGCTTCGCTGTGACAAAACTAGAACTAGAAAACAGCAAATTGATGATTATTTTTATCGGGTCAGTGATCAGAAGCAACACTGATTTTGATGCATTTTTATTTTTAATAATTACTTGGATATATTCCTATATAGAACATGAGATAAATATTATCATAGTTCTATTATTGCAGCACCTTGAGGTTGTGATTTGACACTGTTGTTGTGATTTGGAGCTACATAAATGAATTTGAATTGAGTGAATAACAGTTTTTTTTTTATCACTACTACTACTACTACTACTACTACTACTACTAATAATAATAATAATAATTAAACGTAAGTTATGTTCATCTTGTACATCTTGCCTTTTTATCTTAGTGGTTGATAAGTGGATTTTGAATGTTTACCTGTTTCTCACGGACACCCTGGTGATCATCATGTAAAATTCTTGCCTTTTTTGGCTGTTGGGAGCAGCTTAGGGCTTTGGCATGTGGACCAGAGGATTCAACTGCCAATTTTTAATGAGTAGTGGACGATGCCCTCTACCACCTGAGAAAAAGCAGTGTACTCTGAAAAAGTGGAAATTTATCAGACAGAGAGAGACTGTCATGGTGCAATTTTTTTATTTATTTATTTATTTTTAGTTTATTCTTCCCTTACATGATGAGGATATTTTAAGTTCAACTTTTGTGCGGTCTAGTCATGAATTCAGCTCCTTTACTCTCTGAGTATATTTGTATTTTTTGTTTGTGGGTTGGTTTTTTTTGGTTTTGTTTTTTTTTGTCTCTTAGGTTCCTTTTGTGTCTTTGTCTTGTCCATGATGAGAGTTAGTCATGCCCTCTAGTTATTTATCTGTTTCCTCAGTCATGTCTCTGTTTATTCTCTCCCTCTGTCTCTTGTGTCTCCAGCTCCCCGGCACTTGGTCATGTCTGTCTATTGTGTGCTTGGTATTCTCTTCCTGTGCCAAGTTTGTGCGTTTTGCATCCTTGACTCTGTCTTTGTGCTGTGGTTCCTGTTTTACTTGAGTAGTCCTTATCTCTGTCTAGTTTGCTCCAGCTGTGTTCCCATGTGTCTCTACTTTCCCTGATCATGCTCATATTTATATATAGTGTCAGTTCTCTTGTCCCTTGTCGGAGCGTTTGTTCACCTACCCCTGTGTCCCCATCTTTCTAGTGTTCCAGGTTTCTACTGTTTAGTTTTCCAGTTTAGCCTAAATAAACAGCTCGGCCTCTGTTATCACCTGTGTCTACGCGTCTACATTTGGGTCCTCTTCTCTGCTCCAAACAATCTGCAGGGATCATGATAGAGACTCATGTAAGTGTTTCACTGCATAAAAGTTTAATAACCTGCATTTTTGGCATTTGACTCACAAAGTTTGGATATCACAGCCTCTGCTGTTTTGCTCTGAAGCATTATGTTTTCTTTGTTTATTTGTCTCTTAAGCAGTCTCTGATGGAAGCAGTTATTTATCAATGAAATGTCACTTGACAACATACTTAACTTAAATCTATAAATGCAAGCCAGCTATTAGCATTTCATATATTAAATAGGACCAAACCAAGAATTAAGGAACTGAATAAATTTATGCTACATACTAAAACTAGCTGTCATTTTACAGTAAATGGGGGACTGGAATAATTATCTTACTTTTCAAGAAATGAACACACACTTAAACAAAAGCTGCATTTCTGAGAGTAATGATATAGTATGAATGTTGAATATTTGAACACCAGGCAATTAGAGCACTTTATAATTAGGGATGGGAACTGAGAACCTTTTCTATACACAAAGGACAAGAGCTTTATAGAAAAGTGCAAACTGAACCCAGGACAAAAACACTGCATTATGCTACTAACATGGTTTTAGTAACTGGACTAACTGTGTCCACTTTCTGAGATCCATGCTGAGAGTCTGAGACAAGAATATTTACTTATATGCACACTATTCTCACATATGTGAAGAACAGGCACCCTGCAAGCTTTCTGTATCTGTATTTAGACTTCAAATGTTCAATTATCCATGAAGATAAAAATGAGCAGATCGAGCAGAAGATTAGCCTGTCAAAAAAGATAGCAGTTATTTCTGCACATTGGTATTATATGAAAGGTTTTGCATATTTAAAAAGTATTGGATATTTGTTTGGCAGTAGTGACAAAGAAGTATAATAATTGGTATGGTACCTACACCTTCAGACTGTAATTGATGCAACCTGCACCCATGAAGTAGTGAGTGAGGGTGCAAAGGCTTCAACTTTTATATGATGGAAAAAACAAGACTTTGAAACTAGGGTCCATCTTACTGCTTGTCCTATATTATTCCTGTATGTAGAATTTACGCTGTAATTGACACAAAACGTCCGCCAGCCGCTCCTCCTCTGGGATTCAGAGGCGATCTCTCTGTGTCGATACACTAGCGATCAGCTCAGTTTGTTGATCCATGTGTTCAGAGAATAAATTCCCAATTCTTCTGTCAAACAGATGAACCACGTATACGAGGTGGCCATCTGTCCATTAACAACTGTGCAAAGAAGTCAAAGTTACATTTGTTTTTTTTTAATGGGCATTTTTCCATTTTCACAGCATAATCTTCATGTGCACTGTGTAAAGATTTCACCAAAATTCACGCACCTATAAAAACCCCACTCAGTAGAAGCTAATTAGCAAAGTCGTCAACATAAGATTCTCGGTATTGATGAATTTTACATACACAAAATGATAAAGAACTGCTAACAGCAGTAATATTGTCAGTGCTGTGATGTTCTGACGTGTTATTTGTTGTTTTAATTTATCCTGGAGTCAAATTTTTGAGTCTCTTGTATCTCAATAAATATTAATTGTTTGTAGAATACAGGCAAATACAGCAAAAAATGTTCTTTCTGTACGTCACACATTGCAATAATGCCTGAATTGTAGGCTGGATGACCTTTAAAAAAATGTTATGGTTAAGTTAATGTATCTTGTTATATTTTTATTGTATACAATTTTTGGCAGATTCTATAAATCTGTAAAACCTTTTGTTCATAGCTTGTTTTTAATTTTTAATATGTTTTAAAGTTAAATTAAAAATTAAAAATATTATTTTTAATTCAAGCCTAATAATTAGCAGTTAACAGTGAAGCTATCCATCACCAAAGAAAAAAATCAATATAACTCAAAAACACTTTTATCTCTTTATGCCCTGAGAGAACAGAAAGGCAATCTAAAGGTAATTATGATGAACCATGTACAACTATGTCATTCATTTTTCTTTTTTCCTGTGGAGTTTCAGCGTATCATTAATCGCATGGCAACCGATGCAATAGTAATGGGAGGGCTCAACATGTCTGATCCAGACTCATCAGATGTTGAATTTATTCTGCAGTCGTCCACATGCTATATGTGGCGTTTTCTTCCTTTTTCTGCTGATTGCATGTCACCATTTGAAAGATCCCTTAGCTATAGGAAGTAAAACCCTACTCCAAGCCAACAACTAACATACTGAAAGTTATTTTGAATTATTATGTAACACTAATAAATTCAACAACCCAAAATACACTGGTAAGATAACAAAGGAGTGGCTGAAAAAGAACCACATTAAGGTCATGGAGTGGCCTAGCCAGTGTCCAGAGGTGTAAGGAGGAGTGGACCAGACCAGTGACCAACTACTAGAAACATTTTACTGCGTGCGTGCCAGAATGTGTTTCTCCACCATGTACTAAGTCATATTTTGCTTAGGGATCAAATACCTAGTAACTTGACATGCAAATCAATTTCTAACTTTTAAGTAATGCATTTTTCCGGATTTCTTTGCTGATATTTTTTTTCTCTCTATTAAAATGAAACTACCATAAAAGTAAAGACGTTTCTTTTTAAGTGAGCAAACTTACAAATTCAGCAGAGGATTTAATAATTGCTTTGCCCACTGTATCTGATGTGGAGAAGATGACCCCATACACCTTTTGCCTGTTCTGATACTATAGCTGTTCTCTGCTGATACTGACTGATAGGTTTGTAGATTAAACCTATTCGCTGGAACGTTCAGGACAATTTACTACACAGCAAAATCAAGACACAAGTAGGCAAACTTCTTGGTGTTACTCATGCATGAGGGAGGCCTGCCTGGAGCCAAGTGTCATTCCACCCACTTGACCTCCGTCAGACTCTCAGCCAGGTTCCCCATAGCACTCCTTTTATTGTGGTTACATGAATATGCATAGGTTCATTAACATATGACGTTTCATATAGGCACACATGTGGACAAAGAATACTGTGTAAGTGTGTGTGTGTGTGTGTGTGTGTGTGTGTGTGGGGGGGGGGGTCAAGATGTGACCCCGTGAAGACTCCCCAAAGCTGGTGCCAGGAGTCTAGCGGTCCATCTAAACAAAAGGCTCTTATACTTAACCAGATATACGTGTGTTTGCTATACCATATACCAGCAAGAGAAGATACACCTCTCCTAGGAGGTGTGTGTGTAGTCTTATGATAATGTTACATGTGGACAAGGTAAGTACTGATGGCCACAGAAAGACACCTTGAAGATTATTCACATCACAAGTTTTGTACAACAAATAAACACATGGAAACATTCGCATGCATGCAGTTACACACACACACACACACACACACACACGCACACACACACACACACACACACACACGCACACACACACACAAATATTACTGAATGATGACAGTAACCAAATGTTCAGTGTGGAGAACTGTGCAGTTTGAAAAACTCTGCAATATGTTGCATTCCACAATCAATATTTTTAAGACTTAATGTGTTACATTAAGTTTCTTACATATTTTTACTTTAATAACAGAAACATTTTCAGGGTTCTTAATCTGCTTTTCAATCTCACTACTTCCTTCTTGAGGCTAATAAACCTTAAAAATAAAACAATGTTGCTTGGATACGAGGGTGACTGTTGAAAATCATGCAGGTTTGCATATTGTTCTTTGAAAAAACAACAAGAAATTAATACACAAAAAAATTATGCATCCAGACCAAAAAAGCCATAATGAACATGTTCATTAAATTTTTTTTTATTAAAGTTCCAGCTTTGTGTTGGATTATCATACCATTAAGAATTCCTGTTTTTTTTTGTGGGTCCACCTACAGTCCAATTTGATCTTAGGTGGAGCTGACCTTTGTTTTTTTCTAACACATTTTGTTTTCAGTCTGAATACTAAATAAATTTTTTAAAAAAAAGTCACATTTCGGTAGCACTTTATAATAAAATCACTCTATTAGGTGTAAGTAAGGTAATAGCAAATGCTTGATTTATCATTTATATATTATTACTCCTCCTTAGTATTCCCATATATATATATATATATATATATATATATATATATATATATATATATATATATATATATATATATATATATATATATGTATATGTGTGTGTGTGTGTGTGTGTGTGTGTGTATTAGTGTGTAATTAGTAATTTGTAATTGTTAGTAATAATCATAATCAATGTTATAATAATCTAACTGTATTCATATATAGCATACTAAGGAAGAGTTATGGTAAATAAATGATGAATTAAGCACTGATAGTACCTTACTAATCGCTTAATAATGCTTATTGCTGTAAAATCATTTAAAAAGTGCTCCCCACATTTCTATTTACAGAAAAGATAATGAGATATGACAATACATCTCAACTTTTATAAATTCACTACATCGACTATCGTTATCTTTATTTTACAGTCTGAAAGATTTACAGATCACAGCTGGTCTACAAAGGCACAAAACCTTTGCATGAAAGATGTTTTTAAAGCTCATGAAAAAATGGCTAAAGCAGCGATGACTCAAACCTCAGAGGACAAAGCCTAGCATAATAACTGCCTCTAGGTCTGTTTACAACTACAGCAACTGAGCTCTGTGAATTAATTGTACTCTATGAATGAACACATGTTCTTCTCCTCATCTCACAATGTATCCAGTGATTGGAATGACTTTTCTAATTCCTGAACAAATGTATGCAAAAACTGCACAGAGCTATATAAACACCAGCATCTGTAATAGGGCAGTCATGAAAATTGTCAGGCATGGTTACTGTTTTCAAACATTCGTCCAGATATATATTCAAAAAACAATTTGCATCTGTGTCAAGGTGTGTGCTATTCTCCCACTACAGCCCCTCCATTTTTTTAAACTGCCAAAAGTCATTCATTTAAAAGTTAACAAAAGTGCTCCAAATGTAAGAAATATATTTAAAGGCAAATAAAACAAAAGTATTATAATTGGATCCTTTTTTTATGTCAAATTTGAGGGAAAGTGTCTCACTGGAAGGCATAACTCAAAGCATGTAGCACTGCTATAAATTATGTAGCACATTTGTATTTTAAAGTTACCCTGTGAGGGTGTCTTCTACACAAAGTTCTAGGCTTGAATAAAACTATAAGATTCATGAATAATAAACTTAAGATACATAAAGAGCTGAATGGTCAATAGACTTTCAAGTTGTACAACGTGGAAAGATAGCAGTCTTGCCCTAACTATACAAAAATAGCAGTACTAGTAGTGTTTTGTGACATTGGAGGTTGTACGACTTCTTCTATATTTTAGGAACTTATTTAATATTGATGTACACTCACTGCATAACTTTTAGGTACACACTGTTGCACTAGGTTGGACGACCTTTTCCTTTCAGGGCTATCTGAATTATTTGTAATACAAATTCAACATGGTGCTGGAAATGTTCCTCAGAGATTTTGGTCCATATTGATATAATAGCATCGTGCAGTTGCTGCCAATTTGTCAGCTGCACTTCCATCATGGATAAAAAAGATTTGCTGGCTGAAACCAGTTTGAGATTATTTGAGTTTTGTGACAGCAACAATACTCTAGTAAACAATGCTCAGTTGGTACTAAGAGACCCCAAAGGGAACATTGCTTTAATGTTGTCTATGAGCCCCCAAAAGGTTGATTCTGTTCACTTTGACTTAGCGTTATGAAGCTACATCCAGATGAACAGAAATAACAATTTTAGGATTTACTTACCTGGATGATTGAGCATGCATCAAGACGTTGTGTATGGGCAAAATCTGACTCCACTTGCTGAATGTTGCAGCAGAAATTGGGACTCATCAGACCAGGTGATGTTTTTTCTAATCTTCTATTGTCCAGTTGCGGTGCGCCTCGATTTTCTGCAGCAGTGGCACATGGTTTTGTCTTCTGCTGCTACAGCCCATCTGCTTAAAGGTTTTAATATATTGTGCATTTAGGGATGCTCTTGTGTGTACCTTGGTTGCACCGAATGGTTGTCCAAGTTGCCATTGTATTCTTATTATATCAGCTTGAAACACTCTAGCAGTTCTTCTCTGACCTTGGGCATCAACAAGGCATTTTCACCCATAGAACTGGCAATCACTGGATATTTTCTCTTTTTCAGGTCATGCTCTATAAACCCTGGAGATAGTTCAAGGATCAAATATATCTTTATTATCCCCAAGGGGCAATTTGTCGTACAGTGGACTAAATTCACAAAACCATCAAATAAAATACAATAAATAAGCAGTAAATACACGAAAAACAGGACTGAAAACATTGTGAATTGTTCAAAAGATCAGTGGAAGATGGGACAAATTCATTTCTGAGTGCATTTGTCCTCCACGTTGGCATATAAGTATCTGCAGCCAGACAGAAGCACCTTAACCTTCTTCAATTAGAGGTGGCTAGGATCAGCCAGGATAGACTGAGACTTCTTCAAGGTCCTTATCTTGTACAGGTGAGAAAGGTCATTCAAGGTTGTTTTTTAGGTTCAGTGACCCATACCAGAGATGGTTGCGTGGGGAAAATCCCAGTGGATCAGCAGTTTCTGAAAATCCTCAGAACAACCTAAAAGCTCGCCATGCTCAAAGTCACTGAAATCACCTTTCTTCCACTTTTGGACACTTGTTTTGAACTTTAGTAGCAGGTCTTGACTATTTCTAAACACCTAAATGTACTGAGTTGCTGGCATGTGACAGATGAGTGTTTTTCCATTACTCAACAGTTAAACTTGAGCAGTTGAAAATAAAAAAAAAACATTCTTAAATGTTCACATCCCTATGTGTATAGCTGAGTGAGGTAAAATCCACATCAATACACGAAGTAATAAATCCTGCTTTTTAAGTACTGCTTGGAGCAAAATAAAAGACATCTTCCATCAAAAATTATTAAGCTGGAAACACACTAAACGGCTGGAGAAGACCAGCAGGCTCCCAAATCATATTTCTTTCAACAGTGATGAACAAACCGTTACTTCCTGTCAAGCTGTCCAGCGATTAGTGATGTCTAGCGGGTAAAGGCCATTTGAGCGTAAGGGAACAAAACACACCATTGCTCATGATGCATTTCAATGAGAAACTACACATAAAAACAATTTGCCTTCAAATGATTTTTCTTATGAGGCCATCTCCTGTGAGTGTCCTCTCCTATTGTGTTCTTCTGGCATAAAAGCTCCATTACAATGATTTAGTCTGAACAGAGCAAGGGTACTCTTGAACAAGTATACATGTGCGCGCGCACGCACGCACGCACACACACACACACATGCACACACACATTCAAATGCACTTATGCCTCGGGCCTCGGGACCCATCAATTATAGTGGGTTCAGTCAAGTTATCATCATACTCCCCTTTTCTTTTTTTCTCCCTCAGTGCACAGAACTAGCACAATATGGACTCTCTACCCCTTTGAGCGCTTCAAATCTGGAACACTTGCATAAGAGTCTATTTTATAAGCATGTAAGCAAAAATAAATCCCAGATTCCATCGGGGTTTTGGGAGTGAATCTTGCTTATGTCAAGCGGAGAAGGTGTGAAAATCAAAAGTGTATTTTGGGGAGCAATGATTGGCAGAATGATGCTCAAGCCATCAGAATCTGTTTGTCTGCTGGTTTCAGTTTTGCTTTGTACCTCTGCTGTTCACTGTCCTGATGACAAAGACTGCTGTGCTCATCAGGGAGTTACATTTACCTTGTACTGTCAGATGTCATCTCAGGAAGATGTTTGACTCAGTGCATGTGTACTACAGACACACACACAGACACACACACACACACACACTTCCACCATCACACAGCTGTCTTTGAGTCAGGTGTGTTTACTGTTCACAAGCTTTTGAACTACTTTGATGTGCATCCAAAGGTTATTGGAAGGTGATGTGGTTTTTAGTTATTCAAGATTAGCCTGTTGTATTGATGTTTCAGCGGCATATACTATACTTCAACAATAACGACAAAAAATACTGAGACAGTTAAGGAAGATACTTTATTTTGTATTATGAATTTCAGAACCAACATCATGCTGTTGAAGCAACCTATTTTACATGTCTTAAATATATATAAGTGAAAAGGAGACATTTCTGATCAAATCATTTTAATTAATTTCAGAATTATTTTACTTTATTAATAAAACAGTGTAAAAGTGGATGATCTAATGCAACATATAATGATATTTCACACTTTTACATTTGCTTTCTGTCCTTTCTTGACTGTCTCCCTACACTGAGCTAAACCTCCTCTCATCTTCTCCTCTGATGACTGATTGTATTTTTACTTTTTTATTTTTGGCCCTCTCTCACAGACATCCTTTCTGTTGCTTTCTGTCCTCTCTCCTCGCTGTTCTGCAAAGAATAGTTTAACATTACTTTACATCAGCCTCTTTCACTCTCTCCCTGTTCAGTGAGTGTGTGTCACAGTCCCTCTTCTCTTGCAGGTGCTGGTCTACTTGACTGCATTTATCGTGTGTTTAGGTCACATTAACTGTGCTTGCCTCCTCCCAAATTAGGTGTGGCTTCTACAGGTACATTTGTGTCTCATTATTCACTTACCTGCAGTGTTTAACTCCAACTCACCTCCTCACTCATTCCTGGAGCTGCACAGTGTTGCAGGGTTCCTCAAGCTAGAATCTAGAACCTGCTTTTGATGCTACACCTTTAACTTTGAACTTGCCCGAGAAAGTTTAAAGGAAAATGTGAAAAAAGTTATGAAATGCTTGAAATCTAAAAAAATATTAATATTACTAAATTATTTCAAATAAAAGGAACCATTAGAATCTGATCAAACTCAGAAGGTGGCTCATTTCCACTGAAATGAAGGCCCACTTTATCTAAAACATTAAGGTAACAACTAAAGATCCCTTTTTCATGTAAAAATGGTTTATTCTGCAAAATATCAGCATGCTATCTGACAGACGTCATTACAACAAGGAATATGAATCATTACTTCTAGATGTTCAATTATTTGTTTTTGATTTATCAAACTTATCACTGAGAAGTAAAATTTCACATCATAGTACTCAATTTTCTGGGGAAATCTCAAGATGTTATATTGCTTCACCTACCTAAACAACCTCAAACCAATAAAATCAAACACTAGTGTCAAGTACTGTTTTGGCATCAGTTTGAAAAAATTTATAGCCACTGGCTGTTAACATTTGAAGAGCTGAGACACTCAAAGCTGAACTTTACCAAATTACCTACAGGTAGAGTTCCTCTACATCAGCGCTCAGCATCAAAGCTTTATATGAAGGATACGAAAAGAAACAATACATCCTGTATGAATTCCAATGTTTTACAAAAACAAAACAAACAAAAAACATTCTTTGCCAATATGTAAAACCTTAGAACTGAGGTGCATTTTCTTTTTCCTTTCTTTATTTTTTCCTTTATGACAGAGTATGAAGCCTAATGAGCTTAATGATCTCCTGGTCTTAATGGACCCCTGACCTGTTATTTTTGGTTGGTATGCAACAACACATAAAAACTCTGTGTAACACTTAATACTCAAAAAAAGACAAAAACACTCATTTCCAACTTTTCCATGCCACAGTAAATTCCTTCAGCTTGATCTTCTTATTTTTGGCACTAAAAAGCAAATCTAGTTAGTAGTAAAACTTGATTCTCTGCTCTCTTAAGGAAAAATACCAAATGAAGAAGTGCTTGTCCTGACACAAAAGAAGGGAGCAACAGGTGATCTCTTTCTGTCCAACAGTTAGGGCATCACAAAGGTAAAATTTAAAAACTGTGTCTTTGGGGGGAGTTTATGATCGCAATATCTCCTCACATATGGAAGTGATACTCTAGAGTATGAAAAGAAAAGAAAGGAATGGAGAACAGCTACGAGAACCACTTGTGTTTGACTGCATGGCTTTATTGAACACTTTAGTTAACCTATTATGCAATAGTGATGGTTGACAGTAAGACCAATATACTGGGTCTGAACATAGAGTACATTACTTTTCTTGGAGCTCTAAACCAAACTGTATCCCCTTTGAAAACTGTCTGTGTCCTGCACTGAGCAGTGCCCTTCCTCAACAACCTGTTTTGTAAGTGAATCCACTGATGGGCTCCTCTAGCTCCGGGGTCAGAGCAGCAGCCATATTGATTTTTCTGTTTATAAAGACAGTGGCAAACAGGGCAGACTCTGAATGCCA
Source organism: Simochromis diagramma (assembly GCF_900408965.1). NCBI lineage: Eukaryota > Metazoa > Chordata > Actinopteri > Cichliformes > Cichlidae > Simochromis > Simochromis diagramma. The sequence continues at coordinate 2,265,272 of NW_024387200.1, read as the reverse complement.
AAACGAGTGGCTCGAAACAGGCATGGCCTGGAGGTATTTCTCTTTTCCCCTGTCTTTGTCTGCCACTCTGTTTACCTTAAATGCATTTCACTCTCTCTGCCTCTCACAGTATTTTCACCAACACTTGTTTGTCTGTTCATCTCCCACATATTTTGTACTACATGGATAAATAAACTCAGATAAGATAAACAAGAATAATAAAAAGTATATAAAGCAGATACTACAGAACCGCTCCATTAGAGACAATGTTTTTTGTGGGATATTCCCTGACATCTAGCTAAAGATTTTTCTGACAAGTTGATAAGTAATGCAATTAAATGGATTGCACGCTGCAGAATAGGGATTATTTATTTATGGCTAAAACTCATTACATTTTTTCTTTCGTAAAAGAACTCTGTTTGGGTGTTTTTATGGCACACGTGCTTGTTTCATTTATGTGAATTTCTGAGAGTTATATGCAGTAAATGACACACTTTATACCACATACGAGGTATGTTAAAGAGTCTGAAAGGAGGGGTGGTGTTGGCCACTCTGCTTTGGCTACTTGAGCATATTCTACTGGAATGCTGAATTTTACTAAGAAAGCTCATGCACTGTAGCTGTCAAACACCAGTGAACCTGTGGTCCAGACATTTCCTTTAAGTCTAACTATGAAAGGCAGTAAGCTAGCTGGAGAAGACTGTGTCACATGCAAAAACACACTGAAAGTAGCCATCTCCCTGACTTCTGTATTAGTTTCCAATAGGTATCAGTGACGTCTCTAGTATTTCTTTCTTCCATTTGACTGATAATCTGATATACACTACGAGTCAAGTTTAAGAACACCCCAATTTTTCCAGTTTTTTTTATTGAAAATTATGCAGTTTAATATCTGATTGCACTTTAATAGCATAGTACAAACAAGGAGTTGGAGTTAAAAAAAGAAACTTTTTGACTCTTCAAATAGCCAGCTTTGGCAGATATAACCGCTGGGTACACCCATGGCTTTCTTCCTACAATAGAAATCAAGTACTCTTCAGAAAGTTCTTCCCATATCTGCTGCAGAAATTCCCATAAATGTGTGCTTTGCTTTCACTCTTCTGTCCTTTTCATTCCAAACCAGCTCGATGGGGTTTAAGTCTGGAGACTGTGCTGGCCTGACTCCATGTTTTCTGGCTTACCTGTACAAAAATCTTGTTCTTTTTTCCTGAGGTAGTTCTGGCATAGCTTGGACTTATGTTTTGGGTCTTTATCTTGCTGTAGAATGAACCCATGACCAACTACATGCATACCAGAGGGTATTTCATGGTGCTGCAGAATGCTGTGGTAGCCGTTTTGGTTCAGGGTGCTGCTCACTCTGTACAAATCACCAACCAAGGATCCAGACCACCACACTTCTTCCTCCATGTTTCACAGTTGATGCCACACACTGTGAAACCATCCTTTTGCCTACTCAGCAACACTCAAGGTCCTGCATGATGAACTGAAGATTCCAAATTTTGATTCATGAGTCCATAATATCTTCTTCCAGTCTTCAGTAGTCCAATGGTGGTGTTTCATGACCCAGCCAAGCCTCTTTGTCCTATTCTGACGTCTTAACAATGGCTTTCTTGCTTTCATCCTGTCAAACCTGCAGCTCGAACTCTTCTCTTCACAGTTGAAACTGAGACTTGCTTACTACGACCATTATTAAGCCGGGCTTGAAGCTGTTGTTCTGTGAGCTGCCTGTTGCGCAAGTTCTTAACTCTCAGTAACTTGTCCTCTGATTCAGTTTGGCTTTGGGTCTGCCAGACCTCTTCATGTAAGAGTTTTCTCCAGTTTTTCAGTGCATTTTGATGGTGAACGAAACTGTACTCACTAACACCTTGACTTTCTTTGCAACCTCTCTGTAGGAAAAACCTTAATTTTTAAGTGTTATGATGGCAAGTCTCTCTTACATTGTTAACTGCCCTTTTCTCGCCATTTTTGTAGCAACACACTACTTTCTGCAGCACAGTACTATTCAACTGATGCTCATGGGGGTATGGTACCACAGTGTTTTCCAACACTGATTTTAGGCTGACAGGGCATTGTAAGTAATCCAGAGAAGTTGGAACACCTGTAGAAATTAGTAGAACCGGCTTTCAAAGCTTGATCAACCTGCATTGCTGCAGAACAGATTTAAGTTGTTATCCCCCTTTTTTTTTTATTTCTGAAAAAGGTCTTTTTTAATAATTCTAAAATGTACATTATTTTTCAGTTTTGGGTAACCTTACCTTTTTTTTTTTTTAAACCTCTGGCAGTTCAACACTTACCTTTGTACCATTTCAAGCTATTTACCTGATTTGAATGACTTGAATTGCGATAAATAACTGGAAACACTGGGGTGTTCTAAATCTTTTGACTGGTATTGTAAATCTGTATATTGTCTATAATGTGTATGAATATCTGTGCACACTTCTAACCTTACAGTTCCCCCAGTCCACAACTTGGGGACTGAGGGAACTGTCACTACAAAGTGACAACTGTATTGCTGGCAAATCAAAGAAGTGTGTTGCTAAGTTTCAAGTAGACAGTATGAGCAGAAACTAAAAACACCCATCATTGACTACATTACTATTGGGATACCTTATCAATGTAATTTATGTTATTGATTATGCCAACGGTGCATCGCAGAACTGGCCCCGTCCAGTCGAGGCATTGATTTTCCCTGACAGCAAGCTAAATGGTGGATAGACTGGCATTTATTTAGCACCATTCTAGTTTTATTGACCACTCAATTCACTTTTACAAAACAAGCCACATTCATACACCTATTCATACAGTTTTCTATGCACATAGCAGTTTGTATTATATATCAAACATTTACATGCTCATACCTCCCAAGCCACAGATGTCCCAGCTGCTCCTAAGAAAAGAAAAGAAAAAAAAAACCCAACTTGCCCACAATCATCTAAATTTTGGGAGTACTTTACACAGAAACCCAGCAACGCAGTGCTCTGTAAGGACTGCAGATTGGAACTGGCTTATCACACCACTACTAGTGATTTTTGAGCACTTGAAATGAAAAGCATCCCAGAGCACTTTGTCAAGACTGCATCAGCACAAAGACAGCTCTGGGCCAGTTCAGCATACAGCTCTCTGGCTCAAATGAAGAAACAGTCACGGGCACGGTTCAATTGGACTCTGTCACATTTCAGGTCTGGTGTGATTGCTAACTGTGCCCAAGCACAGAAATGAAGCACTTCCTGCAGCCCAGCTGCCTCCGTGCTGCACAACTGCTGCAATAAATATTTGATAAGTCTATCAGGCATGTGAAATGGCCTGTGTTTCACTTACTAAAACACACAGGTAAAGGGTAAATAGAATCATGAATTCTATTGTGCTGTGCAAAAAACAGTCATATCATGATAAGAGAGAGTAAGAGATTAAGACTAGTTGATTTGATGTTTAACACTGCGGTGATGTAGTTTGACATTTGATGATTAGGTGATTTAACACATTAATTAAAATATTAATAAGGTCAATTTTGATCATTATATTTGTGTTAATGGTCATATCAATTAAGAAATACAAATATCTGAAGGTTAACCGACTAATCCAGACAATGTTTGGTTATTAGTAAATGGCCAGTTATATTGATCAGAGGTAAAATGATACTGAATAGACTCTACACTAGTTCAGACAGAAGAACTGCTCATTAAATTTTATTTTTTGTTTGCAAAAAAACTTTAGGTTTCGAAGTGTTCCCCTTTTCTGCAGTGCATAATAGAAATGTCTACACCAAGAGTGAAAGAGCTTTGGCCAGTGTCTCTGCAGGGCCTCTTGGATTAGCAGAAAGTCTCGCTCAGCAAATGAACATCCGACATATGGCAATGCCTTCCACCTTCTCTTAATTGCCAAGTGTATTTATAGATAAAGGATTCAGCCTTCAGGGGCTGGAGGGCAGCACTGCAAGTTGAATAAAGCAACAATTGCATCAACTGGATCTTTGCCATCTGGCTTTTTTATGAATAGCTTGTGTAAACAGAGGGGAAAAAACAAAACACCAAAAGCGTTATTCACTGACACCTCAGTAATTTAGTTTTTATAGTTTTTATAGTTTGTTATTAGTAGCTCAAAAAGAACATGAGGAGAAAAATCCAGCAAACTTCTGTTAAAGCAACTGCTACATTTCCAAAAAAGTGCAGTTTTTACCTTATAAAGACACAGCTTATTTTCTCCTTTTGTGCCAAAAGTCCTTACATTCTGGGTGAGCCTCAAACATGACTGCTGTCCTCTCCAATGACAGCTTATGAGGTGACCCTTAGCTCATCTTTAGGGGCTCTGCATAATATTTCACGGCCCAGCGTGACACTTACCACAGATGAGCGCTATTCTGTATCCTCTGGGCCCAGGCAAAGCAGATCTGCTATGTCGTCCTCGAAGCCTGCAGTTTGTTTACCCTGATGGAGACTGCTGATTTAATTTGCCAAGATGGTGTCCTCTTACCCTTGCCCCATGCAGCTGGATCTTCGCGCAGCCATCCCTGACCGCCTATTCACCTGCCTTGCTTGATTACACTGTGAACTGAAAATGAAATAGGAAATATGAAATATTCTAGAGTCTGCATGTTAGTTGTGTAATGAGCCTGGGCAGTAAAAGCAGTTGGTTATTATCCTTGTTTTTATTCCTCTGTTTTATTACTATGGGATGAAAAGTCACATCTGAGTTATATCATAAAAATTGCATGTTTTCATATAAACACACATCAATGAACAGACACAAAGTTATTGAGTTGCCTAGCACAGGAAAAACAGTGGCATACTGCATGGCTTTAAAAAAGATTTTTTCAAATGAGTAACTACTGTATATACACTGCATATTCCTCATTGTTTAACCTGACATAGCATGGATTTCAAAAGGTTTCTGATCATGTTTTTGTTTTGTCACTGAATGTTTACCTCTTTCACTGTTTCGTGTATTTTGGTCTCCGTCTGTTGGTCTATGTCACCCTTCAGCCTCACACCGCTTCATGTGCCCTCTGCTCGCCTTCAGCTTCTCTCCTGACTACTCCTGTGCTTCACCTTGTCTTTGGAACTCATTACCACTACACCTTGGTCAGATCAACACAGTTCAAATCAAAGCTTAAACCATTTGCATATGAGCTATAACCATCCTGTTTAAGATACTCAATATTTTTGCATTCTTATTATTCTCATCTTTTTGTTTTGTGTTCTAAGGTGACGTCAACAAAAATGCAAATAGAATTATTATTATTAGTATTATGTGTGCTTTTTATATTTCAGTCATAGTTATTTCCTGTTTTATTTTGGTAAAATCCTTTGCTTGTGCTACATTTGCTATTCTACTTCCATTTCTCCTTCACCACTTTATGACTGCTTTCCAAACACTAATTAGTTTAACCAGTTTGTTATTATTAAATTATTGTGTATTGATGGCCCTTTTTGATCTTTCTGTTTTTACACTTTACTTAATTGTAAACCTACCTGCGCTCGTTTCTCCTCTGCAGTGTCTTTCTAGCACATCTCCCACAGTCTCCTACTGTTTTTCTCTCTATATGCATTTGAATATTTGCCTTTTGCTCTGAAATTGCATCATTTTTTATTTTTTATTTTGGAAGTCCTGTTGCTTTCTGCTGCTGCCACTGTAACACTTTAAAGTTTGTCCATGAAACAGTGATAGGCTGATTGTTCATCCAATCACTTGGCAAGTGTATTTTTGAAACTCTGTTCACTTTTCAAAACAGTTTCCAAGGACAAACATTTTGAGTGTACTCACATCCAAAGAGCTTCAACATTCACTGTGGTTAACAGTTTGGGCCAAAGTACACTTCAGTTTCTCTCTGCATCTCAACTCCCCTGTCCTTTCAAGCGCTCGCATGCCTTTGAAAAGAGCTTGTGTAGAGCACAATGAGGTTCATGATTTTATACATTTTGCAACTTAATTGTTTTCCTCTCACACGCCTCAGCATTCATTGAGGGAGCTGTAGGTGAGGAAGCCTTGTAGGTACATGATTAGGTGTGAACTACTATGGTATTTGGAGCAGGCTGGGGTTTCCTCCTTTTCTACCAATTTGTTTTCTGAAATAGTTAACAATCATGACACTGAACAACACTTTAGGAGGAATCTCACAGGTGAGTAAAGCTCCCTCATGTCAACATTGACATATCCAATTGTTATCATAAATGTTAACTCGTCCGGTGCACACATTAACATTAGTTATGTAACTATTACCCATTAGCCGCATTAGACACCTCTTATCATTAGCGCAGTGGCCAGTGGACTGGCTGTATAGAGCAGTGAGAAATACAGAGACATACAGAAAGATACAGCTGCCCCATTACACATATTACTCCATTAATTTTCACAGGGCCATAGTTAGCATAGCGTCACAAATTTAGCTATATGCTTAATTTAGCTTGCTGACAAAATTAAAAATTAAATATAATTTTGCCACTGGATAGTCTACAAGCTGAGCCACCATTAAATTTGAAGCTATGAGGTACTCAATCATTTATTAAACTGGCAGCTTTGCGTGGTGTCCACAGACTAACTAAATAAAGTTAAAGTCTATTAAGAAAAAAAATGAATTCTATGAATTTAAGGAAAACATCAAGATAAGAAACCTGTAACAAAAATTTAGGCCACACTACATCTACACGTTTAAAAAATATGGAACTCGAAGCTAAAACTATTAATACTGTTATCAAAATACTTTTTAAAATGAACAAACTAAAAAAAATTAATATATATGTGAATTTAATAAATAATAATGAATTGGTACTTTCCAAAATTTAGAAACATTTGAAACAGCAAGCAAAAAAGAGCACGTGACAAGTTCTCCAGGTTGAAAAAACATTGTGTCTGTAGGACCAACAGCATATATCTGACATAATGAGGTAACCGTGTTTTACATATCTTTTTGGGGTTATATCTAACAGAGTAAAATGAACTTGCTCAGTAAACTTTAACATTTATTAATATGTGTAGCTTATCTAGAACATCAAAATCTAAGACATAAAGTTAATTAAAATATATAATATCTAAAGCCAGTAATTTTTTTTTATCACATCTTCAAGCAAGGAAGGCCATGGTACACTTAACCTTCACAGTAACACAGTGGCTCTCAAAATTTTTCTGGCCCCATTTTAGAAGCGGAATAAAAAGGTCCATGCACAATTTTTAATCTTTCAGTAACAATAAAAAATGATCTATGATGAATTTTATTAGAATAAAGGTGCCAATTATCACACAACAGTATCGGCAAACTACTAGTGTGGAATGAGAGTCCTGAGACCTTCATCACTGCCCATGATTATAGTGTATGGGGGAGTTTGGGTGAGGGGTTATGGAGGCAACAGCTTGGTAGAAAAAGCTTTTCCTCAGATTGTTTGTGTGGGATGTCATGGGTCTGTATCTCTTGCCTGATGAAAACAGTTCAAATAGAAGGTGAAAGGGTGTGAGGTGTGTGAAATGATTTCATCTTCATTAGATGGTTGTTGTAGAAATCCTCTAGGTGTGGGAGCTCCAAGCCTAATGCACACATCGTGTATTCTTAAACTAGATGTAGATCCTTTAGCTCCTTCAGGTGGTCCTGTAAAAGTTCAGCAGCAGTTTCTGGCAGAACTGTGCTTGCTTCAACTTCCTTAGGAAGAACAGTCTTTGTTGGACTTTTTCGATCAGGCTGTTCTTCACCTGGTTGTCCCTTTCCCACCTGAAGTGGCTGCACTGTGAACCTGATCACCATGTTGAAACCACTGCACCAATGTAAAAATGCTATCGCTGTGCAACAGCCCTTGTAAGTTGTCAGGCTGCCTGTGTTCAAACTTCCATCTACAACTATAATGCTTTTTTTAATATAAGTTCAGAAAGATGTTACAAACGAGTTATTCGGTGTGCACTTACACTTAGTCTTAGGGCATTTAGTTTATATGATGTCTATGGTAAAGATTTTTTTTTAATTATAACCAAAGATGAATACATATAATACAATTTTGATTTCTATTTGTTAAATTTAATGAAAATTTCAGTTACTGTCCCATTAGCAATTGGTGGGTTTCTCAGTTGTATTTTCACGGATTGTTTAGTCATTTAGTTTTATTTTAGACCAATGAGTGTCCAATTTACTTTTAATAACAAACCCTGTTCTGACATCCCTCATACTTCCCTGCGACCATTTTAACCAAGCAACTGCCAACACTTGTCAACCAGTGAGGGAATGCACATTTTTCCCTAGTGACTGGTAGTTGCCAGTAGGTTTCTGACATGCCTCTAGGTCTGTGTGACTAAAACCAAAGCAAATTAAAGCAGTGACAGTAAATGAAAAATGCAATACAGTGATGTCTCCTGAAAACTTTTTTTTTTTTAAAGTAAGCTCTGTTCTGAGTGCTGTGGTGACAGCCCATCCCCAGATAATACCAGTACTTGATTTCTCTTGAAGTAATGTGGAGGTGTGCATGCTGAAATTGAAGATGGAGAAACAGAACAATGCTGTGAAAAGAAAATATGGCCGAGGCTTTGAAATAAAAGGTGAATCTTTGCTTCTGTTTTTTTTTTTCACTTTATGCAGAAGTGCCACAAAAAGAAAGCTTGATTGTTATTGATAAAGAAAAAGTAATGTTGCATTTGCGAGCAATTTGTCGTGCCTGTTTCTTTTTGACTTAAAAAAGATGAATTCATCTATTCTAACAACTGCAATTACTGTCAGCTTGAAATCTGAAAACCATTCAGCCTCACCAATAAGTTTTCAAGTATTCCCTCGGCTTCTTTTGAAAAACTCAAATAATATGTGCTTCACTTTGAGTGGATTCACTTTTTGTTTAGCTCCAGTTGTGTATCAACTAACCCAGAAAATTACAGATGATTGTTCAGCTGCCTTTTTTAAAAGGCTTAAAGAGATGACAAGAAGCTAGATGTTGTTGAAAAGCTAGATGCAAAGAAAAGCTAAATAATTGTAATTATTTCATTTTTGATGTTATGTTGATGGTTGAGCATAAATGCACTAAGCACAGCATTGTACAAAGTCTCTTAGATGTATGCGATGTCATGTAACATTTTAAAATCAATTATTATCACTTCATTCCTTTATAACATCAAGGCTAAAGCATGAAATTATTGTCTTTACACAAATTAATGACTTTTTCTGCAACAGCTTAGTGTCCTTCAGCTGAGCTTTTCATATAAAACCACTGCTAGCAAAAGCACTTCATAAAAACACTCTGCAGGAGGAAACCCAACCTTCTGCCCTCGGCACAGCCCTCCAATATAACCTTAACATCATCTTACGGCAGAAACAGCTGTTTGATATTCCCGACCATAAATGAAACATATTCTATGTTTTGCTGTACCTGCTTGTCTGTGCCCTCTGGTTTGATTTGAGAGTGCCTCTGCTCCATCGTTATGCAAAGCACACTGATGAAGCAGCCACTTATCATTAAGTCTCTGACGTTGTTATACATCAAGGTTTTGTGTTATCAGCTAATATATGCATTATTAATCCAGACGAGGTACAGCACCGTGTCTTTGTGCATACCTATTAGGAGGCAGGGATATTATTTCCCACCTATGCCTACAACTCTTGATCAGAGAAAAGATGGAAGGTTCACACGACAATGTAGTCAGCACAGCGAGACAAAACTTGTGTTTCTGACATCTTGTTCACAGCTTAGAGCGAAACACCTTGTTAGAGGCAAGCAGAGCAGATTAATTTGGAATCTGGAATCAGCTGTGTGAAAGGATTTGACACCTAGATTTTCAAATGAAGTGGTATCCAAAGAGAAGAGTAAATAGATATCTAGTGAACTATTGAAACTCTAAAATGCAAAGTTAATTTTGGACAATTAAGCCTGTCTGCAAAGAAACCTTACCAAATTCTTTATATTATAAATATAAAATCTTCCACAGTAAAGTTCAAAAGGGAACACAAAAGGGCTATTTTTCTGTATTTATTTCAGTTTTGTCATGTGTCATGGAATAAGAACTGTACAATTTATTTACAATTTGCGTATATATAACCACTTATTCATTTTAGGATGTTTGGGGCCTATCCCACCAGTCATAACAGGGATAGATCAGTAGGATGGCAGTCTCTCAATTCAATTCAATTCAATTCAGTTTTATTTATATAACACCAAATCACAACAACAGCCACCTGAAGGTGTTTTATATTGTAAGGTAGACCCTACAATAATAGATACAGAGAAAAACCCAACAGTCATATGACCCCCTGTGAGCAAGCACTTTGGCAATGGTGAGAAGGAAAAACTTCCTTTTAACAGGAAGAAACTTCCGGCAGAACCAGGCTCACATGGCTGATGCAGAGAGATGGACAACCATACACACTCACATTCACACCCAAACGAAATTTATAATCACCACTTAACCTAACATGCATGTCTTCGGACTAGAAGAGGAAACTAGAGAACCCAAAGTGACCCCACACAGACACAGAAGGAACACACAAAAAAGCCCCAGATTGCCAGCAGGTGCAAACCAGGACCCTCTTGCTTACCACTATACAACCCCATCAGTCCTTGTCTAATGTGCTCAAATGAAACATCTTAGTAATGTTGTAAACACCATCTTAAATTCCTTGGAAATATATATACTGCTACAAAATATTTCAAAATATTGAGGAAAAAGCATAGTAATAAAAGTTAAATTTGTGTACATAAAAGCTGTTGGTGCATGAGTGAGCTTTGCTCTATCACATTAAAGTCTGCAAGCAATTCCAAAAGTCTATAAATAGGATATATCCTTTAAAGTATTACACTGAGTTTTCTGTTGTAGCATAAACAGGGTGGCATCCCTGTAGTAGTCTGTAATCCCCTCGAAGATTTCCAGAGTCCTCAGCAATGGCAACCAGCAGATGATATGCAGCATTAGAGACAGAGTGGAGAAGAGAAGAGCGAAGAAAGAAGGGAGAGCTGGGGAGGGGGTTGTTGAGTTGTGCCTCTGTGCTCTGTGTCGTGTAGAAGTAGACTAAAGAGGAGAGGAGGAGGTAAGTGACGGTAGGGAAAAAGCTTAAACCCCCGAGGGGAAGTTTGTGTCAGCCACATGCTCCGGCTGGTCCTCACTGAGCCAGGCCTTTTATTATGTTGATTTCCTCGGCCTTTTGTCCAAGATACTGACGAGACAATCGTCTGTGTGTGTGTGTGTGTGTGTGTCTCTGTGTGTGTGTGTCCCACAAAGGAAGAGGATAAGAAAGACAGACTTACACTGCTTGCAACATAATAAAAACTAGTAGATATATCAGTAATTACATATTCAAAATACAAAAGATTATAGAAACACATTCATGCTTTTGGTAAAAAGTGCTTTGAGTGCTCAGTTAGAACAGAAAATTGTTATCAGTCCATTTGCCATTTACCAAATGCTGACAGTGGGTAAACTCAGGGGCTACAGCAAGGCTCAGTATAAAATACGTTAGGGTTATTTGTAAAGTTACTCTGGTGGAGTCCAAGACTAAAACTATACTAAATGAGCTTAATAATTCATTTTTAATTATTTAGGAACAATTTTGGATTTATTTTCTGTTTATGGTCTAACTGATTAGTTCTTGTAGGTTTAAAAAACCCCAAAATGTATTTAATAGAAAGCACAGGGAAAAGGAAGATGGAGGGAAGACAGAGAGGAAAGGAGAAATACAAGCAGAGAGACAGAAAGATTAAAAGAAACAGAGCGAGAGAGAAAAAAAATGAAAAGTGAATCTAATCAAGGGTTTAGAAGAGTGAGAGTACCACAGCGAGGGAGTGAGAGAGGATGACGGAGGATGTCCCCTTTACTCAGTGTCCAGCCCCCAATTTTGACGTCACATGCTGAGAGACACAAAACAACCCACTCTCAGCTGAGCTTCTCACTCGATTTTCACTCACACACTCTGGCATACCCACTCTCCAACTTACAGACACGCCTGCCCTCAAACACGCCGCAACACTTGCCTCGACACCCGCTCAACCCTCAGCCTGTGCGCGTGGGCGCACAATTATCTCTACACTAAAACGCTGCACTCTAGCAGCAAGAAAAGCACAAGGTCTCTCACTTCTCACGACTGAAGCATGCTCCATCTATTGTCAAGGAATGCCTAATTTTGTGTGAAGCTGCCGAAAGGGGAAAAAAAGGAGCGCTCTGGCTTCCAAACTCGACCCAGACCCCATCCCAAAGAGCAGCAGATGTGACAGAAGAGGAGAGGCGGAGAGAGAAACACAATCTCCATTACCCCTCCTCATCTGGGAGAACAATACCCGGTCTCTAGTTGGAGAGGGTCAGCTTTTGTCCTTCTCCGCACGCTCCCGCTCAAGAGTGAAGAGCAGACAGACGCGCTGACACATTGACCTGCTGCTGTGAGAAGAGAAGACGGAGCAAAGCATCTGCTGCACTCTGCTCGGTTTGATTCAGTACTTGGACAGTTCCTGAGCAACAACCAGTATCGTGTGTGCGCACGTTTGTATGAGAGTGAAGGGAGACTGTCGGGTGAGTGACTGAAGGTGATTCAGTTTGGAGCGAAGAAGCAGAAATGCAGCCCCCACGTTCACTCCAGCTTGGTCCCTGTGGCGCCTCGCTGTCCCTGGGATCTCAGGGAAGCACTACCACCTTCCAGCTGGAAGAGAAGCAGCTCTTTGAGAAGTTTTGGAAAGGGACTTTCAAGGCTGTGGCCACCCCAAGACCAGAGAGTGTCATTGTGGCTAGCATCACCGCCAGTAGGAGAGTGACTGAGTGAGTATCTACAGTTTACAGTATTTACTTCTATATTACTTCAGCAGCTTACGTGGACGCTTGCTCAAACTTCTCATTTTTCTTTAACCCTAAACTTTGTAAGCACATGGTAGTGGAGCTATTGCTGATATAGTTGATGCACACTTTCCTTTAATTTTATATACATATTTTTCTAAATACAAGAAGTGCCAGTTCATACAGTTTCCTCTAGAAGAGCACGCCTTAAAAATATAAAAGTCAAAGACATTTAATTAATCACCTGGCACCTGGATTAATTTTTGTTGTAAGGATACAGATAAATGTGTAATACAGAAAGCTGAAAAAGCTGTGTAATCAACATGTGTGCGAAATTACACCCGCCAAGACATTTTTTTGATCCGTACATCAGCAAATCAGCGAATAAAGAGGTCGTGTAAGAGCCTAGCTCAAACATGCCTTTGTTATTGATTTATCACCCAGCCATCTGGATGATCTTTCTCCACTAATGTATGCAGCCACATGTGTCACGCAGCCAAACACAGCTGGCCTGAAGAGTTTGATGTTCAATTATCTGACCCCTTTAAAGGTCACGTGACTGCACTTTTTGTGCTTTTAATGTCAGACTTGTCCTTTCGTCCCCCTGTGACATGGCGCTGTGCCAGAGCCTCCGTTAAAGGAGCAACATGTTAGACATTTTCTTCCCCCTTTTCATCCCTTCGACCAAAGGTTAGCTGTAGCACTTAGAGCCTTCAGGGGAGGATGAATGTCTGATGCCCTTTTCCTGCATATCTCTGCTCTCTTGTTTTTGTCCCATCCTTGCTCCTTTCTGCATGATCAACCATCATCTGCTAGCTTTGACAGTTTTATCCATGTTATCAGGCACTGTTCTGTCTGCTTTGCCTATTTCTCAAATGTATCAGGGGAGGTTACCCTGCTTCAACTGAAACGGCACGTACAAATGGAATAAATGTTCAAACATACATACTTTTTACACAGTCACACACACACAGAGCCACGGGCACATGGATATACTTATCTGTCAAATGGTGTAGCTTGCTTGGGTGACCTTTGAATGGTTTTGACACCCACTATCAACTTTCTCTTATGTGAAATTAGCTATGTTAATGAGGATTAGAATGGCCCATTTCATCCTACATTGGCACAGGCAAGCGAAAGACACAGTGAATCAAATAATGTGTCCTTAATGGCTTCTATTACAGCAGGACCGTAATACTGCATATGGCTTGGATATAAAAGATTTTATTGGCTTGTAGGATATGGATAAAAAAAGACCTTTTATTATAAGAAAGTGATCAAATATGCATTTGTTCCGCTGTGCCCCAGCTCCGCAATCTAACCAAATAATTGTAGTCACAATTTTTCTGTCAGTCAACCATAGCCTGGTGCAGATGACAGATTCAAGTCTATTTGGGGAACCTGGCAAAATAAATTAGAAGCAAACTGAATGGGCTCTCATAAAAAGAAAGAAAGAAAGAAATGTATTGTGGCTGGCTGCTGTGAACTGAGCAGCCTTTTTGAAATAGCTGGAGACTCTGGAGCGGGGCCCAGCTGTCTATTCAACTTTAGCTTCACTAGGAAAGAAGCTTTCCTCAAGTGGCTCTGCCTCTCCACGGGCTCCGTCCGGGTGACAGTGATGATGATGGCGGCATGGCAGGGGCAGGCGAGAGCAAATGTCCCCACAGAGAAGACATAATGTTGCTAATTCGCCTGGGTCTATTTGTGAAAGACAACGGCAGCGTCCCCGTTGTCCAGAGTTTGTCTCTCGCCCTGTCTCTGTGTATATTTACAGTTTGGCTTGGGTGATACAGATTGTAAATAATGAGAAAAACAAAACAAACAAATGCAACACCCAGAGAATATGGATGCAGGACATCCTAGCTCCCTTCCTACCGCACTGTTGATTTTGCCCAGGCATAGGGTGACTGGGGAACGCTTAGACCATCAGAATGCATTGCCTTAGGCTTGCTCCTCTGCCTCTTTCTCTCAAAGAGGAGACATTATTATTCACTGTGGATAACTGAGGGGTGATGAACAATTGCAGTGAGTACGAGAGGGCATTATGTACAACAAGCAGAGATGGAAAGAAGAGAAGAGACTGAGGGAGAGCCACAGGGTGATGCCTCATGTTCAATCGGCATGAGTCTCTGTCTGTTCGTGGCATCCTAGTCTTTCCTCTCTGTTCGCCTCTTTCTCTCTCACTGTCTCCCGTAACTCCTGAAATAAAATGCTGGAGGAGCCAGATAGCCACAGAGGAGTAATTAGAGTCCGCTGTTGTCCCTCTGTCCTCCCTCTATCCTCTTCTCCAGGCCAGTCACACAGAAGAGGGGAGGAGTTCACCAGCTCTATGCAGTGGGGTAGGGTTTGTCTCAAAACCATTATGACCCTGCAAACTGTGTTGCTCGTGGGGGCTTCTGATTAAAAATGCAGCATGCCTAACTTAATGTTGTATAGCGTGTGACCACGAGTGTGTGTATACGTGTGCGATCATGTGTGTCCCTGCAGTTTTTTTCAGCGGTTGTGAGGATTTGAAATAAGGGTGGAAGCTCATAATGCGTGTGTACGTGCGTGCGTGTGGCTGCCATATTAGTGGGGTCTTGTCCAACTCTGTGGCAGATGGCAAGCTTGAGAGACTGCAAAGAAAGGGAGGGGGTGAAGTGTGAGTATGTGTGGGTGTGTGTGTATGCGTGTGTGGTTGGGGGTTTCAGGCCTCTTACCTCAGCAGATGCTGGTTTAACGAGAAAGAGAGAGAAAGGGTGTTTGGAGGGGCTTGTACTCTGACAGCACCGGTGGGAACGTACAGCAGGATGGACGAAATAACAGGAACACCTTTAAACAGAATGCAATGCAAGCTAACTGCAGCCTCAAAACTTTAGTTTAAGTTTGAATACAACTCAAAATATTGGATTTTAAAATACTTCAATAATTCTTCTGCTTCTTTAATATGTTTTTGTTTTGTTTTGTTTTTATTATGCCATTAATACTGGGGTCGGGTGCGGTCTGAAATCTACATCTAAGGCTGAAACAGTAGTTTCTGAGTGACAGAAAAACAGTAGCATTTACATATCCTTGGGTTTTGACCTCTCAGATTGGTCATGACACAACCATACCATGAATTTAAGAAGCTGGAAAACACATAAAATAGAAAATGTGTCATTGCTGGTCAGTTTTATTACACTTAACACTTAAATGTAATACAAATCCTTAAACAAAATGCACATTTTCTCATTGTCAATAGGTTGTATTTCCAGATTTGGTGAAATATGATAAGTCTACCTCTGCCATTGTGTGGACTGCAATTTAACTGCAAAACGAAAAGTTGGTCTGTGGCTGGATGTGATCATTAGACCAAACTGACTGCAGTTTACAAACTTATATGCTTGTAATTCCAGCACTGTAATTTCTTGCACACCTGATTGATACAGGCATATTTACAAGATAACAATTGATATTCGTTCAACAGATTCACCGGTCTAGTTCACATGCAGAGTTAAAGTATGTGGGCTCGTTTTGTTGTCTGTAATAAAGCGGCAGTTCGGGTTATAATTATATTGTTTGTCATTGTTTTCTCTTCAAAATTGTTTTGATTAAGTGGCGGTTTGCTCATAGCATGTGATTGTCTGACGGCTTGTAGCCTCTCAGAGTTTTTCATGTTTGCGTGTCCACCTCCTGGCTGTTGGAATTGCACAATTTGCTAAAGAAAATGTCTTAGATTTAAATTGCTATGGCAAGAATGCTTACAGCATCCACGCCCATTTAAGCAAATACAGGAATAATAATGCTCAGAGAGGGAGCATGAATAAATACAGGATATACTGTAGAGTCTGGAAAACATCAAGGAGTAACAGTCACAGCTCCCCTTGGGACGAGGCATCACTCTCTTTCTTCTTCTCTCTGTGAGAATGACAAACATGATTTAGTGACGGACGAGGGGTTTGTCTGCCGTTGTACATCTGTGTCTGTTCTTCCGCTCTCCTCATTGCAGAGTATCTTTACCCGACTTGTCTTCCTCTCCTCGCATCAGTATCTCTGTCCTTGCCTCTCCTAGTATCTTTTCAGTGTGTGTTAACTCGGTCTCTCTGTGTCTGTGTCATATTACTCAGAGCACAGGATGCGGCTGCTGAAGCATGCTGACAAGAGAGCGGGAGATGATGCCAGCTCCCCAGGCAGGAATCGGACTTATCACCAAAATGGATTCCCATTTGATACTGACTCCAAAATCCATTTGAACCAATCTACCTTCTGCAGCTTCACACTTGATGCACTATTCCAGCGCGTTTTTCGCCTCTTTTTACGTCATGGGCTGAGAAAAAAAAAGCAGAAAGGTTCATTGGTAAATTGGAATTTTAATCGATTCAAATACAAGGGGAAAATAAAAAAAAATATGACAAATATAAATGTGTGAGAAAACTGTAAAAAGTTACCAAATCTAAAAAGTCTCCTTTCTTAGCTTTTTAATAGATGGCTGCAAGTTTTAACTTTAAATAAATAGAGGCATGTATAATAGATTTATTGACTCACAGGTTCTGTAATTAACTATTTTTTAAAGTATCTGTCTCTAAAATCAAAACCGTAGACTGGAAAGAAATAACACCTTCATGTTTAAGACAGGAGGTGCTGGCCGTGTTACTGGCAGATGAATTGCTTTGCGTTCGCAATGAAATAGGGTGAAGAAATCTCATGAAAACATGAGGTCTTCAGGAAGAAGCCTTTTTGAGTTTGCCCAATGGAATTTAAAAAGGGTTTCATAAATACTAAAATGTACAGAACTTCCCCTTTTTCCCAAGTAGTGCTGAACTATTTAGAAAGCATCAAAAGAATTCCAGAGGAATTAAAAAATCTCTCATGTGAATAAGCAAATTAAATAACCATTTGAACCACATAAACTGATGCACTGTTTAGTTGAGGTCACCAAAAAGAAAAAAGCATATAGAAAGCCTTATTGCATCCTATTTTCACTCAAGGAATACAGAATGTTTCAGAGAGGATTTGTGTCAATGCAGTTACCTTTTGTGGGAAAATAATAGCCTGCAGGAGTTGGGCTAGGGAGGGAGAAGTACAGAATAGTTGCAGGAAGGAGGACATTTTGAGGCCCATTAAAATTGAAGCTTAACAGCAGCCACTATGGCCATGAGTGACAATAACTAGATGATAATAAAACAAAAGAAAAAAGATAAACACTGTTAAAGGTGGAGAGAAGTTAAAAAAAGTCACTCACTGCTCTTCCTAAGATATATAGATAAGCCTGTTTGCTATTTAACCACAATGTTATTCACTAAGAAATATTCAACAGGTCCTCAAAGTTCTGTATAGTTGAGATGTCTTACTCTAGAGTTTCCTGGCTTGGAGTTTGGACTTCATCTCATTTTTATTTATTTATTTGTTTATTTATTTATCAACGAGTTCCAAGCCGAATTTTTGACGACTGAGCTCTGCATGTTTCTCCTGTTTGTACTGCAGCATCTAATGCTATTGCACCACACAGGTACCACATCAACACTGAGTAGTTAGCACTGCGTTCTTGTTTTTTTGTGTAGTGTTGGTTGGCAAACAGTTTCTAGCTGCATTAGTGCCAACTTCTGTTTGTAGTTCATTGCCACTTTGTGCAATTCTCCTTCTGGACCTGGATGCATCATGAGATATGTAGCTCTGAAGTAAGAAGGATCTAAAAAAATTGCACCAGTTCTTAAAGGGATACACCTCCACATGCATTTTCTGGAGGTAGTGAGTTATACAGAATATTTACTGATATAATTTTTACATTAAGTGGCCATAAGAAATCCATAGTGAAAATAACCCACAGAGGTCTAATCCCTTAAACGTACTGCTGCACTATCTATCCATTCATCCATCCATGCTAGTTTGTCCAGGGTCTTCTCCAGGCATGACGTGGCCTGAGGCTGGATACATTCTGGTTGAGGTCAGGTTTTCGGTCATGCACCCCTCACCTCACCAAAACACCTCAGTTGGTGTCGAGGAATAGTTCCTCACCGCAATCCCCTCCCCTGATTGGAGGAAGGGAGCCTGGGCTGAAAGCTTCAGAGTGTCTCCCGGGTACAGTCTGGAGTTAAAAAATGTAAAGCTTCAAGATCATATTTTGTTTTAATAGTAAATGTGAAGGATTGAGTGTAAGCTGAAGGAATGAAAGAATTTGCTCACTTTATCAACAGGCCCCCAAAAAACTGGCATTCAGAACAGTGCCACCTTAAAAGTCGAATGAGACATATATTCACTGGCCTACAGCAAAAAATGGCTGTAATATATCACTGGGGAGTCTGAAGGTGTTATTGATGAATGCCAATGACCCAACAATTACTTCAAAGGTGATATTTCTGGCTTTTAAAGCTCACTTTGACATTTCCAAATTTCATCCTCATCTCGGCATCTTAAAGGCACAGCGCAGCGGTAAGAAATGAGTTTAGCTATAATGACACACCTATCGATTGTGCCTGACTACAGCTGGACTCGTGTGCTAACTTGTGATAGATGTTTAATATCGTGTAAGCATGATAGAGATAAAGGTTGAAAGCAGCACTTTGAACAGAGAGCTCAAAAGACCCTTTGATATTTGAGTCCAGGAAATGTGTCATTTTTTTGTCCCTATAGACACACTCCATGAAATGATGTAAGACTGTGTGTTTATTCGAGTTTATGAATCAGGGGATCAAGCTACTGAGAACCCTTCAAGGCACTGTGTCCATGCACACACACACACACACATGTACTGTATGCACGCATGCCTTTTTATTATTATTGTATGTAGTGAGTGAGTTCATCAAACCCCCAAAGGCATCAGGAGCCTAGCAGTGAAAAGGAACATACCTAAACAGAATCAGTATATATATGGTGTTATTATTGCTGTTTCATCTTGTTCTTTGTCTTGCTCCCCATGCCTGACAGGCAACATGAAGACAATAAACGAGGTGGCTGTAACATGAACAGAAATAACATAAAACTGAAAAGAGCAACAGCAGCGGTGACAGAGTGATGCAGACAGTTTAGATAAATGTGTGAATGCGGGAAGTTTGTTCAGCAATGAAGTTCAATTTTAAAGAATTGATTATGAAATCTTGAACTAGCGGTTATAAAGACTGTGAACACAAGGAAGGACAATTTAGTTTAGATTTGGCCCTTTGGTCTGTTCAGGCGTGCCAAGGATTTGGCGGCACCTTAACAGTTGCTTTAAACCTTGAGAAAGTACAAATGTATTTCTGATCGGCCTTCCACTTGTGTTTATATATTCTTTCCTCATTAGTACAAAACATTCAAAAAATCAACTCGCATGCTCAGGTGCCCACACACATGATGGAAAACACTTGTAGGTATATAATGAGAGAACATATTGAGGTTGACATATAACACGGGGAGGAGGGGGAGTGACATGATAAGTCCTTCAAAGCTGAACAGCAACAGCATCGTTTTTAAGATGAAAGCAAAGAGCCGAGTGTTAACCCTTTACATCATCTCAGAGATGCTGTGAAATTTTCCCTTTAGGGATCACACTTCGCCCACTGTGGCAACTCCTCTGCTTGGAAAATGCCACCCACACCCCTCCCTCCTGTAGCTGCTGGCTACTGTGTCATATCCTGAATTGTGCATTTTTATGATTGGGATTTGATGCAGTCGAGAATTGTTTTTCTAGTTTTTCAGGGAATAAATGTTTAGTTAGAAAGGCAAAGTTCAAGTGGGTTTTTTTGTGCTAAAATGACTGGTTCACCAGTAAATGACATAGAGCATGTTTTTTTTTTAATTACATATTTAATTTAAATCTGTTCATCACCAACACACAAGATCCCTGGTTTAAGAGTCACAGGAGACACAAATCTCTGGGCGCCATCACAATCTGTCAAATCAAATATGCAGATTTGTCCATTGTGGCAAACTCTTGTGAATAGAAACTTAACAACACAATAATAAATATAATAAAACATTCAAGAGTGCATTTTTACTTGTAAATGGTGATAAATACTAAAAAAGGTAGAGTTAAGTTAAAATTTAGTGGATCCAAATGAATGAATGAATGATAAGATGCAACAGAAGCCACACAAAATGTTTGCACTCATCTTCTTACATCTAAAACATAAGGCAAGACTGTAATCTGTCATGCTGTAAAGGGAAATTTGCTGCTCCAACAACACAGAAGGGGGAACTGATTTTGTTTGAGCCCAAGTTTTTATGCTTGAATTGATTTAATTCCATAATGATAACAGACAAAAAAACAAATCTGAAAGTTTCTGTCTTGCTGATTAGAAATTTGACTGCTTACGAGCACAAAATACACTGAGCTGGAGTAATATGGATCCATTCTGCACCTGCCGCACTTACTTTATGTTAAAATCGAGTGCACTGACATTTAGAAAGACTCATGGCATTTAAGTCCATTAACATAGTAAATTGTGTCGCTTGTTCACAAGATGTGTGTTGGAGTATGTGCTTGTGATTTTGTCAGTTTGCCGAGTGCAGGCTCTGCAAGAATAAATGTAGCAGATGGAAACATAAAGGCGGGAAATTATAAGCAATGCACAAAAATGTCTGAAATGTAAAATCTGTAAATTCTCCTTTAAAAAAGCAAACTATTTTTCAGTGCTTTGGTTGATACGGAGTCTGATCACATGTGTTTTTATTTTGTTTGTATTTTTGCTTTTTGCTCTTTTTTTTTAAGAACAAAAAGTTAATAAGTTAATTAGATGTTCCTTATCTTTATCTATGGCTCAGTAATGTTCTGGCCTCTTGAATCTATTTGAGGTGGTAACAAAAACAGAAAAGTTTTGACTCAACTTACTTTGAGCTTTGTTTCAAAGGCTTTCAGAGAAGATGCTGTATCCTTTGTTGACATTGAGGTGCAAGTACACAACAGCGTCAAAGCGAATCATGCTGTATAGGGCAAAAATTAACTTCTAGTTTCTTACATTACCGAAACGTATACGGCATTATGTGAAAAGCACATGCCGTGTAGAGTCACTGAATGCAGCCACTTTGTGTAATTGACTTGTTTGTAAAAGAAAGAAAGATGGAGCGAGGCAAGGGGGTAAAATGAGAAATGAAAAGGAGAAATGGTTATTATTTGTAATAATAAAGGTGATAGAAATCAATATAACAGTAGCGTGAAGCAAGGATATAATGACTTTCTGGTGGAACAGAAAAAAAGGAGGAAAGGGAAGGACAAAAGAAAGACTGCGAGAAGGAAGGAAATAAAAGTGCAGACTCTGTGAGTGACATTTTGAGATTGTCCATTTCAGGACACTGGAGCAGCAAAGGTTATTACATTTTACTGAATATCATATTCCAGCCCATGAATAGAAATCCTTTCTTGAGTTGTGGCCAAAGGGAATTGAATTATATGTAGGCACATAATGTACAGCATTGAATAAACTCATAATAGACGATGAGAGAGGGGGGTGAAACGCTCCTTTGTCCTCTACTGGCTCAAGTTGAAATGGACGGTAGTAAATCTTACAGACAGTAAGAGATGACCTATTCCTTTGAGCAATTCATTACCAATGAGCGTGGTACTGAGAGAGGGGCGGCTTGCTCATTACAGCCTATTAGATCTTCACAAACCAGAGATTTCCCTGGACATGTAAAAGGTATGAGTCAACTTTCAACTTTAACTGCTAATCACTTTGCCCGCAGCAAACAGAATAAAGAGAAACAAAAACAGATGTAAAGTGTAAGTGAGCAAAGGCTTACTAATGCAATATATGTGAAAGTGCTATTGTCATGTGCAGTTTTTTTTTAAATACGTAATTACTCAGTGGAGTTGAAATGAAAACAATGAATTCCCAGTGACTGTAATATCCTGTGATAATTTGGTATTTAGTGTTCTCTCTATTGTTTGTCACAAACTGCTTGCTCACATGGTCTGCATATTATAGATCCATGCACATGGTGTATTATTTTTGAAGTGGTTAGTCATTTAATGTATGATCTTTTATGATGGAAGTGCATAAACCTCGTAAGACCCAAACTCTTTCATGGCATGCATTTTTAATTTCTCTTTGCTATTTGGGCTGATTGGGATCTGATGAATGTAAAAACAAAGAATTACCAGATTTTTTTTTTTTTACCTAATTTTTGTTTCTGAGAAAAAGGAGATCCACATATGAGGACATTCACTTTAAATTTGGATAGAACAGTGGAAGTATAACGTCCTCGTAAGTGGATATCAGGCCCTTGTAGAGCAAAATGTAATATTTTTGTCTATACAACCCAAAATGTGATGTCCATATGTGTGGACACCAGGTCCTAGGAGGTTAAATCGGATTTTGGTATTTTATTTACATCTTTCTTTTAAAAAGTTGTACCACTGGCAAAAAACGTGTGACCAGAAACCGTCTTAGTATTAATCAAATAATTCATAAGTGATGTGCATGGATGCACACCAGTATACCAGAGAATTCTTGTTGAAGTCTCACTACTGCCAAAATTTACCTGAAAGGAAATGGAGTGTTTTTTCTAAATATACTCTGATATTAGCAAACCCTAAACCACAGCTCAGGCATTTAGTCAATCAACTGATTAGTTGATCAACTGGTAACTATTTTAAAATGAATAATTTGTTTTTTGCAGCTTCTCAAATATATCACGTCAAAGAAAAAAGACAAAATAGAATAAAATACATTTGTCTGTGAATATTACTGCAACTCTATCCCTTTTTTAAAACATCATTTGCAGACACAAGCCAGGGTGATCAATAATAAAAAAAATTGTCAGTTTTAGCACAACTCCAAGACCCTCAGTCTAAATGATATAATGTGACAGGTTCTGAATATACAACAGCTGATCATAATAACATCAGTGGTGCTTCAGGGGTAGACAGATTATTACCACATCCAACTGGAACATGCCATTAGGTAGTGCAATCACTCATAATGACGGTAGGCAGAAATCGCTCTCTCTCTAAAATCGCACTGAAGCAAAAGCCTCATTAAATATGTATGCATACGCCAAAGTTGCCATTTTGGAAAATCTGAAAAATCCTGGATAACAGGCCAAAGCTCCCTTTTACTCTAGAAGCAATTTTAACTCTGGTGTTAAAAACATCCCAGGAGTCTCTTATTTACTGTAGGTCTACACAGATTCACACAAAAGACATTCAGAAACAAACTCAAGGTTCGTCTCACATGGACTGACCATCAGCGTCGTTGGTCTTTTTCTTTTTGTGCCGAGTGCGCTACTTCTTTGTAACTGGAGCCCCGAAGCAGTCATTGTATTCATTATTAAAATGCAAACTTATCAAAGTCAACTTCTCATCACTTAAATCATTTCAAGGCTGAGTGGCTCCCATGTCTCAGCCTCCTCCTCCATTTTTCATTTTTGCTGCTTGCCCATCCTCATTTCAGTAAGATGGTCTGCCAGTCATGTGAAATTGCCACCATTTGCATAACTGATGCAGGGTTAAGGGTGCAAACTGCAGCAGTGTTGATGTCACAAATGCAATCAGAGATGGTAGCGCAGGAATTAATTGGCTCGCCACATTATTTCCTTCACACGGCCTTGCTCTCACCTTTGGTGTCGCCCCATGACTTGAAAAATGACAAGAGGTTTAAGAACTATGAAACTTCTCAGCAAGGTGAAAGACAGGGTTGCTTTATATGTAGATCATTTTCAGAAACGTTCCTGTGAAGTTGCATCACATCTGAAATGTTTGTTTTTAGCTGTTTTTGCACGTCAGTCAAAGAAATGACCTTTTCAAACAGCAAATACGTCTGCCTTAAGATAAGATACAACTAAACCTCTCATGATTCCAGGTTATTATTCTCAGCCCTTTAGCCTCATTATGCTATTGAAAGGTTCAATATATAGCCATAATAACAAAATACTAATAATATTTTTTTAAAAACAAGGTAGTCTTGAATTGTAGCATTTTTGTGCCGATTAGCTAGGATTCATTTTTGCTGCGCGCTTTCTTTTTAAGTAGTAATTTATTTTTTAACACCTTTAAGCAGTAAAATTACTGTATTTTATGTCAGGATTGACCGGATTGTTGATCAATAGCAGTGTTTCCCGATTTTAAGACACTCCCAGTGTATAACAGCTAGTCATTAGTGCAGTTATAGCTCCTCTAGGGAAGATTTTAATGTAGTGTAAGGACACAGTGTCACAGACAATGAAGCACCCTTCAGAGTTTAGCACTGTCACAGATGGAAGGTATGAGAATTATCCGCATTATCCGTTATCTTAACCTTTTCTTAACTTAACCTTCCTCCACTGTCAGAGTACCCAACAAAGGAGAGTTGCCTCTACATAGGACTGTATGGGTCAAACTTAAGAGCTTTTTAACAGAAAGCAAGCAATCATAAAGTTAACTGGTCATGGTAGGGGTGCCATTCACCCGTCTACAATAAGTTTTTACAAAGTTAAATTAGCTATAGAATAGCTACAGGAACATCTACAGTTAATATCCAAAAGTTGATTCTGTTCATCTGGACGTAACGTTTTCAGTGGGAGAAACGTTTCATCACTCATCCAAGTGACTTCTTCAGTCTCAGCTAACTGACCTCCCAGCCCATTGTTCCTTCAGTGGTGCTAGTTTCAGTCATTATGCAAATGTACTGTTTATAAGCTTGAGGAAACCTGCAGTCAGTTGAGACTGAAGAAGTCACTTGGATGAGTGATGAAACATTTCTCCCACTGAAAGCGCTACGTTGAGATGAACAGAATCAACTTTTGGATATGTACTTACCTGGATGATTGAGCATGCATCAAGACATCTACAGTTAATAAAAAATACTACTATGCTTCAAATTTACACAAGTGTCACCCTTTAGCTTTCTACTAGTAATTATTATATTTTTTAAATGTGTTTATCTCTTCAAAAGGAGCGAGGCCGTCAAATGAAATAACTGGAGCCATCAAATATACCAAATATTCAAAACTGTTGCTGTTTTTGTTTGTTTGTTTGTTTGTTTTAAATTAAAACTAGGCTAGTTACAGTGTACATTTGGCTTTTAGCTCTCATGGCATGTTTTACACTGCAGTGTGTGAAGCTGCTCTATAGAGATTCAAGGCAGATTTCAGAGGCACACAGTCTCTAATGACATATTGAACAAGTATAGATCAGGAATACTAAAGCAAGAGGCTGATTCAGAGCAGTAGAAACTATGTCGAGGTCAGTAACAAGGTCAAAGAGTGACAGTGAAGCTGAGTAGAAAGTCGTGCAGAGGGGGCTTGTTCAAAAATCTATCTTGCCAGTGTGCTACTTCCTATTGTGAGTGTTATTCTGACTGACATTGCAGTAACCAGCTCATCTTACTGAGAACTGATTAGGACAAATGGAGCTGACAGGTTTGTCGCTGTTCCCGAAGTAAGAGAGACATACAAGAGAGTGGAGTCAAAATCTTCGTCTTTCACAAAGAAATGGGAAGATGAAAAGATAGATGGATACCTTCGTCTTTTTTTAGACTATTTAATAGTTCAGTTTTGTTTTCTGGAATAAAAACATCATCTTCTAATCATTTCTTCAAATGACAACGCAAAGTTAAAAACAAACAAAAAAAAACAAGCATAAACAAAGAGAGATCTTATCTGGCTTTCTCGTTCACACGTCAACTGAATGATCTTTCAATCTGAAATGATTTCAGCAAATGGTGAGTCAGTCGTGCAACTTTCTTATTTTCAGACTATAGAAGATAACTCGGGAAAGTTATTATTTTTACATGACATCAGCAAACTACCCAGACACCATGAGATTGGTATTTGAGTCACTCGGGTTCTTGGGAATGGCTCATTTATTTCCTTAATTAAGTTTAGTAATAGCCTTGTTAAATGCTCAGTCATTGGACATTTGTTAAATGTGGTCAATGTAAGGGAATCTGTGGCTCTGGATACCATGAGTGCAGAAATTACTTTGCAGATGCCATTTAGCAAATGCAATGCTGACTCATTCAGTCAGTGACTCAGTTTGTTTGAGTAGATCTAAGACTTGATGAGATGGTACTTTGCAGGATATTAATAGAAATCTTAAAAGTGAGCCTAACATTAGTTTGGGAGATCTTGGTAGATCAGCTCATTGCAGTGCCAGCCCACGTCAGCTGATAGCTCAGCTGATACCAGTCTGCATATCTTTTTGGCCGATCTTGTGTATAGGACATGCTATTTAAGCTGTAGTGGTGCAGCTGCTCTTGCTATATTTCTGCATGCTGCTTTGCAAACCACCTCCACTTCAGCCGCTCTTTTTCCACTAACTTAATCAATGTCCTTTGTGTTGCCGTTGCCTCGTGCTTCATTCTGTACAGGGGGGTTTGCTGCTGCTCTCCATGCCTCAGGGTTACCATCTATGCACATACGAGGCCAGGGAGGGGCCAGAATAATTTCTGCAGAAGGAAATAACCTTCTGACTAAAACACAGTTTTTATCGTTTTGCTGTTTTCACTGTCTGTTCAATGTTTGTTACTCACATTGCATCTAATTAAATATGTTTGGGCAATGCTGGTGTGATGACAGAGATTTTAATCATACAAACATTGCTCTGAATAAAGACTCTAAAATCATGCGAAATCTTGTGCATTTGTAATTGTCAGATAGTTAGTCCTAATTACTTTGGTGATCCCCATCTGTTCCACCGTAGGGCTCACCATTATGGTTTTAAGTTAACGATTTGTTAGCTGTACCCCTAAGAATCCAATATCTACTTCCTTTGTGTATGCAAATAAAAATATAAATTCATTTCCTGCAGTAGTTTGTGCAAAATACATGGAAAACTACAGTTCCCATACACCCGTAATCTCAGTTGTCTGCTGACAAACACATTTCAAGTATAGGTTAAGTAACCGAGAAGCATCTTGGAGAGCTGTCAATATTTGAATATTATTTAACAAAATAATTTTTTATATGTAATCATGGTCACAAAAGCTAAAATATGCCCCTTGTTGATCCATTTTCGGTTCACTTACTTTAAACAGGTCTTCAGAAAGAACTGGTCATTATCAACATTCAGATGAAATCTCTCCAGCACAAACAGATTCATTGCCTGCTGTGATGGAAATTTGCCTTTGAAAACACCTTGAAAGTAAACCAATATAAACGAAGACATCTATTATCCTCAGAAGAACTGCCTTGTAAAAATATGGACAGAGCGGGTAGAGTAGAATTTGCCCAATAATTAAATTTATCTGGCACAGATCGGGGTGATGTGAGGATAGTCTACCTAATTATAAGAAATCTAATTAATGTCTCTGGCACAAGAGCTCATTTCAGTGGCTTCCTATCACTTTTGATAGAAGCTGAGAGACATTTTTTTTTTTTCCAGTTTTACATCGATGAAAGAATCGGTTATCACACTCCCCCTGATTCATTTGGAAAACATGAAAGCCTCTCAGATAGCCACATAATTAAACAGTTATTTTGGGGCATTCAATTTAAACTTGGGCTCAGCGGTGCCCTTGCAGGAGAAATAGAATTGCTTTGTCTCAGCACTCTCTTTGAGTCTGAAGACAGTTTAAAGAAATCTAGTTGCAATAAAACACCAGATCTGACTACAACGAGAAGCCACGAATTAATGCTTTGCCTTTGATCCGACCAGGGCGATGCACCAGTGCCTTTTGTGCTCAGCTAAATGAGTTCCTAGTTCTGAGGAAGACTGCTAAATTATTAAGACTGTTCTAGAAGTTTGACTCTTTTATTTTGCTTTTCTTGCAATGCACCAAGGGAGCATTTGGCAAAGAATCCAAAGGTTTAAAATAGAAAAAACTCTGAACCATGTTTGCAATAATCATGATGTCCCAAAGGACTGGAGTTAAACCACATCTGCCTAATCCAATCAGCTTCCACATTAACCTACATTGTCTATATTTGAATATTGTTTCAGAACTTACTGCAATGGAATACAGCACAGTACATTAGATGTTGTGATGAACCTTAGGCTGTCAGCTACAATTTAACAACAGGACGCCCTCATTCTGTTTGATATATTCATCCAAGGTGGGGGGGTTGGCCTATCAAAAGATGATTTGAGTAAATAAATAGAACCTGACTGGTGGCATAATCCTTGTCATGATGGCCAAAGGGCAAACGTAATGCATGTAGATATCAACGTCAAAGTCAAAAAGCAGAATAGTTTCTATTTTTAATCCACTTATCTGAGTCCTTGATTTCCTGCACGTTTGCCTCGCTATTCAGTTTGATGAAAAATGCTTTTGAAATGCAGAGCTTTTTAGATATAGGTGGTGCGTGTGATTTCAAACCACTATGTGTGCTGATAAGGAAAACATTTTATTTAAACTCACACTGCATAATAAATATCCAGGGGTCATGTGTCCTGGTGTATTAATCCGAAGGCCTTTAATGGATAGATGTTGAAAATGAACTTGGGCTTGTTGACTTTTCTCTCTTCCTCTCCAAGAAAAACTCCTCAGTGCTTCAGGTGATTGACATATTTACTCCTTCTCTGCCAAAGTCCTCCACTATCCCTCTCTCCATCTGTCAGTGCCCTTAACAGCACCTCGTCCTGTTGAGAATGGGCCGAGAGAGGCAGGAGATTAGGGGCTAATACTGTATAGGAAAGGACAAATAATCTCACAGACACCCTATCTTTTCTCATAAACTTTGAAGCGGGAGGACAGTCTTCCAGCTTGACTGATAGACTGTCTTACTGTTTGACTGACAGCCACCAAGGTGAGGGTATGTCAGATTGGAGGAGTCGTTTTTAAATACCCGTTTAGCAATATACCATCTTCGCCTCCAGGTCATCATCTATGCTATCAATTTTGATCCTGCCCTAAAGCCCCATTCCACATGCCCTGGGGTCCAATATTGCTTGGGAACGTGAGAAGGTTTTGCAATGACATCTAATTTTTTTTTATTTATTTATTTATTTTTTAAATTGTAAAGTAAACACATCTGGGCAATTTTCTGATTGTATTTAGATGAAGCTAGAGGTCTCCTGATAACAATAATCTACTCAAAACTGGACTTTGAAGTCTACTAAACCTTTTGAAGGTTTTTAAATAAACTGGGCATGTTTTCTGAAAAGCTGCATTGCTGCTGAGATTTTTGCTCTCGTTCCATTAATTTTAGGAGAAAGCAATCCATATATATAAAACTAGGCATCTCCTAAACCAGCTCTATAACATGGGAAGTTATCTCTTTCAGCCCTGTTGCATGAAATATGAACACTGAACTAAAAGCAGAATGGTTTTTTGGTGCCTTAAACTTACCTGCATCCATACAGTTCAAATCCAATTCAATAATCCAAAAACAAACTAAATCTGAAAGTGGTTTCAAATGGCAGCTTTGATTCAAAATTCACTTCTGATTGCTAACCAACTGCAGTAACCACAGACATTTCCTGCTGTGATAAATCTTTTCATAATAATTTACTTACTGGTGTGCATCACAATGGCTCATATCAATAACATAAGTTATCTTCGCTGTAGTCAGGCATATTGATGTTGACAAGGTTATGTATTAATCGTATGCGGTTCCTGACCGTACTGTGCAAAAATGGCCCTTTATGAATACAGCTTATGTCACTTTTCATCCACCTGCTGATGTTTTTTATAATCTGCTCCCGCTCAAAATACTGCAGGATCAGACTCACCTTCCTTTAAACCCCAGAACCTTTAGTTCCCCTGAGAACACAGAGTGGACTCTCAACTCCTGAGTCACTTTTAGTTCGCCTTTCCCTCGCTGTTATTTCCACTCTGGAAAATGTACTTATAGGATTTCTGTGACAAAAAAGGAAGAGAGATTCAAGTTTATTTCTATGCACACTTCTCAGTGATGGTGGTACTTCAGTTCACTCAGGGTACATCTATGTTTGCCAGCAAGGTGACAAAAAATATGCTGTCAAAATAATGTTTGAAGCATGTGACAGGCTTTTCCTTACGGGGTTATTTTGGAACAGATCTTATTTCCCAATACGTCGTGTACAGTGGAAAACAATATGAAAGATGTAATTTGTATTGTATATTTACTGGCTATGTGTGGCTATGTTATGAAGCAACAATGCTTTTCATAATGCACTTAAAATAGTTCATAAATCTGTACGCTCTGTATGCCTACACATTAAATATGGTTACTGATGGCTCCTGTTTTCACACTTACTCAAAACTCAAAGAAAATAACTGGCTAGAGCTAACTAATTGTGTGAATTATGCGTATGTGTCTGTCTGTTTTGTTTTTTGGTGCACATATTCTTGGCTATTCACACAATACTCAGATATTTTGAGAAAGAGTTCAGGTAGAAAACGAGTTCTTGACAAAAGCACTGATGAGCAAGAGCTTGTCCAATGCATAACCTACTAATTGAACTAGTAGGTGTCTAAATATATCTTGAGAAACACATGCATGGGCCACACACACACACACAAAAGTTAAATATTGGGTTTCTTTAAAGGACAGGTATGCTATTATTGAATATATTGAACAATATTTTTTTCATAGAATCTTCCCGCGATGCATGAAATTAGTTTATCAGCTTTAATGGCCATACAACTGTGAACCCTGTGAATTACATTCACTTTATTGAGTTTATATACAGATTGCCTCTAATCAATCCAAGACCATATGTGTATGTCGCTTTACAGTTGATGCCGCTTATTATTTCGACATTAGCACCGTACGGGCTGGTAATGCTGCATGGTGAATCCTTTAAACAAAACCTTTGACTTTTAGTAGGATTATCCTTTAATGGGGTTTAAGCCAAATATAAGACAACTCTTTCATTAAGCCAGTAATTTCAGGCGGTGTGGCTGTGATGCTTTTCAATTATATTTTAATGCAGTTTTCTGTTTGTCACTTTAAACTCCAAATAAGAATTGAATGTCTGGACAGAACGCTCGGAGGTTTTACATCTTCATACAGTCCAGCAGTACCAAACCATAATGGCATGGGATTTTTTTTTTCCATCTGCAGCTGGACAACTTAACAAAGCCAAGTACACCTCTCTGTCGCTTTATATTTAACACGTTTTAATCTTTTTTAATCTAAATAAATATTATCAATTATAAATATTCAAGAGGGATGCAGACAGATGCTGTGTGGAATTTACCTGTTCAGTTAGTTATTGTTTCTTCCTGAGGAACAGAGGTTACATGGCTAAATAAATCCCCTCATGGCCTTGACTGCATTTGCCTTCCTACACATTAAGCATAATGGAATAATTCACTTGCCCTTGAGCCCCCTTGCCATGCATCCATACAGAAGTTCTTATTGGGTCGCCAGCAAATTGAATGAACCTCCTTTCCATAAAAAGGTAATGGACTCCTTTGGATAGCCCTCTAAATAACAGGGATGGTAGGGGAGGTGAGATGAACCAATTTATTATCCGACTTTCAAGGGGGTGCGTACAGAGGGTGAGGTCACTCTCTCATTGATCATAGGTCCCCCCTTAGGGAAATGATAATTATGTGTACCAACATGGACTAAGGTCACCTCCAACCATCACCACGAGCAGGTTAGACACCCTCCAGTAGGGATGTAGACTTGTGGAGTATAAACTGAAGGTGGCATTTTTCACTGAATTAGTTTAATTTTACAATAATGTGTTTAGGTTTTTTTCAAATTGTCACAATTGCACTTTTTAAAAATGTATTTTTAGGTTGGCTTTAATTTGAGAAAATCATTGTAAATTTTGTTGCATAAAATATTTGTTGGACAAATTACAAATGTTGCTAAATAAAATAAGCAGCTAACAAGCAGTGTAACTATTGTGATCTTTTTATATCATTAAAGTAGAATCCAGTTCTTGATACAAATGCTTCATGCAGATCTGGTCAGTTTAGTGTGCAGTAGGCAAGTTTTCGTCTCTTTTGTGGTGGACTACTAAACTGAAACCTGCACTGAATATGTTTGTTATTCAGTGTCAGTCTTACCACCCTAAATCATGATACTGAGCTGCAACATAAATCAACAAAATTAATTGAGAGGCCAGACAGGTAATAAAGTTTCCATCTGGCCCGTCCAGCTTCAAGTGGGGAGAAAAAAAATCTATTTTGCTGTTTTATGTGTGAAAGATGAGAAATTTGTGATTGTGCTGATTACTTCATTCAATTGTCAGCTAATCAGAGAATCGCCAGGTCTATAAATTGTCATGAAATAGTACAAACTAGTCCCTGTCTGCAGGAGCCCATGGTGACTTGGTTTGTCATGTCTCAGAAAACAAAACAGCAAATCTTTACAATGAAAAGGTCAAAAACGACGAATTGTTGACAGTTTTTCTTGAAAAATAGTGAGAAAACTTAATGTGTCATTGTCAATGTTTTTTTTTTTTTAATGTTGATTTCAAAAGAAAACTTAAATATTATTTCATATAGGGCAGGAGTCTCAAACTTAAATGAGCTGTGGACAGCTGCTGGCAGCGTGATCTCATTTTCATTACTCAAAATGTAGCGTTTTTTTGGTTTTTTTAAATGTCAAAAACTGTACAACAAGACAAAACTGCAAATGTGAACGCAATTTATTTTTCTCACTCTTAACTAACTGAAACTTTGATTGAACTACCAAATAAACAAATTGGTACTCTCTTTCTGGCCAGACACGTGGAGCACTTCTGCTGTAATTTAGTTCATTTTTAACAAAATACATGCAGACATTGAAAATTGTTTTCTTTACAAATGACTCTCTCACTGAACTAATACAGCCAATTCCTCAACATCTTTGTGCTCTCTACTGATATTAGCTTCATATTAAATTATTTTTTCTTTTTAAAGAACTTACTTTAACATTGCACTCAAGAACAAACAAATCCTCCCCAACAATAAAAGTAACTTCAAGGGCCAAATTGCATTATATTTCTTCACGTCAATATATGGTCAAGCAAGTAGAGGTGACACGGGCCTCAAGTTTGAGACCTCTGAAATACGGGTTTACACCATACAAAATACATAACTGACTAAACTGCAAAGTACCTCTTTGCACAGTGTTAAAGTACCAGATCTATCTAAGTATGAAACCTATATATTATACATGAAATAATTCACTTTTTAAAAAACTTGGATTAGTTAAAAATGTCAATTTTAGTAATAAGAAATGTGAAAAATGTAAAAAGATAATTCTATATTTATTTGATCATATATTTGAGCAAATTAACAAACTAATTCATAGCCATATTAATGTACTTTTAGTATCTTCGTCTTTTTATTTTGACACTTTCCATATTTATACACTTCAGACACTGACAAAATGTATCCCTGTATTTGACTCTTAAAGAATGTGTAATACTGACCAAACTATCTCTAGGAGAATACATGGCAAGCACATAGGTATTCATAGTCCATCACTGGATCAGCGTGCCTCCTCTGATTATGGTATATTGTGTAGGCTACTCTGCCTTTTCTTCCCACTAGCTAACGGCATTTCTGTCTCAAATCAGATCAGCTCTACCAGACCGCTGATTAGCATCAAGGGGGAGAAGTGGGTGGAGGAAGGGAAACTCAGCGGGTGTCTTGATTGCTCTCTGTAGTCGCTACATTTTGAATGCCCGGCTCCAATTTTTTGTTGATTATTTTAGATGTGAATGGTAGGTTGCATGTAGCTAATATAAGTCTCCCTGAGGGCCAAACTTGATATGTACCACTTCTAACCAGCGGCAGTACACACTTCTGTTTATGCATGAACTGTATATACAAGCACAGTCATGTAGAGTAGGTAGACAATGAGTTTCTTTTATACATGCTCCACAAATTACTGTCATCCGGGGAAGTAAGGCTCACTCCCTGTGTGTGAGTAGTAAACATGGTAGACTGAGATGATGTATAGCGCCTGCAATGTTCATGCTGCAGACAATGTTTAAAATTGCTTCTTTAACAGAGTTGGAGAGAAATATGACTGAAGGTAAACTAGAGAGAGAGAGACAGACAATGTGAGGAATAGAAAAGAAAAAAACGAGTAAAAAAGCAAAGAGAGTTGGCAAAAGAGAGATTACACTAAGGATGTACAGCAGCAATCGTGGGAGAAGGTCCTGATTCCGATACACCACAGACAGTAGGTGCTATGGGACTCTGGAATTTGCCACTTTTTTGGATGAGACTCAAATAGACAGAGACAGAAGGTTAAAGGAGCACAGAAACAAAGTCGAACAAGCCTGGAGGTTTTATACAAGCATATGAAAAGCGTGGGGAGTTTGTTGGCTGCGGGTTGCATGTGATGCCATTCAACGAGGCACATTTATAGCATCAAAACGATGGTAGATCTGCTGGATTTGTTGGATGCTGTGCCTCCATCTGCCTGTGCGCCACACCTGGTAGGTGGCACAGGATGGCGCAGTGATGAGAACATGAGGAGGGATCATGGGGATTGCTCACCTGTCCATGTCTCAATGCCAGACTCGGCATGATAGAACTGAGTGGATAATGTGAAAACTATAATGAGAACAGGTGAGGGGGAAGAGACAGGTGCAGATGATTTAAATCCTCTTCTTCGTAAAGTATGGCAAGCAGTCTTTCTTCAGCGTATAAAAGTAGGGATACTGACATGAGAGAATGAACAGGAATCCAGAGGTTTCTTCATTCTTAAGCTTCACCCTTCCCAATGATTGCACACTCTTTCTACAATAGGAGGTAAAATCTATTTACAGAAAGAAACAGAGAAAATTCTGGGCCACTTGATTACCTAATGAGGGAACAGATCTTCTCAAACGTGGTCATAAGCTGGGCTTCATGAATTATTTATATGGCTATTTTGCATTGTAAAAGCATTCAGAGCTGAAGGTGAAGAAATACAGAGAGACGGTAATCAAAAGCAATGGAACATGTTTGTCTGCTCTCAACCCATTTTCTAATTACTAGCATAGATCGAGATCTTGTCAGGGGTTTTCCCACTCTTCTTTCCACACCCAGGTGTCAACTGTCCCATTGAGTTTCATCTTGTCATGATGGCTGCATACCTCATACGCCTCTGACTCAAATTAGTTTGGAAAGCCAGCAGCTCATTAAGGCAGAAGTAGGGGAGGGACTGAAATACCAAATTCTAGGGTCATAATTTGTTTGCTCATTGAGGTCTGTGCATGCAGACAGGTGTGTGGAGAAACTATTAAGTTAATGCTAAGAATTATTCCCATGGAGCAACTACAAGGAAATGTGATGGTGGATAATTGGAGACTCAAGTGGGGAAAGGCGGCTCAGAAGGTCCTTAACGCAGACAGCTATGGCTGCTGGTCTGTCAAATCGGGTTTTAAATTAGCTTTAGTGTCATGGAAATAGTTATTTATGGTTTCCTTTGCTGTTGCTGGTAAATTTTACTTGTGTAATTGGCTGATAAAGTTTGAGCCAGGTGGTAGTTTTATTTTCTACTCCACTCTCTTAATTAACTGGGAGAAATGTGCTCTCACAAATGTGCTCTCACAGAAACGCAGTTCCATCTCTCTGGCCTACATTGAAAAATGGAGCAACAGAAATGTCCAATCCCCAAAACATCTGTCAGCTGCCTGTTTGACTGGTGAAATTAGACTTTGTTGGCAAAATGAGTTCCTTTTCACAACAGGACAATTTCCATCATCCAACTTTTCTAAAAGATTCAACTTCTTTGTCTTGTTCTTTGGTCGAACTCAGGAACGCCGCCTGTCAGTCATCCAGAGGCTCAGTATTCAGCAGCTTCCTCCATCTCTGGTGACATGGTTGTGCTAATTAAACATGGGATTCACAATGATTCTTCCTCAGTGCTCTCCACGTACATTAGCATCTGCAGAAGGCTCTTCAGTAATCTCCTTCACACAGGAAGAAGTGCAATGAGGAAGTGGAGCTCACAAGCTGCTAATTAAACCAAACTATGCCTACTTCCCTCTCTCCGCCTTTGCACAACGAACCCTCTAATCACTTCTAACTCAATTTAGAAGCAAGTAATTGATGCACACGTGATGATGCGTGAAAGATGAGAAACACTACCAGTTTAGATGTTAACAATATTTGCAGTGAGGACCGACCATCTGATTCTGGAGCTATTCTACTGCTAAAATTCTACTGCCTCTAAAGTAGTATTGTTGCGTTTGGCCATGTCGGAAGCAAAATGTTGGCATTTGTGGACAGTTATGGGCTAATCAGTTGGATTTATCTATTTGCTGTTGAGCAGTTTTTATTGCCTGTGTTAAAATGTTTTGCTATTGGAAGTCAACTGCTGCCAATTACCCCATTGGCTTTGTCTCCATGCACCATACTGGAATAAATGTAGCCTTTCATTCTATGACATTCAACAAGAATTAAATGTATAGCAGCAGCAGTAGCAGCAGCAAGGAATGGTGCCATCATTTTTGGAACCTCGAGGTGTAGCTTCCAATTTAGAAGTGCTGCAGCTATATTTCACATGTCACTTTCCAATTAGACATTTTATGCTGAAATCATACACTCTGAGCAGTCACAGCATGTCATATTAAGATGTTATCCAATTGTTAAGATACCCCAGTATGCCTTCCTACAAGTTCTCCTCTTTTCTCCGTCTGTAGTGGCTCCGATAATGAACCACAGCTCCAGCAGCTCTTGTGAATCTGAGCGCTAATACTGTGCTTTGATTTGATTTTTAGCCCTACTGAGAGAGGGCAAATAGAAAGAGCTGCGAATGAAATGCAGTAGGTTTACCCAAGTCAAGTGAAGCCCTTAGGCTTTAATTTACTGGCTAAAAACATGAATTTATTTTCCAAAAGGGTTCCTCCTCCAGTTGATGTTCCAGTTTTCATTTACATATCTCTGGAGAGGAACATCCAGAGATATTTTAATTTCAATGAGCTGGTCTTTGGTAGCTTTAGCTTCAGGGACAGCATGGTATGATTTTACAGATACCCTGATATTTGAAAGTAAAATGTTCTGTCTTATGTTCTAAATTGTTACCTTTTCAAACTAAGCATTATTTCGTTTTTGTTTACATTTAATTTCATTTGGTCTTTTTTTATTTGTTTGGCTACTTTATTAAGTAAGTCTATGAAAATATGTTTTTCAATTTTCTCTTAAAGATGAAATACACTGTCAGATGCAAAATAAACAAAGTATGAAGGAAAGACATTGGCTTATTTGCTTTATCACCAGTATTTGGTTGTGGTTTGATGACTGACTTGACTGATATTTATAGTGAAGAGTAACTCTGTGCCTTGCAGTATTTACTGTCAACTTACTTACTTTACTCAACATCCTGTAACTTTAACTTGGGAAGATTTTTTTTTCCAATTCAATAAGGCTTTTAAAAAAAGAGAAAAAATGACACTGGTGGATTGAGCTCCCCACGCCATGGTCCTAATGAGCAGTCATGTTATCACAGAATGCCGAGGTCAGAGTTCAGTTTTCCTTCTGCATTGACCTCACATGCCAAGAGATTCAGCTGATCTCTTTAAACCAGGCCCCATTAATTATAAGAAATGCCATCATGCCTCTTTACATGTTGTAAAGGCTAAATTTTATAGGAATTGCTAAGTCAATAAGGACCATGAGTGCTTTGTATGGGCAATGGTAATGGAGTTGCCCCAACGTTATTATAAGCTGACATTTGATTGCTTTTCTAAACCTCTTTCCTGCTAGGTTGTAGCTGCCAGTTGTCGAGATTGTCATGAGCTATAATGATTGCTTTGGGCACATAACACCACTCAGGTTCTACACAACCTCACTCATACCGACATTATAATTGTGCATACACAATTTCTATTAAAATTTCTGACATATTCAGAGATTTCTAATCAACCTAAGTAACCTTTGCTTGGAGTTACAGTTCTTAGGTAAACACTTCTCTGGCCGGAGGCGGGGGTCTGAGCCAATCGACTCATTTGTTCTGTTTGAAAGTGATTGCTGCCGAGTGGAGACTGCTTTAATTTGATTGATGTGTGGTTCACCAAGCGGTGGATTTGGTTGTAATTACTCTTTGTGCTCACCGTGATAAGGAAATTAATCAAGCCATTATGTTGCTCCCATTTTATCATCAGGACACAATAATTGAATAAAACAACCTCACTTGTCTTCAAAGTCACTCTGGCACGCATGGTACTCACCCGCTGCAAGGGTAAAGGCCTCGCTATTCTTGATTGGCTGATAGTGAGGCAAAGATGATGAGTGTATTTCATATTCACAAATGATGTAGACATTTTAATTGGACTAATCAGAATCAGTTCTTTTAATTTAACTACAAAGCCATGTTGTGAACTTTGCATAGTCCATACAACTAAATGATCCCATTTGTTTTGAGCAAAAATCAGGGAGTGCATGGACCATGGTAGAAAGAAAAAGTACTCGTACCGAAAATATCAGCGGGTAACATTAAGTAAATATGCATTAACAATAAGATCATGTTTCAGTGGCATACAACTTAATGGCATTTAATGTATTTGTTATACCGATGCACAAGTAACATTCCCTCTTTTTACTTTCTGTGTCCTCCTCTCATTTCATGACTACTGTTCTGCTGGTGTTCAGTGTTACATTCATAGCTCAAGAAACTTCTATGTATTATGCATTACATTTCTTAAAAGTACTGCAGTATGTTACTTAATTACTTGTTGGAATAAAATAATTCATTACAATGAATTATGAAGAAATTGACCTTACACTTATTATCATGTAATTACCAGGTAACAATATAAACCTATATGCTACTGTCCCACACATCAACACAACAACACCCAATGGTTGTGTGGAAGCATTGCGTTAGCATGCTGTCTGTGCAGAGGGTTGCAAAAAGCCAAAGTTGTGTTAGCAGAACAAAGCAATTGTTTCTGTCCTGGAAGTAATTTAGTACAGTGAAATGTAACATTACTGCGTTACTGAAAAATGCAATCTGATTACAGTAACACATTACTTTGTAACTTACTTTGTAATGTCTTGTACCCAGCACTGCTGGTGTTGTAAATGCACCCAATGTACTTTGGCATCAGTGTCTTGACATACAAGCCTCAGTAATACAGGACACTGACAAATATTGGATTAAGTCACAGGTCTGGTAGTTAGTCGACTTTTGTTTAAGACTTCACTTGCCTATTAATTTTGTTTTTGCACACAATTTTTGACTTTTCTTTTCACTCACTGGTTAGTTTTAGGCACCAAAAACTACTTGGTTGGGTTTGGGAAAAGACTGTGGTTTGGTTTAAAACATGCCTCTTCAGCCTGGTGAGTGAAAAATATCACTTAGTGCATTTAAATGTGATGGCTTGAGTTCAGTTGGAGTTGGAGAATTCAGTTGGAGAATTCTTAAATTTATTGTGAAACATTGACTAATTTAACCTCTTTTGACTTTAGAGGTTTACAGGGAAATCTATATTTTATAAAAGCCACTGGTTTCATCTTCTGTGATGCAGTTTTTATGCTCATCAGGTGCTTTTGACTAAAAAAATATGATAATTCTAAATACCAGTGCATAAAAACAGTTCACAAGTTGCTTAAATGAATTACTTTTTAATGCACTCTGTAGGAAGCTTTTCAATAATAAAAAACGTGTATTTGTAGATAAATCATGGTCCTTAAAATTAAAAAGAAAAGAGAAAACTTACTCTCATCATTACATGATAGCAGCCTAAGGTGCTGTCAAAGCTTTATGCTGAAATTTAATGTTAGACTTGGAGCAAACTAGCAAAGACGGAAAATTGCCTGGAGCCACTGATACCTCATAGCTGGGGCTTACATCTTTGATATTCACTTCTATCATTCTGCCTTCCCTTCATGCGTAGTATGGAAGAAGAGGCGGCCAATTTAGGGCTGATCTCAATCCCCCAAAAGGATTTGCATCCAAAGCTGCAATTTAGCTGGTAGGAGAAATGTCACCAAAAATCTATTACCCATCTGCGCACATTTAGGAGAAAAATTGCCTCCCCTGTGGAGTGAAAACATTAGGTGATTTTGGTAGCTGAAAGAAATGAAACCACATTTTAACATGGGCTGACATGTTTTAGAGAGCATGCTTTCACAATAGAGGCCATGGAAACTGGACTGTCACAGCAACATATGGGGGTTATTTCACTTTGCAAAATATATGCTCATATTTAGAAGCTCATTTAAATCAGTACTTCATAATTTTATGCCATTTCCTGATTGTGAAACTTTTAGTGCTCAAACCAGCAACTTTCTGCAGTGTTAATGAAGTGGTTGGGGCTCATGTGGCTAATTGTTTAGAACTAGTTAATTGCAGGCCTGTTTGTGTGTTTCTTCAGCTGAATGATTGCCTCAAAAATCTCTTGACATTTAATCTATAACACTTGACCTAAAAGTATCCACTTTAACTTTTCATTGAACAGTTTTAGCAGGTCGTGTGTGCCTTAAGACTTAACCACGTGAGAGATGTGTTTCATTCACTTTGTGGGGAATTGCTCGCTTCTGTCCTTTGGATGGTGATAAAGTTGCTCTCCACTTGAGTCTAAAACATAGATAAACACTCTCAGTATAAATTAAAGCAAAGTGACTTGGGACCACAGTGTTGGGATTTTAATTGTGGTAGTAGATCACCTCTTTCTCTAGTAATTATCTCAACTATCATCACTCCTGTAATAATGATAATCAATTGCTCCCAGTCACTGTGACAGGGATAATGAAAAGTTTATTAGCTACCCTGAATCTCACATGAGTAGTTGGAAACTCTTAAATCATTTACGGAAACAGAAAAAATAAAAGCATCACTTCTGCACTGTTGTCAGTCTTTTTCTGATTCTTTTTCTCAGGGTGAAGGTCACACAAGTCCTCCCTCATTCTTTGTTATCTTTTACACTTTTCTTGACATGTCTATAAGCTAGTGAGTTAGAGGGGAAACCCTCCACTCTGAATAATCAGGGTATTTGGGCTGTTGGACTAAGGGCTACTTCACTGTATAGGGAGGGATTGTTTATACCAATACATGTGCTGCTGAAGTAAAGATTTTTTATGAGCACTTTACTTGGTGTTAACAATTAACTTGATGGGGGGAAATGCTTAACAGTAATCTTCTTCAGCCTTAAATCCTCTTCCTTTGTGTCACAAAGTGACATATCATCCATCGAGCGCCAGATGTTGTTTTCCTGTTGTTGCTTTAGCATTAGCAGTATTGATCTTTCCACGTATCCCTTAACTTGCTTGGCGCAGTTTGTTATTCACTTGCTCCATTAGACATGAGTCTTCTTGGCTCTCTCACTCAGCAAGACGGTGCACCTGTGAGGATGGCATGGCAACCAAAATGAGAGGAAAGTCAGCCAATATGGATTTTTGAATGCTGGATCCTAGATTGTATTAAGGTTCCATACTGGTACTGGTTTGTTGCTGCTTGTTGCTGCTTAAGACAAAATATAGTTATGAAACTTGTCATATGGGGATATTAAAAAAGGCTAACTATCTGCTTGCAGGAGTAAAAGCAAATAGTTGAACTATTCCTGTAAAACTGTTAATATCTCCCCAGTTAGCAAGAGCTCATAATGAAGCGCACCTTCTTTGTTTGCTTTCTTTTTTGTAAATTCAAAAGTACATATGGATACTACTTGCACAATATACTTGCAAATATGTGTAATTAAAGGTTAATTACGCTAGCAGCAGAGGCTGTCAGGGTACAATCATTTATGCTTAGAGACCATAACACAGCAGCGAGGGAGTGCATTTATCTGTTTGTGCTTTCAGGAGATCACAGAATAGAAAATGCACAAATTCCCCTTGGGTGTCTCTTAGCGCTATCTTGTAAGATCTCATTCTGTCACAGTGGGGTATCTATACACGTATGGTTTAGAAGGAAAAGGTTGCATTCAAGTGATGTGTGTTTTGTTGTGTCCCCAAAGAAGCTCTAAACTGACACGGCTCTGAGCGCTCTGAAGCTGCCACAGAAGCTTTGCTGAATTGTGAAGCAGCAGTTTTAATCACACGCGTTGAGTAAAAACTTGATTTGAAATAGCAGAGTTCGGATGAAAACATGAAAACATCTAGCAGAATTTAATTGCGTCAGCCGAGAATGCGATCTGTATTAATCATCAGAGAGACGTTTGACACATTTGAAATGCAAACATCAGAGCTGTGCAGCGATGTTTTGCAGGTGCATGGGTTTAATGGTTGGCTGCATGCTTCTCGCACACCTGTACAGTGTCAGCCGATGTTATGAGTTTGAGACCCCCAACTGTGCGCTGGCGGTGTGTAAAGCAGCTGGCAGATTACTGACTAGCTCCTGGCAGACATTGTAGCAGTTTATCTCAATTTTACATCGTAAATGGGGTGTGGACAATGAAACTGTACACAAACTATGACGATCCTTCTGTGACTCTAGCTGTCTGTGATGTTTTATGATTATCTCAGCACACAGCTGAAAGTAGAAGTAGGAAAACTTGCCAAAAGATTTTATTCTATGGGAAACTTATAATCTACGCCGCAAATAACAATTCTCCTCACACATTTAGTTGAACTCATCTTACAGTGTTGGTCTTCTCACCACAGTGTTTTCATTCACCATGCTGCCTTCTGTGAACATATTTTGTCACATTCGCCTGGGATCTTTTTATGAGTTGATGAGGATCAAAAAGCAGATGATATCCCAAAATAAAGCAGCATACTTATATTTTGAATTATAATTATATAATATGATATCAGACCACCCATCTCTAACTGAAAGTTAAACAGATGGAATGATGTCCTCTGTTACAAGCATACAGGTCCTGCTTTAGGGAGGAGCCCGTCTTTCCCTGCCCTGCACCATCATGGCATTAGATATTTTAATATTAATACAGAAATTTGATAATAATTTATTTCAGCCAATTACCTCTTGCTTGATATATTGATATAGCTACTTCTGCATCTGTTGACCACACACAGTCCCCCATTCAAATTTGTAATTGTGCACAGGGGGAAATCACAGCCACTGGGCCTTAAAAAAAAAAGCACTGTCATCTTGTTTGCAGCGTGTTTTTGTGTACCATCTGTCCGTGTCAGCATCAGTGGTGAACGATGGAGCAAGGGAGCCTCACGTTGAGAGGAGATAGACTCTCCCTCTGTGACAAAGACTGGAACAAGAGTTGATCACAGCATGGTCACTTCTCGCTCCCTCCCGAAACACAGCCAAAGGAGATGTTCTGCAGCACACACGTTCAACTTGACACACATAATAAAAGAAAGAGTTCAAAAAGTCAAAAAGTGGGATGCTACACTCACTTTGAATTTTATCAGCCCGCTAAGTCTGT
Source organism: Simochromis diagramma (assembly GCF_900408965.1). Classification (NCBI taxonomy): domain Eukaryota; kingdom Metazoa; phylum Chordata; class Actinopteri; order Cichliformes; family Cichlidae; genus Simochromis; species Simochromis diagramma. Next base: position 2,221,582 of record NW_024387200.1, on the reverse strand, counting down.
TGTGATCCCTCCTGCAGATATGGCTCGTTGGCACCTACTGTACCACTGTACCAGGCTATAATGTGTAATAAACAGAAAGTTACCCAAATTGCAGGGACCAATTCTGTGTTTTACATTGTTAAAGGGTATTCTTTATGCTTAGCTGAGTAGTTATGGTGACTAAGCCATTATCAGGTTGTTTTAGTACATAAAATGACCTAAACGACAAGAAACAGCCCCCCCCAAAAAAGTCTGAAACTTAAGTTTTCTGGGTGAAAATTGAGCTTCTCCTGTGATTCTTTCACCTATTTTTATGGTAAACACATCCCCAGTTAATGTAATACTTTGTCATCAAGCACCTTAACTTAAGATGCACAGTATTTCTTTTGATTTGCTTTTTGCAGTTTTGGTACTTGGAAGTCTCCCTTTAAATACTTTCAACTGATGTCTGGTTATAAATTAGAATAAAGGACTTCATGTGAACATGGAAAAGAGAATAAGCACAAGGTTTGGTTTGACAGATACAAGCAGCTTGTCCAGGTGCTTATTGTAAAATTCTAGCCATAAATTGCAGGGCCAGATCAAGGGAACGTGCATTTGTGATAGCAAAATTGATTTCATTTAAAAGTCATCAACTGCTGCTTTTAGAGTGACAGCAAATAACAAAGAAGCCAAAATGGGGCCAGTAAAAGAAAATTGCTCTTTGTTCAGGGACATAAAGTGGAGAGTTCAACAGGGCAGAGCAGTTTTCAGCTCGTGCTTGTATCTAAAGCGAATTGTGTATATTGTTAAAATACTTACAGATAGCAACATAGTTACATATAATACAGCACTATCAGGATACATTGCTCACAAAAACAGTGGAGTTATGATACAGTGATTCAGTGTGCGTGTGTGTGTGTGTGTGTGTGTGTGTGTGTGTGTGTGTGTGTGTGTAATGACTGGCCTTCTGAGACCAATGGTGTTTTTGTACATTTTTGTAATGATCTTTTGGGAAAGTTAGCATCCACTACTTGACTCTTTTGTATTTTATAAGGATTCATAATAGGTTTTTTTTCCCCTTTTCTTCATTATAATCACCAGATTAAGATGAACGGCCATCATTCAGTTGATATTATGTGTTTTGATTCTGGTTGGGATATTTTGCAAGTGGATTTGTATGGATTTGTAAATTGTATGGAAAACACATGACTCATAAATCATTTCTACTCTGCGTTTGTATTTTATACTGAAAATCAGTTAATGAACTGTTACTGAAGTTGTTTCACCGCTGACATTTCCCTTTGCTACATGAGTGAATAACAGCTTATGATGTTTATAATGTCGGCTTGTGGTATGTAGAAAACGCTGCATCTTTTGTGCTTGTTTTTGTTTGATCAATAGACCAAAACTAAAAAAGAAAATCAGTTTAGAAAACAATGTCTCAACAAAATCTATTAGTTGCTGTGTTATAGCAACAAATCATACATCTTTGAGTATGAGTTTGAGTTTTGTGTAGAATTGTAGATGTTTTGAGTCTTAGCATCCATATCAGAATATAATACAGGCCCCCATTAAGAAATGCTGAGATTACGATGGCATGTTATTCTTTACTTTACTATTTTTTCTTCAGTGAAATTCAGTGTATTTGATTAAGCATCCTTAATACCAGGCAACAGTGTGGTCTGACATTTATTCAGCTCTACATCAGCAAGGAGAAAATTAGCCAAATCACCAGGTTATTTAAAGGTTCCTTTCCATCAGCCTTCCTTATCAGACTAATCATCCTTCCGGTGGTTGTCTTTATCTCCCCTATCACCTTTCACACACTTGGTCATGTTGCAGCACCCAGTCTGCCATTTTACATTATTAGTTCCCTGTCAGGGGCACTCCCTCTAATGCTGAGAGGCTAAGGAGAATGAAGGTGAGGAAGATAGAAAGCGACGGGCCCTGCCTGCTCGTCGCTGGGGGAAGAGGAGGAGGCGGCGTTGACGTCCTAATCTCTGGCTCTGATTATCTTCTCATTACAATCAGACGGGAGCCACTCGACGAAGAGGAGAATGTGTAATTACGCTCAAATCTCCCATGACTAAAACAGAGAATAATAAGCAGGGCTAGAACTGTGTGCTCACATCAAATCATTCAGTTTATTTAATCATTCATTCTATGCCGTATTTCACTGTAGATGAAAAGTGGTTGAATTACCCGAACACCTGACTTATGGAAGAATTATTTGGGAGCCAGAAATAATTTTCCTCACTTTTGGAAAAAAAAAAAACCAACCAAAACAAAACAGAAAATCTGAGTGTCTGGTTTGATTTTGCATTTACGTCTTATTAAATATATGTAGGTCATAGATAAGGAAAAAACTTTAAGAACTGTTCCAGCACAAGGCAGAAAGCACCATTTCACAAAATGGCAGGCCAGCTGAGGCATGTAAATAACTGTATTTCAATTGACACATTGATTTGAATGGTAAATGGCTGACCTCCAATTTTCCTAGAGAGTGGCTGGAGGAAAGAAATGGAGGGGAATAAAAGACATACCCAGTCTACCAAAGGGAATAAGGCTAACCAAGCATGTTAAATGCCCCCTCACTATTGTGCGATGGAAGCATTAGCTGTGTGGACAACTGCAAAAATCACTTGAAGTTCTCACTGAAAGCTCGAGAGCAAAAACTGAATCTTATTTGTCCTTTTTTCTCTTCCCCCACAGCTCAGAAACAACAACCTGCCAGCAGCTCAAGCCTGATGAGAGGAAAGCTGTGGACACACGGGACAGATATGGCTGCATCAAAGGAAACAGACGCAAACATCGCAGCCATCGCAGGGCCAGGAGGTGAGTTAGCCTTTGTGTTTTCACACATGCCAAGTAGCAATCCTTCAAAATCATCAGGAGGGTTTTCTGAACTAAAAGAAAACAAGTGCTTGTGAAGAGATGAGAAGGTTGAGAAAAGAATGGGCTTTAAACATGTACGATTGCTGATCAGTTGAGTTTTGTGATTAAAGTTTGTTTTGGTTGCTTCTGTAGATGATAAAGCCTTTTTAACAGCAAAACCAACACACCTTCAGGGCCTGATTCTCAACAAGAAACCCAAGCTAATCTCTATATTCCGGTGCAGGAAAAGCAAACACTCTTATCGGGGTAGGAAATACAAATGGTGTAAGGAATTCCACGCTGTGTCATTCAGATGCAAGAGTCTTCTTCACATGCAGAGAAGAACAGTTTTTAGGCTTTTTATTCAGAGTTGGAGAAATCAATCCAGGCAGAGTTGGTTCTTTCTTTCTTTTTTCTTTTTTTGGAAAGAAACCTTTTTAATTAATCTGACACCTTCAAAGCCGTTGCAGTTACACAGCAGGGAAGCAGGCAGTGATATGTAAAACATGACTCAAGCAGCATCTGAAGTGTAAGAGCGGATCATAAACATGAATCTCTTCTCTTTGGATGAACTTTACCCGGCGGCTGCTTCTCTTTGTTTTTGAATTTAACAGCAAGCGCAGAGAACACGCTGGCATGCAGGCTTCTGATAATCATTTTTCTGGTTTATGCGTGCAAGAAAAGACATCTGATAGAAGAAAGCACGGTGAGAGAGATTTATAGCATTATTATCTTTGGAACTGAGGCTTTTCTGTGAGACACCCTTCTCACCAGCAGCTCCAAGTTACAGCGTTTTAAAATTTAAATACTAAGATATCAGAGTAGTCCTCAGTGTACTGAGTGTACATAGTGCACATAGAACGTACACTAAAGCTCTACCATTGCTGAACCGCAGTCTTTTCATCATTTGGTTTGGTAAACCTCTTAAATTATGACTTTACACTTTCTTATACAGCAGCTCTGCAGCGTATCCATTTCATCAGACAGTAGCAGAGATGATCTTGACTTCATGCAGGGATCTTATTGTGAAACTGTAGGTCTTACTATATGAGGTTTAGAGCAATAAAATGAATGCATTTTCAGTGTCAAATCTTGCACAACACGGCTGCATTCAGACCAAAAAGCACAGCAATGCTAGAAGCTGCAGGAGGTTAGAGAGAATACTGCTACAAGTTCTAGCTGAGACGATGAAAGGAAGTCCACTTTGAGTAAAGCATCCATTAATTTTAATGAGATACTAAACTAAGTCAAACTCTCAAAACCTCATGCTATATCAAAAAAATAAAGAAATAAATTTTAAAAATTGTATCACCAGTAAAGTACTGTAAGATTACAGCTAAAGGTGATTAAAAACACGTTTGTTAGAGGCCATAATGAACAAGCCAGACCTCTCAGCTGTTTTGGCACAAGCCTGGTTCCTGTTCCCGTATTGAAAAATAAACAGGATTAATCATCACTCAGTTTTTATGCAGCACATATGTGGAACGAACTCCAAGAAAACCAGAGCTCTGTTTGTAATCAAGGAGACGATGTATTTATAGCATATCTACTCTACTGTCCTTTAAGCTGCCCAGTGTTAGATTTGATTTTATTCTTTCATACTTACTTATCTGTGTTTTTACTGTTTGTTATGTCGCCCTTATATTTCACATAAATGAATTTTGTGTCCAGTGTGAGGACTTTTTACTTGTTGAAGGTTTGAAGTAAATCTGCCTTGTAAAGACTGCAACAATGTATCCACACATTGTTAATTTGGACTATGTATGTGATTGATAATACAGTGGCATGCAAGATGACATGGCATTGCTGCTGCTTTCTAAAATGCATAACTGCAGGAATTTATTTTGCTTAATGTTACTTAGCAACAAATTCTTAGGTTTGTTTACCTATAATATCCACTCTTTTGTTTACATTTGATGTCTCCTGGCAAATCTTGTGGAGCCATAGATACATAGACATACATAGATCCATAGTGCATATATCACTGCGGATTTGGTTCTATCATAACACACAATGTTTGGCAACACCGAAATCTTTTACCTAACCTTAATCAAACAATTTTACTTTCTAAATCGAAGCACATATCATACTTGGAGGCTAACCCTGATCTCTGGGGTCAAAGACTATTGTTTTGTATTTCCAAAACCAACTTCTGCCACCAATATTTGAAATCCTATTCAGTAAATTCATGAACTGTTTCTCTCATTCAAAACAGTAAAAATAATTCTGTTTGTTTTCTGATTTCTCCTCAAGACCTATTTTGCAATGATTTGTATTAGACGTATATAGACATGGACTGTGAACGTCACCTTTGCAAATACTAGGAATATTGGAATTAAAGATTCATTCACAGAATCATTAACAGAAATATACTAAGATACCAAAGCAAGTTCAGTGCACCTTGGCATTGTGTGAGCTCTGGGACACTGTTCTTCCACAGGATGTTTCCTCATATGGGTGTACGGCTCTTCCTTCATTCCTCCTCCTCTTATCATGTGACAAGTATATAAAACATCTAGAGTTGATTCCAAGTCTTGAGTTTACATTTGGTATCTGGTCTTTGTAATTCTCAGTATGAGGTCCAGAGAGATGTTGATGCACATGAAGGATGTCATTATTGGAAAATTCCAAATAATGCTAGAAGAGAGATAAGGAAAACTTTAAGAGTGGCAAAATCAACAATCTGATGCAAAGGAAAATTCACTGGCCAGCTCAGCAACACCAAAGAAAGACATGAAAGATGACAGACTTCAACTAAAGTGACTGGTCAAAGAATTCATTCCTCTATAAGTTAAGAAAAATCCCTTCAGAATGTTTATCTGAGTCGAGAACAGTCTCAAGGAGGTAGTTGTATCATGATGTGTTTTTCGAAGATGTGGCTACTGAAGTAGCAGGGTGATCTCTGAAGAGAACAGAGTTCTGCTTACTGCTCAGATTCAGCCAAATGTAACAAAACTGATCAGATGACACTTCACATAGCAAATGGAAAATGACCCAAAGTATACTGCAAAATCAACCCAAGAGTTTTCCAAGGCAAAGAATTGGATATTCTTCAGTGACCTAGACAGTCATCTGATCTCAACCCAGCAGAGCTGCTTTTCAGTTACTGAAGACAAAACAGAAGGAAGGGAGACCCTGAAATGAGCAGCAACTGAGGGCGGCTGCAGTAAAGGCCTTGATACTTGATACTTTCTTCAATTTGAAATCCACTGTAGAGCCATTACAATTAATAAATCAAAAAACCTGCAGCATTGCTGTGTATGTAGAGATTGTACTTCACAAAGGTCAAGCTGGTAAATTCTATCAAATTATATTTATATTAAAAGACAAAAAACAAGGAAGAGAAACCCATGCACGCTGTTTTGACCGCAAGGTCAACTAAAAAGAGGAAACATAACATACCATAAAGCCTTAAAAACACACAAAAAAGCTATGTGATTGCATGATATATCCTCCACAAGCCATCAAGGCTAGATGCATGTGTTTTTTCATTGCCTTTTATTAAAATGGCTAACGAGCTAGATCCATTTCCAAATACTTTGTCTCACTTACAAAGCATTGCCTGAGAAAAATCTCTTTTGTTGAGAAGGACATTTGTTCTGTGGATTGTTATCTTGCTAATTGGCCTGCAGCAATTTGGCAGAGAAAAAAAAGTTAATTATAACATGAGGCCATAAGCCGCTGACACTGGATTCCATCTAGAAATAGTAAGTTGATGTAATGAGTAGGTTTTTGAGAGTAGTTGTTGTCAAATAACAAAAAGATCAAAATGCAGAAGTAAACTATTTAGATTTATTTCCAGTGAATTGGGTATCGAATGAAAACAGTCTGAACTTCACTTGAAACATAGGAGTGTGTCTGGTTACAGCTGAAATAAACGTACTTCAGTGCTTCATGGGAGAGAGACATGTTTTGTTCTTTATAATAATATAGGTAATGACATCTTAGATGTAGTCACATACATGTATGGTCTTCATGCATAATCATGGCTCAGATTAAAACATCAATTCTTTAAAAAAAAAAGTTGAATTGAATATATTTTCATCAAAAGTTCCCCAAAAGCTCCCTTTCATACACCATTGTTTCACAAAATCACCACTCCTAGTGCAGCTGGCAATTGACTGCTTTCTCATTCTCCTTTTCATTCTCTCAACTTCATCAAAAGAAAGTGTTTCTGCTGGCAAGAAGAAATGCAAATGCTTGTCTTGTGCTCTCTTTCTACAAGGCCAGAATGGTAGAGGTGTTAATGAGTGACAAAGCGTTCTCATTACCAGGAGAGGGTACTTGGGCTTGGACTGTCTAATCAGCCCTAATGCATTTCAGTTCCTAATGCTCCCAAACTGCCGACTACTCCAAGCAGGGCCATTTATTATAGCAGGACACTCTTCTGCATCCGATGAAACAGGCACATACTCTCCAGAGCTCTGTGGTCGTATATATCAAGGGGGAGTGCAGTTTGTCACTGTCTGGATCAGTCCTGATCACACTCAACTATGTGCATGACCTCTGTTTGTGTAACAGGGAGGTACATTAAATTGGACACATAAATGGCAACAATTACCCTCCTGTAAGCATAAAAATGATTCCAAATATATCGTACATAGTTGCATCTGCAGGCATTTTGATAGCTTAAGTCAAATGCTGAGCAATGAAAATAACACCTGAATATTAGTAACATTATTCTATTTTTATTTTTTTTTAAAAGGTTTCTCTTTTTAATGACAAGTTTCATTCACTTTGAAATATGTGTGTGAATATATATATATATATACACACACACACACACACATATGCACATTCACATTCAAAGTGGGAGGCTCACACTTTGCACTGGCACTTATGCAATTAAAGTTATACTGTAGAGAATTGGAAACCTTGATCACGACAATTAGGGTTTTTTCTTCTTTTATATTGTTCCATAGCTGCTATGTACTTCTATTACATTAGAGAATCAAGTGCAACTTATTGTTGCTCTTGTACAGTAAAGGTCATTTGCACAATCCTTAAGCTTTATTTCAAATCCCCCATGTCTTTATGTCACTCTTAAGACATGCCAGATGTTTTCCAAGGTTTAATTCTCAATTATCAGTGTCTTTTTACATCACCGTTGTTTGTGGACAAGTGAACAATGCGTTAAATGCCTTAACTCAAAAATAGCACTGTGCGTGTCTATTAAAGCCTTTGTTAATGGCTGTTTTATTTGGCAAAAGATTGAAACAACTGGAGCATTTGAACATGCAGGGCTAATGTTAGGCAGAAAAACACACATATATATGCTACAAATGCAGCTTCGGTTTTCACAAATATTCACTAACTTTTACAATTAATCTTTTAGTCCGTAAGCTACTTGCTCCCTTGCCACAGCAAGTATTTCCACATGTTTGATTTGGCTCCTGTTCCTTTCCTAATGCATCCCCAAAGGGAATTTGTGTCTCTGACTTGGCAAACAAAAGGTCACATTTGCTTGCCAAGCAAATGTGTTAACCACTACACCATTTAGTCTGTAAATTTCCAGAAAATATCCACAAGTTTATACCCATTATGATAACTACTTTTTTTTTGTTGTTCTGTATCACCCAGATATGGTCAGTCACTCTCTCATGTATTTCCTTGCTATGAATTTCAGTCTCTTCTGCACTTGAAAGGCCCATTCAGGGGGCCTGTGGTGCTTCAAAAGACCTTCATCTTCTTTTCCACATCAGTCATTTTAAAAGAGTAATGAAGTGGACCACTGGACAGCAACCAAGCTGGTCAGCAGATGGAATACGACCATTTTCTTTCCAGTATAATGATGAATTCACACTTCAAGAGAAGAAAGGATGGATAACAAGGATATCTCACACTATAATGAGAATGTGGCTATACGCAGAACAATGTGTGCAGAAATAAAGGATCCATGAGCTACATGGAGAGATTCCAACACATTCTCACAGTCACCTGCATTTTTGGCACCATTACAGAGCGGTGGCCAGGGTAAAATATCTGTCTTTAAATTATTTGGAAACCAAAACTGAGTGTACCTCATTGCTTCTTCAAGATGTATATCGCTAGCTGCCTCTGTGCAGGGACTGGAGATGAAATTTACCTTTCGGCTATGGTACATTAAAGTATTATGCTTTATCCCTGTTAAATTCAGAAATAAATTACCATCTCCCAATCGAAATCATAAAATTGCTCAGCAGGCCCTGCAGCTCAAAAAGTGAAGGTCTGTATTTTAAGTTCAAGATCAAATCTGTGATCCTCCCTCTGAGTAAAGTATAGTGACGTTCGCTGGCATGTTATTTGTTTTATGTCTATACCAGTTTGGAAAGGATTTTTCATCCTTTTGTCACGAGATTATCTCGTATGGGACATTTGGATCACAGATAATCTTGCTTATGATTGTTGTGAGAGAGAATCAGGATGCATTTATGTGCAGTTATGTGCTGCCAGTGATGAGTCATGTGGATTATTTTACCCCACCCATTCTGTCATGGTTATTTATCTGTAAATACTTTTAGGGAGGAAAGCAATACAGCAAATTCCCAAAGAATATATCAATCAGTTTCCAAAAAAAAGAAGAAAAAAAAGACTGTGACGCTGTGAATAAAATCACAATGCAATGATCTACAAATCATTTGTAGATCATTGCATATATATATATATATATATATATATATATATATATATATATATATATATATATATATATATATATATATATATATATATGTTTTGTTTTGTTTTTGCTCCAAGTCGTCTTTTAACAGCAAAAATGTTTGGGGACTGTGGAGAGCAATTACTGTAGATTTGAAAGCCAAATGTTTTCCCATGCTTGATATAGGATTTCAGCTGCTCAACCGTCCAGTGCCTCCTTTGACATATTTTCCATTTCATAGTGTGCCAAATGTTCTCTGCTTCCTGCAGGCAGATTAGTTACAGCACCCGGACTGTTTCGCTGTTGAGTCATGCTGTTGTAATACATGCAGAATGTTGTTTTGGTATTTTGCTGTTCAAAAAGACAAGGACTTCTCGGAAAAAGGAAGGCAGCCCATGTTGCTCCAAAATCTGTATATTATGCAGCATTTATGGTGCCTTCACAGATGTACAAGTTACCAGGCAGTGTGTACTAGTACAGTGGCTGTGGCGGTTCGCCTAAACTGCGCCCTTGTCACAGTAAATGCTACAAATTTTAGACAGCGGTTTGCAAAGCTGTCTGTGTGAAGGACCAAAGAAGTACAACCAGGCTGGTCCTGCTTCCCTTTTACCCCACACAATGTTAGTGCAATGATTTTTTTTTTTATAAAGATTTTGATTCACTAGACCACAGAGCAGTCTAACTTGGACTGTTTTCTGGATCTTTATATACTATATATTTATATCCTCAGTAACATTTTAATTTGCATTTATGGCACAAAAACAAACTTTTTTAATTAGCAGTGTTTTTCATGTTCCTGACACCTTAGACAAATTTTCTACCACGGATTTGTGAACTGTAGATTGTGCAAAATCTGCACATACTCGTGTGTGTGTGTGTGTGTGTGTTTATGTGTGTGTGTGTATGCTGAAAAATAGTATTACACCGCCAAACTATCTTCCATGAATTGATGAAAGTAATTGCCTAATTAGTTGGGAGATGTTACACTAGGTGTATTTTAGCCATACAAATAATACAATGAATATCTTAGTAACTTAGTAGAATTGATAGCAAATGGAAGACAAATCGTAGCGATCGTGGCTCAAGAGTTGGGAGTTCACCTTGTAATCGGAAGGTTGCCGGTTCGAGCCCCGGCTTGGACAGTCTCGGTCGTTGTGTCCTTGGGCAAGACACTTCACCCATTGCTTACTGGTGGTGGTCAGAGGGCCCGGTGGCGCCAGTGTCCGGCAGCCTCGCCTCTGTCAGTGTGCCCCAGGGTGGCTGTGGCTACAATGTAGCTTGCCATCACCGGTGTGTGAATGTGTGTGTGAATGGGTGGATGACTGGATATGTAAAGCGCTTTGGGGTCCTTAGGGACTAGTAAAGCGCTATATAAATACAGGCCATTTATTTTTACCATTTACAAACCACACTCTTCTGGATGACAGTCCAGTGCTTTCATCCGCAACATTTATTCATCCACCTCAACCCTATACCACCTCTATTGTTTGACTTTTCCTAACTTCCTAAAGGTTTCTGCCAACCTGAAAATGCTTTTTGGCAAAAGGCAAACTTCTGCCTCTGGCCTGTAGAAGGCTGCTTTTCAGCAAAAAAAAAAAAAAAAAAAAAAAAGCTTTGATATTCCAGTAAACAATACTTGGCACCAGTTACACTTTATATATTTGGCTACAGAGCTTTTGAACATAGTGAAGCATTTTGGGCAGTAAAGCTGTGTTTTTCCTTCAGGGTGTGGTTAAAAAAAAGCAGAACAAAAAAACAGTGGCTGCAGGAATTTGATTCATCAGTTTGATACAAATACAGCTGCAAATAACAACTGTGGTGTAAATACTGGATGTGAAAATAGGAAACTACTAAGTTAACCACATAAGCTTAGGAGTAAAGCGTAAACCAGTCAATAATTAAACCTCTGGGGTCGACGGGCCCAAATCACATGATCAATTTAAGATGGCATAGCAGCAAGATGTAGTCTCCCTGAGAATCCATTTCAGCTTATGTTTAAAGTGCTTCCAACTATATACCAATTTTTAAATTGTATTGATAGGCCATGATATTTTTTCCTGTCTGCTGGAAGAAAAAACTGGGTAAAAACTGCATTTTTTCAAGTCCTGCAAGCACTTAAAAATACATGAAAAAACATTCATTTCCTATTGGTGGACAAATGTACCATGTTGAGCAATCCAAATATTAGATGGCAACATGTGGCATTTGGTTATTTAGGAAGAGGGGGAAGTTTTAGGAGTGATAGCAGTGAGAGTGAGAGAAAAAGAAAGTGAGTTTTGAGATTTGAGAGATTTGTGACGTTTAGTGTTTTGTCTTGTTTATTTAGTGTGTAGTTAAGTCGTCTGTTTTGTTTGTCAAAACAACGAGGCGATGGCTGAATGTCACAGTTGCTAAAAAGCCACCAAAGGCAGATTGCAATGTAGATTTTGACTCCAGGTGGCAAACAGGAGGAGTGATACACCTCCTGCTGTCAGGCCTGGAGGTACCAGGCTTGTGATGTGCTCCTCTGTCTTATAGTGGACAGAAACTATTTTTTGGAGTGGCAAAAATAATTTGTGTGGCATCCTATTTGATGGACACCTGATTATTATGTAAATAGTTTTAAATGTTTATTAAAAAAATAAAAAAAAAACTAAAAAACATATGTGTGTGTGTATATATATATATATATATATATATATATATATATATATATATATATATATATATATATATATATATATTAAATTTACAATTTATATTTGCATTCGCATCTGATTTTAGATTAATTGTGTTAATAGAGTATGTCAAAATGAGAAAAAAAAACAACTTTAAATTCAGACATGTGGTACCATTGCTGAAAAGAATGATACCAAACAAGGCAAGGTAAAATATAGAGGTATAATCAAAAGTAGTCAACAACAGCCAATTATACTCTGGACCCCGGAGGGTTAAACAAACAGCTGGTCCAAGCTTTAAAACTGTACAGCATAATTCTTAGGGATATTGAGCTATTAGAAATTCATTTAAATTTCTTTATAGGTGTAAAGGCTTCTGCATTGAGTAATCTTGAAAGAACATAAGTCAGAATATTTTCAATTCAGTAGATCAAAAATCGCGGTGAAATTCTTGAATGTAAGACTGTGTATCATTCATCGGATCCCAAAAAGATAACAAAAGTGTCCCCTCTGCTCTGAATTTGCTCACAGTCCGTCCTTTGATGAGGAACCTTCCCCTCGGCCAAAGAGGAAGAAGAAGAAGAGGAAGTCTGAGCGGAAGAGGAAGAGGAAAAGGTCAGTTTCCAAAATTAGATGACACTGCAATGTGATGTGTGTTGGTGTGGAAATAAATAAACCAAGGTTTGTGCAGAGGAATGCTTATGAAATAAATTCATATTTATTTTAAAATTTTTCCTTATTTAGGTCTCCTTCTTACAGCCTGTCACCACCGAGGAAGAAGAAGAAGAAGAAGAAGAAGAGCTCCAAGAAAAGCAAGCGGCACAGGTAAGTACAGTAAATGTTAAAACAATATACAAAAACAGTTGCACGAGTTTTATATTTATGACTTAAATCATCTTGTTTCCCTTTTCAGGTATACCTCCAAGAAGTCAAAACACAGGTACATATATGATTATTTCTTCTATAACCTCTGCATGTCTGCTTGCACTGTGCACATCTCATTTCTAAAAGAAAGACTTTAAAGGCAAACGGTTCATAACAGGATGAGTTCCTGTGTAACAGTTGGTGCCTGCTTTCAGCAAGATTACTGGATTTCCACCTGAAACGCAATTCTCTTTTAGTATCAGCAAGTATGCAAGCTGTCTGTGCAGGCTTCGTCAGTATCAATACCGCTCTCTCATGATATTATTCTCTTTCATCCTAACAGCTCTTCAAGTTTAAAACATAAGAGGAAGGATGAACGCAAGCACAAGAAAAGGTCAGTGTGTGACTGTTGCATCAGAATGTACTCTCCAGGTCCTACACTATTTTTTTTCCCCCTCACAACCTCCTCTTCTTCCAGCAATGGTAGTCCATCCAGTATTTTCAGAATACCCACTGTCGAGGAGGAAAAAGAGAGGATACTGCAAAATGCTATCCTGTAAGGGCAAGATAGGTGAATACAGAAACGTACCGCTTTTATATTTCTTGAGCTAAGCGTGAAAGAACCTTTGCAAACAGAAAAACTGATTGAACACTTGAGCCACAAAGAGAGAAAAATGGGTGAAAGAGGGTAAGAGAAACCAATTTCATGCTGTGATCTTGCAACATTTTATAATTTGACTTTGGATGAGCGCATTGTTGTTTGTAAGCACAGAGCCATGTTCGGTAGCTGCTGACTTGAACGGAAACCATTGCTTTCCAGCTGACTACAACTCTTTATTCTCTTTTCTTTTATTCAGATCACTTCACTCGTTCATGACTTTGTCATTCTGTTATACTCTTCCCTTCGCTAATGTGACCTGTCACTCAGAGTAGCCAATATAGAAACATAAGGTGATGATGTGACATATGCAATTTTGACTTTAAATAAATAAAAGCTGGCCTGTTTATCAGGAACTCCCATTCAACTGCTCGTTAACACAAATATTTAATAAGCCAATCACATCGCAGCACCTCACTAATGCCTGTATTTGACCTTTCTTCCTGATTCTGATCCTGACCTCAGAATTTGGGAGAAAGGTGACTTAAGGCAGCGGTCCCCAACCTTTTTTGCGCCAAGGACCGGTTTATGTCTGACAATATTTTCACGGACCAGCCTTTAAGGTGCCGTGGATAAATACTACAAAATAAAACCAGTACCAGTACCAAAAAAAAGAAGATTTATTCATAACACACAGGAAAAGACCCAGGGAAAACAAGTTAACGATAAAAACGATTAAAGAAAGTAACGATAAAAACTGATAAAAACTCTGAAAACCATAAATTTCACACTCGAGCATCAACTCTCACAGTCCGGTACCAAATGGCTCATGGAGCTATAAACGGCCCGGGGGTTGGGGGCCACTGACTTAAGAGACTTTGGTAGGGATGGGTATCGTTTAGGTTTTAGCCGATACCGGTGCCAAACCGGTACTTTTGAAATGGTGCCGGTGCTTAAACGGTGCTCAAATCGGTGCCTAAAGAATGGAGAACACAAAATTGATCCAAAAACCTCTCATGTTCAGGTGTTTTTTTTGTAAAAAGATAACAATGTTAGCTTTTTCTGCAGCTATAGGGGCATATATGGTATCACTCTTGGCTGGAAGCAGTGCTTAAACAATGGAAAAAACACAAACTTTGTCCTAAACCTCTCATGTTTAACTGTTTTCCACTTTGTCTTTGGTCATTTTAGCCTTTTTGGCCAGGGTGAAGGGAGTATCTGCTATCAAACAAGAAGACAGCCGCATGTAACTATGACGGTGTTTGCTAGTTCACCTTACATGCATTAATTTAATAACGTGGTTAGCCTACTCAACGTAAATTACACACGAACAACATTAAGCTACTCACTCAGAGAAGAACGGCTGCTGCTGCCATCATCATCCGTCATCATTTCTGCTACACTGGCAGGGCTAGGGGCCAGGACTCTCCTCTTCGGGCTTTTGGGGGATGTTGCTAACTCCGGGTCCGATAACAGGCAACCCACCCGCAGTAGATGCGCTCGGTGTGAGGTCTGGCAGCAAACTATCAAATACGGCGCATTTTTCGGCTTTTAAAAAAAACGCTATGCGTCGCCAGGTGTTTCATTAGATTCGAGGTGTTACCTCCTTTGCGCAGTATCACAGTATCACCTTAAAGCACTTGTTGCAGGCTGCTGAGTTTACATATTTTGCTGTGAAGTACAGCCAGACTTTTGACCACTTTGCTTTGGGCATTTTTAATCTGTAGCTCTGCTCTAAAAGAACGTACGTACCTGGACCCGCCTACTATCCTCGGAAACGTAAAACGATTGGCTAGAAATCAAAGTGTATCACAGCTCAGGAAAAAAAAGCACCGAAATGTGCGCTGTTTTTCGGTCTGGTTACTACCGTTTATGTCAGAACCGGTGCCATCATGGCATCATGGCACCGGATACCGGTACCCATCCCTAGACTTTGGTAGTTGGTGCCGGTCAGGCTGCTAACATTTTCAACACCACAATCTCTAGGGTTTACAGATCCAGCTTGTCGACCTTGTTGTTGTTGTCAGGGTTCACAGGAGTAGGGCCAGACTGCTATGAGCTGATATGAGCACTACAGTAACTCAAATAACCACGTATTACAACCAAGGAATGCAGAAGAGCATCTCTGAACACACAAGACATCGAACCTCCAAGCAGACGAGCTGCAGCAACAGGGTACCACACTTGGTGTCAAATGACTCCTGTCTGCTAATAACACAAAGCTGAGGCTACATTTTGAATAAGCCCACCAAAAGTGGAACACAGAAGACTGAAAATATGTTGCCTGGTCTGATGAGTCTTGATTTCTGCGCTGATGTTCAGATGATAGGGACAGGATTTGGCATAAACCACATGAAAGGATCCATCAGCCTTCACGATAACAATATAACTTTATGCACCATAACATACTGGCTTGAGGTACCTTGTTAAAGCCTACCTTTTTCACAAGACAGGAGTTTTGTGTTGATTACAGTATATGAAAAGCAACATCAGACGTTTCGATAACACCAGCTGTTGAACATCAGGTGGGAACAGACGGAGCATGCCACTAAATTCAGTGTCACCAGCTTCAATGGAGCATCTAATTCGTGTTTTGAATGAGACTAATCTTTTCTCAAGACTAAACGTATGCAGGGACCATTTTTGGTCTGTTCATCTTTAAACTTCTGGCCACCAGTAGGCTTTTAGACACTTTTTTGCATTAGCATTACTCTTGTTTAAAAATGTGGGGAAAGGAGAAAAACTATAGCTGCTACCAATTAGAGATGCACAGAAATGTTTGGCTGTCCAACATAAACAATGTGAAAGCATGCAGATGTGGAGTATTGTGGTTTGAGTTTGTTTTCTTGCATTTATTCAAACTAAAGGACTACTAATGAGGCCATTTTTGCCTCTGCTGAATTGCAGATAATTGGACAAATAGCACATGTCAATTAAATGTGTATATGGCAGTCCTCTGCTTTGTAAAAGAAGTTAAATAGCCACCACAATGAACTTACTAGAAAAACTAAAGAGATAATGTTTTAATGTATTTTAGTGCAAATGAATAGAGAACAGAACATAACATCAACCTGTCACTCCAAGTGGCGATGTACATTATATGCACATTTAAAGCAGAGACAAGAGTCAGGAGTGATTTGTGAAAGAAGGCACAAAAAGGATGAAAGGGAAGGTTGACAGGATGGTAGTGAGATCATTACTACTGAGTGCCACTTACAAAAAGACAGGATGTGGAGTTGGAGGTGGCAGAACTGAAGATGTTCATATTTTCTTGAGTGACCAGGATGACCGGAAGTAGAAATCAGTATATCAGAGGGACAGCTCGGGTTGAGCAGACTGCAGACAAAGTTAGATAAGAAGGGCTGAGATGGTTTGGAACTGCACAAAGGGATCATGGATATATTGGACAGATGACATTAAAGATGGAGTTTCCAGGCAGGAGAAAAAGAGGAAGAACACAGAGAACATTCATTGGTGTAGTAAAGGAGGACATGCAGAGGGTTGGTGTGACAGAGGAAGGTGCCAGGGTGAGGTAGGTGATCCACTGTAGCGACCCTTATGGGAGCAGCTGAAGGAAGGCAAAAGAACAAAGAACAACAATTTAAAAGTTAGATTTTTATTCTTCATCACATGTATTCGTTCATATTTATCATGAAGAGGGGGTAGACCAGGCTCTAAATATATTTATTTTGGCTGTAAATTTGTAAAGTTGTTGGGAGTCAGTGTGGATTTGTTTGCCAGTTAGCAATTCTGCGTTGCTTCATGTAATAGCAGAGGAGGCTTCTGTTTGAGAATGACATACACAGGTCATGGCAAACTGTCCTGTACTATGAACATAAACTTTGGAAAGTGTGATTTCTGGATAACTCTCTGGCCCTCCAGGTTAGCCAGACTTTGGAAGACAAAAGAAAGGTGCCCAAAAAAGTTTTAATAAACTCGTAATCCTTTTTTTTGGTCTTTCTGTAGAGGCACACATATAACAGAAATTCAAGTTTCTCTCAAAACTAAATGGTTTGCATAATGGTTTTCTTGTACTGCTGATCTTTGGAGAAGTGCAGCTATGCTATTTGCTTGCATGTTTGGCTTGATAGGTCTCATGTGTAGCTGGGACATTAGTAAAATTTGTTGTAAATCCTGTACAATGTATGTTTAATTGATGGAATAAATAATACATTTATTTATTTAGTTACAATACTAATAATAATACAATTGCAAAAACTGCCAAAGTTTCAAATAATTAAGTCAGTCTTGGTAATCCCTATGATTAAAACACTTTACTCCTCTTTTCCTGCTCTTTGAATGGTGTTACAAAAAGAAAATATTCTTAATATATCACACAGCTCTGAATGTTCTTCCTGCCAATCAACGCAGAAGTCCTAACACCAGGTTGTAGAGACCTTGTGTTTGCAATGGCCCACCGATCAGATAAAATGGTTGTCTTAAAGGGAGGGGGAAGAGAGCGCAAAAAGATATGTTTTGAGCAGCTAAACCAAAGTCAAGCCCAAGAAGACAGGGATTATGTAAAGCTACTTTAGTGGAGTTTTTTGTGAAAAAAACTAATCATAATCTTAGCTTCTTCTCTACGTGTTTTTTTTTTTTTTTTTTTTTCTTTGTTTTGTTTCAGTTCTCGGACTCACTCACGTCGGAGACGGCGGTATCGGAGGTCAGAGTCAGAGACTTCTTCCTGCCAATCTTCAACAGAGGACAGGTAGGCCCAGCGCCCCCACTTCCACCCCACCCCCAGCCCGCTCCCTTGGTTAATCTTATCAGTCTGAGGTGTCTGCCGAGTTCTTGGTCACATCGCAGAGATGACTGATAAGGTGGAGGTGACTTCCTCAGACTCAGGCACAACCGGGTCTTATCACAGCTGCACAGAAAATGGCTGCAAATGCACTCTAGAGATCAATACACTCAATTATAATGACATATAGCAAATTTCTGGTTGTGTGATACTATGAAAGATGTCTTTTATGGGTCATACTGGGCTGACTGCATAAAGATTTCTAACAGCTAGAAGCATATCTGGATACTTTCTGATATAAATTAATCATCTCAGTCATTTATCACTGAGAATATACATATATATATATATATATATATATATATACATATATATACATATATATATATATATATATATATATATATATATATATACACATACATATATATATATATATATATGCGCGTGTACAGTTCGATGACTGAACCTTTATCCCTGAGAAGTTTTAACTCCAATAAAAGTCCAGAATTCAAACTGACTGATCTGTCCAAACCATTTAGGTTACTCAAACAATGAGAATTATGTGGCTTTATTACACATTCTTCCAACATTTTCATCCAATGAATCATTTAATCTTTCACGTGGAAAAACATTCAAGAAATAATTTTGTAACAGATGCTCTATGATTACTAAATGGCACAAAACGGAGCTGAAATAAAGTCTGATATTTTTCCGACTTCCGGTTACCTTTTATCCCATTCTCTGAAGTGCAAAATTGGCTCTAATATAACACAATCATCTCTGTCATGATGAAAACTAAATGCAGCATTTTCTCACAGACACCATCTGCAAAAATCTGTGGTTCATCAAGCATTTGGAGACCTGGCAGCTGTAGGACAGGAAACCAATGCAGTGCTCAACTACACAGACATGAAGTGGAGACCTACAACCAAATCAGTGTGTAAAATGGCTCCAAAATATCGCTCCATCCTCTCTGCTGGCACCGTAAGTACTCTTTAGGACTCTCATAGTGCTGCCACTGGTTCAGTTTCATTTCTCAGTTATTGCCATGTCAAATGGCTTATTTTCAGGCAACCTGAAATGCCTACAGTGAGACGGCTGCGTTTGGCAATTTACTTTCAATTCTGAAAGTATTTTTACATAGGCCATTAAAAAACAGCACGTCTGTATTTTTAGAACAAAATCTTACATCTATATCCAGTTGAAACACAGCATATTTTATTCAGCTAAACCCTCTTCACAATCCTCAAAGGTGTCAACATTTACAAAATTGAACAAAACATTACATGGCCTAAATCTTAGTTAGTGGTTAGTGGTTTCTTCTTTTTCAGCGATTTTGTCAGCTCTTGTTTCTCTGCTTTAAAAACTGATATGATTACTGGGCGGTAGAGTCCCCGCTACATTACAGTTGGCAAAACACGTTGGATAAACAGTGTGATTTGGGTATTTTAAGGCTTATTTCTCCTTCTGTTGAGAAATCATGCTACAGTCAATGTACTACCGTAAATATCGGAATAAACTGACACTGTAACTGCAAATTCTTATTCCCCTCTGGCCTGCAGCATCAGTAAGCAGACACTTGAAAAGCTTTCTCATCCCGATGTGTCAAATACTGCCGTTGTGTTAAATGCTATTGGTGTCTTTCGATGCGTGAATTGTGGTAATTAGATGCCCAGAGATGAGTCTTCTTTAAAAGTAAAGTCGAGTAGTAAGTCACAGGATGGTTAGCCAGGGGACTGCAGTTTGTGTCCTGTTCAGGAAGTTTAGGTATAGAGTCTGTTTTCCTCGTTTTCACTTGCTCATTAGGTTTATTTCTCTCACTGGTTAGTTGTAAACACTGATTAAAGGTGACTGGGAAAAACACTATGGTTTGGCTTTAAATCTTACTGGCACATTTAAAAATACCAATTACTGCATTTAAATGTAGTGTTAAGAGGTCTGTAAGCATTCATATATAAGGTGGGAGTGAGAGATCTCTCACTATTAGCATAGTGCCAGAGGACACCTTTTGTGTATCTCTGAGGGGCTTTGATAAAAGTGTTGTTTTTTAGCGGCTTGGGATTGAGAATGGGCTGAACTTTGATAACAGGCTAAATTCAGTGATGTAAAGAAAATAATAACCAGTCTCCTACCTTAAAGCTGTGTGTTTTTACTTTTTCAGCTGACAAACAAGAGGAGTAACACTGACGTGCTGCACAGGATAATAATGATGCGTTTTTTGTTCCAAATGAACAGAAGTTACCGACATTGCCTTAAACCATTATCTGAAAGCAGCGTGCACTTGTTTCTGGTCTAATGGCATCAAAAATGCATGAGAGTGCAGCTTTTTCGAGTTAGCACATAGCACTTAAGGGTTAGGGACAGTGTAAGAGGGGATATTACTCATTAGCTAGGGGCAACCTGCTTCCTGCATTGACATCCAACAAAGGGATTGTGTGCAAACCATAAATGTTTTAAGGGTTGAATAAGATTCAGTTGCAGGTGTGTGTTTACAATTTGGTCTATGACCTCTTACTAGTTACATTTATTCGGGAGTTTAGATTAAGATGACAGCTTTTGTTCCCATCAACCCTCTGCAGAGAACTACATTTCTTTTATTTCGAGCAAATCATTTCAGTGGTTCCAGTGTCAAACCAACAAAAAACACATCCTTAAAGCATTTTTTAGAAGGCAGATTTTCAATTTTAAAATTTGAGTTTCCTCTTTTGTTTTTTTGTTGTTCTTTTGTTTCTTCCAGCAGCCTCATACATGCAGCTATGTCCTAAAACCCCATTGTCTCTGGTTTATTGGAGCATAAAATATATTTAATTTCTCTCCAGCAATCATTAAATTATGCTAATTGCACAGACGGATGTTTTTAATTAAACACCACAGGGTTTTAATTGAAATTCAATAAATTAATCCATATATCGAATTATGCCTGGCATTCAATTTCCCACAGTCTCTCAGAAGGACTTTACAGTTGGTCGCTGAGGGGGTAGCCTTGCTTTACAGTGTTTGCATAAGGTTTATTTATGGAGTTTGATCTTGTGAATAAAGGCACATAATCCAAAAGGTAATGCAGAATGATCTTTGCTTATTATTTCTTCCCCCCCAAAAAAGCAATCCATAAAGGGACAGGTAGGTATGAGTGGATAAAAAAAAAAAGAGTGTGGTTGATTTTAAAATATGTCACCATATGTTCATGTGGTGAATTGGTTTTATATTTTGAAAGCGTGTAGTGTGTTTGAGGCACCAACCTGAAAGAAAAGCACAAAAGAACTGTATGCCAGAATGTGAGATTAAATGTTTACTTGACGTCAGCCTTGTCAGAATATCTTGAGGTGCCATGAAGAATGTGTTTGTTTAAATATGTACTTCTGTAAGTGAAATCTTTTACCCCTGAGTATACACAGATTATGTGCCACTGCAAATGTTAAAGAGGATTGTAGATGGGCAAAGATTTGCTTAAATTTCCCTCAGGGTCGGTCTGCTGTGTTGACTGTAGACTTGATAATGGGAAACCTTTGGGAGAAGAGGCTGGCTTAACCTCTTACACGTGTTTTGGAGTCAGAATCAAAGCTTAGTTAACTGTCACTGTTAAGAGGTCACTACTTTTATCCATCTGTGGACTTTTTGCAATTAAGGAAAAACTAAAATTTGAAATTGAGAGGTCAGTTAATGAAAAAGGTAACTAGTTTCGCTCTCCAAAACTTTAAAACAACACTGAAGAAACAAAAAAAAGTGCCGATATAAGGCTAACTAGCTCTGGGTTTTGAAGAGAGGGTTATTGTCTTTTTCTTGCAATTTACGACTCTAATGATGCACTTATGTTGCCCGCTCTTCCCTTTTTTTTTACACCTTACCTACTTAAGGAGGAAATCTTGATTGGTAAGTCGATGTTATCAGCAGATTTAGGGATTTACTTGTAGGTCGGTGCAGGCTAATTATTTACTTCTTACAGGAGAAAGAGCACAGTCATCTGTCCTTTTCTGAGGGCTTTCTTAGTTAGACTGATGGGATCCCTCTTTGTCTGCAATCCTTTTCATTTCTACATAATACCCATTTTTGTGATGTTTGTTCAGTGTTCTTTAAATGAGGCTTTTCAATGGGGTCTATTATTTACTCTTCTTCTCTTTACTCGAGGTAGAGCCAGTAGATCTTTTCACACATAGTTTTTCTCTTTCTTTTCTGCTTTTTGTTGTTCCTTTCATATAATTGTTTTAGTTTAGACTTTCCTTAAAAACTGTTTTCTTGTTGATTTCTTTGACTTTAGTTGAGTTCAGACTTTCTTTCGAGGTTAATCGCATGCTTCAAATTTGCATGTCTTTATCTTTCAAAGCTTTCTGTCCCAAGAAAAAAGAAAGAAATCTCTTCACTGTGTTTTCAAGGGAATATGTGCCTTTGTACTAGAGTATTCACAGTGCATCAAAGCAGGTAGCAGGTTTCATGTATCAGTTCACACCTGGCTTTAAGATGCAGCCTGTTTGTCTCTTTGCAGACTTTGTCGTCAAAACCTGCAAGTGAGATTTTACATGGAAATGGGTCTCAGCATTTAACGAGCCAGACTGTAGGTCCACATGATTACGATTCTGGGAATGACACATCTTCGCCGCCATCGAGCAAAACTGGTGTTTCTCAGGGGAGTGTCACTCTTGACAACAAGAGCAACAGCTGTCAACGTGTGGCCTCGCCAGGGAAGCTAAAGTTCACTGAGAGAGACAATGTCTCTGATTCAGGAAACTCTGTGACCAGCTATGCTTCCTTGTGCAAACCTTACGGGGAAGACGGTTTGTCTGCAACCCTTTTCAGTGGAAATGGCAAGAGGTAATTTTTTTTGTTCACAATAAATCATCCATCTGAATGAATTCAAGCTTGTTTAGCTGCTGTTTATATGCTCTGTTTCCTCCTTTGAATCTTTAATCTGATGAGTGGAGAATAAAGGGAAGCATTTATTTAAACCCAACCTTGGATACACAGTTGGTTTCTTCACTCAAAGTTGTGAAACATCTTAATGTATTTCTTTTAAAGAGAGCAGATAACCTTGGGGTGTCGGCTAGAGGTTGTGAGATCCCCAAAGACATCAAGCTGCTCAGAGAGGAGGAGCGACTTGTCTCAAGGGCGACCAAACACCCGGTCATCTAGCAGCAGGAGCAGGAGCAGATCCTCAGGGAGTTCCAGATACTCTGGACGCTACTCTCGAAGCCCCTCGCTTTCATCTTGCAGGTTTTATGTTTCCATAGTACGTCACTTGTTATTTTATTTTGCAGAAATGTCAGTAATCTTCAATAGAATTTTTCCTCATTTTGTCACTGTAGCTCATATTCACGCTCAATGAGTAATTCAGCTGATCTGAGGCGAAGAGGAAGCTACTCGAGATACAGTCCCGACAGGTGAACTTCACTACACGTTTCAAATACTAATGAGTCCTCATTTGCAATGCATGGGAATAAACATATATTGACATTGTTGTTAATTAAATTTTCACTATGTTATGTCTGCTTCCCAGACTGCGAGACAGAAAAAGAACAGCTAGCTCCAGAGAGACAGATGCGAAGCATACACATAAAGTTAGTGGGAAAAGGCGAAGACGCAAATCCTACTCTCCTATGAAGAAAAGGAGGAGAGACTCACCAAGCCATCTGGAAGCACGGCGAATCACAAGGTACAGCTCTACTGGCCTGCTTATTTATAGTACAATGTACAGTTTTATGCCTAAAGGCAGCAAAAATGTACTGCTGGTCCCACCCTCCACCCCCTCGGTTGGACAAGTTCCCAACCTGAAATCTTTCACCCGTGTTGATGAGCTATGTACCTTGAAATGGCATTTAGCCTGAGGATGAGACAAGTGTTGGCTCAGAAGCCACCACAGGGGCTAAAGAAACAGATGGTGACAAGGAAATCTGAAATTTAAAAGAAAGGAGAAAGTTGACCATGACTTTAACATGACACTTCTTTTACTTGGAGAAAAAAGACACTCAGAAACAGCCACAGAAATAGCACAATGTAATTATTATAACTAAATGTTAATAGTGTGTAGTTATCGTTTCATTGTTTTAAAGGCTATGAATGTTTTGGACGCTCCTATCCCTGCAGTGAATGAGTTGGTGACGATCATATAAGATTTCCATATTTTTGAAGATTTTAATTAAAAATTTTAAAAGTGTGCCCATGTAGAAATCAACGAGAGACTGTTATTATGGTCTGAACACATAACAAATGCTATAACCAAAGGATTATAAGGGTTTGGTCAGCACTGGAAAATGATGTGGATACAGTGCCTACAGGGTGACTGAGTCTAGGTGGAGGCACATGGTGGGCTGCCAATACAAATAAATGTTTGTTTGTTTTTTAAATTATGAATAAAGTTATGGTTCGGTTATGTCTTGTCTCTACATCACTTTATCAAGTCTAGGTTAGTCCATGCTTGAGTACCATGTGAACATAGTGGGACAATAAATAATGAAGACCCAGTTATCTTGGTTTTCAGTCATTCTGCTGACCTTAAGCATGTTAGCTTTTGGCCACTAGGGGCAACACATCAAACTGTATACACAACAATTACAAATTATCTTCTGGGTTATTAAGATGACATAAGATAATTTAGATCTTCATTGTCACTGTTACCAGAACAATGAAACACAGTTTGGCATCTCTTCATTTGCAGCTGTAGGTTTTTACATTCCACATTATTTGGATAGGAGAATGAGCTAAATAAAGATAAAAATAAGCTTAAGAGGTAATGCACACATTATATACAGAAACAAAACATATGAATATATCTACAGTGTAAGGAGTAGGATCAGTGCAGTATAAGGTGCGATGTGATTGGTGGTATTGCACAGGGGTAGGAATGCTGGCTGCTACTGTACAGTTATATAAATAGAGGTAGGAATGTTGACTGTATTATACTGTAATGAGTACTGTTAATAAATAAATGCTGTAATGAATACTGTATATAGATAAGTAGAGTGCAAGTGTCCATGAGTGTTGACAGCACAGTTAACTTTCAATCAGGGTGGAGGTAGGGCATGTTGGGTAGAAGCATGGGTAGACGCTCCTGTTGAGTCTGTTTGTCTTTGACCTGATGGAGCTGTAGCATTTACCAGAGGGAAGTGGGGGGGAAGCGAGTGTCCAGGGTGCGATGGGTCCTTGATGATGATACTGGCTTTCCGCTGAAGTCTGAATGTCTCAGATGGGGGTTAGTGAAGTTGGGAGATTAAAGAGACACAATGTTTTGTTTACCTTGTTACATCACTTATATTTTTGGCTCTCATTAGTGCCAGGAAGCGACCCATTCCTTACTTCCGACCAAGCCCATCCTCTAGCAGTCGGTGCACCAGCGTGTCATCCTGGAGCAGCCTCTTCACTCGCAGCCGCAGCCGCAGCCCTCTGTACAGCATCAGCCGCAGCAGGAGCAGGAGTCAGAGCCACAGCTACTCCTCCTACCGGAGCTACAGCCGCAGTTCATCGTGGAACTCAGTCTTTGGGAGCCGCAGTCGCAGCCGGAGCCGCGGTTCGTTGAACAAACGGAACAAAACCAGGCACTAGGTTTCTCAACATTAGGAGACCAAATCTGCAGTTGTGGTTCCCGTTGAGAACGAGGACAGAGGCTGTCAGTGCAATCAACTGTGTGTGTCTCAGTGCTCAGCTTTGATGCTTGAGTGGAAATGTCTTAGCAGTGGGCCAACCACCATTGAAGCAGTCTTGTTCACTCTGCCCACAGACAGCTAGGAGACTGAATGTCTTTTTGTCTCTTTTGTTTTTGTATTGCATCCTTTGCATCTGCACTCACAATGGCCTGAGACTGTTCATCTCCTAGATATTTACAATGCAAGCTGCATATAAGAAACATTATTAATGAATTTAGTCACCTAACATCCCTGTTCTATATATTTCTTTCCAGATGTCTGTACATTTCACTTTAATTTATTTTTGCAAATGCTTTAACAGGCTGTTATTTATTTCATAATTTATGGCACATAATGCAGCTTAGTAATGGGTTCAACAAGCACTGAAATGACCTCATTCCCATTTTTATTTTGAATTGCAATATATGTTTTAGCCATATGCAAGTGCACAGTGCATATGGTTAACATGTAACTAATGTTTAACATGACATCAAGCATTTAGCATACCTGTGTCCTAGTTTTTGCACTAATAGACGAAGCATAGAGGTAACATTTGAGCCGTTTGATCCACTTACAAATGATTTCACAGGGATCGTTATCAGGAATAAAGAGAGGGTTTGTCGCTCTGATCTCAACACTTCACAAGGTGGAGGACAAACATGTTTCCGCCTCCTGACAGCAAGCAAACTGGCTGTCAGCTCAAATGTCAAATTAATTCATCCTCTGATCAAGTGGAAAACAATTGAAATGTCAGTCCATGTAGTATAACAGAGAGCGATCGAAACAAGGGGAGATTCTTTTGACAAAACATCTGATGAATTTGTTTTGAGAAAAGGATGTTTTAAATATAAGATGATGAACTTTTTTTGTGCTCCAAAGCAGATCACATTTCTAGCTATGTTCACGTAGGGAATAGTCTCTGACTTTATTTGCTAGGTCGTTTTTTTTTTAATTAGGCACAGAGAAAAGCTGTACTTTGCTGAAAATTAGTCTAAATTTGCAAACAGCACACATTCCCAGTTTATTTGGAAAATTGTGTTCTTGCTGCACCACTGGAATAAACCCATAAACCATTATATTTTTGAGTTGTTACTCAACAGAAGGTCTAGTTTTGAGTTGTGCAGCACTATACATATTTATTACTTGTCTAATATTTATTGTTTCATTGTAACTCCCAGTAGTAGTCAGTCTTTCTATGCAACACTGTCACTTTGTAGTTTTTATGACACTGCTGTAACTGATTTTGTTGTAAATTATAATCCGGCTCATACATATTGTTCAACACAGACTGGATGAAATGGTGGAATATTATCCTCACTGTCTAAGCTTTTTATCTTTTGTGTATTTTTAAAGCACAAATATGACATTCTTGTAAAATATGCTCATCTGCTTTCTTGTCAAGAGTTTAAAGATCAATACCACGCTCAAGTCTGTTTCCTAAATATAACACCACAGCTAGAAGATAGAGCCTAACTTATTAAAAACACTGGAAAGCCAAACTAACCAAAGGTAACAAATTTTTCACCATAGTTGAAGCCTGCTAATTACCAACTTACATTTTATACAGTAATTCACATTTTTAAAAACTAGCAAATGATCAAAAGAAAATTT
This sequence comes from Simochromis diagramma, assembly GCF_900408965.1. Taxonomy (NCBI): domain Eukaryota; kingdom Metazoa; phylum Chordata; class Actinopteri; order Cichliformes; family Cichlidae; genus Simochromis; species Simochromis diagramma. The sequence continues at coordinate 2,194,026 of NW_024387200.1, read as the reverse complement.
CCATCTGCAGTAATTTATATTTCTAGGCACGACTCTGTTCTGGGAACTCGCTGTCTTTTTGTGTCAAAACAGAAAAAGATGAGACCAGAAGCACACAACAGGGTTCACATTAGGGGTGACACTGATTAGTCAGAAACAGCATGAGAGGAGGAGCTAGGGTGGGTTGCAAAGTAGCTTGCAGGTATGCAGCAAATGTGCACAGACTAAAACAAGATAAACATACTGTAAGCTAATTGGGTGTGTTGAAAGGTGTCAGATAAGGCTGATGTGGGCTGGCAAAGAGATCAGTGCATTTGCTGGGATTGTGTCTGAGCTTGAGTCTGTGGCCTGACTGAAGTAAAGCTATGCACTCCAAGGTTACTGCAAAACAAAGAAAACTGTTAATTAGTGGGTATTAAAGCTTATAGTAGGTTGAATGTGTTGCCTTTGGATAGAATCACATACCTATTTCCTGCTAACCAGCAGCTGATCACTATGTCACAGACATGAGCGTGGTAATGTTCTCATTTCGCGTTTGCATCTCCTAAGGTATCAAAAGATTTCTTCAAAGTTAATTTTGAGGGTGATCCAACTCCATAGTTTCAATCTGCAAAAAAAAAAGTTTGAAGCTGCCTTGGCTTATGATTAAGAGTTATATTTCTCAATCATTTCAAATCCATCATCCTGTCTGCGTAACTGCTCCAGGCCTGACAGACTGCTCTCTATGCACTCAATACTCTCAGCTTATTTCCCTGAATGTCATCTAAATTGGAGGAATGAGGGAAATATGAGGCAGGAAGAGGAAGGAACTTGGCACAGAACTCATTCATAAACTATAAACTGATGATGACTCGTGACAAGCAGTGTTGACTAGGAGCCATGGGAAGATTTGTGCAGTCAAGTTGACAGATTTTTCTAGATGGGCACCCAGGGCAATGCCCCCCCCCCCATTTCTCAATGTAAAGTTTACATCAGTTCTTGTGCAAAATTATTTTGTATATGTGGTGTAAATATGCATCTGCATTGTATAAATTATACAAAGGGTGTGACTATTTTGTTTAGAGAATGTGATTGGAGCCTCCTTGGATGTTATAGATAAAATGTATCAACCAGTTTAAGAGGAAAAAGAAGACGATATGCATCAGTCAACAGACTCTAGCTGTCTTTGTGCTTAAGGTCCTTTTGATCATGTCTTTTGCTATTTTAAGAATTTCAATAACAAGCTCATATAGCAATAGTGATTCTATGTTATTGTACAATTATGCATATTCTCCCCGTTTTTCACATGAACGAGCATACCGAAAAAGCATATTTTTCATACTGTCACGTTTTATCTTGCGTCAGTGTGAACTCTACATTGTAATGTCACCTTGAAATTGAATCGCCCCCTCTATGACCCCATGAAATTTCCTTTTGACTGTGTTCAGAAAAAGCTATATAAAATCGTGTTCTGAATGATGATGATTGCAGTCTTGTTTTACGTTCAAAAAGAAGAAAAAAATCAATACGCTCGGATCAGTAAACAGATTTCATAATCACAAGTCGAGCTCTTAGCTGTTTTGTTTTATCTGTACCGTGACATCAGTGCGTTTGACGCGAAGCTCTGCGTTACTTTCTATTAAAAAGTCTGTGAGTCACCAGGGAGCTCAAACTGCATGAGTGACATGTGGCCTCTGCAACTTAGTTTGGTAAAGAGTAGGCTTGGCCTTGATCAGCTGTTGCGCGCCCACTGTAAAAAAAAAGTCGTCACATCAACAAGCCATATTTTTTCTTAACTTACGCCTGAACGCGTATGTGAATGCTAAAACAAATTCTAAAAAGCATAAATATTGCGAATAGAAAATCATTGTGTTGTGTTACAGTGTTTTTGTCTTGTGATTTTAAGATTTGGTATTACTACTTTAATGGATATTTTTTACAGCGCGCTTTCTCCAGATCCTCCCAGCACTTTCCGGACACTTGTTCAGTGCAGACTCATCTGCTACGAGGTATAAAATCAAGCGCCAGAAGAAATGAGATCAGTTCAAGAAACTCGGAGACCACTTCGAAGTTTGTTTTTGGATCAACAAATGTCTTATTGAGTAATGGTGATGTGCCTAACCCATACAATATAAAGTTTTCCTCATAGAGAGAGAGTCACTTTTTATTTTTATTTTTTCATTTTGCACCAATACCAGAACTTCATTACTGGATTTGAACTCAAGTGGATATGGCAGAGGGAGACTTTTACACGACGGGAAACCGACAGAGGTTTCCCAGAGATCCATTTGGAGAATCGCCATTCATTGATCAGTCTCCATTCAGAGACCAGTCTCCTTTCAGGGATCAGTTAGCGTCTCGGTTTATGGAAGATGAATTTGGGATGCCACCTTTCCCCGATGATCTGTCGATGGACTGGCCGGGGTGGGCTCGTCCGGGCCGGCTAAGCACGCGTCTCAGCTCCTCGCCCTTTAGCAGCAGTTTACGCACAGGTTTTCCCCCGCGTCAGTCCACGGGAGGCCCCCAGCTGTATACCAGCAGATACGGCGAGCCCTCCTCCCGGAGTTCACCCACCACTACTTGTGGGGAACCCTGGAAAGTCTGCGTGAACGTCCACAGCTTCAAACCAGAAGAGTTGCACGTAAAAACGAGAGACGGATTTGTAGAAGTGTCAGGTGAGTTGGAGTATGATTGGAGAAATGAAAATTAGACGCTTTTCCTGGAAGAAGAAGTTCAATGAGGATAACAGCTTTAAATGAATCATTAAAAAAAAAAAAAAACCTTCTGGGGAAATTTGATGTCTCATCAATGACACGGTGATATCAAAATGCAGTATATCACTGTGGTAGTCAGTTCTATTTATATGACACATTTAATAACATGCTTCTAAATTCCTTTAGACTTGAATTAGCAGGTCAAAACGTTATGTTTAAAGCCTATTATTAAATATAAATATCACAAATAGAGTGCCATGTACTTGTGAAAGCACATATCTTCATAAGTACACCTGCCACTAGCAGCCTGAAGTAATACTGTCTTCTTTAAGAGAAATTATTATGTTTTGTTTTTTCCATTATAACTTTCATTTCTTGCGTTGTATAGATGCTTACAGTTGAAGTACAGCAAATCATTCTTGCATGTTTAAAATGAAGTGAAAACATGCGTGTTCATCTACTAATTTAACATTCCAGGGTTTCATGAGACTATGCAAAGTGTTTTTATTTGTAAAGACAAAGCATCATGTAAAGTCATAGCAATGCAACCAAATCAAAGAGAAAATCAGTATTCAGTTTAAAGAAAACTTAAAGACAGTATATCCAGAATTCCTTTTTGTAATCTGGTCATGAAATATCTGATCTTTCCCTTCAGCACCATGACTGACACAGTACAGTGAAAAAGCCTCAGTGGTATGATATGGCCTCAGAATTAATGAGTCTCGATATGGAAGAGTGGGACAGATTTGGGTGACTGGGACTTCAAGGCAGGCAGATCCTCAAGCTCAGACACCTGTTTTGGATTCTTGGAGAATCACTCCCACAGCCACCCATGAGCTCAATTTAGATTTAAGGCAAGGCCATGACAACAGTCTCTGTTTACAATAAGAAGAGTTGCTCACTGTCACTAAACACCAGAGAGAGAATGTTCTGGAAATAGGGCCTCACTTTTACCCACAGTTCTCGGGTAGGTTGTGTCTCTGTTGTTGTCACGTTCCTCCTCAGTCACTGATTACTGGAGTGAGTTCTACAAATTGCTTCCTTAACTCAGTGTTTCAAGAGACAGCTGAATTCCAGGGATACCCAGGACTGAGGAGGCCACAGAGGACAGCGGCCCCACAGCTCCGAGGCTTTTTTTTTTAAACACATTGTTGGTATGCCAGTTGGGTCATTCACTCAGCGCCATGTTGGGGCTGTCTGTCATGGTGACTCATCGTGATCAAGAAGTGTGACTGTGAATGTAATACAAGCAAGTTAGAGGTGTTCACTACATGAATGAACTAGTCTTTTTAACATGTAAGCATGTTCAAAGTTTACTGAAAGAGGAGGCAAAGATTAAAAGAAGGCCAAGCTGAACACAAATATTGTCTGGAAAAAGTACAGTGTAGCTGCATTTTAACGCAGATCTTTGGGGGTTTTTTATATTTGAGTTAAATTAGAATATCTGGTCTTAGAGACCCACACTGGTGGTCTGTAAAGTAACTCCAAGCAACTTTGCAGACCATCAGATTCACTGAAACCTGAAATGCAACACAGGGAGAGATCGCGTGTCCCCAGCAAGAAAATGTCAGCACATGTGTTTTGTTCAAATGCCTAAAATTAGTTTCTATTTATATCTCCTTGTTGTTGGTTGCTCAAGAGAAGTTCAAGAGAAAAGAGATGAACATTGGCTTGTGAAGTCCCATAATTTAATCCAGATTTTTAGCATTTTACGATTATTGTTGGTGGCCGTATAAGTAAGTGACCGTACTTATATGATAGATTGGACGACTAAGTTGGTAATAGATTCTTAATATTAATAATTATTAATTAATCCATAATATGTAGAACTTATTAAAAGGCTTTGCCCAAGTTGAGATAAGAATTTATTTTTTTTATGTTAGCCTTATTTTATCTGCTAACTTGCCTGTTTTTGTTAGCAGGATGCTTTGCTGTATTAGTGCAAGTAGTGACACACAAAAAATGTCACACACTAAAATGGGAAAACAGACTTTTTAGAGCATCTGTAGCCACATAGTAAGGCTTGTCATTTTTCAGATACTTATATAAAAAATGCTACAAAAGGCTTGAATTGGCTTGGCTGAAGCCTTGTAGGCAGCGTCTAACTACAGTTCCCTTTGTTAGGATCCACCTATCAGTCAAAGTGGCCGTGCTTCTTATATTGCAAACTAAAAGACTCATTACAATTTAAATGAGTGAGTTACTGTATAATAAAATTAATGTTGCAAAGAGCTATGAAATCATAGCTCTAACTTTTACAGATTATACAGCAGTAAATTAAATCACCCATGCAAAGGACATTTGCTTATATTTCATGATTTGAAAGGCACGGAAAAAGTCTTTTTGATCAAATCTGCTCTAATGGAATATTAATATATGAGTATATACTCAATAATACTTAATAGTAAGTAAACAAGAAATACACTAAACATACTGAAGAACCGAGACTAAAATGAATAATGTGAGAAACATTGTTAAATAGAGCTCTAAATTAGTACTGTGACCTGTGGTCTGATCTGCATTTGATTAGATTGGCCAACCTTAAACTACACACAATATGCATTGACCTTGACACAATAAAATTACCTCAGCACAGTCGATTCCTGCAACCAGCTCATAGAAAAGTCTAAATTACTGCGTTTTATGTGTCTGTCAAGTTTACCTAATTTCTCCTCGTGTTACTAAATTATGGCACTGAGTAATGGCTCGAAAAGTATAACGTCATTATCTTATCCTATCAGATGTTTCATAAAATTTCTTCATAAGTAGCACAAAAAGCTGTATCCTCTATCTGCAAATAAGAAAACTACACCCAAGCTCTTGATATTTGTATTGACAGAAAATTGTATCTGTTACATAAAAACACCACTCTCCTCCAAGAACATGATGTATTACACATCTGGAATCTATAATCTCTGTCGTAAGAAACACATAAATGAGGGCCTTGTTGGACTACTCCCCTGACTAAATCTTTAATCAGGGGACCGATTGTACTTCTTAAGTCAGGATGAAGTTTTCATAATTATCCCATGACATCACTGCTGATCGTAGCTCACTTCTCTCCAGAGCATCACATGTTCTAGCCTCGATCTCTGGAGTCCAGCACTTTGAGCAGCTAGAAACGTCACTGCGGGGGTATAGGATAGGACATAGTCGAGCCTGTCGGGTATACAGAGGGGTCGAGGGGTGGGGCAGGCCATGCTGCTGGCAGCGGCATTGACATTTAGCAGTCCAGGAGCAGCTGCTTGCTAAGGCTGACAAACAGACTGGCCATAAACAGTGAAGGAGAAGATGGAAGAGGTGCTTTTTAGGGTTATATGTTCTCTCTAACATTAGTCTCTCTGCTGGGGAATCAGTTTGGGAAACAGCTAAAGAGGAAGAAAGAGAAATCATGTCAACAAGTTCATTGCAATCACAAAGCAAACATTCTGGAAGGAATGAGCAATGGAAAACTGCACGATGTGTGCCAAGCTTTGAGCTCAGTTATATCAACACCTTTTTTTATTTACACCATACTAAAGATCTAAGAAGTCAAAGGTGATGGGTGGACTCTTTGTGCGCTGTGTCCATTTGAACTGGTGACAGAGACATTTATAATGCATGACCTTGCCTAATCATTGCGCAACATCAAACTACATCATTTCTGAAGTTGTGTTCACTCCTTTTCCCAAACAGGAAAGCACGAAGAGAAACAGGAAGAAGGTGGAATAGTGACAAAGAATTTCACAAAGAAGATACAGTAAGTATAATTCTTGAGTTGCACCATTATCATTTTGTTTTCCTGTGCTGGTGCTCATAATGGATGAAAAAGGGTCCAGTTTTCATTATATATGGCCACATACTAGTGCATGTCATAAAATGTAAATATTGTTATGATACAGAGAACTCTCCTGACCTGAACCCCAGATTTTTATCTTAGAAATAATTCTAATAATTTGAGATATGGATTTCTGCTTTTCAGGAGCTATAAACTGGAATCATCTAAATGAAAATAAAAAGCATTTTGAAATATTTCACAACAAATAATGACTATAGAATATGTGAAAGTGAAATGCATTGCATTTTAGACATTATACTTACTAATACAGCCCAGTGCAATGTTAACAGCAGAGCTGTTTGTTGTTAGCTGTTATGATTATGGGACAATTTTCTTTAATGACTTTGGACAAATAGAATTATTAGCATAGTGATGTTTTTGCAATGGCAAAAACTTACTCGTACCTTTCTGCAATTTACTGTGTAAATTAAGCTCTCTGTTTTATAATGTAAGAAATAGCTGTTGTGGATTGGCATTGTGTAAATAAACTTGAAATGAAACTTACACAACAAATCAATTGCAAAGATAGGGTGGTCAGTAACCAGTGGACAAAATAATAGGACAAAACTCTTGTACACAAAATATTTTTTTCTGGCTTTCACTTATTTACATATTACAGTCACTCCTTGAATGAACCACTGACAGCTCAAACACAAGAAGGAAGCACAAAAATCTTATAGTTTTAAACGAAATGTTACGCTCACTTCCAATTCCGCACGAGGGAGAAAATATAAATATATTCAAAATATAAAGGAAATAACAAATACAGCACAGGTGACACTAACACAAGGAGGGATACTACGTAGAGAAAACAAAAGTGACAGCAAGAGACAAGTATCAATGATTCCAAAATAAAACAGGAAATAATTAAACAGAAACTCCACATTTTATATTTACCATTTAGTGGGTGTAAGTGCCGCTCCCCCAGTTTACTGTTTAAAACAAGTTCATTTCCCTTTAAAGTAACCTGCCTTTAAGCCATTTTTCTTCTGATTGGCTGCGCCTCATTTACCGCAGGATTGAACAGGAGGTGAGTGGGGCTTCTGTGCTCACAGTCAGAGCTGCATTCCTCAGATAAATATTTATTACAGATATCTTTTGTGTTGCATAAAATAGAGCCAGGACTTTACAGCAGGAGCTGGAGCTTTTTCTTCTTAGGGATTACCTGTGATTTCATCTTTGGATATATTTAATAAGAACAGATTGTAACAGTGTGAAGAACATAAAAATAAAGAAAAGCAGAACTGGTGCTCTTTAAAGCCACAAGCTATATCCATCAGATTTCTGACGCTGAAGCTCCCTAATGCTGATTTCTGAAAAAAGATAAAGCCTCCTTTCCTTCAGAAATCTGTGGAAAGCGCCTCAGTATTACTTGACTGTGCCAGGTTTAACTGGGATTGAAACATTGTTCTATAAACACCACAAAACTACAGCCAGAAAGATAACGCATAGTTGGCTCATAGAAAAAAAAAAAAAGATAGAAGGTAATTTAGTATTAAATATTAGCTTGTGCTAAAGTTTTCTCCCGACTTTCTGTCTTCTTTGGTACTTTTGTCCCTCTTCTGCACTTTTATTTCTACCTTTTCTCTAATTACAGATTTGAAAATGAACCACTGTATGTATATAAAGTCATGGGCGACATGTCTTAAGTGTACCCCGCCGCTGCCTATAACAGCTAAATTGGACAAATGGTTGAGAACACGACAGTTAGCTTGCTTGCTTGCATGGTTTTCATATTAAATAGTCCATTACAGCAGAGATCTTCATGTAGTTTGAGAATCATGGAGAAAAATGCCTTTAATCAATGAGAACTAATTGGAGGGAGATAAGCCGAAGAAATGCTCGACCAATGTTATACGAAGTTCATAAGTGGAGGAGTATGTAGCTACATGCAGAAGTATTCGCTTGTTGAACAACATGAAAACGTCCTGCATGTATAATTGAATGTTTTACCTGTCAAGGTGAATTCTGCATTCCTCGTTTTAAATGTTATGTTGAACTCTCCAGTCAAAACACCAAACATGACTAGAATCCTAAAGTAGGTTTTACATAGACAAAGCAGCATCAGTGCAAAGCAGGAGTCTCTTACAGAGACTATTCATATGGTAACTAATCCAACCCAAATGAGCAACACAATAGTTTCCACATGCTGCCTGCCTCTAAGCCTTTGCCCATTTAATTGGGCAGTGGAAAGACTTCAAACGGAAGCGATAATCGTCAGTGCGAATCACCATCTCACTGGCACGTCAGTCCAGTTCTACTAATTTCATACTGGCTAATTAATAAGCAGGTGCTCAAGCCCCTCACTGTTCATATCACAATATTTTTAATTGGAATGCCTTCAGATCACACCTGGGCTCCTCAGCTGAATATACGGGACAGGCTGACTATACAGAGAACAGGAGTGACTGGTGGTGTCAATGGGTCAAATATAAATAACTGTCCTCGATACACAAATACACGGGCTATATGAGAATGAAAAGGAGGACGAGAGAGAGTTAGCATGGTAGATACATTCTTCTGTCTCGAGATTTGATTGGTTGTTGATGTCACTTGAAGTGCTAGAAGCTTCTTATTTTGGCTCTTCTCGTACATATGCTGTGTTTAGTGGCACTAAAGTTTTGTGTGGATTATTATGATTTGCAGCAGCCTGTATGCTGCATTTTACAGCCGGTAAGCCAATTGTAACTATTCTTTATATTTAACATCCTTGTCTGCAAAGTAGGTAGTAACTAAACCTTTCTTTCTGTATAATGTAAGATAAAGGTACAAAATGCAGATATTTATCTGCCTGCTGCTTCTGTTTGCACTCCAATTTGAAGAATTCAGAGCAAAAAACATTTGGTTTGTTTTTTTGGGGGGTTTTTTTTTAATCTTGCTTTGTTACGAGAAAAAGGTATCTCACACCTAAAGTCTTTTGTAATAATAATAATAATAACTTCAAAGAAGTTGCACCAAGAAGTAGTTTAGCTCTTCCCAAAATAATAATAATACAGCTGACAGAAAGATTTTGGGGCTACCTTAAAACTTTGCCATGAATTTCTGCAGTTTGGACTACATGGATGGGATACATGGAAGGCTAGACATTCCAGATGTCAATGGGCTCACTTTCTGTTTGGCAGAAACTTGGCATTGATTTCTATTGTCCCAAATTTCTATACCCCCAAAAAATCTAACTCCATCTGAGACTCATTCTGAAGACCACATGTGCCCGTTTTGACAAAGATTGAGAAAAGAATTTGACCTGTAAAAAAAGAATTTTCCATTAAATTAAAATGGCAGAAAGTCAAGTATGGTAGAAATTTACATCATAGTGTGCTTTGAACTCTTTTGCTTAAAAAAAAATTCCATCTTCTTTTGAAATTGTAAAAATGCACTTTTAACTTTGATGGCGTTGGAGTGTTTGAGATGCAGACAAAAAACAGAGGATTGGTCTCAGTCGCATTACACGAGTTTTGATTCAAGGGGCTAGAGTCCAATGGCAAGAGAAAAAGAAGGGTATGCGTATTGTTTCAACCCTCAGGATGTTGCGACATGTACACAAATGAATTAAGCCAGGTTTTACAATTATTAAGACAAGGATTTAGTAGGAACAGATACTTCAGTGTGGGGAGACAAAATCCCCACAGAGTCTGCTGGCCGAGGGAAATTGAGATAGTCGGAAGGTTTGCTTTTTTTAATGCTTATCAGGTGACACTGAGGAACAGTTGCTTGTTGTTTGGGCTTGTGAAACAAAAACAAGAAGGAGGGAGCACAGAACGGCATTCAGATGTAACAGTAAGAAAAGATACAAAGATTACAGGAGTTTTGCTTCTTGGTCCTCAATTGTGACACAGAACACTGGAAACAAAACAAAGAAAACTAGTAAATGTTACACGAGACAACTGCGGTGAATAAATGCAAGAAGTTAATACAGTATAGGGCATAGCACATGTTCTCGATAAATAAGTGACTAGACAGCTTAGCTTAAGCTTACTGAGAACTCAAGGGTGACTACTTCTGCTCTCCAAACTGAGAAATTTGTAAGTTATTAACTAAAAATGTTGTTAAATCAGCCCTGGGGACAAAGATAACTTTGAGGTCATGTAGCTCAGCTGCAAAACAACAACCTTGCTCTGTTTGTCTGTGGAAGTGTGAATGTTTTGTTATTCAGTAATCTCTTTTTTTCTGTTTGCTTCTATTCTCAAAAGACAAATAATACTGCTAGGCTGACTTAGCTGAAATGTGTAGTGTGTGGGATGTAGGAAAGGGTTATATGTGCTACACACACACACCTCATGAACACCCACGCTCACTGTGCCAGGTCTCACTCGTCTCTCTGTGTCTCCGAATCTCTGCAGGGGGGGAAGCATATTGCCTAGTTTTTTTGGCAGCTTTACAGAATCAATGCTTGAGATAAACTGTACTCTTGCCAAAGTTAAATAAACTCCCCGAGCTGGAAAGATAAGGTTTCTGCTGGAGTCCCACGTAATGGACCAACTGAGTTATTTGACTTTGTCAGAAGGGGCAAAGATACATTTAAAATTATTAAAATTATTCAAGGTTGCACACTTAATACTGGCTTACACAAACCTTTCTGAAATCCTTTTTGAATTATTACCTGAATTAGAGGGAGTTGACAGGCCCAAGATCCACTTTTTTTAAGAATATGCTGAATGAAAATGTTTGACATGAGTGTTGATATCATCCAGTACACACACAGCATGCAACATAAGTTCTGTTTGTCTTTAAACCTCTGAGTCTCTGTTTGCTGTCCCAGCTGACTCCACGTTCCCTTTCCCCTTGCACTTTTATCTCTTTATACCAATTGTTTGTCTTCTGAATCTAAATTGGATTCAGTATAATTCCACCACAGGATACTGTATTATGATATTCATGTTATTGTCTGCTTATATTCATCTGTTCCATTTTTCTATTGGCAACCCTGGATTTTTGTGTTTTTGTGCCTGGTCTCATTTTTGGTTTTCTGGTGTTGCTACTTATGGGTTAGTGAGCTCAAGCTTGAGAGTTGTTATTAAAAGGTAACTTTAAAGCTCAGTGACACACTGAGCTGCGTATATTAATAGATGTGACTTGACCTCTCAGCCTGTGTGCGTCTGTGAGGTTCCTGAGTGTATTCTGACTTGTATTTCACAGTGGAGTGGTAAGTCAGTGGAGGGTCCTCTCTAATTAAATGGAGGGGAGGACCACAAGTCTCATCCTCTGAACATACCAGTCTTGTGTTTATATTAACTCCCTGAAACACTTGGCTGCCCACACTGAAACCCTCCAATAACCATATTTGGCCACCCTGACAAAGAACAGAGATCTCCCCCAACCCCCAGTTTTCAGAGTACCTTCAGTCAAAAATGAGCTGCCTATTTTCTTTTTTCTTTACAATAGGATTTAAATAACTTACTTACCAAGCGTGAATGTTGTTTTATTAAGCTGATGAGAATACTATCATTCTACATGAATATGAAGTTTTAAACAATGACATCCTTGCACATAGTAACTCGGGCTTATTTTCCCCTCAACACTTTCTATCCTCCTGCAGGTTTTGGAAACCAATTATCCCACTATACTTTGGAAAATCTAACATTTTCTGTATGAGAGGTGTCAAAAAAATAAAGCAAACAGCCAGGAGAAAAAAAATGCTTGACACAAAATCAGCTGTTACCTGGATGTGAGCTGCAGATTAGGAAAGTATACACAGTCAGAAATTTACAGGTGTTAAAATTCTGCAGACAGACTCGAGTAAGGCAGTCTCATTAACTGATATCGAAGCTTCGTTTTCTGGGAACGCTACACCTGGATCGAGTGTGTGTGTGTTTGTTTTACTCTCTCTGTGACAGAGATGGGGGGATTTTTGAAGAATATCTTATTTTTGAAGGGAGATTTCTCCTGTTTCTTTTTGTGAGTTAGAATAAAAGCTACCCAATGTGCACAGGGTGACTCATTTCAAGTCCTTTTTTGTCTCACCTAGATATAACGTGCCAAAATAATTCGACTGAGGGTTGTTTAGGAGTTTTGATTAGTTGTCAATAAAAACCTCCAGCATTCAACACTACTCGTTCTTACACAAGGAAATCTCACATTAGAGTTTTGCATGACCTCCAAGTAGGAAGTGAACTCTTCTCAGTTTTCCCCGACGCACACTTAAAAACACACTGAACACACACAACAGCGTAAAAATTATCCTGACCAAGTAAACTTCTTCTAATGAATTACATTAAAACAATCGAACTATACTTTCTCTTCTCTTCTGTCTCATCAGGATCCCCACAGACGTGGACCCCCTGACAGTCTTCGCCTCTTTGTCTCCTGAGGGCGTCCTCATCATCGAAGCTCGGCAGACACCTCCATATTACCTTTTCAGCGACGAGGGATCCCAAGGTGGTGAAAAGCAGGAGGTGGAAGCCTCCAAGCCCCAGGTGGCTCCTATGGTCTAAACACATCATTCTGGACAATCAGTTACCAGTTTGATGTGAAATGTGTTGCCTCTAGCTTCATGTTGTTTGACACCTGGAGGTATTTGATGTCCAGATAAAAGTTAAACCAAGCATTTGTTTATTCTGTTGGAAAATCTATTTTTACAAGCTCAGACAATGATGAAAAGCGTCATTTTCCCATTAACAAATAGATGCTTATGAATTTTCCAGAATAGTCCCTTTTTTAAAGTAATTAACAGGTGTAATTATGAAATAATTTGGCTGTTTCTTTTCAGGTAGAGAATTTGCCCATGGCAGAGTTTTTAATAAAAATTGTAGAAGGCCAAATGTGACTGCTTTTTGGTTTCCTTTCTGTCGGGCTCAATTCAATTTGTAAAACTTTAGAATCAAAGAAAATCCTATAAAAATGAAGTTTTAAGTGTAGCAGCCTTTCCAGCATATATTTTTGTTCTTTCGTTTGCCTTTCCTTCCTTCAGTTTTTATAGGTTTTTTTTTATTTAACATGATGTCATTGAAATTGACAAGAAATAAAGGTAATATTATATTTCTGTGTATCCAGAGGGTGAATTTTCTGCATTAATGCACACAATATATAATATTATTTCACAGTGTATTGTAAATATAATAGTGCCAATTCATTATAAATCTTAATCTGAAATGTTCTGCATTTTGCAATATGGTTTGAAATTTTCTTTTCTATTTGAGCATTAAGGAGGATGGCTGCATGATTGTTGGAGAGGACAGACTGCCTTCTTTTCTGTTGATGTCTTTGTATTGACTGATGCAATAAACATGTCCAGCCAATCGCCCAGTGTGTCTTAACATCTGTGTCTTACATTGAGAACTGTGCCACTCGAGGGACCCGTTCCAGGGCTCCAGAGAGCCTGTGGTGTTATTGTTGGATAAAAGAAGGAATTGGGCAGCAGATTAGCGGAGGGCTTAGTGCTGGGTGAGACTGGCATCGCTGTGTGCTGCAGAATGGGCTGAACTCATTGAGGCAGCCCTGCCAGAGCCTTTGAATGCGAGTGTAAAAAAAAAAAAAAAAAAAAAAGACTGGGGCCGTTCCATTGCCCGTTGTGTGATGCAAAATAATGTAATCTTCCCTGTGCATTGGAATCAAGAGGGATGATCGGTTTGAATTGAAAAAGTTTCCAATCTGGAGTCACGCGGTGGAAACAACAAAAGGCTTGGACTGTTTCGGCTTTCCAAAGTCACCGCTGTGTGCGATGTGTAAGCTCACATGAAGTGTTGCATTTATTGGTATTATAATCATGGACTTCAATTATGCTGTTGCCATGGCAGCAGCAATACTGGAGTCACACCAGTTTTTCTTTTTTTTCCCTTATGCCAGTAATTCACGTTGAACTGACTAATGCACAGCTGTGCAAACATATAGCACCTGATTAGTGTCAAAACCACTTTGCTGAAACAGCTTGATAACATAGTTTCAGAGGTAATTGTGAATATGATTCTTACAAATGTGATTCCTTGTTGCTGATAAACAGTTTCAAAATCACACATAACAACACATTTTATAATTGTGAGAACATAAAGCCATTAAGACATTAATAACATGACACACAGCATATTATTTATTGTTTTCACATGCTAGTGCTTTATTGGAGCTCCACCGATAGCGAGGCTGTTATATCTAATGACTACAATGCATCTGTGAGACTAAGCAAGGCAAGCAGTGCTGGCTGTTTCATTACTTTATCACCATTACATTGTTTTTATTCAGTGATCTCTTGCTGTATATTTGATGCTTCCAATTCCTGGCTCTGGACCTGTTCCCCAGGCTGAGTTATGTTCTCAGCAGCCTCCCGTGAGCTCGCCATCACCTGGAGCTCTTCATCCACGACTGGCCTTTGGAGTTCTGGCTGTCTAGATGTGTCTGTGTCTGGGCCTTCTTGGCTTTCCACTGTTTCTGGCTTTGTAGAAGAATCTTGAAGGCCGTCTGTGCTTTCGTCACCTGCAGGCACTGAGGAGGGGGAATCTCCAGCTGGCTTTTCATGGGTCTCCTCTTCTGTTTTCATCCTCTCATCATGCTGCTGAAGCCCGACTGTGGCACCTTCAGGTTGGGCCTGATCTCTATGGACTTCTAGCGAACAGCCTTCCCCGTGATCGTCTGAGGAAGCAAACTCTGGGTGGTCTGGTGCTCTCCCGCTCTCTTCTTCTTTCTCATCTTTTACCTCCGGTTCTCCATTATCCTCTACTATCACCTGCATTTATGCATAAATATGTTAAAAAACAAACTAAAACTAAAACTAAACACCAGCAAAATCAAGACAGTTATTAAACTGGACACAATATGAAAAGATTGTTAGGAAACTGTCTATAAAAACCTGTATTTTAAAGGAACCGTTTCTTAGGAGCAAATCAAAAAGATCAATACCTCTCTGATGTCTGCGTGGTAAATATTGTACTGTTGTCATGTTTTGTGGCTCATCTACAAAAAATAGTACATCAGATAATTCCTGAAATGTTGAATTTCTCCACATCTGTCTGCATCCTAATCTGAGTAAGCCACCCACTCGCTCTAGCATTGTGAATTACATGTGCCAGACAAATATGTCAGTGGTACTGATCTTTTCTTCCACCCCTTAGCAAGTTATCAAAATGTATAGTATTTCTTTAACCAACTTTAAAGTTATTAACACCTTTATGGGAATGGGGATTGTAGCAGGGACAGAAGTTTCAGGAACTGGAGCTTCCACGTTCAGAAAACCATCCACAGAAAATGTGGATGAGATTTTGGTAGCATCCATCTCCACTGGGAGCCTGATAATGACACAAACAGGTTTACAGTGGCATGACATACAAAGCGTAAATACTGAAACAGATGTACCTAATATCTAAATGTTCAGTTCAGCAAACATTTGAGAGATTGAGTACTGTTGAAAAAATACCATCAGTGCTGCATGCTTGGCTGCTGACTAATGTTTTAAATGGCTTAAACTGCATATTTCATCATCTGCAGGTTATTGTCAGTGTTTACTTTGCATACCTGTACTTCCTTGTAAAACATCTGGCAATGAATCCATGCTCGTCTGGCCTCTCCTCGTGCTTCCCTGGGGACGGATTACCATTTATGGGGAAGAATGCGAGGACACACAGAGGAATCAAGCAACATAGAGAAACCACTCAACACAGAAATTAATTTCTGCCACAGAGCAGTGATTTTAATTTCCCCAAGCACATTATTTAAGCAGCTTTCTAATTTTGTTACATTCAGCTTTTTTCCATCAGTGTTTCATTTTAAGGATTTTTTTTCCCTGTGAACTATAAGAAAAGTCTTTTTAAATAACTCTTTGAGATAATATTTGATAGCTAGATAAGATCTTTAATACTTCATTAAGACCCGAGACTATCCTGTGCGTAAAAGTAATTAGCAATGTTAATAAAGTGAACTCTTCAAGCTGTTTAATTAACAGAGATGTAAGCCAATGTTCTATACCTCTGACTTCCAGGAATCCATCTCTGATGCTGAGAGAAATCTCTGAGGGGGTGAAGTGAGCCACATCCATGATGACCCTCCACTTACTAATCGTCTGGCTTGGATGATGCATCGACCCAGAGATGTAGGGCACAAACAGCGGAGCGGGTATGTACCCTGGCCAGGAGCAGGCTGCCAAACTCCTCTGCAACCAGTCCACATCCATCCAGCGAGCATCCCCTGACTCCAGGAAAGATGGCAGGCCAGCATCCTGACTGAAAAGCTGGCTCAAATGCCACCACTTTCTCAAGGGGTACCAAGGGGCACCCCTGCTGTACTCCCCACACGATGTGTCTGCTTTGACCTGTTCGCTCATATTTTGAGAAATGAAAGAAGATTTTAAAAAGGACACAGCAGATTTCTTCTGATGATAGTTAGCCAGTAAATTATGAACTCCTGAGGCTAAATCAGTGAAATTCCAGCAATTAAAATCTACTTAAAGGACAAGGGAAGGATAAAAGCAAAGTGTGATGAGACACAGAAAACTCAGAGGGGGTTTATATAGTGCTCCTGTCCATTTTAGCACTTATTAAGCACTCATGTGATCCCATGAGAAGGCTGCATCGGCATGGGGTGATGCGTGTGAAGACGAGGCTGTTACCTTTTGCTGGCCTGAACAAGGCTGCAGACTAATTAGTTATATTTATAACTTTTATAGGCAGGATGGCAAATAGGCAGAAGCTGGCTATGGCTGGCTTGTGTTTGAAATGTTACATGTGTCGCCTGAAGACTGTTCCTCTCACATCCCTGTGAACTCTATTTTGTCAGCAGTGACTGGACTCCTCAGTCTTGTCATGAGCCAGTCATAATTCCCCTGTATTTTTACCCTCGAAGGACATGCAGTGGTAACAGTTTGTCTCGGTGAGAAGACAGAAGAAGACAAAATTGCTCCTTTTTGCTGTTATTTTAAATGTTTCAGTGGTATATGTGTGTGTATCCAGTTTACAAAGCTCCTTTTCATTCCATTTTTCTTTTCCCCACCACTTTCAGAATGATTGTCATTGTTCCCGCTTTTATCAAGTGTGACAGACACATCACTGCTTCATTTTTAGAGCTGTGTGCCCTGAGATCTTGGCATAATGTCCACTGGACCACAAAGCAAATTGAACAGATGTTTCTGACACTTCGTGTGATGCCTCACCCACAGATTCTGTCTGCGGGATACGCTGTGAGAGGTTAAATTGGGATTCTTGCCTGCTGCTGCTGGAGTTGCCTGAAAAATTGGTTCCTTTGTTTCAAACATCATTAAAGATTTCCATCTCTGCTGAAAGAAGGACACACAGACTGATGGTGCAATAGGGTGTTCGTACTCTTCGTTAAACTAGCTGGGGTGGGAGTGATAAGAAATTTAACAGTTATGTGGAAAGAACAAAGCAGGGTGACTACAATTTTTAGGACTTGTTAGAATTATTTTTATATATTTCTTCTTTTTTTTTTGTGGGTATTATTTAATGGAGGTGCCGTTGTGTTAGTTTAAAGAAAATATTTAACAGCAAAATACCAAATTATATTCTCAGTTGTGAGGTTTTTTGTTTGTGATAGTATGTCTGCCTTTTTTGTGCATGTGTAGGGTATTTTTTTTCTTTCCTGGACAAATATATTATCAGCCAATATGTGGGCTTGCAGCTGTACAGAAACACTTGCTAGCCAAGCAGGTTTCAGCAAAACACCAGCAGCTAATTTTCCTGATTACTTCCTCCTCTGCGCTTCCTCTGGTTGTTAATTAGTGGCAGAGGTTCAAGTGGCTCCTGTTCATGTCTTCTCTCTTTTCCAACCTTTTTTTTGTTTTGTTTGTATATGTCTGAAATAAATAATTGGACTCAGGGGAAGAGTGTAATCTTTTATATTCAGCATGTTAAGATTCAAGGTTAAACTCAAGAGCTGTCGATATGGAAGCTATAAGGTATAAAAAGGTAGGTTAGTCACCTGATTGTTCTTAGATGAAAAATTACTTTTGATTCCCCAACCACATTCTGGTTAATTAATGTTGAGTGATCTCATTCAGAGGGCTGATTTAATAAAATATTCTCAAACGTCTTGATAACTACAGCCAGTATAATCACAAAACTGAGCGGTGATTCCCCAAAGCGGTCTTTAACCAAAAAATGAACTCTGATAAAAACAAAGAAAGCAGAAGTATTTACAGTCGGTAAATTGACAGCAATCTGTGAATAATATGTCTTTTTCATGGCAGGTACTGTATACTGGTGGTGAAAAGGCACATTCAGAAACTGGAAGGTAATTTATTTTAAAAGGTAAAAATTATATTAGTTTACACTACTTTTCCACAAAATAAAAAAGGTAAGAAGCAAAAATCAGAGGAACGGAAGAAAGATTTGTCACAATCCTGGGTCATTTGACCCAGCGTTTTGAGTTTAATACATTTTGATGTTTATGGTTTATGTTTAAGTTCATTAGCTCAGCGGTTCCCAACCCCCGGGCCACGGACTGGTACCGGTCCGTGAGTCGTTTGGTACCAGGCCGTGAGAGTGAAATTTATGGTTTTCAGGGTTTTTATCATGAACTCTGTTTCCCTGGGTCTTTTCCCGTGTTGTAGTTGTGTGTCTTATTTTGAAATAAATATTTATGCTTCACCATAGCGACCAGAGAACATTAAGGGGCAGAGAGGAGGATGTTACTCTCAATGTTGTTGCTGCGTTTCAGGAGGACGCTGCTAATAAAGTTACACAATGACACACTGAATTTGCGTTAATTATTATATTTACAAAATACCACAGTTTTTGTCTTGGTCGTATCATTTTATTTTGTTGTATTTGTCCCCGACACCTTAAAGGCTGGTCCGTAAAAATATTGTCTGACATTAAACTAGTCCATGGCACAAAAAAGGTTGGGGACCGCTGCATTAGCTTATTTAAGTTCATTTCTATTTTGCCTGTGTTGCCCTGTTATAGTTCATTGTTTCTTAGATTCCCCTTGTGTCTTCACCCCTGTGTTTAAGTCTCCCTCGCCCTTTGTGTGTTTCATGTCTGTGTGTCTTATCTTGTCAAGCTCGTGTTGTCATGTCCAGGTCTCCTAATGTTTCCTGTTTTATTTTGCAGAGGTCTGGTGTCCCATGTTCATTGTGTTTGGTTTCACTTCCCCTGTGGCGTCATTATGTTCATTCTAATCAGCTGTTTCCTCGTGTGTTTCCACTCCCTCTGATCACCTTCTGTGTGCATTTAGTCTGCGTGTTTTCATTCATTGCTTCTCAGGCTGCCTGTCGAGTTCTCGTCATGTTTCCATGTTTTTAAATCATCGTCAAGGTTTCGTTCTTTGTCTGTTGTGTTTAGCATTTAGTTTTTCTCATTTTAGTTCTAGTCAGTTTTGCCTCAGTGTGCATCTGCCTTTTGTTTTGTACCTTTTCCCAGCCACAAATAAATGGCTTGCTTTTTGTTAAATTATAGTTTAGTTCCAAGTGTCTGCATTTGGTTCCTCTTCCTTCCTCTGTGACACAAGTGACAAGTGAAACTGTGACAGGATCTTGGATGAGTCTTAGTAGGAGTAAGTCTCTTCTCTCCGACAAGAACATAGTGGGGATAGCTTAGGTTTGCAAAGTTGCATCGGAACAAACCACAGGACTTGTGGAACAATGTCCAGACAAGAGCAAAGTGGAGAACAAGGGTGCTTCAGTGGAGCAGTCAAAGTCCAAACCTCAACCCAATAAACTGCTGTCCCAGGATCTGTGCACGAATAAATGCCTGTAAACCTCAATGAAATGAAGCAACAGTGTAAATAATAGTAAACCACAATTGTTCCACAATGATCTGATAAAGCGATGTAGAAAATGATTGCTTCAAGTTACTGCTGCTAAAAGTGGTTCTAACAAGCAACTAAATCGTGGGGCGGGTTATTCACAGCACTGCTTGGATTCCCTGAAATCTTTCTTTTTCACATTACTCTTCATAAGAAGATTGGTGGATGGAGTTAGATACGTATGCATGTAAACAGAAATTCTACATTTGATGTGAGAAACAGAGTAAAAAAACTAATTTTCAAAAAATAAAATCACACTGCTGAGAACTGCTGCTGAGATGGCAGCGCTGATAAAGAAGCTCCCCGGGTATCAAGTGAAAATCCTAAATGGCCTTCACATCCAGGAAACCGAGTGAACTTGAAGCAAAACATGGGAAAGATGTGTTGTTGTTGTTAGCCTTCATAGACAGCATGACTCCAGCCCAGTTCAGTACAGTTTTGTTTGTGTGTGTGCTAATGTGAGAATAAGGGGGAATGAGAGACTTCAGAATATATTCTCTCAGATGATGAGTTTCCCCACCCCACTGTAAACACATCATTGCCAAATCGTTTTGATGCTTTGAATCAGGATTAACTTCAAGGATCACTGGAACTTTATTCATCTCGCCCAAAATAATAAATGTCTTTTGAAGGAACTAGACTCCCTTTCTCCATCTTTTCTCTTTTTTTTTTTTTTTTTCCTGATTTCTGATTCATGCCATCCCATCTGGCAGCTGCTAAAAATCAGAACATCTTCATGGTCCCTCCTGTTGTCCTCCCTTGAACTGCTAATACCCTTCACAAGTGGTATCTTTATATCTCTCTGTGTATGTGATCCCTTTCATTTCACGGCAGGGCTTCTATCGCTCATTCATCAGCCCCTCCCCCTCCCCACAGGCCACACAGAGTAGACTCATCCAGACCTGTCACTTCGCCTACTTTTAATGGACGCCGAGTTTTCTCTTTACGCAACTGTGTCGCAAAATAAACAATTCTAGACCCAGACGACAACACATCTTGGACTTGCAGTCAAACAATGGGGAACGCAACCGTGACCCAGTTTACTTTAAGGCGACCTCCGTGTGACTCCAGTGAGAGAGGATCTGTGAGAGAGAGTTTTGAAGGCAGTTTTCCTAATCAGGAACACAGATGCTGTCTTATCCCCCAAAGACTGCCCCCACTAACAAAACACATTTGAAGTAAGACATTGCCCATTTTAAGATGATTAGAGCCACCTATGCACAGGAGAGGGCTCAGCAGAGGCCAGTCACACCAAATCAAAAGGCTTCAAACAGCCTGCCATGGATCCGCAGGATATTAGGAGATAATGCATCAAGGGGGATGAAGTGTCAAATGGCTGGTTTGTTCCTGTGGACACTGCATTCATCATAGTTATTGTGAGGTTGGCTCAGTCGGCCGTCTGGCCGGCGAATAGAGAGACGTGTCTGTATCAGAACTGACACATTACAATGGGGTAACTTATCTATCGAAATATATTTTGGGAAAGCTGTTTTACAAGTTATTGCAGCTAGTAGGGAGTCAGAAATAATATCGAGCAATGCTTGAACATGGAAAAAATGTTATTGCTCAAAGAAATTTGTTCTTTGAATTGGTTCAACCATGCCTGCTGCCAATCCATTGTCTCTATTACTACAGCAAACAAGAAGGCGGCCATATACAGTGTAAATCACCAAGGAAGAAAAACAGGCAATCTCATCTTCTGCACTTTCCGGCTCTAAGGTATTGCATTTACAATGCTTTTGATTCAGCTCTCAGTGGTGCTGTTAAGACAAATGCAATACTAACAGCATTGTGTGTGTGTGTGTGTGTGTGTGTGTGTGTGTGTGTGTGTGTGTGTCTTGGCTCTTGCCAGAAATACACAGACTAAGAACCGCTTCACAGACCTTCAGACACATATTTACTGTCTGGAACATGCGTTTTCTGTGTGCGTTCCTATGCGCACATACAGTATTTATATGCTGAGATCTCAATCCTCGGTGCCCACTGATGTAGCAGAGAGGCAACAACAGTGTCCCGGTTTGACTCGATAGAGATTTGCAGCAAATGAGCTCATCCATCAGCAGAAGCGCGTGGGGACAGGGGGATGATGAGGAGAAGGAGGGTGAGGAGAAAGATGAAGAGAGACGGTGGTGCTGGGCAGGGGCCGAACAGAGACAGGACCGCTCGTAGTGAAGGCTCCAAGTGAAGGCTCCAAGTGAAATATGATGGACTTGCCATTTCCACACCCTCCAGCACCTTCTCTTGTCCTGTTTGAAGTCTTGAGCTCAGCATGGTTCTTGTCCAGTTCATCTCAATATTTCACATACATTTAAGCAGGAATGCATTGTAAAGGACTGGCATTTCTTTCTTTATTAATCACAAAAAAATCAATATTCACTCTCTGGGTACTATAGTCTTCTTTAATCAGCATTTCATGTTTATTTGCACTGACTTAAATACTCAAACCTAAAATATCTGAGAGGTTGTTTTAAAAGTTTCTTTCATTCTTTACTTCTGAAACATTTTAAAAACATTTTTAAAAGATGTCGGTTTGCTTTGCTCTGCAACATAAGTGGTTAAACAGAAGGTTTGTGTAAGGGATGCACTCCATATAGCAACAAATAATTTGAAGCAGCAATCTTAGCTGTAAAAGGGACTCCTTGAAGGAGCAAATGAAGTAGACTGATGACTGATCTGGAACAAAAGATGTTCTTTGGCTTGCTTTTTGGTGAAAGCTTGAATCATGCGTCCATTAAAACATTGTGCCATTTCTCATTGTGAGGGGAGGAAAACCATCCCATGGGTAAATAATGCAATTTTAAAGTTGAATTAGCATTGTGTTGGACATTAAACTGACTGAAGGCTTCCATTTAACCTAACAATATTTTAGAAACTCTCACAGACATGCAGAACTTTTTATTGAAATTAAGCGGCGCTTTGTGTTTGTGGTTATTTAAAGTTAATTTCTAGACATCTATCCCCAGTTCCCTAGTAATTATTTCTATTGTGTGTCATTCTTGCCACAAAAAAGCTTCGAAAATCAGATTTAACTCTTCAAATTCTTGGTTATTTTTGAAACAACGTGTCCCCGACAATAGAAGGGTTCACAATTAACAATTGGTGCCCAGCTCTTGATAGCTAACCCTATAATTAAGCAAACATTAGCTAATTGAGTTGTTGGAAAAAAGTGGACTCCAGCTGACATTAATGTTTCCAGGAAGAATTCTGCTAAAAGGGTGCTGAACATAACCTTGATGCCCATATAATGATACTGCACTAAAAGACTGCCACACAAGTGAGGCTAAATGTCCAATGTCCAGCATTGTCCATGCACTGCAGTGCGGCCCAGCTATTATTTATATATTTGTGTGTGTGTGTGTGGGTGTGTGTGGGTGTGTGTGTGTGTGTGGTTACCATATAATTTTTTTTCTTTGTTTTCTACAATGTAGATACATATTGAAGACATCAGTTATATGAACCAAGATATATGGAATTATGTAGCAAAGAAAAAAATGATAAATAACTCTAAATATGGCTTAGATTTTAGGGGTTTTTAGCCACCCTTTGCTTTGTTGACAGAGCTGCAAACCCTTGCCCTTCCATCATAGTCACCTGAAATGGTTTTCACAGGTGTGTCTTGTCAGGGTTCATTTGTGGAATTTCTTTCCTTCTTAATGGGGTTGGGACCATCAGTTGTGTTGTGCAGAAGTCAGGTTGGTACACAAGTGACAGTCCTATTTGACAACTGTTAAAATTCATAATATGGCAAGAACTAATCAGGTAAGTAAAGAGAAATGACAGTTTATCATTATTTTAAGAACTGAAGGTCAGTCAGTCCGGAAAATTGCTAAAACTTTAAACATGTCCCCAAGTGCAGTCCCAAAAACCATCAAGTGGTACGACAAAACTGCCTCACATGCGGACCGCCCCAGGAAAGGAAGACCAAGAGTCACCTCTGCTGCTGAGGATAAATTCATCCCAGTCACTAGGTGCAAAAATCACAAGTTAACATCACCTCAGATCAGAGCCACACAGACTTCTAGTAGCAGACACATCTTTACATCAACTGTTCAGAGGAGACTGCGCGAATCAGGCCTTTACAGTCAAATAGCTGCTAAGAACGGCACCACGGTGGCACGGACATGCAGTTTGTGGGGATAGGTGAATTGGTAACAATAAATTGCCCATAGGTGTGAATGTGAGTGTGAATGGTTGTCTGTGTTTATGTGTTAGCCCTGTGACAGACTGGTGACCTGTCTAGAGTGTACCATGCCTCTCACTCTAAGACAGTGGAAGAGGATGGATGGATAGCTGCTAAGAAACCACTACTAAGGAAAAGCAACAAGCAGAAGAGATCTGTTTGGGTAAGCAACACAAGGAATGGGCATTAGACCAGTGGAAATCTGTACTTTGGTCTAAAATTGATGTCTTTGGTTCCACTCACTGTGTCTTTGTATGATGCAGAAAAGGTGAATGGATGATCTCTACATGTATGGTTATCATCAATGAAACATGGAGGAGGTGGTGTGATGGTGGGGGTGGGGGTCCTTTGCTGGTGACACTGTTGTGGATTTATTTAAAAACTGAAAACATACTGGACCAGCATTGCTCCACAGTCACATGATCTGAACCAAATTTTATTACATACAAGTTATAAGTTAAATATAGACATATTACAAGCATATTCCAAGATACAGTAGTGGTCAGAAATTTACATACACTCATGGGAATGCATGTCATGGTAGTTTTGGGTGATTATTAATTTCTTTGAGCTGTTCTTTTTCCAGGGTGGTATGATTAATCAACATACATCTTTAACAACAAATTTTGAATTTATTTTAGATTTTATGTGATTTTTAATGGGTCAAAAGTATACATATATACACTCATTTAAATATTTGAGTAATAATGCCAATTCAATAATGCCAAGAACCATTAACTTATTTGTGATCATGACTGACTACTTTTGGATTTTAAAAAAGGATTTTTTGACAGCACTCAGTGGACTGACCAATACTCAGAACGATGAGAAAGATCTAAGGATGAGAATTATAGATTTGATTTCCAAGTGCTTGTGATCAGTTCAAAGAATTATACATACATGTATGTTATTTGGATGTATCACCTCTTTGTCTGGACGTTGACTGAATCCATCACCCTCAGATGAAGGGAAACTGGTTAGTGTGTTCAGGAGCTAAATATTGGGTCCGTGCCAGGAAACCAAGTAATTTAAATTCACTTTACCAATTCTGCTGAGAAGAGTGGTCAAATATCAGGGTCAAGGTGTAACTTGCCAAAGGATCTTTAACCACATATTAATAGGGGTATATGTACATATATGCCCATGATGTATGATGTATTCACAAGAGACTACAGATGACCCACCAAGGACCGGCGGTCATTCCATTAACAGAAACCCTCCAGATTCCACAAGAGGAAGTAAGGTATGACTGCTGAATGAATACGCCACATTTATACTCCTCTCACAGCCTGTTATTTAATTTATACTGTAGAAAACATTGGTTTATCTTGCAGAATCATTATAGTTTTATTCACTGAAGTTAATTATGTAAAGACAAATTGCCATTGTCATTTTAATAGGCAATGTCATCTCAATTTTTGCTCCTAGCTTGCTGCCCAGTTTGCCTCCACAGAGGTCACATGAGGATGCTGCAGAGTTTTTCATGACTGAGGAAGTGCTCTCGACTCAGAAGGCAAACTGATAATAGTTCTTTTGTTTTTGTGTCTTTTTTATACAGCCTCTTTTTCAGAGTTTGTCATTTGGTTGTACTCAGCCTGGAACAAAGTCGATATCGCTACCCTGAGGAGGCATCTGGGCCAAGTCAGGTGAGATTAGCATCTTTAAGTATTTAGCAAAGACAGAAAAAAAATCCAGTTTGTTTATTTCTCAAAGACAGCAGTGCAGATAAGAATTGCTAGCTCCTATTTTCAGCAAAGGAATTGAGGAATGCAGTATCACCTATGGAAAAACGGTCACATCTACCAGCATCATATCTCAAAAAAACCTTAAAACTACAACAGTTTGCTCACTGCAGGTATCTTGAGCTTTCAGCACTTCTGTGTCCTGCAGGCAGTGGAATCCTGGCACTGAAAAAGCTATGGCATTTGGTCATCTGTATGTGTGGTTAGTGAGTGTGCAACCCCCTAACCCCACCACAGGGTGTAGAGACAACATCCTCTCGGGGCAGCTAAGGGTACTTCCAACCGGCTGACATTTCTGACAGCCTCTGATAGAGCTCAGAGTGCTGAATTATTCATACAGGTGTTATGGGGAAAGGTTGCCATTTTCACAGGAGAAACTAACCCCCCAGATGAATTGTGGCTGTTTATCCCTGTAAGTGAATACAGTAGTAATGATTTGGGACTGTGATGGCTTTTAGGCCAAATGGCAGCTCATTCTCTGTCAGTTCACAGGTTGAAAACTCATACATCTCACTGCTTTTCAAGCCTGCATGAAGTTCCTAAACTCAATCAGCCTGGATTTGTTTTTCTGCTCGGACAGCTGCATGGAAACCTTCGACACCTTGCTGCCTGTCTTTCAAGTATTTTGCATATCATAATAGGAAAATATAACCATCTATATACATCATCACCTTTCACTAGATCGCACACACACTAAAAGGTTTAGTTCACTCATCTCACAAAACATTTTCTCACTTGCATCCAGTGGTGTCTAACCATGCTGATGTTTCTGACAATAACATTTCTGCTCACAGTCCAATTCAAAAGAATGGATTATATATCCTTTAAGGTTGTATCCTCTATCAGAGGCCTGGGAGCTTAAAGGTGCTGTGCAGTATCCTAGCTGTTCCTAGGACTGCACTCTTCTGGACAGAGATCCCAGATGGTGTTCCCTTTATTACAATAAGATGCATCGCATTGAGGTTGTCGCATGCTCAACCCCTGCGAAAAAGTCAGTGCAATCATGAACCACCAATTTTTCATAATCATAAGGAGGTTGCCATCCTATTTTTGATCTAGTGACCAAGCTATTCAAGCTGTATACTGTGAGTTGTGCAACTATAAAATGTAAAAATATTAGTGCTGTCAGCCTTAATCTCGTTAAAATGACGTTAACGCCATAACTGCATTAACGCAGCAAATCTCCGTTAGCAAGTTAGCGCAGATCGCCCTGTGCGTGGGGCTGCAAGGCGTCAACGCGTTAGCGCATTTAGCTTGTTAACGCATTAGCGCTGTCCAGTCCCATGCACGGAGCGATCCGCGCTAACTCGCTAAGGAAGATTTGCCGCGTTAAAGCGGTCATGGTGTTAACGTCATTTTAACAAGATTAACGCTGACAGTACTAAAAGAATATATAGCTAAAATTTAGTTATTGTAGGTTTCCTTTATGCTAAAGCTATACTAACCACCTTATGGGTCCAGCTCTACATTTAACCACATAAAAGATGGATTTGGCTGGAAGATGAACAATGAAACCTATACTGAAGTGCCTTAAACCTTCATTCTTTCTAAAGGCCAGAGGGGTGCCGTTTCTCTGGTTGCACTAAATAAGTGAAACTGTATTGAAATCTATTGAAAAAATTACTCTACCATTCACTTGAGATATAAACTCAATAAACATTTTTCTTATGAGTTTATGGCATCACTTGCTAGTTTTAAATCCACGGAATCCATTAGTGTCAAAAAGGATGATAAAGCATTTCACGCCTTAGGGCAGGCCTTCGTCGGGATTGACAAGTCACTACTTTATAAGCATGCAGTGTGCTTGCTTTGTCAGTCAGACATAAAAAAAAAATGCACAAGACAGAAAAAAGGAAGCAAATGTGAGGAAAAGGCAATAATAATATTACATAATGTCAGTGTATTTTAAGTAGCAGTAATCCTCATTTGTAGGACGTGAATTTGTCACATTATTTATATAATCTCAAAAGAACAGGCACAGCTGTAATAATATCGCTTGTTCGTATTTCAAAAGACAAGGTGGAAATTATGACATAAATGTGACAATTGATTGGCTCTTTGACCACAGATTTACTTTGTGTGCACTTAAAATAGTTTTCCTTTAACTTTTTTTGCATGTTAAGACAAATTTACTGACATTTCACAAACCCATCCATGCCCTGAATGTGCAGTTACTCACTTCTGTCAGATTCACAGTAATGTGCCATGAAATTATCTGTTGCGAAGCCTCAGTGAATGTCCAGTTTTGTTTCATCTTTCCCTCCTGTTTTTTCTCAGTAGTCACTACAAAGCCTAATGAGATTGTTTTGGCTCTTACCCTTGGCAGTGCTACTCTGTCATTTATGACTGCACCAGCTTGTGTTGTCGCGGTCTGCCATTTTTCTCTGGTGATGTTGACGCGAAACATCCCACGCTGTCTTGTCAACACAACTGCGAGTTCTGTTTCTCATCACGCTGTCGTTGATGGAGAACACTGCCAAAGTTGCAGTCTTCTGCTGCATTTATTATTGGGATTTAAGATTTAGGAAATGTGTTTGCGCTTGTTTATGTCATACAGTTAAAGTGGAATTACTATCACACCCTGCAAAAATTAACCATGTTGACGCCTTTAATTTTATTAAGGATTCACTTAGGGAATTCTTTGTGGTTTGAGAGTAGAAGTGATGTGTAAATTCAAAATACAGCCATAACATCTTAGTTGGTTTAATCACTGTAAAGATTCCTCACCTACTGGAAAACCTCTCTTTTGTTGCCTGGCAACAAGCTGCAACCCATGGGCTTTCATGATCTGATTGGCTAAAAACTGTCGCCCTCCACCATTACCAAAACCACTACCACCACCACTACCCTACCATTAAACACAAATGTCTCTGTTTTTACATTGCAGTCAGTTTTTATCCACCTATCAAGTACTTCTTGCAAAAATTCTCATCTTTAGTAAGCTTTTCAAGCCAGCTTCCGATTAGTGGTCATGATTCACTTTCACAAAGAAGACTGGCTTGTTATTGACTGGTAGGATAGACAGACTGTGCTGATGAGAAAAGGCATAATGGGGTTTCACTTCAGAGCCTCTTAGCTTTCAAACGCAAGTTCCATTGTGTGTTTGCGTATTGATGATACATTGCTTGGCTTCAATGCCTTTTATTTTCTTGTCACTCCAAATGCTGCAGGCCATCATTGACTCTGCAGCTTTATTCTGTCCCACAGCCATCCCCCTCGCTAACCACCCATTCCTTTCAGCACATTGTTGTTCAGCTTTTGTGGTAGATTCAAGCACATCCAGCATCGTTGCATTTGTGTATGTTTTGCATCAAACAGAGGCATAAAGGCATCCAATTGCCTCAAAGTTATAAAGTATTAACCAATAGTAATATAAATAATAATAAACATTAGTTCAACAAAAGTAAGAGTCACTTAAGCACAAAGAGCTAACAAAATTAGTCATGTCTGAGGCAAGGTCATTGAGTCGCCTCCCACACTCTTAGCAGCCTGCAGCTACTCTAGGGAAAAAACTTTTTGCACATTTGAAGATACGAGTCATTAGCGATGCTGATAGAAACACACTTTAATTAAGACTGGTGCATTTTGGACTTAGATGTCACATCTGAAGATTAATAAGTAATATCAGGGGTGTGGTGGTATGCAAATAGAGCAGACATGCCTCGAAGCTAAACTGGTGCACTTGGTGTACCAAACGGAGCCAAATTAGCATGCTGGAACATAAGTGCTCCGTGGCCCCCTCCCAGGCTGAAGTGCTTGGCTCCACTTGTGGGTGAAATATTACCAGCCAGCTGCTCAGTAGATAACAAATAAGAAGTGGAACAGCAGAGGGCTGGAACATATGTAGGTGTTTATGCCACTTCTCACCTGTTTCACAAGAAAAAAACGATAGTTCACCTGGAAAGAAAAGTTCACCAGAATAATGAAAAGTCAAAAAGTCATAGCTCTGAAGCTCTGGTTTTCACGCCTTGTTAATTTGAGTTATTGGCAACTGGTTCTATGGACACGTTTGGTTTCTAAATATTAAAACAAAATCTATATTCCTGAACATTTTGCAGAAGTAGGATGGGGACTACTTTGAATGTTATAAAGATTGTTATGCTTTGCTTTTATAAACAACATAAGATTTTTTTTCCCGTTCACTGGGCATATACTGACCGTGCTCTGGCATTTTTTAGACCAGTGTGAGCAGTAGACTCATAGACTCGATAGCAACAGACAACAGAAAAATGAATGGAAAAACTAACATAAAGTGTCTTTGTAATGCATCACTTGATTTTTAAAAACAGCTTAAGTGCACATGGGAAATTGTTTCTCCAAGTGTCTGGAACTCTGCCGGAGGGATGGAACAGCATTCTATATAAAGATATTCCCTAGTTTGGTGCCTTCGTGGTCCAAAGTCTAGTTATTATATATGTATGCATATTAATGAACAATACAAATAGTGTGGGGTTAACACATGAATGTTTTGCAGCTTGTGAAGTTATGCTTCAAAAAGTTTGAGACCCAATGCTTTAATTGAGCAATTTTGCTTATTAGCCACATTCCCCAACAACACCACGTCCAACTGGTCCCAGCAGATTGCTTGAGGCTGGTTCTGCACGAGTGTTCTTCCTGTTAAGAGGGGTTTTTTCTTCTCGCTGTTGCCAAGTGCTTGTTGATAGAGGGTAATCTGACTGTTGGCCTTCTCTCTGTATTATTGTGGGATCTTTACCTAACAACAAGTGCCATGAGGCAACTGTTGCTGTGATTTAGTGCCATATGAATCAAACTGAACTGAACTAAGTTGAAGTGAATCTTCATATGTTGAAGAGCCTCACTTTATATGATGCAATGAGAGAATAACATTCAGAAGTTTTTCTAATGTTAGATAGTTTTAATTTATTTATTCATTTGCTTTGCTAAATGTAATACAGTTTGCTAATCAGTGCAAAATGCAATACATCGTGACACAGCTGCACTGAAAGCATCAATGGTATTGTATTTTTTTAGACTTGTTTATATGTTCCTGGATATTATCATTTTGTTTTGATGTCTGCCTATCTGAGAGTCAGTCTTATTTCAACTTCTGCTGACTGCTGTGGTTCAACAACATCCATATGAAGTAAACCAGAACTTTCATTTCATTTTAAAGCACACGCAGCCCTGTAATAGTCCTTTTGAAATCCAGTTGATTCCAGCAACAAAGGCGAACACAGCCAACACAGTACATATTACTTTGACTCCACTCTTGCTCAGTATAACAAGCTTCATCACATCCTGCACTCTGACCTGTTTTTCTAAGGCTCTTTCACTCACAAGACAGCCAGCTACTCTTGTGAAATTATTAAGAAACATGGCGCTATGCTACCTCGGTTGGTCTTCTGGCAAAGTCACCTCGACAGTTGCTTCAATGCTACGTCTTTTAATTTTCCACCGTAGAATTAATACAAAGGTAATTAGGCGTGCAGTATGAGGAAAAACAAGCAAACAATATTTGAGGAAAGGTTATGGTTGGAAGCTAAACAACCATAATTAAGTCATTAATCTGGCCAGACATAACACGTTTCCCTCATAATGCTCTAGTTAGCTGTCATTTGTGCCTGCCTGCTGTTTTGGAGCGCTCTGATTTGGATGATTTACAGTGTGATTTTGTGTGTGTGTGTGTGTGTGTAGGTGTGCAAGTATAGTTGTGAAGAATTATTCTAATGGCATACAAGGACTTTTGACCATAACTCATTTGGTTTGATGGTATTTTTACGTCTCTGAAAAAGACAGGAGATTAATGTGTATTCTTGATGTTTGTGGTTTGTCCACATATATCATTATTAAAGCACCCTGACTGAGCCCCGCTGTATTTATGACTCTTGGCTGAGTTCCTCTACTTTGCAGGCACTGGCATCTGTAATTAAGTAGGACCAGAGATTCCACATCCTGCAGAAAGAGAAAAGGTAGAGACATCAAGAAGAGCTGAAGCAGCCAACAAAAAGAACACAGAGATGTGACCTCTATGCTTCTTAGTAGAGAGACAATAATTCAGGAAGGTGAGGTAACAACCTTTGTTTTGTCTTGTAGTATCTTTTCTTGGTTAAGCATAAAACTGTAAATTGTTATTTTACTCTAAAGGAAAACTAGCTTTTACACCTTCCCACACCTACACCGGTGTAAAGCTGCTCTAATTCATGTTGTCCATTAACACTGATGCAAATGCCTGTGTGCCTCTGTGTAATGATATAGACCACCCACATTAAGTTACAACCACCAGATCTTCCATATTTTATAAGCCCACAGTTTAACTGATTTTAGCACACTCTTGCAGATCTCATTTATAGACTCTGTATAAAAGATGCACATAGCCATTGTGACCTCGCATATTTAATAATAATAATAATGGATTGGATTTATATAGCGCTTTTCAAGGCACCCAAAGCGCTTTACAATACCACTATTCATTCACTCTCACATTCATACACTGGTGGAGGCAAGCTACAGTTGTAGCCACAGCTGCCCTGGGGCAGACTGACAGAAGCGAGGCTGCCATATCGCGCCATCGGCCCCTCTGGCCAACACCAGTAGGCAAGTAGGGTAAAGTGTCTTGCCCAGGGACACAACGACCAGGACAGAGAGCCCAGGGATCGAACCGGCGACCTTCCGGTTACAGATGCGATTCCCAACCCCCTGAGCCACGGTCGCCACAGTTACTACATCATCACCTTGTTTTTTGCAGCAGTGACCACATTTGGCCAAAGAGGTGGTGCTAAGTTTCTGGCAAACATTAACCGGCTTTGATAGCAAAGTGAGAGAGAGGACATTTTCCATCTTTCCAGCATCACTGAGTATCGTTTTCAGTGAAAAGCTAAACTTAGAGAGATTACACTATCTGCTCAGCATCAACTATAAGACAGAAAATGTTAGTGACTTGTTAGCTACCAAATAGCATTTAGCAGGTTGTCCCTCTGGAATAATTGGATACCTAATGATGCACTCATATTCCGAGTCTAATTGATGTATATTTTAGTACAAATATACATTTCAGTGAAGACTGGTACATTCAAAAATATGTCTGTTTATTGGTTTGTTTTTGGAAAACAGAAATAATGTGTTATAACATGATTAATAACAATAATATAAAAAAATAGCAATAAAAATTCCAGTGCCATCATCCTTAAATGTTATTAAAAGCTAAGATGGAGTTTATCTCTGCCGGCAGTTGTTCAGGAATGACAGCCAAGCACCGAGGTGGTTACAGTTCAGCATATAGTCTATGCATTTCATTTAAGATTATTAAACTTGTTACCTTTGAAGAAGCCTGTGTGGTCAAGGTACTCAGGGTTGCTATTCAACAGTGTATGGTACATTTACATACCACAACACAACATAGTTA
Organism: Simochromis diagramma; assembly: GCF_900408965.1. Lineage (NCBI taxonomy): Eukaryota > Metazoa > Chordata > Actinopteri > Cichliformes > Cichlidae > Simochromis > Simochromis diagramma. The sequence continues at coordinate 2,160,572 of NW_024387200.1, read as the reverse complement.
TCTCCAAGCTGAATGATCTTTGGCTTTGGACTGAAGCAATAAAAAATCCACTCTATAGTCTCAGCACTAGCAGCTGGAAAGCAGCAGCTCAGATTGCTTTGCCCTTCAGCTTGTCACTTTCAGTATATGAGGTGTGGCTATTAAATAATGGGACTTTCATAAGGCCAGCCCAGTTATTAAATAGCCATTGTTAAAGTAATTAGTTAATCTATTACTTAGTTACTTTTTAAAAACATGATACACACCCTGAATATGTAATAAAGCAATAGACCTTTCAGCCAAATTCTATTTTTGCTGCATAATCCATCATATAAAATTAATCCATCCATCCATCCATCTTCATCCGCTTATCCGAGGTCGGGTCGCGGGGGTAGCAGCCTAAGCAAAGAGGTCCAGACCTCCCTCTCCCCAGCCACCTCCTCCAGCTTGTCCGGGGGAATACCAAGGCGTTCCCAGGCCAGCCGAGAGATATAATCTCTCCAGCGTGTCCTGGGTCTGCCCCGGGGGCCTCCTCCCGGTGGGACATGCCTGGAACACCTCGCCCAGGAGGCGCCCAGGGGGCATCCTTGCCAGATGCCCGAACCACCTCAGCTGGCTCCTTTCGATGTGGAGCAGCAGCTGCTCTACTCTGAGCCCCTCCCGGATGGCCGAACTTCTCACCCTATCTCTAAGGGAGAGGCCAGCCACCCTTCGGAGGAAGCTCATTTCCGCCGCTTGTATCCGCGATCTCGTTCTTTCGGTCACTACCCACAGCTCGTGGCCATAGGTGAGGGTAGGGACGTAGATCGACCGGTAAATTGAGAGCTTCGCTTTTACACTCAGCTCCCTCTTCACCACGACTGACCGGTGCAGCGTCCGCATTACTGCAGCCGCAGCCCCAATCCGTCTGTCGATCTCCGGCTCCCTTCTCCCATCACTCGCGAACAAGACCCCGAGATACTTGAACTCCTCCACTTGGGGCAGGAACTCATCCCCGACCCGGAGTGGGCACTCCACCCTTTTCCGGCTGAGAACCATGGCCTCAGATTTGGAGGTGCTGATCCTCATTCCCGCTGCGTCACACTCGGCTGCGAACCGCTCCAGTGCGAGCTGGAGGCCCTCACCCGATGAAGCCAACAGAACCACATCATCCGCAAAAATCAGAGATGAGATTCTGAGGCCACCAAAGCGAAAGCCCTCCGCCACTTGGCTGCGCCTAGAAATCCTGTCCATAAAAATTATGAACATATAAAATTAAATCTAATGAAAAAGTCTCTTTTTAAAACTTGTTTTATTAGTTTTAAACTTTTAACTTTATGCATCAAGAAAAACAATCAATTATATGTAACAGTCTTTGACTTGAAAAAATTTGTTTAACATTTTATCCTATAAGTCCCATTGCTCTTAAGTCTGTTTTCACCTGTTTAGCAGGAGTGGGGCCAGCGGAGGTTTGCCCGGTGCTGCAGCAGTCATGTCAGTGGGAGGATCCGGGGATTTCTCTGAACACGTTACTGCGCATCTCTGATTGTCAGTGACGTGTTTGAATAATTAAAACTTTGTCATATTTTGGAGTTGTCCAGTTTTTAGGGTTTAATATTTTGGTGGTTATTTTGCATGTTGTTCCTTTCTGCTCATACCTGAGCTGCCAGGAAATTAGCCGCTTATCGAAGATACTGAAGACAGGGTCACATGATTATGTTCTTTGTGAAGGTTTAAAATACAGGCATGATAGTTGAAACCATATGGGAAGGGTTCTCTGTCACCGACATGCAGTGTCTAGGGTGAACTATAAAAGCTAAATGTGTCAGTATTTAAGATTTAGTATGCTACTACCTGCTGTTGTTTGTTTACAGTTTGTGCCACTGTGTTTCTTACCTGAGCATGTAGTAAGAATGAAGGCAAACAACAAAGGCTGTCCCTTTAACCCCACTGAATGGAGGTTGAAATAAAAAAAAAAATGTTGTGAAGAAAACAGCAATGGGAACTTTTTACTAAATTCTGACTTTTACAAATGAATAATTTGTTACAATTGTCTAAAAATACATATTTCGCTGGAGCTAAGAAGATCAGTTTAAGACTCTTAATGGCTTTCTGTACTTAGGTGTAACTTCAATATTGTCTGCTGTCTGTTTGTTTTACAAGAATCACCACATACTGTCTGTCAGTAAAGGAAAGGTTGAGGCTGTTTGAAAAGCATTGGGCTTTAAGGAATCACTACATTTATTCTACCCTCTGTCAGTCAGTGTTCATTCATTCAATTCCTGTTGAACAGATGTGTTACTACACTTCAGCAAACATCAAACGGAGAAAAACAAACAGGCAGATTGTTGAATATTTAATGCAAAACATCTGACAATGACAGGTAGTCCTGATGCTTTCATTTTGTATTTCTTTCATAAGGCGGACTCTTTTGATGCCGCACGAACCAAAGCTAACCTTTGTGAAAAACGTGTCAGAAAAAGTTTTCTCTGACAAATGTGCCTTGTTAAAAATTCTGGTGCCGGTTGACAGGAGACACATACAAAAGTTGGGTGCACAAAAGTAACGCTTAGCGGCTTCTGCTCTGCGAGCGTTCTGCACTGCTTTTGATATTAGAGAGGATTTCATGGCAGTGCCACCTGCAATTCACAAGTTCTAAATTTTGAACAAAAAAGTACAGTATGCATCGCATTTATGTCAAGACAAATGCAATGCGGCCGACAATCACTAAATGGCAAAACACAAAAAAGTGCACTCAAGTTTTGGGCCCAATAATGGGATAACAGGCTGGAAGTTTTCATACTTGTGGATCAATTTTCATCATACTGTATAGAATCACTGAAAGAATTATGGGATGTGCACTTTTAATATACCATCATACTGACATATAAACAGTTCATGAATGTTGGACGGCAGTCACGGCACAGAATATTGGAAATATTAATATAAAATAGTTTCAAAGAGTTTTATAGACAGTTTTAAAGGTCACCTTTTGTGCCATAATTTACAGTTCAAAATAATGCTTTTGAACTTGTACTCGGCCTTCTTGCAGCTGGTGAGTTCATTTTCTGTTTGAAACGAGCCCTTTCAAGCTTCCTTCTCCCTTCCTTTACTGGTAGCTGCTTGCATTTCAAAGATCGGATCAGCAGTTGGCTGGACTCTTGTGTTCTCAACCTGAGCTGTGTGCCTAAGATGACATCATTAAGGATACCGCTTCTCATTGACATAATAAAGATGCAAGAGTAAAACTATAAATATTGGCCGTGTTTATAGTGAGCATCCACTGTTGAAATATGTACAATAAGAAAAAGCAGAGGTCCCCTTTAAATATAATCCACTTAGAAAATGTGTTTTTTAGATCACCAGTCTCATGAAGCATCCTCTGGCATAAAGCTCCACAGACGTCTGTTTAAATTACACAAATTGAGAGATATTTCTTTAAAAGCTTTTTAAAGATATTTATAATGACTGATCGGGCTTCTCGCATAAATGTAAGTTTCCTGTTTCTACTTAACCCCACCAGCAAATCCATGTATAAAAACATTACTAGGTTCATGGAAATGAGTCCAAATTTCTGCTTACTGAGGACATTTTGTCCAGCCAGTGCCCTGGCAACTTTTCAAGAGCTGCTGAGTAGCGCTCAGATATTTCTGAGGGCAAAGACACTGAAGGTGAGGTTGGAATTAGGATGAATTGAGTGGATGGTCTTGCAGAACTCACATTATACCTCCCTGTTAATGACTTGTACATGTGTTGGTTTAAGGTTCACTCACAATGTGGAAACAGTAGTGGAGACCTATAGAACTACAGACCTTGGAGGACTGAGTGTAGTTTACAAGTGAATTAGAAGAACGTATTCTTGTAATTCTTGCAGGAGGACAGTATGGAAAAAGAATAACACTTAAGATAATTTCCAAAGCACAATACAGCAGAGCTGTTTGTGGCATATCAAAGTCAGAAGTCTACATATAAGAAGAATAATTAATAGACAACTGACTGTTCACAAAGAGGTTGGAAAGCCATATAAACAATCTCTTTCAAAGGCATTTCTTTTTATATTTATTATTTTAAAATTTCATGTAGTTCTCTGCTTGACACAAACTCTAAGTCACAAGTATTTACACCAGTAATCAATCCCACTTCACATTAAGGCTAATATCCACACTAATGCGTTTTCGTTTGAAAGAATTTTCTTCAAATTCTTTAATTCTCACTCGCTTTTGGCGTGTCACAAATTTAGATCATCATTTAGTCTGGAGAAATAGTTTGTTGCTTTATAAGAAAGCCCTCCGCAAAGCCAGAACATCTTACTATTCGTCACTGATTGAAGAAAATAAGAACAACCCCAGGTTTCTCTTCAGCTCTGTAGCCAGGCTGACAAAAAGTCAGAGCTCTTTTGAGCCAACCATCCCTTTAATGTTAACTAGTAATAACTTCATGAACTTCTTCACAAATAAAATTTTAATCATTAAAGAAAAAATTACCAATAATCATCCCACAGATGTAATATTATCTACAGCTACTCTTAGTACCATTGATGTTAAGTTAGACTCTTTTTCTCCAATTGAGCTTTCTGAGTTAACTTCAATAATTACTTCCTCCAAACCATCAACGTGTCTTTTAGACCCCATTCCTACAAAACTGCTCCAAGAAGTCCTGCCATTAATTAATTCTTCAATCTTAAATATGATCAACCTATCTCTAATGATCGGCTATGTACCACAGGCCTTCAAGCTGGCTGTAGTTAAACCTTTACTCAAAAAGCCATCTCTAGACCCAGCAGTCTTAGCTAATTATAGGCCAATCTCCAACCTTCCTTTCATATCAAAAATCCTTGAAAGAGTAGTTGTCAAACAGCTAACTGATCATCTGCAGAGGAATGGTTTATTTGAAGAGTTTCAGTCAGGTTTCAGAGCTCATCACAGCACAGAAACAGCTTTAGTGAAGGTTACAAATGATCTTCTTATGGCCTCTGACAGTGGACTCATCTCTGTGCTTGTCCTGCTAGACCTCAGTGCAGTGCTCGATACTGTTGACCATAATATTCTATTAGCGGGATTAGAGCACACTGTAGGTATTTCAGGTATTGCGCTGCAGTGGTTTATGGGCCACTCCCTGAAAAGCCTTCAGCTAATCCAAAATGCTGCAGCAAGAGTCCTGACAGGGACTAGAAAGAGAGAGCATATTTCTCCTGTATTGACTTCCCTTCATTGGCTTCCTGTTAAATCCAGAATTGAATTCAAAATCCTGCTCCTCACATACAAGGTCTTAAATAATCAGGCCCCATCTTATCTTAATGACCTTGTAGTACCATATCACCCTATTAGAGCACTTCGCTCTCACACTGCAGGCCTACTTGTTGTTCCTAGAGTATTTAAAAGTAGAATGGGAGGCAGAGCCTTCAGTTTTCAGGCCCCTCTTCTGTGGAACCAGCTTTCAGTTTGGATTTGGGAGACAGACACTATCTCTACTTTTAAGATTAGGCTTAAAACTTTCCTTTTTGCTAAAGCATATAGTTAGGGCTGGACCAGGTGACCCTGAATCCTCCCTTAGTTATGCTGCAATAGACGTAGGCTGCCGGGGGATTCCCATGATGCATTGAGTTTTTCCTTTCCTGACCCAGTATGAACCTTCCAGATCCCTCAGGTCATCTGGATCCAGTCTTTTATCAGTTCCCAGAGTCAGAACCAGACACGGAGAAGCTGCATTCAGCTTTTATGCTCCTTATATCTGGAACAAACTCCCAGAAAGCCTCAGATCAGCTGAAACACTCAGTTTATTTAAATCCAGGTTGAAGACTCACCTGTTCTCAGCTGCATTTGAATAAAGCACCAAATCCACACTTTTAAGCTTAAATTTCAAAACTAACATTATAACTACTGATTTTATCTATTGTTCTGATTTTATCTGTTTTGATTTTATATACTGTTTTGTTTGTTTGTTTGTTTGTTTGTTTGTTTGTTAATTAGTTTGTTTGTTTGCTTGTTTTAATCAATTTTAAATCATGCTTTTTATTTGTTTTTGTTTCTAATGTCTCTGTAAAGCACTTTGAATCACCTTGTTGTTGAATTGTGCTATACAAATAAATTTGCCTTGCCTTGCCTTTCTCACTCACTATGTGTTAATAGACGTCTCTGCATTGAATCATATCTTTTATTAATCTCTGTCTCTCTTCCACAGCATGTCTTATCCTGTCTTCCTTCTCTCACCCCAACCGGTCCCAGCAGACAGCCCCGCCCCTCCCTGAGCCTGGTTCTGCCCGAGGTTTCTTCCTGTTAAAAGGGAGTTTTTCCTTCCCACTGTCACCAAAGTGCTTGCTCATATGATTGTTGGGTTTTTCTCTGTATCTATTATTGTACGATCTACTGTACAATATAAAGCGCCTTGAGGCGACTGCTGTTGTGATTTGGCGCTATATAAATAAAATTGAATTGAATTGAATTTTGCAACTTTGTACTTTTGTGTTACTCGCAGCAATAACTCCACCTCAATGTTAGTCCATTTAAAAAACTCTGTGCTTTTCCTCGACATTCTGCAGCAACGTTTCAAAGAGCCGGAAAGTAAATAAGCGGCAGACAGAAATGAGGCAGGTCGAATCTTCTTGCGTTTAACGCATGCGCAGTACTGGAACGTAAGCGTTTTCGGCCGTTTCAATGTGGATGCACAACTCTGTGAAAACGACTGAAAACGATTGTGTGGACACGGATCGTTTTCAGACGAAAACGCCGTTTTCAAATGTAGTGTGGACGTAGCCTTAGGTGAGTCAAAATTCAAGTCCACACATCTGCTTATAAAGACATGTAAACAAGGACTGCACTTAATGAATCTGCTGAATTCCTTTTCAGAAACTGCAGTAAATAAGCCAATATTCATAATTTATTTCCTGATTATAAATTTTAAATCATTTCTTTTCTAGCTCTGTTTTTTGTGTTTGTGTGTGTTCACTCACCCACCGAGAAAGAGCCTTACTCTACAGCTTCAACAAGCATTTCTTCTGACACTGCCTTATTGCTACTGCCAAAACACAGCTTTGCTTTCTGGTGAGAGAACTGTGGAAAAAAAAAACAGCAATCCTGTTCGAAGGCTGTTACCTGACATCTGACAGATCCAAATCTAGCAGACTATCTGCCTGGCAGACAAATGGCCTTGTCGATAATGAAATGAGCTTGGAGTGACCGGGGGCAGCAACATTTGGCGCATGGAGGGAAAGAGGCAGAAAAGGAGACAGAATTCATATTGTGTTTGATGTGTTAGGAGAGATCATGGGAATGGATGTGGTCATAAAGGCTCGGAGCGTGAAAATGCCAGGGTGACGGACGGCGCCACTTGAATGCAGACGACAATGTAAGCGTTTGAGAAATGGCATGTTTTGAATTTGTTCCCACTACAGCTGCTCTTGTGCTAAAGAGCTGTGCCTCTTGTGCTGATGTTTCAGACACTTATTTTGCCCTCAGTAGAAGACTTGACTGGAGCATGCTGCAAGGGTGCAATTGGTTTTGCACTGGCTATTTTTGACCATTGGAGGAGGCACTATACACGATTGATCGACGAGGTATTTACATTGGCTTGCAAAAGTATTCGGCCCCCTTGAACTTTTCCACATGTTGTCACATTACAGCCACAAACATGAATCAATTTTATTGGAATTCCACGTGAAAGACCAACACAAAGTGGTGCACACGTGAGAAGTGGAACGAAAATCATACATGATTCCAAACATTTTTTACAAATAAATAACTGCAAAGTGGGGTGTGCGTGATTATTCATCCCCCTTTGGTCTGAGTGCAGTCAGTTGCCCATAGACATTGCCTGATGAGTGCTAATGACTAAATAGAGTGCACCTGTGTGTAATCTAATGTCAGTACAAATACAGCTGCTCTGTGACGGCCTCAGAGGTTGTCTAAGAGAATATTGGGAGCAACAACACCATGAAGTCCAAAGAACACCCCAGAAAGGTCAGAGATAAAGTTATTGAGAAATTTAAAGCAGGCTTAGGCTACAAAAAGATTTCCCAAGCCTTGAACATCCCGAGGAGCACTGTTCAAGCAATCATTCAGAAATGGAAGGAGTATGGCACAACTGTAAACTTACCAAGACAAGGCCGTCCGCCTAAACTCACAGGCCTAACAAGGAGAGCGCTGATCAGAAATGCAGCCAAGAGGCCCATGGTGACTCTGGACGAGCTGCAGAGATCTACAGCTCAGGTGGGGGAATCTGTCCATAGGACAACTATAAGTCGTGCACTGCACAAAGTTGGCCTTTATGGAAGAGTGGCAAGTAGAAAGCCATTGTTAACAGAAAACCATAAGAAGTCCCGTTTGCAGTTTGCCACGAGCCATGTGGGGGACACAGCAAAAATGTGGAAGAAGGTGCTCTGGTCAGATGAGACCAAAATGGAACTTTTTGGCCAAAATGTAAAACGCTATGTGTGGCGGAAAACTAACACTGCTCATCACTCTGAGCACACCATCCCCACTGTCAAATATGGTGGTGGCAGCATCATGCTCTGGGGGTGCTTCTCTTCAGCAGGGACAGGGAAGCTGGTCAGAGTTGATGGGAAGATGGATGGAGCCAAATACAGGGCAATCTTGGAAGAAAACCTCTTGGAGTCTGCAAAAGACTTGAGACTGGGGCAGAGGTTCACCTTCCAGCAGGACAACGACCTTAAACATAAAGCCAGGGCAACAATGCAATGGTTTAAAACAAAACATATCCATGTGTTAGAACGGCCCAGTCAAAGTCCAGATCTAAATCCAATCGAGAATCTGGCAAGATCTGAAAACTGCTGTTCACAAACGCTGTCCATCTAATCTGACTGAAAGAAGAATGGGCAAGGGTTTCAGTCTCTAGATGTGCAAAGCTGGTAGAGACATACCCTAAAAGACTGGCACAGCTGTAATTGCAGCAAAAGGTGGTTCTACAAAGTATTGACAAGTATTGACTCAGGGGGCTGAATAATTACACACGCCCCACTATTCAGTTATTTATTTGTAAAAAATGTCTGGAATCATGTATGATTTTCGTTCCACTTCTCACGTGTGCACCACTTTGTATTGGTCTTTCACGTGAAATATTTTCTCTGTATGTATTATTGTAGGGTCTACCTTACAATATAAAGCACTTTGAGGCAACTGCTGTTTTGTTTTGGTGCTGTATAGATAAAATTGAGTTGAAAAAATGTAATTTGTCAGTCTGAGTCAATCTGAGTCATTCATTCTGATAACTTTTACATTTACAAATCATTTCTGTAGCATGACGTAGGCTGTGCTTTTATGAACTTTAGTCCCTTTAAATGGGGAATTAAGGGAAAATTTAAATTAAAAAAAAAAAAAAATCTTATTTTAAAGAGGACCTCATTTTCCAACTCTACATTTTTATTTTTGGACTCTACTAGAGCTGCATTGCATGACTCAAAGCACAAAATAATCCAGATTAGTAAACCGTGGTACATCAACACAGTGTATCCACAGTCTGAACCAACAGTGGTTCCTCTGCCTTTAAGAAAAGATTGCCTGAAACTGAGCCTTTACAGCAGTCTGAAGCCTGAGCTTTTGGCTGAGAGGAATTATTTCGGGCATAACTTTTTATGTCATAAAAAAGGAAAAGTATAATAGTTCTCCTGTAATATTAGTCATGTTGTTCATGTAAATAATTTATATTCCATTTCAGCTAATCTGAAATTCTGCTTGTTTTCCTGCTTGACTTAATGCATCACAGTGTTTGTCTTTATTTCCTGCTTTGTGCCGATTCTGGAAAAAATAAGGTTGAATTTTAATTACTGTAGTTATTATATACAATATGTAATAATATCTATATTATGTTAAGAATGTACTTTATCATAGGACATTTTTGTTTTTGCAAATATGAGCATTTCAAAATTAAACTGGGACTTCCACACTAAACCTCATTCTTATCAGAAATATGATACTGGTGTTCTCGGCTGAACAAACACACCTCAGATATACTGATTATGTCTGTGCGTGCTGCCCCCAGCTGTGCTTTCTGAATTGGCTACTGGGAGCACTGACTCTGAATTACTGTGGCAGATTCGGTTCCCTAGCATAAGTAAGTTATGCAGGGGTCAAAGGTTATTACCACCCACAGATAAACTTTGAGAATACATGGAAAGAAAGCTGGATTTGAAAGTTTCCCTGAAACAAGATGTCTATCTAAAAACACACTGACTCTCTCACTCCCTCTGTCTGAAAACCACAAATTGCCCAAATAAAATGAAACTTTCACCAGTGTGTTTTCTTGTCTTTGTCTTCATTATAACCACCTCCTGTTTTATGTTAGTAATTGCTTTTGCCTGTGCATTTCCAGTCCTTTAACTTTGTGTCTTTGTTCTCATATGCTCTGCCCTGATGACGTTCACCTGGTCCTCATTACCCTGCTCCCCCTGCTGTGTGTAAATTCTTTCTTCGTCACATCATCCATGTCAGTTGCATCATCTCCTCCCCAGCACCTTGCATCATCATCTCCTCCTCTGGTTATGATTTACTTTTACATTTTGATATATTTCCCTTTGGTTTATTTCTTTCTTTTTATTGCCGAATGAATTATTTCTTACCTGACTTAGTTTTTCCATACATGTTCTCGTTTGCTATGTATAACAGTTATTAGTTGTCAAGTGTTTTCATGCTGAAGCTAAAAAGCCAAAACAGCACTCCAAAAAATCTTGTTTCCTTAATATGTTTCATATGCATTGGATATTTATATCACAAGTTATGGAACTACCATATTCATGAATTAATCATTCATAATTTATTTTAGATTGTGTTTACATTTGACAGCATAATGGCCCATTCACAGTGAGCAATGGGCAACAAAAGCACAGAGAACATTAGAATTATGACAGCCGCTGTCTTCACTCTTAAAAAAAAAAAAAATGTGGATTAAACATGAACTCTCATTTTGTTTCTGAAGAGTGAGCTTCAGTCCAAAGCCTAAATCATAGAACTCAGTGACATGGCCATCAGCTCCTGGCTTGTCACAGTGCTGACCTCCACTTGCTGACCAATGAGTAACACCTGTCAAATCGATGCTGGTCTTAAGCGACCCACCTGAAGAGACATTGCTTCTGTACTACAGTGAGCCTGCAATGAAGGGTGGTGGTGATCAGGAGCTACAGGCACAAGCTGACAGTACTGGATGAAATATAAAGTCCAAAGCTCCAGAGGGGGTCGAGGCTTAGTGAGGAGATTGCATTCTTCCATCTTTGTCTTCCCCTCAGGTTCCAGCATCTGTGATATTGACCCGCCACAGGCAGTGGAAGTAAGGAAATGGAGGGGAAGCACAAAAGCAGCGGCTTTGTTCTTCTTAAAGCGAAGATTCACGATTGCTATTGGTTTGCATCTGTATTCCAGTGTAATTCCTCAAAGGCACTTCCATTCAAGGACTCCTCTTTAAATCTCCATCATGTTTTTCTCTGCCTTGATGTTGATCTATGATGAGCTTTATGATCTCAGTCTTACACATATTCCACTGTGTTCCTTTTTCTATTGCCTCTGATAGCAATAGGAGAGACAGGCAATCTAATGACTTTAATGCTGCAGATTCTGTAAATGCCAGAGGAGACCTGAACGGGGAGAATAGATGAATTCATAAAGTTTAAAGGCGACTGCACCTCACTCTGCGACAATGGCTCCCTGTAGAACGTAGTATAGGAATAATATTGCACATCACGGTGAGCCTTGAATAATTGATAGTAACGTGGGGGGAAAAACAGAGGGGAAAAATGCATCAAAGGGGAGCAAAAATGCTACAAAAGGATTTTTTGGCACCCAAACATCATCATGTTACATCCCTGAGGGCCTTCATTCAGCTTCAAATCCAATTTCCCAGAAAGTCTTAAGCTTTATGGGGCAAATGATCCAGCTGAGGTATTACTGTACAGCAAGACAAGGAGAGGATGAAATGAAACATTATCACAAGGTTACAACACTGCTGGGCCCTCTAACAGGCGAGCAGCCGTGATGTTGGGCATCAATCTAAAATACTGTGCAGTTTTTACGATAAAGTGAATTATGATTTTGATAATGGCCGGAGCGACTCCCGAGCTGTCTTTGCCTTGAAGGCCGGTTACGACTAGTGTTGAACCACAGAAGGCCGGCAGAGTTATGAATGTATCACAGCAGCGCTATTATTTTCTATTCACAGAGACCCTGGCCGAGGCAAGACTACGATAAAGATGCAGAAAAAAAAGCAGCGACACTGAAGACAAACAAGACAAGTTTTTCAATGAAGGTATCCCTAACTCTTAGCACTGAATTTATTTCATCAATACATCCTTTTTCTATGTATTTTTCTATACTTCGTGTTTGGTGATTACAGAATTATAGCAAAACTCAATTTTTTAGCAACTTCTATGTCAATACCAAACACACAATGAAAAGTCTGATGTACCTTATTTAACTGCAGTCTGTTGAACTTGGTAACATGTTTCTATGTTACCACAAACACAGGTGCTGTAGTCTATTTTTAGTCAGACCATCCTTTGGCTCTAAATACTTACTTACCACATGAGCATTAACCCACAACTAAAAATATTCCAGAACAAATACACTTTGACTCTTGTTTAAATAGCATTTTATTGTCAGACAAAACCAAACAAGTCCTCAATGTTTAAAAGGAATCCTATTTCATTGTTATTCTCCCTCTCTCCCTCTCAGTTCTTTCTCTAAAATAAGCCATTTTAGCTCTCTTCCTCCTTCCTTTAAGCCAGCTTTTTTCTAATTGGTTGTCAAGCATAAACCGAAGGCTGGAGAGACAGGTGGGCGGAGCTTTTGTTAGCTCAGCCAGACCCAGGTGCCTGGGATGACCATATAGGGATAACTGTTGTGATTGACATTATGCATAATTAAACAGAAAAAACTGTGAGAAACTTTCAGGCTGACCTTTTAAAGTGTGATTGTCTGATAATGTGATTGTTTGCTGATCCATGGATGGATACTAATGCTGAATAAAACAAATCCCTGCTACCCTAAACCTTTCTCTTTAAAGTGTAAGCTGTCACAGGTACATATTCATACTGACCTAAGACATCCTGCAATCCCATATGGGTGTAATCTTCAGGTGTCCACATACTCTCGTCCACAGAGGTTTTAATTTCCTCTGTCTGCCACCCCAAAGTCTTCTGAGATCTGGAGAAACTCTGATCTCAGCAGGAGGTCAGAGTTGGCCCACAACTTATCTGTGAAAGTCCTCTACCTGCCAAGCTCTGCAAAGAGAGAGAAATCCTCTGCTGTGACAAGTGTGTGCACACAAACACACACGAGCACATGCACACACATGCATGTGCATGCGCACACACACAGAAAAAGAAAACTTTCATGCATTAACTCGTGCATTCACTTTAACCCACAGTAAATAGTAAATACATAAACACTGAATCATGGTGTACTTATAAAACTAAAATTAATTCTTCCATTTACTGAATAAAAGCAAAACAACACCTCTCTATCTCTCTCTCTCTCACACACACACACACACACACACACACACATTCCCATTTACTCCTTAGGGGATGGCAGTGTATGGCAGTAAAGGACATTTGAAGAGCTGTTGCTGCTGTTGCTGAAGTGTTGTTCCTCCTTCCACTCTGATAATTAGGCTGATGGGAGTGTCACACACACTTAAGGCCTGGGTCTTCTTTGACAGGCAGGCAGGAGGGAGGGAGGGCATGGTGTTGGAGGGGAGGGAGAAATATGTCTGGCTCCTTTCTGTTGCTCATATGTCATCTTTAATTGTGAGATTGGTCGAGCTGAAGCTTTTCTTTGTATTCATATTGTGTGTCTGCATATTTCTACACACATGAAAATTAGGTCTCTCCAGGAGCTAGGTACACATTTAAGATTTAAGCTTCAGACTTTAAGGTAAACAGAATATTGTTTGAAGAGACAGCTTTTATTTTATGTCTCACCATCTCTAGACTTTTTTTGTTTGTTTTGTCTGCTTTACTTTTTCTTATAACTGTCCAAACACAGATGGCTGGATAGCACACTGGGATCTTTCTAGCATGACAATAGTGAAGTCTGATTCAAAAACAGAACTCTGAAGCAGTTAGTCATCGCTGCTTAATGCCAGGTTTTGGTCAGTCCCTCAGAACGAAAACCAAGAGCCTCCATTGTGTGCTGACATTCAACAATAACAAGGGAAGAAAACAGACAGTAATGGCCTAATTTCTATTCTGAGAGTTGCTTCAATTTATAGAAATTTAATGCAGGCACTGAGATGGGTTGTTTTGAGTAATGGCTGTAGTTGCCATTGAGCCTAGCTACACTTTTTTGACACAGTTAACTGCCATTGATTGAAACCTTTTTCATGACCACTCTCATATGGAAAAATGGGATAAAAGACTAATCTAAAATAAAAAAGGATTCTGAATTTTGAGGCATAGTCAGGCACTTCACAATTTCACATCACAAATTGATCATAAAACAGACGAATAACGTGAATAATACATTTGAATGTAAAGGTGTTGAATAAAAAGGTTTTAACCCCACTTTGATATTGAAATCATGTTCAGGTTAGGATTAAGTAACATAAATGAAGTGTTAAATCTTTCATTGAGGAGAAGCTTTGTTGTCTTCTGTTGGTTGCTGCACGTTTGTGTGTGTGAATTTCTGAGTAAGGTTGGATTATGAATGATAAGACATGAGAAGATATAGACTAGATTACATGATCACATTGTAGGGTCTGCCCTGTGTGCTCGGGAAGGTGGCATTTAAAGGCTAGACTGTGTGTGCATTACATTTCTGAGTGTATGTGTTTATGTGGGCCTCTATAGCCTCACTTAAATAAATATAATGAGTATACAGCACTGTGCAAAAATCTTGAGCCACCCCTCATTTCTTTATATTGTGCTTACAAGGAATCAGACTGTTTTGTAATTTTTCAAAGTGGTATTGCACACTAGTGCTTGAGGCTTTTTGAAGGTTTGAAGTTCTTCTTTGAACATTGGCTGCTTTTCCCTCTTTTATATACCATCCTTTGAGCCTGACCCTTTTAAGAGGAATTTGTTGTTTTTATGTGTTTATTAAGCTGCTTAGCACTGAATTTTTAATCATTCAAGTAGAAAAGAAGGCACCTAACTCAAGTGTTGAACCAGCATTGTCTGCACATAATAGACAAATTCATAAAGAACCCATTTGAAATTTTATCTTTGGACATTTAGTTGCTAGCAGCCTGTCACAATTTGTCACAATTTCTTTAGCTTCTACTGTTTACCAAAGCCTCACCAGAAATGGTCTCAGTGGAAGGGTGGCTTTCAAAAAGCTATTCTTAATTAAGGAAGGGAAACACGGAGAAAATGCTGAGGTGTGTCAATTTATAGAAGAACTGGACTGAAACTCATTAGCAACAGGTCTTATGCAGTTAAAGTCACATTTGAAATTTTAGCTAGTGGTGTCTGGCATCTTGTCAAAACTGATGGAATTAGGAATGCAGAAAATTACTGTGTGATCCACCATCTGGAATGCAGCTGGTTTGCACCAGCTTTATTTGCATGACCAAAATATACTTCCAATGCAGTAATGGAATGAAAAATGGTAAATGGCCTGTATTTGTATAGCGCTTTACTATTCCCTAAGGACCCCAAAGCGCTTTACACATCCAGTCATCCACACACTGGTGATGGCAGCTACATTGTAGCCACAGCCACCCTGGGGCGCACTGACAGAGGCGAGGCTGCCGGACACTGGCGCCACCGGGCCCTCTGACCACCACCAGTAGGAACCGGGTGAAGTGTCTTGTCCAAGCCGGGGCTCGAACTGGCAACCTTCCGATTACAAGGTGAACTCCCAACTCTTGAGCCACGATCGCCCAAAACACACAACACAACACCACCAGTCATGGATTGGCCTCCAGAGCTCAAGACATCAACATAGACTAGAATGGAGAAGAATAAATTAGAATAGAATTGAATAAAATAGTCCTTTATTGTCATCATGTTTGCTTGTTTCACTAAATCAAGAGTTTTGTACATTAAAACTACATGTGCTACATGTGAGAAGGGGACCTTGCTCAAATGCTGAAAGGCTAAGGCAGCGGTTGTGGTTCAAATCCGTGTCTTCCCCCTGGTCTTTCTCCCAACTTTCACTATTAACCCCAGAGTGTGGCAGGTTATACACTTGCTTGACAAGTAAAAAGTAACTGGTTTGTTTCCAACTGGAGACAGAAATTTCCCTTTGCGATTGTGTCAGGAAGGACATCTGGAGTAAAACTGCCAAATCAAACATTCAGAGATACCGTGGCAACCCTTGTGACAAGTAAGCAACTAAAAGTAGACACAGACTTGTAAACCCCACCTCTACAGGCCATCTGTAACTTTCCTCAGGCTAAACTAGCCTTAATTTGGAACCTAACCTTTATGTAATTTCTTTCTGTTGAACTGCACCAACACAGTTTCATGAATCTACCTTTGATGAGGTCATAGCATTTCCTACATGAAGCAAGGTTTGTGGCTTTTTGTCAGCAACCAGGTCGCAATTTCTTTTTGAGGCCTTGGGAAATACAAAGCATGGAAATCTGGTTCCATACAAGAAAAGTGTTTGTTATAGTTAATATCTCCTGAATTTGGATACATCACACCAAAAACTCTAGATAGGGAAATACACCAAATCCCTCATCATTAGTGTTTTTAGCTTAATTTTATGGTTTAATTTCGTTTTAGTTCACTATAACTAGGACCAGAGGTGTGCTATCACTGTAAGGCGATGAATGCAAAAATGCATCATTAATTTTTGTAACCAATGTTTAACTAATTAATTTTTAAAAATGTCGCAATTATGCAACAATCACGATAACTCACATGAGCAAAATCGGAAAATAAAGACCTGCCCTGGGTGTATCCTGCCTCTTGCCCTATGTCATCTGGGATAGGATCCAACCCTTAATCCTTTGCTCAACCGGATAAGAGGAACAAAATTCAAGGAAGGATAAAGACAGTAAATTAAATAAAACGTTAAAAAAAAAAATCACATTTATATTCCCCATCCAACACATGTACACGCACACTTGTGCACTTCCTGCTGAGTCAGAAATGGAAGTTTAAATAAGAGTTGGGTCTGTTTGTTAAACTCTTTAGCTGGGTGATCACAGGCTTTCTGTCAGGATTCAGCTCTGCTTTGCCCTGCACTGCTTTCCAAAGTGCACTTTTCAGGCTCCAGAGAAGAATATAATTAGTCATCTGATCTCCTCATCACCACCATCCCCGCCCACTGCAGATTACAGGTTTCATATCATTACCCCCTGATGAAAGACTGTTCAGCTAGCCTTCGCTCCCTGAGTCATCCTCAGGTTGTTGTTTCTTCTGTTTTCCTCTCCATTACTCTCACACATTTTTCCTCTTTCCTCCCTTTCCCTCTCTCTCTGCTCTCACTCTAATCATAAAAGGAGTCCAAAAATCAAAAGGATTAATTCAGCGTCATTGGTTTAAAGCAATTAACTGCTGTTCCAGCTAATCCCCAGAGTTATGTCTCAAATCCAGAAATTGGCCACTGGAGATGTGCAGCTCTGCCCACACTACATTGTTTTGCCTGGTGAATGAAGTTGAAAGACAAGTTGTTTCCTTTTTCTTTTCTTTTTTTTACATATACTTTGTGACAAAATAAGTAGTTTTTCAAGCTCTTTGATGAAAAAGAAGGATTTGTAAAACTTGGAATAATTAGGAGGTTTATCTTTGCATTTCAATGCCTCCCCCAGTAACTTTTTTCATTTATTTATTTAATTTTTTTTAGCTGTGCAGACTTAATCCATCACATTCATGTGGGGTAATTAAAATAAGAACTCTATTTGTTCAATCTAAAGGCAACCAGTTTGCAAAAATTACTGGCTATTACAATTTTAGCTGCAGGTTTTTATAGCTATTCCTCATGAGGAATTGTGCTGTACATTTTAATAAGAGCCAAATATCCCACATTTTCCACGCTGTGATTAATTTTGTCACAGCTCATACAGAAGTTGAATCATCCAGGCCGGTATTTAACATTTTAATGAGCGCTTTATACTCTGGGAGATTTATTGTAGCATCACTGCATATGGCATCTATGAATAAACTAGTGCTGGATGCTGATTCAAAGGGATTACATATTAGAGAAAAAGTTTTATTTTGACGGTGTAGTAACCAAATATGAACACCAGGGGGCGCTATGCGCTTGTGAATGAAAGCCACCTACAGCCACAGTAACGCCATTGCGATGACATGAATTGCACAGTCTGATTTAGCATAATCAGACATAAGTACATTTATGTTACTTAAATGTCTGCAAACAATTATATTTCAGATCTTGTTTTTTAGAATAGGCGTATAAATCAGGTCTGAAATGATTTGATGCAACCCTGCTTGTTTTTGTGCAAACCCTTGTAAACACAAACAAGTACAACGTTAGAGCCAGGGAGAGTTACAGATCTAAAACAAAACACACTGATGTAATAGCTGACAAGAGATTGACACAAATAGGCACCTGGTGAAATAACTTTTATTTATATCTTCGTACAGTGTCCCATAAAAATGAGAAATAAAAACAGAAACATTTCCCTTGGACAGAGCCCTCTGTCTCTGTCTATCTATTCCACTGTGTTTTAGTAACTTGAGTAGCAACACTGTCAAAACTGATAAACGTGGCATAAAAATAATGACCTTCTATTATCAGCCTATTGCCATAAATCCTTAAATTACGCCCTTGACTGCTCTGTTACTAACAGTAGCAAAGGCTTTATTTTGTACATCAACACCAGCGAGTTGTAAAGAGGACAAAAGTTCAAGGCACAGTGGCCTGGGCAAGACACCCATGACTTTGTAATGAATGTGTGAAGTAAAGAAGTGCTGAGAAAACAAAGCTACAGTGGCAGCTCAGTATGTACTCTTCTCATGTGCTCCTAGGAGATATCCCTCCAGCTTGTGATTTTCTTTGTAATTCCCTTTATCTCCACTCCTTCTTCATGCCTTTTTACAGTTTTAAAGGCACTAATCTGAAAGGCTATGCTCTGACTCCTCAGAGGAGTGAATGCTCTTTTATAAAAGACTGTTTGATATGATGATAAATGGTTCCCAGAGATGTGGAGGGGACCTGAAAAAGTCCATCAAAGATGGACTCCAATATAGACACAGAGCACTGCCTATAATAAGCCTATAATTTCAAAAAGAAAAAAAAACAAAACCACCATAATGTTGAATATCATGGCAGTGTTGGGTTGAGACTGTGTTCCCTGCACCACCGTCCATCTACTCTAGAGCTGATTACTTTCTTGCCTTTAAGAGAGAGAGGCTTAAAATCCAGATATGTGATATGGGATCAGTTGATCATTCAGATCCGTTATCTATCCCACATAGCAAGCAGGTCTGGCCCAGATCTGGTATCAAGCCGGCACTGCTGGCTGACTTCTGGCATGATAAGATGTATGTCATCCAGATATGGGCCAGGCCTGGCATAGTTGGCACTGTCTATGTGATGGCATGCCACATCTGGCTCGATTGTGGTTTGGTTCATGTGGCCCAGGCTTATAGAAAACAGGCCTGGCCCAGATCTGGCATCAAGTTGGCACTTCTGACTGACTGGTGTCATGGCAGAGTGTATGTCAACCAGATGTGGGCCAGGTCTGGCAATGAAGACCCAAATGCCATGTTGCAATACTATACTGCTATGGTAGCCAACGTTTCAAATGCAGGTTTGACAGGTTTGTGAGTGTACACTTTATCCAAAACTTAGTCAGGGTCTACTCATCTTTGCCAGTGGGTGGCTGTAGCTCAGGCAGTAGAGCAAAAAAGAAAAAAAAGAAAAACGCTATATAAGAAGTCCATTCACTGCCTCAACAGAGTTTTGTCATGTTACTTTTGCACTATTATGTACATGTTGTTATTACATGGCTTAATAAAGGTACACATTAGGCTGTCATCTGGGGCCAGAGCTGAAACTGTTCTGGGCCAGAAATGACCACCAGTGTGTCTGCAACTGGCCTTGTGCTGGCCCATGTGTGGGCCGCCGTTGGCAAACCAGATTTGGGCAACCAAAGGGCCGTCATTCTTTGCTGTATGTGGGCCATGTGTAAGCACATTGTGTGGGCCAGATCTGGGCCATACCAATTTTGCTATGTGGGATATAGTTGACAATTTGCATTATCAGAATTCCAGATTTTACTTCATGGAAACTGAACTTGAATATCCTGAATAACCCCTGGTGAAAAGGTGAATGGCAACTGAAATAGGAACCTATAGAACAAAATTGGAGAAGTACCACCTCCCATGGTGTAAAATTATTGTCCAATCAGCTGAATTAATGATAGGGAAGAAAAAAAAAAGAAAAAAAGAAGAAGAAGAAACAAAAAGGACTGATAAACACAAAACAACAGCAGTTAAAAAAACTATAAAATGAGATCAACAAGATATACACAGAAGAAATAATTTCTGAAACAGGAAAAATGCAAGGTGATAAATAAAGCTGTGAATTTACTAGCATATAAATTGAGTCGACAACAAGCATACAATGTTACAATGTGATTGTCTTGAACCAGGATACGCCAATATTTAAAGTAGACGAGATCCAATAAAGTTCTGACATGCACTACAAAGATCTTTACTCACAGCCGCGATTAGATAAAGCCAAATTGAGTGGTACCTAAGCTATCTGAACCTACCTAGTATCAATAAGCCCAAAATAAAACTTTGAGTGTCCTTTGAGTGCCCGATTGCATAACCCTCTTCCCCCCATAGAGAGAGGCCGTAATCTCTATTACACCAAAAGAACATAAAGATAAACTGAAGTGTAAACAATATCAATCAGTAACCTACAGGATTTACCAAGGACAGACCTAAGTATGCACAGGAAGAGCACTACACATTATCTGGCACATACAGCAAAATAAGACAAAACCTATACTAATGGGACAGAAGAGAGGCTCTTTGACTCAGTTAAGTGATCCTTCTGTTACAGAGTACCACTTAAAATGGATTTTAAGTCTATATAAATTAAAAAGCATAGAAAACATGCGCATAAATGGACACGGAATTACACAGCAAATATAGCTTCAAATTCACATAAAAAATAAATTAAGAAAACATAATAATCAGAACACGTACTTATCTGATGGTTTTGTCTGTTCATATTTATATTTAAAAATACAAATGCTATAAAAAAAAATGCTATTAGGACCAATCTTTCAATGGAACTAAGCCCTACTTAGCCAACTTACCAAATTTTAGTATTTTCTAAGAAATGAATGTGATATCATGTAGTTATTAGTTTCAGTTTTACACACCATTAAACCTTTACCCCAATTGACCAATCCCTATTTTAGCAGGTCTTACTTGTTGTAACCGTCACTTTTTCCAGTTTTTCAACACCTTACTCCAAACGTCATTCTTCACTTTAGATGTGGGAGGTCAAACCGGCTCGCCCATAATAACTGCTTTTGTGAAAACAATAGCAAGAATAATTACCAGTAGCAAAAATTATGCAATCTATTATTACCTTTGTCAAGGAAATTATCTGATTAGGTTTGTCTGCATGTTAGCAGGATTAGTCAGAATGCTTACATGGATTTGCATGAAAATTTAATCCCATGTTACAAATATATATGTCATTAAATTCAGAAATCAATCTGGATCAGGCAATATTTGGAATCATTCTTTACCGCTGAGAGATATTGGATATGTATCAGCCATAGTGGAGATATTGTTGCTGTTGTTTTTTTTATGTTTCTGTTAATGTAACATGCATGTATTAAACCGTGCTTATCGGTGATGGAACGTGTACAGTAAACAAGGCAAATAAATAGCATATATGCATGCAGTTTATACATATGCCATCAAATATGCAGAGATAATAGCTGGTCTGATGAGCAGACTATGGCATTAATATTAAACTGAACTACTTTAGTATCCGTTCTTTTCTTTGTTGAGGATAGAAATTAAAGAAATATCAGATATAAGGTCAGGACTTAAAGAGCGAGTAATGCGTTAACAGTAATAACTATTAAGTTTTAAATATTATTTACATTAAAAACTCTGAACATACAGATAAAGCAATAAACAAGTGACCAAGTGTGCAACATTACCTCTATTCAAAAAATCATACAGTATGTTTGCTTAAGATCAGGCTAAAAGTACAATTCCACAAAATTATAAAAACGCAAAGATGGTCATGGTGCAGGTCCATTCTTGCAGGGATTGTAGAAAATAAGTGCTTATATACTGCAGACTGCAGTTGACTGCAGAGGGGTTTAAACTAAATATAGTTCACTGTTTGGTGTGGATGTCAATGCCTTAATCTTATTGTCACTGCAGAACAAAACACAATATATGTATATATATTTATATATATAATTTGCCTTTTTGTGGGAGTGACTTATTGTG
Source organism: Simochromis diagramma (assembly GCF_900408965.1). Taxonomy (NCBI): domain Eukaryota; kingdom Metazoa; phylum Chordata; class Actinopteri; order Cichliformes; family Cichlidae; genus Simochromis; species Simochromis diagramma. The sequence goes on along the minus strand of NW_024387200.1, from coordinate 2,138,263 downwards.
TGTTTGGAAGTTAAAACCACATTGTGTAGTGAAATAGCAAACAAAAAGTCGCCATTATCATTGCCCTGTAATCAACACAGAGGCCTCCATGCTGCATAAGATAAAAGTCTACCTATCTGTGTGAGCTCAGAAGATTACTCCGAACTATGGAGACTTTCTAAAGCTTAAAGCCGTTTTTGGTAATCATCTAATCCCAGTATTTTTGCTGACATACCTAAAATAGCATCATTTTGTTACAAATTATTTTCTCGAATAGCATAACTAGCTGAAAGAGATTTGTATAGTGCTTATGTTTGCTTTTGTCAGTTCATGATTGCTTCAGGAAACCAGCATTTTTGTGCTCACACAAGTAGTTCTTCTCATACTATCATCGCTTCTTGAGCCTTATCACGGCTCACGGTGCCTAACTTTCTCTAGTTCCTAATCTCCTATTTTATCATGTATAACTTTAACTATTAAAGTAAACCGGAGAGTGGAACTTATGTAAAAGTTGTTTTCCGAGTTAGCTGTGTGGGTGTGCTTATTTCACATTAGGAAATAACTTGCAGGAAGTGTGCCATTACGGTAAAAGCTGTGTGCTGAATGTTAATGAATGTTAGCGCTTATCAGTTCTCACAGGACCTTTTTTTCTTCTCCCCCCGCAGAGTGAGGTTAAACATGGTTATTGAACCTTTTGCCACATGACGGACTACTACCCCCTCCCTCATCATGTGACCAGTCAGCTCCAAAGGATTTGACAAGGAGCAATAAACCCACAGCAACAATGTATGTGGTATGCAGCCTGTCGCATGCATTATCTAGTGTGGAATGTGGTTCGTTAGCTTGGACTCATGCCAGAGTTATGGATGCACATCCACATGTCTGTACATGTGGTATACATATGTGTGCATAATAAACACCATGTAGCTCTGATGACACGTTTATCATATGTATCATTCTCTGCTGTGCAGCCCACCTGGGAAAGTTTCCAGGATGCTAGGAGTTCTGAAGAAGTTTTACAGATTGGTGGAATCCAAACAGTTCAACCACAGCTTTTTGTGAAGGTGCTAGAACCCTGCCTGATTTCCACGAGACATCATATTTTGCATTTGTAATGTAAACTTATTTTAAAAGTTTATTCAAAAGATAATAAAGACTTTGTTTGACGTATTGGTCTGCACCTCACACTAGTCAAATGAAAGTTTAATCATCCCAAAGATGATGGAAGAACATTATTATTTGGCTAATAGAAATAATAGTAAGGGCACAGTTAAGAAATTTAAGCTCTGAATGCACCGAAATTGACCAAATGCATGATGCACTAATTTTAAATACTAATAAACACTATCATCTGTAGTTGTTGGGGTAGAAAAAAAGGTGAAAATTGTCTATCAAAAATATGACACTCATTGACTGAACATATTTAGTTTTTTTTATTTACTTTGATTTAATTTAATTAGAATATCATATAGAAGCTAGCTGCGAATGACTTGTATTTTCAGAACAGGTGAAGGTAATACATTAACACAGCAAATGGCATGGCTACCAATGCTCAAGACATCAATATATGTACAGTATTAAAACAGTGCAAAGAAGAAGTTATTTCTTCTCATCATGAATTCTGAAAAAGTCTCATCATTTCAAAAGTCCTCCCTGACCTTGCTCCAATCTTTAGCTGACTAATAAAATTCTAACTCCTGTCAATTCAACTCATTGCAAGACTAACAGAACAGACTAACACAAGTGCATTCATCATTTTAACTGGACCAACACTAACAGTGTCCTGAACACGTCTCTGCTAGCTAGGAATGAGGGGCAATACATTCTTCGCTGACTTGTAGTAGTTGATGGTTTAATGACAGAAAGCTACCTGATAAATGACACTCCAGAACAGTTGTGCAGAGATTTAGGGGGTTGGCACTGGCATTTTCACCACAGTCTGTAACACTGGTCCACTTCAAAGCTCAGAACTGAATCATTCTGCAATCAAACAGATCATCAAAGTCTGGTTTCAGGTCTCGTTTCTGACTCAGGAGGACAACATGGGGGACTGGGAAATGTAGAACTTCTTATGTGTGAATGTGTTTTGGAGAAAGTTTTATTAGTCTGTTTTTGATTCTTACAAAGCCAACATATATACTCACTGGTCACTTTCTTAAATATCTGGTTAGACCTCCTTTTGGTTTCGGATCTGCCTTAATTTTTCTTGGCATAGATTTCACGAGGTGCAGGAAACATTCCTCAGAGACTTTGGTCCATATTAACATGATAGCAACACACAGTTGGTGCAGATTTTGTCAGTTGTGCATAGATGATGCAAATCTGCCATTCCACCAAATCCCGAAGGTCCTGTATTGGACTGAGGTCTAGTGACTGTGGACACTACACTAAACTGTTTTTCATGTTCAAGTAACATGGTGAGTTACCCTGCTGAAAGCAGCCATCAGAAGATTGGTGCACTGTGTTAATAAAGAAATGGACACGGTCAGCAACAATCTTCAGACTGGTCTCTTTTCTCTCTTTTTTGGACCTTTCTCTCTAAACAGTGTGTAAAGATGGTGGTGTGGGAAAATCCCAGTAGAAGTAGCAGTTTCTGAAATAAACCAGTTTGTCTGGTATAAATAACCAAGCCACATTCAAAGTCACGTAAATCACCTTTCTTCTCTATTCTGATGCTCGGCTTGAACTTCAGCAGGTCATCTTGACCACGTCTACATACCTGGATGCATTGGGTTACTGCCACATGATTGGCTGATTAGCTATTTGAACTGGTGTACCTAGTAAAGTGCCTGATGAGTGTTTATTTAAGTTTAGACTTTAGTTGTATATTAGTGTTCTAGCTTGCTTTGGAATATAGATGATGGAATTGCTTTATGTATCTATTTCTGTTTGTTGTCTGTTTGATTCCCTTTGATCTATCAAATTAAACTTAAGCGTCAGGTCCAAATGCCCAGGGAAGGGCATCATGCCCGGCTGTGTTTAAGGGTCACTCTGCCCCATTATACTATCATGCTCCCTCAAACATCAGGTGACCCAAACTCAGGCTTGGATACTGCAACTAAGACAAGACCATGCTCATCTTTCTGTACGTCACTGGCAATGCCTCCCAGAATTACACCTTCAAACATTGTAAAAACATTCAGATCTTTAGTGCTGTGTGCTGAAGTTTTGTGTGGCCCAAACTTCCCAGAACCTTTCTTTCTGTTTTCTTTTTCTCTTTTTTTTTTTTTTTTGTATTTTGTGGTTAGTTTTGCTATTCTTGCTAACTTACTCCTTCTTCTTTTATTTATTCTAAGGAAACCGCTGTAGCTGTTGCCAAATGTGAAATTCATCGTAAAACCACTTCCTATTTGCAAGAACAACTTGTCCTCTAAAGGCTTACTTGTGCCTGTGCTTTGACTATCAAAACCTGTCAGAACAGGCAAGGATGAATCAATATCACAAAAAGTGCTGTAAAGAGATTCAAAATATATATTTAATAAATGAAAGTGTTACAAGTTATTATTCAAAAGGGCACATTGATGTAAACACAGAGTTAATGGATAACTCACTGAATATACTAAAAGTTACACCACAGAACCCAGTTAAACTCATATTGACCTTTGACCCCCACGCCACCTTTCAGTGTGTTTGTGACTTTCTTTCTGTTATATAACAATAATAAACTCTGGTCCATCTTTTTATAGTCTCAGGTAGGAGTTTGGAGGAACTGAAAGAGACTCATTTTACCTAGAGATATTTTAGTTATCTTTGACATTCCTTTTTAAGTAAGGAAAATCATGTTTGTCTAATTAATAAAAATTACTATGTGTTATCTAAATTCTGTTTTCAATAAAAAAAAAAAACTTCTGGCACCTTCTAATCCTTCTTATCATTTATGATAAGATAGTCTGTGTATGTATGTTGTTAAAAGTTGAGTGGAAGGGGAGGGTGGGACTGGGAATAGAGACAGCAGCAAGCCTGCACACATTTCAAGAATGCTACAGTCCCACAGCCTTCACTGGGCCCTGGAGAGGGGGAAGGTGGTGTGTAGAGTGGCAAACCAAAACATGAGGGAGGAGGGACAAGAATTCTTCCATTTGAAGGTCTCACTTGGCTTTTAGAATTCACGTCTCGGGCCGTTTAGTCTAGACTAAGTGGAGATGAAGGCACAAAATAACTGTGCACATGAATATGAACTGATTTTAATTGATTGCAAATAGATTATTGGTTACAATAACGTCCCCAGTTTAGCTAGCTGAAATGTTTCTACTGCATAGATTTCTACAATTTACATTTCATACATTTCATACTTGTTGTTTGATTGTTTCAAAGATCAGTCAGTCATCAGCCTGTCCTCTGTGGCTCCGGAAGAAGCATTCTTGTCTGAGAACCCTGAAGATATTGTAGTGTCTTCAAGGTTTTCTCAGTTTTGACTTGAAATTTCAAAATATAACAACGTTACCATTGTGCAGTTATAATGCAGGTAGAGTAAAAGATGCCAAAAGATGCCTGGATCTTGCATTTTGGCAAATGCAAGATCCAGGGTTTTACAACATAACTCACAAAAGGACTAAAGATCAGGATACATGTTTTCTTCATCCTGAGTATATGTAGATTTTGTAATTCAAACTGTTTTAACAGCTGCAACAGCTGCAAGACTGACTTGCTGGTGCCTTAAAGTGTGGACATAAGTGAGAATCCGTGTACACAGTCTGATGTTTGTTTTCTGTGGAGTCAAGCAACTGAAAGTGAAAGTCATGGTCTTGGATTTAGTGTTATAAACATGAACAGTGTTCTTAAAGTAGAGAGCAAAGAACCAAGGACGAAAGCTGTCCTCACTAAAGTTCATCTAATCATAAAATTGCTCAAGTGCAAGCAACAAAAAACATATTTAAAAAAGAGTGAAGTTTAATGTAGTGAGAGAGGAGGAAAACAGGAGAAAACACAACAGAATTAGACATTTACATTTGCATTTCATGAGGATTTTAAGCCTTTTGATGAAAGCATTTCTTAGGAATACAAGTCTAATCATCACTACATGCGGTCAGAAATGAGAACAGTAACAATAATCATGTCTTTGAAAATGTACCAGAAATTTTGAACTAAATATGATAGAACATGCAGAATGTGAATGATGAAGTCATGTAGGCATCCTGATCTTAAAACCCTGTGTTCTTTCCGCTACATGATATCCAAGGCAAAGTGACCAATTCCTGTAGGTGGCCTACAGGAAAATTCAATATTTGCTCTACTCCAGTGACAGGCCCTCCGTGCTCCTGTAGTTGTGAAAGTGAATTTGTCTGCATGCAGTGTTTGATTAGTGGTGAAAAATTGTGCAACCTGAAGTTGGGTCTTGAAATAGCTGCTTAAAGACTGAGTCGTAGTGAAATCAACTTTAAATAACGACATTTTGCATTGTGAAATAAAGCAGCTTAAGCTTGTTTTGCAATTTCAGATTCAATCTATTAATTTTTGTATTATATCCTCTTTGTAATTCTTGTTGCTTGAAAACAGAGTAATCTTGTGTTTAAGTTATATTCCAATCATTTATAAAATCTATTAATGGGCACATAACACACTTTCATCATTTCCCCTTTTCTATCTTCCTGCTACTGCATGCATCCTTGGTTAGCACTTTATCATATACTGATAAACTTCCCTGTAGTCAGCTCTTTGCACATGTAGTCACTCTTATCTCAGCTCAGATAGTTAAGGGTAACTGCACAGTTCTCGAAGCCACAAACACACTGGAATTTTCTACTCCATAGTTTTTCCAGAGATCTATCAGGGCAAGAGTTAGTGATTAACTGGACTTCTATGTCATTGTGACAAATGGCACTTTTCCCAAGATCAAAGTCATGTCTGGTATAGCTGGTTAAAGGCTGTCTTTACTAAACTAGCTGTGTCACGTTAGACTAAAGTACAGCGGGAAACCACCTGTTGTAGTGGTAAGAATTCAGCCCTGCTGTCATGGCTGATTATTTTAAATATACTGTGCTCTATGTCTAGATTCTGACTTTGATCCTTTATTTGTTCCCAGACAATAAATTTGTTTGGTGACCCTTTATTCTTTTGTGCACTATGATTTGTGGTTAAATATTTGCAGGACCTTACCATTCAATTCACAGTGTGAGGGCCATTGCGTGGGGGCCAACGTGGGGGCCCTTCATGTTTGTCACACGGTGCCAGTGGTGGACCTGCCAATTCTGGTATTCTACACCAAATGCCAATCTACACAATCATTGACCGAAGTGCTCACTACAGGATGTCGGGCCACCCTCACGAAGTCTGTTTCTAATTGTTTGGTCGTAGAAACAGACTGAGAGGAGCAGATACCAGTCCTGCTGATGGGCTAAGGACCTTCTGTGGCCCTGTCCAGCTATCATAGACTAGCTGCTTATCTCCTGGAATTTTCTCCATGCTCTTGAGACTGTGCTGGGAGACACAGCAAACCTTATAGCAAAGGCACATATTGAAGTGCCATCGTCATGCTACTGATTGTGGCACTTTCCTTAGCCAAATGCAAAAAGAGTGAAAACATGAAAAGATAAAGACGGAAAAATGTCCGAGGCCTCCACGTGTAAAATCATTCCTGTTTTGGGGCTTATCTCATTCTTTCTCCTCTAGGACACCTGTTGGTAATTTCGTTAACACCAAAGCAGCTGAAACTGATTAGCCACCCCATCTGCTACTTAAGTGGATCAATATCCCGGAAGGTTAACCGACTTGATGCTATACTCTGATTAAAAATGGTAAATGGTAAATGGCCTGTATTTGTATAGCGCCTTACTTAGTCCCTAAGGACCCCAAAGCGCTTTACACAACATTCAGTCATTCACCCATTCACACACACATGCACACACAGGTGATGGCAAGCTACATTGTAGCCACAGCTGCCCTTGGGTGCACTGACAGAGAAAGAATTCCTTCAATTTTGGGGGGAAGTTTATTAAGGATTGCTTTTAATTTAATTCACTGTCCACAAAGCTGTCTGTGCTCTAGATAGCATACTAGTATACTAAGGTTAATATGGAGCAGTATGATGGTGCAGTGGCTGCTGCTTCACAGCAACAAGGTCCTGAGTCAGAATCCATCCACCAGCTGGGGCCTTTGTATGTGGGGTTTGCATGTTACATGGCTTCCTCCCACAGTCCAAAGACATGCGTGGGGTTAGGTTAACTGGTGACTCTATATTAACCACGAATGTGAATGGTTATCTATAACTCTTTGTTAGGCCAGGGAAAGACTTATAAACTGTACCCTGTCTTTCGTCCTGTGGCAGGTGGGATAGGCTCCAGCCTTAGAGTAAGGTTTTTAGTCAAGTGCTAGCCTTAATCCATGTCTGGGTCCATAGTCTTGTTTAATAAGATGAGTCATTAAATAAAGCTTAAGTTGTTTCCTTGTTAAGCTGACATACAGTACAAAGTTTACACCTGACATCAATTCTATTGATCTCTTAGACCTCATCTCTATGGGAGTATTTAATATTACAACAGACACAGTACAGCCTGTGACAGCTGAACTCTGTTTATTGTCTCAGTTGGTCCTGGTGAAAACACATGAAAGCTGAAATTCCAAACAGGAATTACCATACTTAGCTTGCATACGAGTATGCATGCCAGTCTGTCTGAGCTCTGTGATCATGTTTAAGTAGACTGTTATTGCCAAATATGAGCTGACAGATGAGCCTTTAGGCCCAGAGCCCTGGTTTGAAAAGACTGTGAAAGGCCATCTAAAAGATCTGGTTAACTTAAAGTTGTAAACAGTCTCAGACAGTTCAGGGTGCAGAATTCAAATGACATTTGAAGATCAAATAAAAGGCAAAACTGTGTCAAGGTAATGAGAGCTGGAGTCATTTAGATGAATTCATGATTTGCAGTTTAAATTCCCTTGATCTGCTCTGAATCTCCATTACGTGGGTTTGCTGCCTCTGAGAGCTTCAAAGGGAGAACCTGACACGCAGTGTAGGAGGAATCCAGCAGATTGATGTTGTCTTTTTGTTAACAGGCTGCCTCTTGCACACTTGCCACATGTACAGGAAATGAAACCATGGCAATGACAGCTTGTGTAATGTGTGACGCCAGTTCTCCCATAGCATGTATTAGCTTGTGCCTATTAAGTATCACTCCAGGAAGCTTTCTGCTTACGTGATGTCATTTATGGCACAGATTGACTCATCATCTTTTTTTTCATTACATTTTGTTCCAAACAGCATGTTTTTCTCTGAGTAAATGTTTATGTGATGTTTTTGTTACTATTGTTATATATTTTATTAATGTTTATTTGATCTTGAGTGTGCAGAATGATGTACAAATTTGGATTTCATGGGTACATACGGTTAGGTATGGAAATTGTGAAGAGTGATGTAATCTCACTTATTATTAGAGAAATCCCTGCCTGTCCATCTGTTGTTTGCCTGTCTATACAGTTAAACATCTGATTATCTTCAGTCTGGCTGGATATTTTTCACCAGAATAAGTGCAGTCCTGGAGTTTTTTGATTTAACAGTTTTCATTTTTTGGATAGAACTCATTCTCTTTGTAGTCACTCTTATCTCAGTGTTTCCACTCGAGTGACTGCTGCCTCGCTGTGAGGGAAGGGCTATAAACACAGGCACGCTCGTTTGGCTATATTTGTAAGGACATTCATTAACATGAATACATTTCCATTTGTGATGCTTTGCCAGTCTTTTGCTGTAATTGTGTCTATTGTTGGTGGGTTTTCTGCCATTAATTTTGTCCTCAGCAGTTGAGATGGAAGCTCATTCAGGTAAAAATTAGATGTCTGACTTGGTCATTGCATAATATTCAGCATTTAAAAACACTTTAAACCCTTTTACCTGCTTAATAAATGAAGAAATAACAGCTAACAGCTGTCTATTGAAACTTTTTGATTGATGTTCAACTACATTTTGGTCCATAAAAATAAATAGCTGTGTATTAAAAATGGTCCAATATTTCTGGATTTGACTGAACAAGCAGGATTTTGTTCCACACAACAAGTCTGGAGACTTGGTCTCAAAATGCAAAGAAAATATACGACTGTTTAAGGTGTTTTTCAGTGAGAAAGATGAAGCAGATATTAACTAAAATGCTGTAAAACTCTACTGTATAACATTAACTGTAGAACTGCATATTCTTGACTTTCTGGAGCACGGCCATAAGTAGCGTTACTGCTCCCTCAGTGGGTTCTGGCTCAGTGCTGTGGATCAGACGTTCATTAACACACTCGACTGACCATCTTTTGTTGCCAGTGGTAACTGAGGATAAAGATCTCTGCCACAGCTTGAGAGTCGACTGAGCACAAGGTTTGAGTGTGTCTGTGTGTGTGAGCTTATGATGGTATGTGTACGTCATTGTCTCTTGTTTGCAGATACCTTGAAGCTGTGAAGCAACTAAAAAAGGCTGACATGAGGTTTGGGATAGTCGTGCTATCATTTCCTTTGGTGTTTTTTTTTTTCTTCCAAGCAAAAAGAGCAGCTCGAGCAGTGTAATTAAGAAGAAAAGATTGATTGATGGCTTTTAAACTGTGTAATCATTTACTGAATGCTTAATAATCGTATGGTATGTTCAACCTCACTAAGATCCAGTAAAACAAGCCAGGCTTAAATACCGTGGTTGGTTTCTATTATGGGAATAGAACCACACCTTTAGAAACTGGAAGACTGTTACCGTACTGTGACAGCACTGTCGTTTTTAAACATGGGGGTACATTGTGTTTCTCCCTGTTCACAAACAGAGATGGACACCATGATGTTTGTTGGCAGTTACCTACACAATGACTCACTTATCTCCAGCTCATTCATAAAGTCATTCGTAAAATTCTCTCAGTACCAATCCTGTATCCCGTTCACCACTTCAGGTTGTAATCCGTTTATTAGTCTTTTAACATTGAGACCAGAGTGAGTGTTTGAGCCATTGTTATTCTTCATTTGGGTCTGGTGGACCTTTCACCCCCAGCCAGCAACTCTACTTATCCTCACATGAGAAAACTGTCACATGAGGCATGTTATGGCCTTCTAGCTGCCTTGACTTCTTGTTTGCTTTGCACACGATTCACTTTGTGTCTAAATTCTGTTTGATCAGCTGGTAGATTTTCTTAAAGATAACAATGAAAAAAAAGAGAAAAGTACTGGAACAAGTTTCTGTCCTTGTGTCAAATTGCAGGCTATAAAGATATAATCTAAAATAGATATTTTTAATGTTCATTATAAAGACCTTTAAAGTTCTATCTGTGGATCCGCACTGACATTGAAGAGGGCAGCTGGCAGTGTAGGTTTAGCAATCCTCTTTATAATCCTGCTGAGTGAAGTAACTCGAGACATGCTCTAAGGTTTATCCAAATCCATGCACAGGTGACAACAGTGTCATATTAGCATGACAAATCTGGCTTTAATTTAAGTATGAACTTTGACACTATGAAGCAAGTTGGGTTCCTGATGGTGTGGAAATGCACATTTAGGACCCTTTCAGAAAATGAAAACAAGCCTAAATGAAGAAAGTAATCAGAATTTGCAGTCACCAAAAGTATTGTATTTTGAGGGAAAACATTATGCATATATGTTCAGTATCAACATTAACATAATATACCTGCTGATACAGCAAGGTGACTGCAGTGGATTTTTCTAACAGGGCATGCAGGCTTCACAGAGTTCATAAAAGCATGTAAACAAACAGATTAGACTTACTTTTTCTGTAGAATACCATAGAAAAATATTTTAAAAGGGTTTAAAAGTAAGGGCAGATCGAGAATCCAACCTATGTAATAATTTAATGCCATGTAATGAACATCAAGTGGCTTACAAAGATAACCTCCCAGTCATAAATATGCCGCCTTTTAAATTGCTGACTGACTCATGTTCTTCTAAAGCAAATGTTTATATTTACAAACAGTAATCTGCTGATTAAGCGTAATTTGACTTATATTATTCACACAAGAAAACGTGATTCTGTTAACCTGTGTAGAGAAAGACTTCTGTAACTACCAGGATTGACGTGACAAAAAAGGGAAGGGTGTACAGCTATTTGATCATATTTCAGGAAGGAATTGTTCCCGTTTCTTCATATTGCTCTCCGAGTTGCGGTGCCTTTTTTTTCACTTTACATGATTTTTACAGAAAGATGTTATTAATATTGTAAAAAGACATAGATTTCATTGTACACCTGAAAAATCTACATCACTGTATATTGTTATTATATTATTTATATTGTTATTTATATGAATTTGTAAGATAGACAAATCTAAATAAGTAGTCTGGAGTTTATTGACCTTCTTTTATAATCCTTTATGCACTGTTGCTGTTTGTTAAATGGATTTCACTGCCTAAAGATGTATTTCTCCTAAATATGCACCAGTATATCTGCCCAACATCACTATTGACCAGCATCAGCCCTGTATGTGTATTAAAAATATAACAGACTTTATTTTTACAGTGCTCTGTGAGGTTTTTACATGTTTTTTAATTGTTTATTTGAACATAATTTTTTAAGTGTTACTTTTGAAGCAAATTTTGTACTTTGAGGTGAGTTGTTGATGCCAGAGGTTAAAGGAGAAGCTCAAGATAACCTGCCGAAGTTTACAATGAGTATCAGAATGGAAAGGAAAGATGATTTGAGTGATTTTAAACATGGCATGGTAGTTGGTACTAGACGGAGTGGTCTGAGTATTTCAGAAACTTGTGTTTTACTGTAATTTCCTGCACAAAATCTTTGGTTTACAGGGAATGAGCTGATCTGGAGCTATTTGTTTTCCAAAAAAGAGAAAATATTCAGTGACCACCTTTTTTTCTGTGTTATAATTTCCTTGTTGATGCTTAAGATCAGATGAGAATGTTTGGCCTTCTTCAAGATCACAGAAATGCAACAATAAATCAAATAACCACTCATTGCCACCAAGGTATGCAGAAGAGCATCTCTGAAAAGACAGTAAGTCAAACCCTGAAGCAGATGGGCTACAGAAGCAGAAGACCACACTGGGTGCTATTGCTGTTGGCTAACAACAGGAAACTGAAACTGGACAACGGAAGACTGGAAGTACAGTGGGGCAAAAAAGTATTTAGTCAGCCACCGATTGTGCAAGTTCCCCCACCTAAAATGATGACAGAGGTCAGTAATTTGCACCAGAGGTACACTTCAACTGTGAGAGACAGAATGTGAAAAAAAAATCCATGAATTCACATGGTAGGATTTGTAAAGAATTTATTCGTAAATCAGGGTGGAAAATAAGTATTTGGTCAATAACAAAAAACACTCAATACTTTGTAACATAACCTTTGTTGCAATACAGAGGTCAAACGTTTACTATAGGTCTTTACCAGGTTTGCCCACAGTAGCTGGTATTTTGGCCCATTCCTCCATGCAGATCTTCTCGAGAGCAGTGATGTTTTGGGGCTGTCGCCGAGCAACACGGACTTTCAACTCCCGCCCCAGATTTTCTATGGGTTGAGGTCTGGAGACTGGCTAGGCCACTCCAGGACTTTCAAATGCTTCTTACGGAGCCACTCCTTTGTTGCCCGGGCGGTGTGTTTTGGATCCTTGTCATGTTGGAAGACCCAGCCTCGTTTCATCTTCAAAGTTCTCACTGATGGAAGGAGGTTTTGGCTCAAAATCTCACGATACATGGCCCCATTCATTCTGTCCTTAACACGGATCAGTCGTCCTGTCCCCTTGGCAGAAAAACAGCCCATAGCATGATGTTTCCACCCCCATGCTTCACAGTAGGTATGGTGTTCTTGGGATGCAACTCAGTATTCTTCTTCCTCCAAACACGACGAGTTGAGTTTATACCAAAAAGTTCTACTTTGGTTTCATCTGACCACATGACATTCTCCCAATCCTCTGCTGTATCATCCATGTGCTCTCTGGCAAACTTCAGACGGGCCTGGACATGCACTGGCTTCAGCAGCGGAACACGTCTGGCACTGCGGGATTGATTCCCTGCCGTTGTAGTGTGTTACTGATGGTGACCTTTGTTACTTTGGTCCCAGCTCTCTGCAGGTCATTCACCAGGTCCCCCCGTGTGGTTCTGGGATCTTTGCTCACCGTTCTCATGATCATTTTGACCCCACGGGATGAGATCTTGCGTGGAGCCCCAGATCGAGGGAGATTATCAGTGGTCTTGTATGTCTTCCATTTTCTGATGATTGCTCCCACAGTTGATTTTTTCCACACCAAGCTGCTTGCCTATTGTAGATTCACTCTTCCCAGTCTGGTGCAGGTCTACAATACTTTTCCTGGTGTCCTTCGAAAGCTCTTTGGTCTTGACCATGGCGGAGTTTGGAGTCTGACTGTTTGAGGCTGTGGACAGGTGTCTTTTATACAGATGATGAGTTCAAACAGGTGCCATTCATACAGGTAACGGGTGGGGGACAGAAAAGCTTCTTACAGAAGACGTTACAGGTCTGTGAGAGCCAGAGATTTTCCATGTTTGAGGTGACCAAATACTTATTTTCCACCCTGATTTACAAATAAATTCTTTACAAATCCTACCATGTGAATTCATGGATTTTTTTTTCACATTCTGTCTCTCACAGTTGAAGTGTACCTCTGGTGCAAATTACTGACCTCTGTCATCATTTTAAGTGGGGGAACTTGCACAATCGGTGGCTGACTAAATACTTTTTTGCCCCACTGTATGTTGCCTGGTGTGATGGGTCTTGTTTTCTGCTGTGACAGTCCAGTGATAGGGTCAGAATTTTGAATAAACACAAAAGCATGGATCCATTCTGCCTTTTATCAACAGTGTGGGTGTGTAATGGTTTGGGAATATTTTGTTGTACTTAGTGAGCATTGTTTAAACTTTGATTTCCACAGCTGACTTGAGTATTGTTGCTGATTTCCTGTTCCCACAGTGTACACATCTTCACCTTTAGCATGTGCTGGAATGGGAGAATCACATCATGGATGTGCAGCTGACAACACTGCAGCAAATCTCTGAGGAATGTGTCCAGCTCTTTGTTGAATCTATTGGCGTATTGGCTTCCCTTCATTGGCTTCCTGTTAAATCCAGAATTGAATTCAAAACCCTGCTCCTCACATACAAGGTCTTAAATAATCAGGCCCCATCATATCTTAATGACCTTGTAGTACCATATCACCCTATTAGAGCACTTCGCTCTCGCACTGCAGGCCTACTTGTTGTTCCTAGAGTATTTACAAGTAGAATGGGAGGCAGAGCCTTCAGTTTTCAGGCCCCTCTTCTGTGGAACCAGCTTCCAGTTTGGATTCGGGAGACAGACACTATCTCTACTTTTAAGATTAGGCTTAAAACTTTCCTTTTTGCTAAAGCATATAGTTAGGGCTGGACCAGGTGACCCTGAATCCTCCCTTAGTTATGCTGCAATAGACGTAGGCTGCCGGGGGATTCCCATGATGCATTGAGTTTTTCCTTTCCAGTCACCTTTCTCACTCACTATGTGTTAATAGACCTCTCATTGAATCATATCTGTTATTAACCTCTGTCTCTCTTCCACAGCATGTCTTATCCTGTCTTCCTTCTCTCACCCCAACTGCTCCCAGCAGATTGCTGCCCCTCCCTGAGCCTGGTTCTGTCGGAGGTTTCTTCCTGTTAAAAGGGAGTTTTTCCTTCCCACTGTCGCCAAAGTGCTTTTTCATAGGGGGTCATTTGATTGTTGGGGTTTTCTCTGTATGTATTATTGTAGGGTCTACCTTACAATACAAAGCACCTTGAGGCAACTGTTGTTGTGATTTGGCGCTATATAAATAAAATTGAATTGAATTGAATTGAATCTATGCTACAAAGGTATCAAGTACCAGGTTGCTTTTCTAAACATGAAGTATATTTTCAAAAAAAGAATCAGGAGAATCAAGATTTTTTAAAGTGTTGTTTCCCACATGTTAAACGTCAGTAGAGTGCCCACTTTAATATTTTCTCATAATGGAAAGTCTTTAGTTTGGTTCACATGAGGATGCTGCCTGTGTAGAATAAACAGGAGTCAGGAAGCATGATGTACACTGACTCATTGTTAATTATTGCACAATTGCCTACTCTGTTTTTACAAGGGTGCAAATGGACAGCATACTGATTTTGCAATGAGGATCTGGCAGGGTAAAGACTCCACACACGGATACACACCATGTCGAAACAGAAATTAGCCTGTTTTCTCTAAATAAATCAGAATCTACAACCTGAAATCGAAAGACCTGCTGGAGCAGCAGATAGGTTTTAGTTTCAGCTCAACAGCTGTAAGGCTGATTTAGTCTTTGCTGTGGCTTTCAAAACAGGAAATTCAATTTTTCACCTCGCTATTTCAAAGTAGCTGACACATAGCTACGTCAAAGGATGTTGTGGTTTTTTTAATCCTGCCGCAAGAACATAAAAAGTCAGTAGAGATCAATGAAATAGCTGAATTTATGATTTTATTGTTTGTCTTTGCTATTGCTGACACCTACTCCATACAGCACAGATGCTATAAAACAAAGAAGGACATGCAAATACTTTCACAGCGCTTTGTAATCATATAAAGGAGCCAAAGCTGATGGAGATGGGCAGTTTGATCCTGTAGTTTTAAGATCAGTTCTGCATCTAAAAACCGAATATAATCAGCTCACAAGGACAGACTCTTAAGGTTGTTACTTAATGGGTGGGTCATACCAATCATAGCTTCAGGGACCAAAAAAGAGGGAAACTGTCTCCTCTAGCATACAAGGAGGACTCATTGTGATTTAAATAAATGACTGAGGGCCATGGTGTTTCCCCCCTCTTCTGCTTATCCTCTTCACACTAAGCCAAAACACCAATTACACCTGCTGACCTCTTTTTCATGGAAAGGTTTGACAAAAATTTTCTCAGGTTAGAGGCCCAGGAAACTCCCAGTAACATTAGAAGTGTTATGTAATGCGGGCCCTCCTCCTGGGTCAGCAACGTTGTGCTGCACAGGAGAAAGAGGGCCTGTAAACACTGTGTTTGCACATGTAAGGGTATTTAACAAACAAGGACAGGAAAGTTGACCAGATATCTTTAAAAAGTACCCTAACCTTTGCTCATACATACTACACCAAGATAACCGTAAGCATTCTATAACTGAATAAACCATCATTCGACTAAAGAAAGACTAGAAGAGAAAAACAGGCTGATGAGTTGAAGTAAGATGATAAAGTGATTCAAAAGATGACACGTCTTCTAAAAATGATCTGTCTTAGTAATCGTCTATAGAATTCTGAACTTTGTGTGTCTATAACAGTTATTTTCAGTGCTGATTACAGGTCTTATAGTCTGATCCATCTCAGCTTTTCTTTTTCATTTTCAGGTAGAGTAACATCAACAACCAAATTATACTATGAGAAAGTAATTTCCAAAGCGAGAAAATACACCGGTCACAAAAACTACACTGTGAAAGGTAAACATTTTTCATTGATTTTGTTCAGATTTATAGTCTGAGTTTAAGTTTTAAGCAATCCAAGGTTTTACAGACATGATATAAAGCCAAGAAGTTGCCATAAATTGCCTCAACTGTTTGTTAAATTTCAGCAGGCGACCATATGCCGCATGGCTGAGAGCGGCTGGCCCGGGTTCGAGTCCGACCTGCAGGCCTCTGCTGCCTGTCTTCCCCTCTCTTTCCCGTATCCATCTAAAAAAGCTGAAAAAAAGGCCAAAAAATATATATATTTTTAAAAAGCACAAGTTTATGCTTCTTCAATCTTACATCTTGCCTTCTTTTCTTCTTGCTTATGTGTAAACCTAATGGAGGAAAACCTGTGTAAAGTTTCACGTAGAAATCATAAAAGCTAGGTATGGATGAGTTAGATTTCTCATGTTGACTCCCATCAGCTCTTCAAATGTGACTCATGCCTCATCTGCAAAAAGTCTATTAAACTAGTATATAGATAACGTGATGAAAGACTGAAAGTTTAATTTGGTCCCCAGCACAGCGGGTGGAGAATAAGACAAAATGTGAGTATTAGCATCCTGCAAAAAATATCAATTTCATAAAATGGCACAATACAGAGACAAGATGCGATGCAAAAAGTTTTTTAATGCGGCAATTACACTACAAGGAGAGCAGTCAAAAATAAGAAGACTGTTTTTTTTTTTTTTTTAAAACAAGCATACATACGACTCCAAAGCAGAACAGATAAATAATTTATATTTAAATGATCGGTTCCATTTCCCCCTTAAAATTTTACTTTTTTTACAGAAATAATGGATTCACCTACCAGTGAACTATTAAATCATATGCAAAATTAGGTCATGCTAATATAAACTATTTAGAACTCCATCTATCACAGATGGATACAGACCGGCTGTAATAAAAGGAGACTGAATATTATCCTGTTCAGATGTTCTGTTAATGAGAAATAGGGTGCTTCTGTAATTTATTAGGCTACACATTAACTCTTACATGTGTATATACATTATGGAAATACATCTGTATTATTGGGTAGAGGGGTTGATTCAGACACTGATAAGCTGGGGGAATAGTTCATTAGCAAACATGTCATCCCAGGCACTCTCTGCACACAGGGGGGACGACATGTCGCTGAAAGGGGAAGGGGAACCTTCATATCCGGAGTCGCTGTAGGTGTCCGCCAGGCAGGCTTCTTTCTCCAGACTGTTGAGGGCAGGAGAGGAGGGTCCAGAGAAAAGCTCAACTGCCTGACTCTGACTATTACATGCAGGGATGACCACTTCCTGTGGTTCATCTTTGACGCAGATGGTCTCCTCCTCCACCATGACCTCAGTAACGGGGAAGGCTACCTCGTCATTCTTCTCATTTGTGCCGCTCTCCAAGTCGGTGTGCTGCCCACTACTCACTTCCTCCACGGGCTTTGTATAGATGTGGTCAAAGTGAATCAGTTCATTAAGGGTCTCCAGCTTAACTGATGTGGGCCCCATAGTTGGAGATGGGGTGGTAGGTACTGGCTCACCCCCTCCGAGCAACAGGACCTGCGGCTCCTGGCAGTCTGGTTCACAAGACTTGAGAAATAACTCTGGGTCAAGGATGTCCAGAATGCCCAGCAGCAAATCAGACTAGGGAGAGAAAGAATAGGGGGTATAAGTATTCATTCTGAATTGTTGTGGAGCTTTGGTGGAAATCTTAAGACCTACACTTTAGCAGGCACTCACCTCATTGTCTGAAGAGTCAGGACTATCTGTATCCATTGGGAAGTCTTCAGATTTAGGGACTGCTGGGCCTGCACCTGCTGCGGAGGCACACATAGCCTGAGTGCTGCGGACTCAGAAGACCCGATCCCCAAATCTGCATCGTTCCCGGTGGACAACATAACCTGAACCTTTGAGGGAAAAAAAAGATTTAAAAAGAATTAATACAATTTTCCAATCCCTGCAATCCAGCCCACACCACTTCCCCTCTCAGCTCTCCATTCTTTTTTTACCTTCTCTTTTGAGTCAAGAGTGTCCAATCCAAGTCTTTGTCTCAGTTCCTCATTTTCTGTGAGCAGGCCATTTGTTTTTTCCCGGAGTAGCCTGTTTTCAATGTGAAGTTTCTGATTCTGCAGGAGGAAACAGATGTCTGTCAATGAAACCTGCAACAGTTTCAGGAACTAAAGTGTGAAGTATCACATGAAATGGCACAAACGGTAAAAAAAAAAAATTGCTTTGCATTTCTTCATACTAAGACATGCAATTACAAATTAATGCTATGGCTATAATGTGTAACAGTGTATACCTCCAGCTCCAACTCTAGGACTTGTTGCTCCAGCTCCCCCATTTTTGCCTTTTTTCTGTCTCTGGCTGTCTGAGCTGCCACTCTGTTCTTGAGTTTCCTGGAAAAAAGAAGGAAGGAGTGGGGGGGGAAATTAGTTTCCACGATGCTGACTAAGCCCTCTGACATGACTTTGAGTTCACAGTACTGCGCAATCACCGGCCATGTTCCTGCCACGCAGGCAAAGCATGATATCAATGTCCTGCTCTGTAACAGCAGAGCCGGGCGGGTCCACCAACATTTAAATCCCTCACATACTTTTGACCAGCTAGCTTAAAGTGCAGCGCAGATACGATAACGTTTATGATATTTAACAGCTTCACATGACAGTTGTTATAGTGCTTAGATAACCTATTTACACCGCTATAGTCACACAGCATTTGAGCTTGCATTTATATTTTCTTGGCATTTGAACTAAACCGTAAACATAGCACCTATTGTCTTGCTAGGGGATCGATATCTTTGGGTGTGTCTCTGTATTAATTTCTTGAACAATGGCCCCATTTACGCTTTAGAAATAAGTAATTACACACAGATATAATTATAGATAAGGGTTTATTTTTGAACAAACCTGCGAAGCGCTTTCTCTTCAGGACTCAAATGTGTGAGTCTCTGTCTTTTTCGCACCGGCGGCCCTGCAGAAGTGTTGGAGTCTGAATCCGATGACACTTGGCTGGCCGTTGACGGTAAAACGACAGAGATGGGCCGGCTGAGGGCCGTCTGTGAGCCGGATTGCTTCCCTGATATGAGAAGGACTTTGTGGGCTCCTCCAGCCCCAGCTGTTACAACCACCATGTTGATGTATCCTGTTGTGTTGCTGTCTGAACTCAGAAATTACCGGGTGTCCGTATTAAAGTCAGTAGAAACCTTTAGGTTTCCCTGTTGACCCGATCCCCGACAATTCTCAAATGCCTAAAGAAAATGGGCTGTGTCCGCGATCTTTTCTACCATCGTGGTGAAACCCGATAGGCTTTCAGCTGCTCTGACGCAATCAGCTTGAAGCTTGTGATTGGTCGCAATGCTGATGTAAGTTTGCACATAAAGTGTTTCACTCTGTTTGCAAAGTAAAATCGAGTTCCCTGTAATTTCCAGTCAAGCCTTATTGTCACATAAAGTCTAAATTTTTCAGTCCGTTATTTTTGCCTGCTTGCATGGGACTTTTTATCAAGTCCACATTAATATATTTATTAACTAGCCTCACTCGTGGATCTCCAAGGCTTATTTTGGCATAGATGGACCCAGCCTTTTTTCCATTGTGTGTGCAGCATTTACAAGCTTTCTGTTCAGCAAAGTCTAAAAGTTACCAGCTACTATATTAGTCTGAAAGGCAAAATGCCTTTATGCTAACTTCACCTTTTTTTTTTCTTTTTTTTTTTTACCTCAATTCGTTTCTTTTTTTTAATTAAACATTTATTTTACCTTCCAGCTATCTGGGTAAATTGTGCTGGATAGAAAAGTTTCCTCATCCTTTTCTTTTCTAAAGGATTCTAATGAAGCAACAGGCTTTACAAGGCCTTCCCTGAAATACATTTCCTTTTTCCTGGACTGGTGGACTGATTAGCTTATTATTTTGTCTGTGAAATAGTTCCTGTCAACAGACATTTGTATATCTTTTCGAAATTAATTTAAACAGTATTTTTTTTTAGCTATATTTTATTACCTGCATGTGATGTCTTGCAGAATTTAAAACTGAATTAGTCAGGCAACATAAATCTTGATCCAGTGCCAAAAAGCCAACGCTTTTTGAAAACAAAACAAAACAAGAGGTGTTAACGGGTGAGGCAGCAGTGAAAGATAATAATTTATAGGACCAGGCGTAGCTTATAACCTGGTAGACTTTGTCTACCTGCGTTCAACCACAGTAAAATTTCTGAGATGGCTTAGTGCCAACAAATACTCATGCACGGTTTCAAATGAAGCTGCCACCCAAAAGTAAACAGGCCACAGTCAGAAAGAGAAAAGACATCAATCGACTTCACAAGTACGCACTCTTCCTCAAACTTCTATTTGTCCTCAAACAGGAATTCACATTTTTGCAGTAACTGGCCACCATTATTGTTTACAGCTTGTAGCCCTTTGCCCCTACAGTTTGTCACCTCAGCAGGAGTAACTGCAACAGCTAGAGCAAACAGTGGCCTGTTTGCGAAGCTTTACAGGCGCTACAGAATCAGCATGTGAGAAAGTGAGAGCCTCGGTTTATGATCAATTGAAGAAAGGAAACAGGATTTAAAAACAGGATGTGCTGTATTTCCAGATATAAACATAATAGGTCAAAGCAAACAGGAAAAAATGTGTGAGCGTTCCTCTAAATTCCCCAAATGTAAGTTTCTTTATGTCAAGAAAGTAGGCAGCATTACAGCAGTTCATATTATACACTAGCCTTTAGCTCTAGAATGAAACTGTTATTTCTGACTTGGGGATGTCCCATCACACTTATATACAAGTGTCGCATTGGCCATCAGTGAAACGACATTCTATATTTGCAGCATGTAGCTGTCAAGTTAATGCTGGAGGGGAAGGGAGGTTTAATAACTGCTAAGGGAGTTTCCTTACTGTGTGTCGTACTTTACTCTCACTACATTCTGTTCTCGGTGGATATCTGTCATCAGTAAGTGTAAGAAAATGTCCGGCGTGTCAGTTAACATTCAAATGCCACTTGGAATTGTTCTGCTGAGCATTTTAAATGCAAATGATGCCTTCAGTCTGCAGTATTTCCCTGCATTTCACAGTAGAATGTCCCAGTGAATCCCACCACAGATTTAGACTATACAACAGAGTGTGGTAAGCACCTCATGAAAATCCTCTTAATACATGATTTGCTTACATGGGTGTAACAACACAATGCAAGCACAAACAATTAAAACTCAACAAACACAATTTGAGACGAGGAGATTAAAGAGTCTTAAAATGTGAAGGTCACTGCTGACCAAGTGGATAAAAAGAATGTAAAGTGTACTTCGAGAATGCAGGAAAAGGGGTCTTGAAGAGCATCTTGAATTCTTATGTCATTAAAAAACAACTGCTTCGGTGAAATCTCCCTGTTTTCTTTTTTTATTAGGCCACTGGAATAGCTCTGTACATTGTTTAAAATGGGAAAACTAGGCAGGGTTTGTCTAGTGATTTAATATATAGTTCAGAATTTTGAAGTCTGGACATATTTGTAAAGTGTTATCATTTCCTAAATCCTCATTTTTCCAAGATGTTAGTATTTTGGGGTTCAAGTTACATCACAGAGCCTGAGGAGAGCATCCTGACGGGAAACATCTTAACCTGGTTCGGGAACAGCACCATGCAGGACAGACGAGCTCTACAGAGGGTTGTGCGGTCAGCTGAGCGCACCATCCGCTCCGAGCTCCCTGACCTGCACTCAATCTACAGCAGGCGGTGCTGGACCAAGGCCAGGAAGATGGTGAAGGACCTCAGCCATCCCTGTAAAGTTTCAAGAAGGAGTTATGAGCCAAACAAAAGCGCTCTCTGATATGAATAAAAGCGTGATTGTTTGCACCTGGCTTTAATGTGTCGCCACCTGAGATTCACTGTTAGAGTAACAATAGTAGGCTCTATACATCAGCACACCATCACATGGAGTCTGCATTTACATTGTACTAGCATAAGAAGGCAGCACCGCTATCAGCAAGGCTATAACATCTGACAAACACATTCTTCCTCTTACAAATAGGAAGTAAATATCCTAAGCAATAAAAGACACCCTCCCTCAGTGCAGTTCATTCACGAGTTTTGGTTCCGCAACTGTCCTATGTCTGTTGTATTGCTCACTAAACAAGCCTTGCATAAATAATGCTTTATTAGACACAATTGACCCCACTATACGTGTGCTGCACTTGCTTTGGGTGTGATTTACGATTAACCCTTCAAGTGCTGATGCCAAACTTGTCAATGCTTAGAAATGGTCGTATTTTCTGATTTTTTTTTATTCTTGTTCACCGATGGTGGAAATATGTCATCTGTTTTTTTAAAACAGTGTTAACAACATATTTAATGTTAGTTTATATACTGTGTTTATTTGCTCATAAAAAACGTTTTATTGTAGGACTGAGTATTAAAGTTGTATTATAGCCCTGACCTACTTTAGTTTTCTGGGAGAAATTAATCTTCATTGGAAAGAAGACGAATTGTTTGAATCTGCTGCAGAGCACGCAAGCTTGTGAAGAAATGTCAGGTTTGTTAAGTGAAACGTTCCATTGTTTTACGTTCTAATAATGTGTTAAAGTGTTGAGAAACTATATTATAAGTGTTAGCACAACTCTAACTGAGTGACATTATTGGCTGCTTTAAATCATTGGTTACACAACCAGGATTCAGATAATCTTCCTTGGAGGCCCGGAGAGGGACCGTGTGCAGAGTTAAACCTATGTATAGTCCGCCTTGTCGCTAGACTCGGCTCAGCCAGTACTTAAACACAAACACAAATGCAAACAGTGATAGACTCACAAACTCAGAAGTGGGGATCCTCCCTGGAGTTCAGTGTTGGAGTCTGTGATTAAGGTGGGCGGATCCACAAAACCACAGTTTAAAATGAAAGAATCCCAAAATCATCAAAAAGCCTCTCAGGGTGTATGAATCACGTCTATTTCTTCCAGATGGAGACATACTGTAACTGTGATACAAGATATAATCAGGCCTTTTAAATTAAAGCTGCAGCCTGCTGTATCCACACTGTTGTGCCAAAGGAGGACATACTTACTATTCTGTTTGAGTACACTGTGGTATGTCAACCACCCACACCTTGCATGTTTGCCTCTGTGCTCTTCACTTGGCCAAGTCTCTTCCAAGAAAGAAAATGACAATGAATAAGCTTGATTTGAATTACTACTGAAACAATAAGTTTAAAGTGAAGCAAATATGTTCTTCCATTTATAACCTACACATGGATTTGATACTGGTTATGTAACTCTTATGCTAGTAAAGAGGTAATTAAAGTAATTACATTTTATGCCGCCTACATTTCATCTACGTGTGCAGTTAAATATTTTGTGTGTTTCCATGAATGTGAATTTAGCACCAAGGTGGGCCATTATGCTCTCCAAAATGACCGGAATTGATCACTATTGAAATAACTTTATAACTTAGATTTGATGGCTAGTCTGGCGATCTGTATTGTTGACTCTGAAGACAGGCAAAATGAAGAAATGTGCATGCCAGCTTTAAATAACTACTGCTCGTGGCTTCGTTTGCTGTCAGCTGCACCAGTTCTATCCTACCCTGCACTCCACATCGTTTTTTCTTCATTACAATCTTAATTAAAAACAATATTACTAGATTAAAGTACGTGTCAGCACTCATGATTCAATTAAGAACAAAATACTAATACGTGTTTAATTAGAGGCTGTTATCAACTTAGCATCAGTTGTTTTTCTTTTCCAGGAAAGGCCTGGTCTGTACAGTGAAGGCTAAGCATGCAGAGTAAACAGCAACACCCGTGTGTGCTCATCAGGGCGGCCGCTCTTGTAAATGGTGGTGGTATGGGGCAAAGCCGAGGTGAACAATGGAGGTGAGTGGGGTTACACCCTGGGACCACAGCCAGCTGCAGAGGGAGGTGGGTCAATGTGTCTGCAAATACCTCCTTCCCACTGCACATCTCGCTCCCTGTCCACACCCACCAGGGTGTTTGTCTGGCCTGGAGGTTTCCCATACCCTCCACCTCCTGCTCTCATCTCCTCTTTCTCTGTGTTTTTTCTCCTGTCTGTTTCTCTTCTTAAATAAACAGGATGCTAAATATTTATTTAGCATGCATTTTTTTTCCTATCTTTTTACATCAAGGTGTTATTTTAACTTCATCTTTTCACAACACTTAGGTCTGTGTTGGCGAGAAAGCTTTTGCAACTCTACTAATGCAGAACTGTTGACTCACTGCAGGGTTATTCCACTTCTACACTAATGCTGCACTAACACATCATCCAGCAGCTCATTCAGTCCTTTGAGACAGTAAAGTTACTAGCAGGTGGTTGTGCATCTGAGTTCACGTACCTGTTTGCTGGCCTGTCTACAGATAAGGCTTATAAGACTTTGCATATGTGACAGTTAAGACTAGAGGGACACTACAAGTTTTGAGCAGTACACACATGGCCTCACCTTTGGTTCAAAGAAACCATGTTTCTCTTTGATGCATCACAAGTTGGGATTTTTTTTTGCATTGAAGAATTAGGAGATATCACAGGAAACAGTAAAACTGAATGCATCTTCTATCATTTTTCCTAAATCCAGCATGTAACCTTGTTGCTCTATAATTGTCTTAGAGTCTCTGGGAGCACTTTGTTCACCCAGATAAGCCATGCTTTGTTAGTGCAGAGGCTGACATAGCGCTCTTTTTGTTTGATGGGCCACATTTACTCTGGTCTCATTGTACTGCCAGACAGACGACAACAACAACACTTTTGCCAGTAACAACACAGTAATGCTCAGATACAGAAGAAGACGATCTTGCAGGAACCTCATGATAACCTGAAACCACCCCTTTTGGAGGCGTTAATATATGGAGTTATAGTGCTCTGTTGCTGTGCAGCCACCTCAGCTGTTATTATGTTTAAGAACAAGATTAAATGGTTTTGCACTTGTGGTTGAAATCAACTTCCTGACCATTTATGTGTCAACTGAAGTATCTTAAGTCCCCTGAAGACTGTTGTACAATTAAACTGACAACAATGTGCTAACTTACTTCACCAAAGAGACATAAAGTAGAGTGAATGAAATTAGAGTGCCACATAAAGTAGATTATAATTAGAAGGAAAAACTATTACAAATTCCTTGTATGTACACATTCAGCACTAACATGCATGAGTCGGTCTGTACTTGGACAGATCTGATGGATTGGCTCCACTATGATGCAACCCAGAAGCAAGAAGGAAAAGTCTGTCCTCAACATGATGAAATCTGTCTTAATCTTGCATTAATCATAACCTAGGCCATTGGTCATGACTGTCACTTCCTCTCTGCCTAGTCAGATATGTGTGTTGCACACATCCTATAGTGGCAATGTTTTTAAGGAGTAATATTCATTTTTATATAACATGTCACGCTAATACCCCGGCTGAAGTTTGCTCATGGAGAAGTCATGTGTGCTACTGCCCCCTGGTGTTTGTAACAGTACATTGCAACCATCTTTGAGTTGAGCTATTTTCAATGGAAGGCGGAAAAAAACGTTTGAAAGTAGCTACATCTTTATTTTATAATCCCATCTCTCTTTTTGTCTCTGGTGTTTCATTCAGCCAGAGGGAAGAGACAATCCAGTTCAATTCAATTCCTCATGAGAGATTTTTAAAAAATACCTGTGTCTAATCTCCATGTGAAACAGTTAAGCCGTTCCTACCCCAGTTCTGCGTGTATTACTACAATTTTCTGGTGCATTTGTTACTTCTAGGATGGGCTATGGTAATTCCTTATTTTTATTTTCTGAAAGCTCCCTCAAAAATCTTCAGTTGATCCAAAATGTTGCAGATAGAGTACTAGCAAACTCGAGACTCTGCCTGAATACCTCGTCCTTATTATCCTCATCCCCATCACATTAGAGATCACATGGTATATTATACCGACTGAGCAATTTGCCAGAGTTTCCAAAAATACAATGGGAACTAGAATCTTCAGCCACAAGGCTCCTTTCCTGTGAAATCAGCTCCAAGCATGGATTCGGAGGAGAGACAGCCTCTTTACATTTAAGGGTACATTTAGGTTTCAGACTTTTCTTTTTGAAAACGATTATTATTTGATTTGGATCAGGTGATCTTGAGCCATCCCTGCTACAGGTCCAGGCTACTGAGGAAGCTCCCGCTTCTCTTTTTCACTCTCTGTGTGTTCATATGCCACTACTGTAAGTAATCTAAACACCTCTCTCTCTCTCTTTTTATTGCTCATTGGTCTCTTTCTCCTCACATTCAAAACCTGTCACTACAGATGGCTGCCCCTACCCAAACCTGGTTCTGTTGGAGCACTGTACCGTCACCAAGAACTTTCTAACAGGGAATTCTTGCATTTGTCTCTAACACAGTATTACCTACATAAGGGAAACTGACCTGAATGCCACTTAGTGTTTCTTTAGTGACACGATCCACATAGGAGATTATTATACTCCCAAGGCAACACAATTAATCCCCTTTTATGAGCTGGAGAGATGATTCAGTTGTTTATTTATGAGGAAAAAAATTAAAATTCACCACATCTCAAGCTGTAAATCCACCAAAACATGTGGTGGCTTAAAACAAATGGCACAGCTGACAAGGCTATGCCAAAATGCATGCTTAAACAATGCAAAACAATAAATATACATATATATTGCATACATATAGAATGCAAAATGCAACATGTTTGTTTATGTATGCAAATCAAACAATTCTGGAGTTAGGACATGAGGTGAAAGCTGAGAAATGCTGAGAAATTATCTTTGTATTTAAAAAATCCTCATTCTTCTTCTTCTTGGTGGTTCCCCCTTTAGGGGTCGCCACAGCTGCTAAATCCTCACTGGTGCAGAGTAATGGAAATGGGCTGACATTTATAGCCACACTGATCACTCAAAGCGTTTTAGACTGAAAGACAAATTTAACCGTACATTCTTACAGGGTTTTATTCAGTACACCATATCTACCTCACATCCATGCCCAATTTATAATCATAAAATCCACACAGGCACAGGGAGAACATACAAATGCACCACAGAAAGGAAACCAGGAACATTCTTGGTTTGAGGTGACAGTGCTAACCACGGTACTACTGTGCAGGGTTGCCTTACATGTACCAGTAAGAAAAGCCTGTCAAATGCCTCTAAAGCAAAAAAAAAAAAAAAGATTCCTGTGGTCATGTGGTAGAATTTAAATAATTTTGATTGTTATAGTATTTTTAGGTCATTTGTTTATAAAACAAACTTCTGTTTGCACTTAATGACTCAGTATCATAATTATTCCTGGTAGCTAGATAATGTCAGCACTCTGCACTCCCTGCTATCCAAACGGGATTGGAAGACCAGTAATGCGATTGAAAGCTACACAGCTGTTGCATGTGTTGCCATTATTTTTTCAAGTGCTGATTCCGAGGTCAAAGGTCAGCCTTTAAATATAACCTTTGCAGTTGAAACGCATTTAAAGATAAAATAGACTTCAGAGGTTTGACCTACATGCGAGCTGAAAATCCATTTAAGTCTCAATGATTTCAACAGCGTGAGATAATAACTAAATTTCCTTCTGCTTCACACAAAGCTCTGATTTCCAAGCAAAATTGAATTTGTGTTTTACCAGCTACTAGTCTGAGCTGAAGTCCCTTTGATGTCTCCTTTAACTGGATCCTGTATGTGTGTGTGTCTATGAGCACATGTGCGTGAGTACCCATTACCACAAAATCAGCAGAAAACAAAATAAGTCTCACAGACATCAAAGAGACCCAGGAGGGAAGATGATCTGTTTTGAGTCATGGTAAACCACATTTCTCTCCCCGACCAGTTCTCCAGTCATCCCTCACTCCAACCACGATCCTTACATCTCTACTGCCACCCAACCACTGGGTGGCACATGCGGCAAAATGTTGTAATATGTCAGCATGTCCTCTCACGCAAGATCCCTCCTTTCAAACCAGAATGAGTGATGTGCAGAACAGCTTTTCATTTGGGGATTTAGATGTTTGGGATTTGGCGATGCCTGTAGTCAGAAGCAACAAGAGAGCAATGAAATGGGAGTTTTGGGGGATTTGTTGAACCATCTGAGGGAGTGAAAGGGCCTTAATAAGGAAGAAGAGTGAGGAGATGGGGATAGGGGAGATGAATGAAGATGAGACAGAGATACTCAAAGATGGTAATTTTGTATCTGCAGTTTGGCAGCTTCAAACAGAATCTTTTCGGGTTTAGTGCTCAGTGGGATGTCAGTTAATGACGCTGCGCTGCCAATAAATACATTTAAAATATCTAAGAACAAATAAAGCAGTTAATTATAGATAAGGATATTACAAAAAGATTTGTGTAGGCCCACAACTGTTTCTCAGTTTGGATGCATTAGTTGATTTTTTAAAATTTATTATCACTTTAACACATTGGGAATGTTGTCATTGCAAACAGTTCATTTGATGCTTTGTGATCCAAGTCACTGTGGGAGGTTTCTGTATTAAACAACAACAAAAAAAAAAAAACCTTCCTACCAGTGGGCTCCCAACTGCTTATACAAACACAGAAACCCAGCAGTCACTGCAAGCAGATGCGGTATTGGACGGTCTTCTGAAAAAAACAAAACAAAAATCCCTAAAACTGTTCTTTATCAACGTTTTTACAAATTGCCTCTATTGTGTTAACTATTGGCATTAACTGTAAAATAAGTTTACAATTATTTCAATTATCTTAGCTTAACATAAAGTCAGTAAACTAAAGGGAATAGAGAGAATGACTTGTCTAAATCAGCCAAAACCCACATTTATAGGTTCATAACACCATCATAACTAACACTTTATATTGCCTTTGTTTAAAATCTATTCAAAAAAATTTGTTTTTATCGTGCTGGACTGCATGCTTTTAGTGGGCATTTAAAGAACCAATATGAGTTTGTTGCAAATGCAACACTTCAGTAACTCCTAAAATTAAACTTCTGGCACATCAATATTTTCTGAGAGAGACAATAAAAACAGCCCTTTTTCATTTATAATCATAGTAATAAAAAAAAAACAAACCCTGATGTTTACATCAAAGAAAACTCTTTCCCAATGTAGTTTTCTAAAGTGGAAGAAGTTACCTAAAAATGATTTTTGTGTCCACGCACATGCACGCCACTCTCCTGAGGGCTTCTCATCTGTCCCCTGTCTTGCTTCCTCTTCCACTTTCCTGCCACGTCGCCATCGGCCAAACCCCTCGCTCTTTTAATTTGTGCTCATTGATGAGATCAGTCACTTTTTCATTTTCTCAAAGCCACACTTTCTGATATATTGTGCTTCAATTTTTCTTCAGATAAAGGCATGCCAACACATTGTTGTTTTTTCCTACATTGCTCACACTCCAATCAGTAGAATAGACATTTCCATGCCTGAATAAGCACTCTGCTTGCTGCTGTGTGTGGGCATTTGCATGTGTGTGTATACATATGAGAGAGATTCCTTCCATCCCTCCAGTAGTCCTTTAAGAACATGTTCCCGCCTGTGTGAGTGTATCACCATTATATCCTCTCTATCCCCCATGTCTCAGAACAGATTATGAGCATTGAAGCTGACTGAAATTACTTTGAATTCTCCAAAGCCCCTAACCCCTGGGAACATACCTGTTCTTGCAAGCCTCAAATGTACAGGTGCCTCATTTCAAAAGACTACAGCCCTCCTCTCTTTTTCTCCCTCTCCCCTTTTCCTCTCTCATTTTCTCCCTCCACCCTTACGGCTGCAACTTTACCCCTCCATTGAACTAGTGGCCTATTGAAATACCTCCTCTGGTCTAGTCTGCACTTCAAAGTCGACTTTCACCCTGCAGCCAAATCCAAGGAGGCGGCCCGGTCAGGAATGAGTCCACCCCTCTGAATAATTAGGACTTCAAAGTCTGTAATATTTAGTTATGACCTGTTTGAAAACTGGAGAACCCCTTTAAAAAAATATGTGATTGATGCTGTCGTTTGTCCACAAGCTGACTGTTACTGTCTGACCAAAACTACTCACAACTTTAGTTAGATTAAGTTATCCTTTGAATTGTAAACACTTAACCTCTTTAAGCACACACCTAGTACAGTAATGGTAGTAATAGCAACTCAGTAGTTTACTTAATATTAAGCAGTTAATTGAAATTTAGGACAGTCTGAATGTTTGTTTCTGCATTTATTGTTACATTATGGCATAGTAGCCCTTACTTTTTCGCATTATGAGGGCACTGCATAGTGGATAAAGTTTTTTAGGGTACATCTTCTCAACTTCAGCAGCAACTCTTTGTTTAGACACGGTCAAGACAACCTGCTGTCTTTCAAACTGAGCATCAGAAGGTGGAAGGCAGGTGATCTGTGTTCCCTTGAGTGAGGTATGGGCTGAGATTTGGGCCAATTTCCTGATTCTACCATACCGATGTGCATTAAAATTTCTGAGCAAACTGGTTAAATCTATGAATAATTGAGCCAGTTCTGGAAGCAAAGGTGGGTCCAACCTGGTATTAGCAAGGTGGACCTAATAAAGTGACCAGTGAATGTGTAGTCTTGTAATTGGATAAATTGGTAGTGGAGGAGTTTAATTTCAATTCAATTTCAATTTTATTTATATAGCGCCAAATCACAACAACAGTTACTTCAAGGCGACTCAAGTTTTTCTCCCTATTTTGTAAATAGGAAATAATTTCAGGCATAGTCTCTAATTTGTGTTCGTTGTGTTATTTAAAATAGTAACATAGACAAACTTCAGACAGGAGTACCCAGAGATTGCACTCAAAACCTCACTAGTAACCATGTAAAACATCTTAAGGCCTGAGAAGAAATCGACCCCAGTGAGTACATAATATTTGTTGTAATCTAAGAGACTATTTTCAACAAAATACAGTCCTTTCTTGTCCTTTTTTGTTAGCTGTTCCGGCACCTGCACTACCTCTGGAAAGACACACAAAAGCCTCTGCCTCGTGAAATAAATTGGTGTAAATCTCCAGTGAATCCTCAGTGTCTCCGTGGCATTTTGAGAATTAGGCTGCCCATATATCACCAAAGACAGAGATTAGCCTACAGAAGGCGAGCCACCTTTCCACATAGCTCTTATTACCTTTTATCCTCTGGTTTCACAATAAAAGTCAGACTGTAAGTCTACAAGAAAATGACCTTACGTGTTACTGGTTGTATGAAATCAGTATTTGCTTTATGGTGTCAGTTGCTCAACTTAAAATGTGTTTTAACACAGAATAATGTTTTTTGTGAAATGTAGTCCTTATTGGACTTAAAAAAAAAAAAAAAAAGAAGATGAAGAAAAGCAGCATTTTCTTATGTTGGGGCTACTCAGACCTAATCCTCACTCAAAACACCAAGATGGCGGCTGGCGATTGTCTGTCTTTTATGTACAGTCTATGTTTAAATCGTATTAGTGAGGGGCCTGAGCATATGTGTCATGATCCCCAAAGAAGGACCTCTTGGCATTGTTGCATTATTTCCACATTGCCACTTTAACTTCATCATGAAACCTCATTTGTTTTGGCAAGCAGTCCATAAATAATGTTTTCAAAGGACTCAAAGGAGTCTCCATCATCCCACCCTCGGTGCTGGTATTTTTCCCCAACTGTCCCCTCAACTTATAATTCGTTGCAGATCGTTTCATGAGAGTTTCCCACTGTGGTTTGTTCAGTGACATCATTGCAAACATGCAGCATACTGCGAGCCTGTTGGAGTCAGTAGTCATCCTCGTACTGGGGAAATCATAATCTGGGGGGCAGTGGGGCCCCCTAATTGCTTTGTGTAATAATACTCTGCAGCGATGCACTCTTCTGGGATCCATGAATGTAAATGCTCCCCCTCCTCATCATCTCCTTTCTTCATTAAAACATAACGTCAGCACTGTACCAACAAAGGGACAATTCACAGAGGCTGGAAGCGTGGTGCATGTGCACAAATGTTCCCTTTGGGTATTATTAGTAACCCGTGCTCTTGTGTATTTCATATTTATTTATTTATCCAGCCAAGTCAATTAAAGCCAAATTCTTATCAACAATGACATGCTTGCAGGGGGGGAGTGGATGGGAAAACTAAGCTGTACAAAATAAACAACAGTTGTTCTTTTGCATCGGTGTTGATATAAAAAAAATACAGTCTTCATGAATTACATTATGTGTATGACACTGACATTTATCCCAAAAAATGCACATCTGCGTTGTGTAAAATTGGGCAGCATCAAAAGAATGCAAAATAAATGGAGAAAATGAATCATTATTTATTTATATTTATGATCAACAGAGTAAATATTTAGTCTGACAATGCCGCAAGCATTTCCAAAACCCCCAAATGAGGTGGACTTACAGTTCAAAAATCACCAGCCCTCCCCCCCAAAGCATCAAATCCTTAAAATGTTAATTACAGTCAAAACACTTTCTTCAGCTTCAGTTTTGTTTACACCACAGAGTCAGAAGAGGAGAAGATAAAGAGTGTTTGAAAAGACAAGAGAGGAAAGTGCTGTGCGGCTTTGTAATTTCACATGAAACATCTTAAATCAGCCGAAGGATCCCACAGAAATCCCCCAACTGAATAGCTCACAGAGAGAGATGGGACAGTAATGCACAGAGCTGAGCCAGCCATCACCACTCAGAGCCGTTCTCATCCTCAGCACTCACTCAGCCTAAACAAGCAGACAGCTGATTCTTCTCAGGGTGGCCCGAGTTTAGACACTGGTGCAGATAGACCGGAGCGTCAGGAGAGGATCCGCAGCTGCTGCCGAATCTCCGAAATGTGACAATTTTTCCCGCATACCGCTGAAGCAATAATCAATTTAACAAATTCAGACTATCGACCGTATATCCTTTAAATATTCTGGAAGATAAAATCTAAATGACAGGAAACTAAAAATGGAGTTTAAGCATTAAAAAGTTGCAGTGGATTGAAATCTTACAGCATCCAGCAGAGGGCAGACTTGCAATAAAAGAGGAATAAGCCCTTTAGTGAGTAATTGGATCACTGTAACTCTTCTCCTAATGCATTTTGTGGTCCTTTAGTAAGCTGATAAGGTAAATCTAATTTAATTTTGATCATTATGCCTGCAGGCAGTGCTTTCAAATTCCCATCAGTTATGTATTTATTCGGTCAAATGTGCCTGAGTTTCATTTCTGTTTAAGAGTGAGAGAAAAAGGAGAGTGTCACAAGGCAAATACGGCACATGTGGTGTGGATCAGGATTCATAAAACTGAGGGGTGTCCAATCTGATCTGTAAATTATTGTCATGCTGAAGGCGCTGAAGAACTTCTTAAGTCTTGGCTTTGAATTGCCACCCCCACACCCTCCCCTCCTCTTTTTTTTTTTTTTTTTGAGTCCAAACACATGTTGACCATCACGCTTTCCTTTCTTTCTTCCACAGGCGACTGCATTCTTGACCTGAAAAGTCCTCACAGTTGGTTTTCATAATCACACTGCCACACAGCTGACAGCAAGATGAAACCTTGTTTTCTACGCTTTTTGGGATATTAATCACTGTGCAGAGCTCTTACATTTTCTGCAAGAGGCCAGTGTGGTGAAACTACTGCAGACTAGTCTCTCCAGAGCAGAATCAGTCTTTTTTCATTATTGTTCTTTAATATTTTGAGAGGAGAAAAAAAATGGGCTAGCTTTCTGCTTCAAATATGAGGGAGCTTTACTAGACTATATTTTTTCTCGCAGCCTACATTAAAGACAGAACAATGCACGCACAGTACCATCATCACTTGCATGGTACCATGAGTGCTTTTCATGAATTGTTCAATCGCACAGAGATTCAAATTATGTTTGTTTTTTCCCTTCTAAGAATAAAAAGATTCTTATTCTCAGACACATAATGAAGCCTCACGGGCAGTGAAAGAAAAGGCAGCAGGCTGAAGATGTTCCCCAGGAGCTGGGCTGCAGGGAAATTTCACAATAGACCCTTTATTCCAGAGAGTGACTGAGTAATAATTCTTCTGCAGTAAATAACAGCAACAGTTTGTATAAAAGAGAAGCGCAGTGGACACATTTTAAAGATTAGGTTACAAAACCGACCTTTCTTAATAAATGCACAATGTATCATAAAGGCTGAATCACTACTGTAGCTTTTTTACAAATGTCAAAATACAAAAACCACCACTTTTAAGACTGGTGCACAGTTAAATGAGTTCAAGTGAGCTGCAATGAGATGAGCTGTTCGTGAAAGGTTTGGATAGATAGCTATATCAAGCTAGCTTCCATATAGGTACTTCATAAAATACTATGTATATTTTTATTCAAGTTTCCTTATATTTGATTGATCTGAAGCTAAAAAGTGACGGCAGACTTACTTTGGGCGTCCTACTGAGAAACTACTTCTTATTAACAAACACTGTTACCTGTAAGGTAAGCGCATTTGAACATAATTGGAAAATTAGCCCTGTTAAATCACGAAGCGTCCTGAAGAGGGTAGTGTTTGTTTTAAGGTGGCACGTCGGCTGAAAACTGATTTAACCGAGGACTCCGAACTAAGAAAAACGCCACCGGGCAGCCACGGAATGCTAAAGGGAATAAATATACGGACTGTAATTCATATTTAACTCGAGAGACTCAAATAACTTTGAAATTTAACCTGAAACAACAACAAGTGCCTCTTTCAGTGCGCAGTGAAGTCAATGGTGCCTCCTTAACAGAGTGCTGGCACTTCGGAAAGGGGAGTGCAAAGGAGAGGGTCAGAACGAGTGGTGGGTGGGGATAGAGCCCTTTTGGGAGAGAGAAAGAAAAAACTAAAAAAAAAAAAAAAAAAAAAATCACGTGTTTAGAGATCAAAGGAGATCCGCTTTGTAGAGGAGGAGGAGGAGGGTGAGAAAAAAGAGGGAGAGAGAGGGAGGGAGCGAGAGAGCAAGGGAGAGAGGCAGCGTTTGCAGGCAATGTAATTGACAAGGCTCGCAGTGGTGAAATAAACACGCTTCAGCCAAGGCTCAGTTTTTTATTGCACAATTTTGACTCTTGACGCATCGCCCGCACAGCGCACAGACCTGATTTCGATTATTTTCACCCGATTAATTCATCCGTGTGAAATTATGTCCCGATCGGCGCAGATCCAGCCGGCAAGATGATGATTTTACCAAGGAGAGGCTCAGATCGTGTGCCCGACTCGGTGGTCTTGGTGATCTTGGTGGTCGCCGCTTCTCTTGGTACCGTCTTCGCCAAGGATACAGCCTTTGTGGAAGTGGTTCTGTTCGAGTCCAGTCCCAATGGAGATTATACTACTTACACGACTGGCTTGCAAGGACGGTTCTCCAAAGCAGGAGCCACTATCAGCGCGGAGGGGGAGATCGTTCAAGTACGTGCAAAGTGTCCTTTTTCTTACGGGGGGGATGACAAGCGGCGGTCCCGAGCAACGCTACCGGGACCCGGGCTGTAATTTAACCAAGCTGCCCTCCTAGAAACTTTTTCCGCTGGGACTTAGGGGTGCTGACAAGAGTTGTACATGGTGTGTGTGTGTGTGGGCAGTGTGTGTGAGGATGGTAACGAAGCTTGCAAGCATATGCGGTCACAAGATGGCTCCTATCTTGTGGAATTCATTCACAGGGAAAACATGCTCTTGCAAGTTATTTTGTTGATGTCTGGAGCTCACTTGAACGCGCCTTACATCCAGTCGCTCTCACTCTGAAACACACGCATTTCGGAGCAGTTTTCTTAAATAGCTACAACCCTACCACCGCCTCCACAAAGTTTGCAAACTCGTAGCGAGCAGGCGTTACGCATTTCGCAAGGGCCACTATTAAAACACTACGAAGCCACTATTTGTGCGTATTTAGCACTTTGTCCGTGTCAGAGCTGAGCCGCGTTTTTATATCAGCTTTAAAACCACCCAAAGCAAGTTTTAATAGTGGAATAGGTCTGCTTTTATTGACCGGACCAACGTGTAAAATAACCCCACGTCCCGCCGCCTGCACCCTGTTGGTGTGCAGCCGTCACCACTACATTTGTAGTGGCACGTTTTTGGATAAGGCTCACTTGTAACTATTTCAAGGCTCCGGAAACACAAATAAATAAGAATAGAGTGCGTAGTAGTCGTGGAAGAAGCATCCCGGTTCCATCTTTAATTTCCTGGCCTCAGACATGACAAGTGCACTTGGCTGGAGCTGGCTATGCTTGGACCAACTCTGTGTGGGAGTCGCTAAAATATGAAGCTTCTCTTAAGTGCCAGAAGGGTGTATTTGATGTTTTATTATTCTTGCCTAATGTGCTTGGACACTGTTTTTAAGAGTTTGGGTTCTGGTTATGTGCAAAAGCTTTGATGTTTAATGTTATATTTCCTAACCTCTAACATGTCCTGGATCAGGGGGTGCACAGCTCTTTGTGGGCGATTCAAAGCCACTCAAATGTAAAGCAGTTTTTGAATGGCCTGTGTCCTCTCTTTGAAGCTTGATGCAGTAACTGGGAGATGTTTGTAAAAGCCAGAGTGCAGCAAATGCCCCCATATTAAGGCAATGTGCATAAAGTTTGTCAGCAGTTGCATTGTGATCAGAGACATCATTTCAATATGGGTGTCAGTGAGCTCATCAGCAACCCAGAAGCCACAGCAATAATCATTCCTGACCATTTGTTTTTGCAGGTATAGGACAGGTCGTGGTGGATTTGAGGCTTAATCAGGTTCAGCCTCAGTTGTGTTGTTGCATTGCCGTCATGCTCTCCAGTCAGCCAGACAGCTAGTAGCACCCTGCAGCCATCCCTCACTTCTCTGCAACAGTGTAGTCAGCTACTCTGCAGCATCTTTTGAGTGCACATTTTTGCTTCCCCCCCCCCCTAAAAAACATAGGCTCTTATTTTGAAATAAACACGATATGTGGAGATCAAAGGCAGGGATACTCAGCACAAAAATGGGCCCTGTTTATACACAGTGATGGCCATTTGGCGCCACTCGGTAACCACACAGAATTGTCGGACCTCAGCTTTACATTGAAAACCACATCTATTTAGGTTTGCTTTCTTTGCTAACATGGCCTCTGACCACTTAGAGACAGCTTATATTTTGTCAGGCTATAATGAGGGGCAGTTTGTCCGGCCCGAGCACTGTCTTGAATTTCCTATTTTACCAAAGATTTATGTAAGTTGAAACTGACAATGAATGACAATCATACATCGTGAGGAGTATAATTTAAAACTGGTATCCAATTTCCTACTTTTGAATTCTATACTTGTAAAATAACATTGCAGGAATGTGTTGGGAAATTTCTGTGGTGTTGTTTTACACTGGAATTGGGTTGAACTCAAATATTTAGGTTCTTGTCTCTGGTGATCTCGGCAGCCGTTGCACTTGTCCACTTTCAAGGCTTTCGAGTTCAGCGAATAAGCAGCTCGCTTAAGTCTTCCTGAGGTTTGTGGAGCCCTCTGGTCCTCTGTTTGATCAGAACCCTGAGGGGTTTGCGCTACCTTAATTGTGTGTGTATAATAGCGGTCAGACCTCAGCAGGTATGGGTTCAGATTCCGGGGAAAAGTGGGGGGGCCTTGGCAACACTCTTGAGCAAAGACCCAACCGCGATCACCACTCGTACGCTCCGGACTCTCGTTTTGCTAATTCCCTAAAGCTAACACCCCCGCTGATCTGACTGAAGAGTGCAGAAAACAGTGGCACACGCTCCCGGGGCCAAAAATAATAAATTAAGTTAATTTGCTTCTTGCGCTCTTCTAAAAGGGGGGAAGCATGATGACGCATATCTGGCCACAGTGCCAAACCCCAGGCTTCCCAAGGCAGCTCCCTGATTGCTACAGTTCAGCTCCATAATAGCAAAGTAATCAATGTCTCCTTAAATCACTGTGTGTGTGTGTGTGTGTGTGTGTGTGTATCAACAGGCGTGACAACTTTAAGAGTGTATTTACAGCATCAACTCAACTTGAGTTCTAGGCAACCAGAGCACAGGTAGTTAATGGTTTTCACCTATTGTCCCAGATGAAAATACTTGCCTTATAGGCTACTATAATGAAGGAAAATGAGCAATTAATTAAATGGGGGAAAGCCTAATTTGGATCACCTGCGATTGAACTACTGAATATTCGATTTCTTGTTTTGCAGTCTTGCTGTACTTTTCCACGGGTTAGCGGCAGCTCAGACTTCGGTTAAACCTTTAATGCAGGGCATTGACGGCACAACCAAATCATTCCCTGGTTGATTCAAGCAGGTGCGTTTCTCACGCTGGCAGCAGATCCTGCTTCTGCATTTACCGATAGTTTGATTTCAGAACCTAAACACTCAGTTAGGCTTCTCATCGCTGTGCTGTTTTCATTCTGATCGCCGTTGACAGCACTCGCATGGCATTTCTGATTAGAATGGATTTAATACGAAGGGAAACGCCATCTGCTGCTCATCACTCTTTATTGTCTCTCAAACGCCAAATCATCTTTCCTGTAGCGAGATGAGCTTCGATGCACTGCATGAGTTCACATCTGCCTCTGATTTCCAGCGGGCCCGTGCTGTCAGCATGTGAGTGAAGAGCTGAGGCAGGGACGTGGCAGGGGCATGCAGGGGACCAGATGGAACTCATAGTGTCATCGGCCAGAACCAGAGGGAATAACGTGGCTCTTGCCTGCTTTCTCTCAGAGGGGACACAGAGCATCCCCTGAATCCCACGTCCAGAAGCACCCAGAACCCCATTTGCCTTTGGGCTTCATCTCCATGCATATGAACGCTGCGACTTCTTTCAAGGTGGCAGTTTTGGGGGGGGTTTTGTTTTTTTTCTTGTGCAGGGGTAGGGTGGTGGTTTCAGCGAAGACAACGATGAGCTTAAATACTGGAGCTCCTACCTTGGAGCTGGCAGGAGTTGTGTCGCGCTGCATTTAGACTATAATGAGAGCTTTAGTGGTTTAAGGAATCCAGCGCGCTTTCTCGCCACAGCCTGGAAACCCCAAGAGGCCATAATGGGCCGGTCCCAGACGGTAGGTGCCAGGGACCGGGCCACTCCCAGCGCCAAAGCAACAGTAGCAGTACACAAATGCTGGTTTAAAAGGTTAAAAGTGCTGCTCCCTACTTTTTTCCATTTATTGGCTTGGCGGTCGCAGCTGTATTTTAAGTGCTATCGTCTCTTAACCGCCACCCTGTTTCACTTTCATGTCCCAGCCAAAGTAATTTGAGGCTGCGTTTCTCCCCTTTTTGGAATAGAACAGACTAAACTGTTTTTCTCTTTCTCTTGCTTAACACCCCCCTCTTATATGCACAAACTCATCCCACACCTTTGCTCTGGTCTTTTTGATGCATCCGCTGACTTCGACTTGAAGCTCAGGTGAACTGGGCTGATATTGAATTGCGCTGCCCCTGGATCTTAGTTTCAGACCGTTCCCCACCTCTGTGTCCCACTTATCCTTGCTCCAGTGGCAGCCTGATGATTAGGATACAGAAAGTCAGTTCATTCTTGAAATAAATCTCAGGGTTGCATTTACTTCCCTAAAGTCAAAACATAACTAAAAATTCCTTTATCGTCTAATGTCTTTAAATTTGGCTGAAAAACAGCTCAAATGATAGATTTCCATGTTTTTTTTTCTTCCCCCAGTTATATTAAACAAGTTGCACTTCTGAGGACACCAACCTGCTAACATCTGACATTTTTACTTCCCAATTGCTTGATATAGCAAAACATTTCTGTCAGATCCAATAATAGTAATTTCAAAGAAGTGTGTGCCAAATGGTAATGATTACTTTTAGTCAATATTGAGATGTCTGTCAATCTTGAAATGCCTGACTTCCTGTTTTGATCACATAGTACTTGTCCAAACTTCTTTCAACTCAGAAATGCTGCTTCTCCAGCCCTCAACTGTTGTTTTTCTCACCTGCCGCTGGCTCTGTTGCTCTGTCTTATCTTCCTGCGCTTGCCTCTCCGAGCCTCACATTTCCACCGAATGCACAGCTCCACCTGGAACAAGTGCATGTTGGTACTGGTGGCCCCAGTAGCTATGTTAGTTTCCACTGGGCTGAATGGCTGAGCTTATCTTTGATGTTCAACTCCAAGAGAGATTAGCAGTCAGCGTGATGCTTGCGGCTGCCTCCTCTCCAGCATCCATCCTCTTCCAGAGTAACTTTGTTCACCCGAGTCAGTCCTCTCCTGACATGAGCTCAGACATGCAATCTATAGATTGCATGTCTGAGCTCACTTGTATGAAATTCTTGCATATGTCCTCTGTATTGCAGTTGAGTGATGAGGAAATATTTATTCATATTTCCCCCAAGGTTATGATTTTTCTTTGATGCTGCCTGTCTTAAGTGAGGGTTTTTCAACCCCACATTTGTGACAAGTTAAAGATGAAGAGAAGTCCTGAGTAGAGTTTTCACTTTCTGAATAACCCCTGGCGTGTTTGCCTGGTCTTTGATGAAATGGTGCTGAAAGGCCCAGTTCATCCTCTCTGCCCACATTTTTTATCTACTGACACAGAGGGTCTCCAAAACAAAGGCTAAAGGGTCGAGGGTTATGAAATGACAATGCTCACAGTAGCTCATCCAGGCAGAGGCATGCTTTGTTGTCGGCAAGGAATGTGCTGACTAACCGTGGAAGGCCACAATGCCACTCGCCCCTTTTGTTGTACTTTTTTTTTTTTTGCCAGTGAAGGTAGCTGTGCAAAGAGTTTCACTCTCAGCCCTGCACTCCGTCTTCTTTTCATCCTTCCTAAGTATATTTACTGTCATTGTTCCCTCACTCGTCTTGTTTGTCTTTCATGAAAGGAGAAGTCTTATCTCAGATCTTTCCGACTCATCCAAGTTCAAGAACACCGGGTTCAAAGTTCTTTCTTTTGTGTACATCGTTATATAATGACGAGCCTCATGTGTAAGAACAAAAACACTTGCACACAATGGTGCTATTAATATGTGAAGATCCTGCCCTTTTGTGATCCATAGTTCTGTCAGGACCTCTATAGTCTAAAGGAGATTGTTATTTCAATTTGCAGACATTTATATTTACCAACATGACTCCATTATGGGAGGACAGAGCATACAGGGAACGCATAGGGTGGCGGAGCAGATGTCAAAGGCGACAGATATGAACCTGCTTAAGGCATTAAAAGGAGGTGCTGGGGTGCATGTGGGTTGCAATGTAGCTTGCAGATGCAAAGCAAAACAAACAGACAGAATGAAGCAAATAAATGCAACTTATGTGACATTTACCAACCGGGTGTATAGAAGGATATCAGCTGACTGTTCAGCTTATACAAGCTGACACTGAGATCAGCTGCTCTGGCAGAGTTGCAGTTAAGCTCGACTTTGTGGCCTAGCTGAACTAACTCTGCTCGATTTTAATTTCTGTATGGTTCAGTGAAGCAGAAACAAGTTTTGCGTGTCAGATCAACCTCGGTTTTTGCACCATATTAATGTTGTGAATGCTCCCCCTGACAGCCTGTATATGAGAAATTCCCCCCAAAGGTCATGTACAGGGGTGCCATATGGGGATAAATCCATTTCAGGTGGAAGCTCTGACCCCATTATGTTCATCTATACCCTCCCATCGTAGACCACTGTGAGGCTCCTTTTGTGTCTGCAGGTAGTTGTTCCAGTAATGAGGACGATGCAGGCTGTAACACAATGAGGTCAGAGGTATGATGGATTGGTCTCGCTTGGTCAGATGTGAACAAGCTGGGTTATCTGTGTAATTTTTTTTTTTCTGGCACAGCACTGCACGTCTCTTGGCTCTGCAATGAATATATCACTGCATTTTCCCACCTCCTCCTTTTCCTGTTGCTAAACATGCGCCTTGGATTCTGAAGTGAAAAATTGACTCTATTTTTATATTGTCCCTGTTTCATGGGGATTCTGAAGGTATTGGGGACACAGGGTTTTCTGCTATATGTTGCCTGTAATGTTTGCTGAAGGACTATCCCCAGGAAAACTCATTTTCATTTAAGATGAATCACTTTTTCTGTAGTTGTAAGAGTAAATTCTTTGCCAACGTAAAACAGATTTATCTCCTGAAATCCCAAAGGGTCAGGTGAATTTTTTTCCATTTTATGAATCTGCAAATGTAGAATCTTCACTGACAAACTATGCCAATAAAAGCTCCTTGGTACAGCCTAGGGCCTCTGCTTCTTCTCTTCGATCCCTGCCAGCAGCTCAGGCCACGCAGCAGCTCTGTCCAGCCCTTGGACCCTGAACAGGGCTGATCAGGGAGGGGCCTGCGGGGCTGGGTGAATAGCTGCCGGGAGTCATGCTGCGGGTGTAAACCACATGAATGTGCCGCCTGAGCAGATAGGATCAGGCGAGGCAGGGAGGCCTGGGAGGCCACGATGCTCGGCGCAGCACCGCGTGCTAACATCAAAGGCAGTGCGGAGGTGGGGGTGGAGGGGAGGCGGAGAGAGGAAGAGAGCGAGCGAGGGCTGGGCCAAACTCTTCAAAGGCCTCTCTGACTAATGCCGGGCCTGATATGTGTCGCCACAAAACCGAGTGATGATGCAATTGCAGGCCCCCGAGCTAAATCCGCTCCCATACAAATAAAGATGGAGGTGTTCCCTTGCACAAGCACGGTGAGAAAAATACTTTGAGTGTTTGACTGAAGCCTGAGCACCTTGCAGGTGAAGGTGTTGGGTCACCCTCTGACACTGCTGCTGGATGAATCCCAGTGGGGGGGAAAAGGAACAGGAAATGGATTTAGTGTGATTTCAGTGGATGGGTACATGCACGGGGCGTTTCTAAAGTACACAACAGGTGAAACAGAGTTGACTTTGTTCTTTGTAAAGTTTATACAGGTCTTGTGTTTACATGTGTGAGGTAGCGTGTACTTCTCTTCTAATGTGCATGACTACAGATCCCTTCAAAATGCCCCCATGATAATCAGGCTGATAACTCATTGACAGCTCTCATGACAGTTGCGGAGCACACGCTGCTGGAGAGTATCTCCGTTGTTGACAGCGCACAACAGTAATTTGCTGTT
Source organism: Simochromis diagramma (assembly GCF_900408965.1). Lineage (NCBI taxonomy): Eukaryota > Metazoa > Chordata > Actinopteri > Cichliformes > Cichlidae > Simochromis > Simochromis diagramma. The sequence goes on along the minus strand of NW_024387200.1, from coordinate 2,095,148 downwards.
GTTGATTCAGTATGCCAGAGGTTATTTGCATGCCTCCGATTGAAGTTATCTTTTCCTCGTCCTTGTTTTGCGAGTGCATGTTCCCTTTGAAGTTAAATTAGTACTAAACAGCTGCACTTTATTTCATTTGAAGTCCAGCCTTTTAATTCCTCCATCCTGGGGTCGGTTTCACAAGTCAGGACTGCAGCACAAAGCCTTTGTTGCTGGTTAGGGAAAAAAAGAGGCTTCAGCATTTTCGGCAATGAAGGCTGTAATGCTGCAGCTCAAGGCTATTGCAGCAAATTGCTAATATACTTACATGGAGGGTGGAAAAAACTGAATTTGTATCAAAGCTTTCCTTTATTGCTACAAATGGCACTTCGTTTCTGATTTTTTTTTTTTTTTTTTTTTCCTCCCAGAAACTGATTTTTAAAATATTCTCTAACCCAAAGACATATGGTGTTCTGCTTTTCATTCTAACCTGTTGTTTTACTGGTGTTCCAGCAGTTAAAATGCTCAGTTACACTGGAAATGTTCCTTATGTGGTCAGCACATCATCAGTGAAAGCCTCATTAGCAAAATAGCCAGCAGTTTCACATAATTGTATCCACACTGAGACTTTTGTGCTGCTGGGAGGGCGAGGGGCAGAAAGCGTGGCGAACCACTGTGAGTTATAGATTGCGTTGGCCCTGTTTCAGTGTCAGTTTGCAGGTGCCATTGCCTCTAAAGTGCTGCTGTTAGGTGGATACTGCAATTGAACCTCACGCTGGGGAAGAAGTGCTGTCTAAGTCTTTCAGCCATTACTGGAAGGCTTACATGGTATATCCAATACTACATGTTAGATATTCTGTCCAAGCCAATATTATACAAAATGTTATGGGAACTCTGTAGAGGAAAGCTGTATTTTTATAATGCAGTACTATCAGTCATGATTTTCTTCACTAATATCAGTGTAGATATTTTAAAATGAGTTTTTATTTCAACAACATTGCACTAGAGGTATATTTTGATGAACGAGACGCCTGATCTGTAATTAAATACATTAAAACATCGCCATGATCAGTTTGGCTAATAGATGCGACTTTTTATGCCATGCAAAATTTTTCTGCATTACTCCAGACCCCACCCTTCCCCACCACCTGTACCCTCCAGGCTCAGCATGACCCTGAGGTTTATGAAAAGGTTAGGATAATTACTCCTGGCCAGCTGTGTCCATATCTTTCTCCTTGCAATCCATCTGTTCACCTTTCATTGTTCTTGCATATTACTGTCAGGAAAAATGTCAAGACTTTCTCCCTCTTTTTTTTTTTTTTTTTTTTTTTAAGCATATGCCACAGCTTACAGCTCGCTAAATAAGCAAAATAAAATGGGGGACATCATTATTGTTGTCAGTATGCTTTCTCTATTTCACAACTTCTCTTGTATTTATCTAGATTCATCCTTGTGTCACGCATCATTGTAAAAGCTGCTCTTCCCATTTTTAGCAATTTCATAAAAGGCCAAGGAGATATGCTTTGTTTCCCCCTTCTCCCCTGACACTGTATGGGCACTTTGTTCAAACACACTTGGCTCACTAATGACAGCATGTCCTTGGACATGTCAAGGAAATCTAGATTCTCAGAATTCTGTTTTAAGAGAAAGGAGAGATGGAGTGGGAGAGGATGGGAATGACAGAAAAAGACAGGCCAATACAGCCCTTTGCTATTCTGTCTGCATCCCACAGGCATGTGACATAGTCAAATTGTCACCCCCAGGGTGACATGCATCCCGCAGGCATTTCGGAGTAAACACATCTCAGGGAATGTGGCCTCGCCATATTGGAAGCATCTTTTTCGCTCTCATATAATGAATGCAGGAGGATCTGAAGGTTGTATTATTTATGCATAAGAAAAAGCTCTGATACTTTTATGATCTAAAAGTAATGATGCTTGTGATCTGAGCATCATTGCAGGAGTAGTTTGACACATTGGGAATGGATGAGAGGATCAACAAAACATCACTGTCATTTTTATACTGTCACTTTATACAAAAAAAAAACCAAAACAAGGCAAATGAGACCAAATTTGTTTTTAATGCACTTTTTTTAGGTGCTGGGAACTTTATGCAATAATTTCAGTTTTTTCACAGAAGTTGTAAACTAAATAAAACTTTCAGATGTTCCCATTGTCTTTATTATGAAGCATGCCCTGTAGCCTAATAAAAGATAGAAGAAGAAGAAGAAGAAAGAAAATTATTATGGAAATGTTGCAGTCTGTGATGGCTGGAGTAAGATTAGGTGAGATCCATTTGGCATTGTTTTTGTTTTAAACCTAACTAAGTTGGCAAGCTGAGGGCTCTTATTAAAGAAATCATCTAAAGGCTATTCTATAACATGCTAATGAATGGTCATAGTGCACAGTCAGTGATGTGTTGGCGGGGGAAAAAAACAGCAACATGAGGCCAGACTGGGTTTATTAGCTCAGAGACTTCCACACCAGAGCTCACAGCGTATAATGTTGCCAAGACAAGGCCGGGAGTCCAAGATACCACATTGGGTGGATGTTGTATGACCAGCAATCTCAACATAAACAAAAATATAGGAGCTGCCACCTTATGGTGCTTTTGAGGGGTAGCGAGTGGGTACATGTATGCTTCAGTAATAACCCTTTTTGTGATATTAGATGTGCAGTTATGTTGTCTCGACTTGCTGTCGAGCACTCAGGGCTTTTGTGCTTGCAAGAGCCACACTTGTCTGTCCTAATCTTAATTAGCTTCAAACCAAAGCATCCGGTCTCAAAGGCGGTGAGGGTTGTTAAATTCAGAAAATATGAATCCATTAACATTAATCAGAATCCATCTGCAAAACTTAAAATGCCGTGCTTCCTGACAGCTGAGTCAGTCACTTTGTCAGTTGGGCTTCCAGTAAAAATCTGGATGGGAATTTCTCAGAAAGGCTTTTATGTGAATTCTCCATAATGGCTTTACACCCCACTGAGGTTTTTCAGTAGTGTTGCCACCAAATGATAACGGGTGATAACAAATTAAGGTGCCTGTTACGACATTTCCTAAATTTTATGTTTTGATTTAACACGAGTTTATCCTTGTGCCTGTTTTTGAGCCGTTTCCTGTTGGCAACCGCACATTATGCATTTCGGTCAGCTTTCCTGCAGCACTGCCTCAAGCTAAGCTCATGGACGGAGGATTTGGGAAGGTACTGATGCATACATTTGTCATAATTACTGTTTTGCAAAAGCTGGAGTTTGAATCGCCCAGGCAACGGGAAAGCTTCAGAATTCAAATTAGAGTGTGGGATTGAGCTTTAAGTTGTGGAGAAGGGCTTTTTTTTCAGCTTTTTGGTTACTGCATCCAGGAAGTCTCCATCATTTTTGCAGTCTGCCCCCCCGCTGATTGGTCTTGGTTGCTTATGTATTAAAAGCTTGAGTTGGCATGGCACTTCTATCCTTGTGAGTTGAGGCAGCATGGAAGAAAGGTGAGGATAACGCAACAGTCCTCTTCACGGGCATGAAAGCATCTTAAGCCAGTTACACATATAATTGTGTCATAAAAAAATAAACAGCTGTGAATGCAAGTGCGTTTCTTTTGCTCGTTCCTTCTCTTGGTTCTTTCTCAGTGTCTTTTCGCTCCGTCTTGTGTCTCTGTTCCGCATGGGAGGGGAAGGAGGAGGGTGTATAAAAGTGGGACCACACATGCTGTGTCAATGTTTGCTGGAATAATTAGAGACAATGTGGGCCAATAACGGGAGGAGTGCAGTAACCTGAACTCACTTTGTTCTGCCCCAACAGCAACACAAAAGCCTTTCACAGATGCGCAGATCCGCAGGCTGAGAGCAAGAGCAACTGCACTTTTAGCCGGCGCGCTGCAGAGCTCGGAGGATCAGCAGGAAAATGGATTGGTTTCTATGGAACTGCTCTCATTTCACTATTTGTGCCAGCTCAAAGTGATGCTGATGTCACTCTAAAGGCCTTTTAAGCACTGCCTGAACGTCCCTGCCACCAGGCCCAGAAAAACAACCCTACCCCTTGTCACCCTCCCCAGTCTTCCAACACATGTCCCTGGCTTAGAGGACCCTCTTTAACTAGAGGATATCCGGCCGCTCGGTATGCAAAGAGCCTGTGGATTCCTGACGCGAGTGCTAGAGCTGGACTCAGAGGTGACTTTCAGCGTAGCCAGACAACTGTTGGATTAGCGGGACACTTTGCGTTGAATCTGAGCCAATAGGAGGCAGCCTGGCCAGGGGTAGGAGGTACTGGGTTAAATGCAGGCTAATAGACTGCTTTGTAGCATATATGATGGATTAGATTTTAAGCATACCAGAGCTGCTTGTGTCCTGCATAATTTAACACAAAGTAAAATAGAAAGTTTTTTTTTTTTCTCAGCATATAATTAAAATGAGACAAATGAACATTTGTGTTGTACTTAAGGACACAAAGTGTTTTTAGTGCGGACGGGAATCAGATTTTGTGCCGAAAGAACCGAGCTAATGATCGTGAAGCGTTGCCTGTGCTGTGGATGTTTCTGACTGTAACAGAGTGACCCGCTGCTGTGCTCACACCCCGGAGATGGACCAACTGGTTTGTCCCCTCTGGTGTCCATCTTGAAAGGGGACACCGCTATGGGATGCATACATCCCCTGGAGGTTACTGGTGTCATTGTGGCACCTGTCTCCTCCACTCTTTGCCTGTGTCAACAGCTCAGATTTATTTACATTCACAGTTTTCCCTTTTCCAGATCTGGAATCGGCAGAAGATCCGTTTGTGAGATCTGGAGGTTTGTCAGTTGATGGAGTTTATGAATGTATTTATTTTATAGCTAAACCACTCCCCCCGAACACTGCACCCTTTCTCTCTTGTTTGCGAAATACAACAACAATGTTGTACACAGCGATCTTCTTGTGTGGATGCAGTACTATGTATTTATGCTACTTCTAGTGTTTCGGTATTTATAGGTACTTGTCTGTGAGCTTGATTGCAGTTCAATTTTTGTTTTGTTTTTTTTCCACAAACCACATGCATCCTGAATCTCAGAAGCAGTGGGTTTGGTTCAAAAATACACTGTAAAGACTTAATGCAGTTTCCCTGCCGGACTAACGTGTGTTTTTAAGTCTTGCAACTATTCATATTTAGTATTTTTCAGTTTTGTGTGACAGAGTGTAATCTTATCTCTGCTTTTAGCTTCGGGATACACAACAGCTTTCATTTTATTCTCTTCCACCCGGTGTTCTCCTCTAATCAGTCTCAGATTCTCACTTTGCCTCCTTGTCATTCTCTTCTCTTACTCCTTCAAGGCTTGTTTTCCTCCTTTTTTCCACCCCCTCCTTCTTCTATCTCTCTCCTTGTCTTTCCATTCCACTGGGCTGATGTTCTTTTCTGTGCTCCTGGCTCGCAATGTGTTCCTCATCACAGCTTGTGTTTCCTCTTATCTGGCGTTCTTTTATCAGTGGCCGCCACACATGCCCGAGAAAAAGGGGAGGGGGAGGTTTGGGGGGGCTGATGTTATCAGCAGGTGGAGATTTCACCACAAGAGTTCGGGGGCCCAGTGTGGCCAGAGGAGGGCCATGCCGGAAAGGCTCTGACATGGGAGCCAGCAATGTAAATTCTTTACAGTGCAGCCTCACTGTCATCTAAACACCTGCCTTTTTAGTTACACAAGTAAGCTTTCTGCATGACACTTGGAGAGAGTGTAAGCATTTGGCAAATGGGACGTCGACAAGGTTGAAGCTGTTTTGCCTTTTGTTCTTTCACCTGCTCAGCCAACAAAGAGCACAAGTGTAAATAGTCTTTTGCAAAAACAAAACTGCTGCAGCGATTGTAAAAGTGTCATTTCACATGTGGCCAATGAGAGAATATACCTTAAAACAGGTGCAAAGTATAATTAAAATTGGCATCCGGTTTCAATGCAAAGTAGCGGCGTATGTCAGGTCTGTGCATCACAAAGAAGATAAATCCTTGACATGGAGGGAAAGGAGAGCAGGGATGGTAGGGATAGACCGGCGGGTAAACCAAAGCACAGGCTCACAAAAGCCTAAAATGATATCGCTGGTGGATATCTGGATGCTTGGGATGCCTTGGATGGCTGCTGTACACTTTTGGCTTTGTCTTTGCGGGGATGAATAGAGGCCTCTGTGGTAGTGATGACAGGCTTCTCCAGGCTGGGCCCTGGTTGGCTGGCAGACTAGGTGCTGAAGGTCTGGAGGATTCAGCTCTCTCGTAGGGGCAGAAGCCCGACAAAGGATGCTGATCGTCCAGGTTCGCCCCACAAAAGACGCTCTGTTCTTGGCCTAGGACCTGCCCTTGTTATTGTGACATGCCTGTTACATTCATACACATGAGTTTAGCTGAGACCGACACACCCACAGCACCAACTATAATAGCCACCTGTGTGGGGATATACTTAGTTATGTTGGTGTTGTTGATTTTTGCAAGGGGCTCCAGAGACTGACTTTTCTAGGTGCAAAAATAAGTCAGTTTGTATAGAAGTCTATGAGGAAATGATCCTGTGTATTGCCTGACTCAGTAGACACTTAACTAAGTAACCAAGTTTATGGTCTAAATGACTAGTTCCAGGTCTCATGTAATACAAAATGATGTTTTTGTTAATGAAGCTTCTTTTTGTATTAAAAAAGATCAAAAGCAGGGTATGTTTTTGTTTAAGACCTTGGCTTTGTGGTTTGCACATTCTCAAAACAAGCACAAGGTCCCTGGTCTAATCCCAGGGGGGATACATGAATCCCTTTGGGGTTACATCAGGAAGGGCATCCGGCATTAAAGCTCTGTCAAATCAAACATGCTTCGCTGCCCACTGCGGCAGCCCTTTGTGAACAAGGGAACAGCTGAAAGTAGCAGCTTCTTCTTTGTGATTGACAAGGCTCTACTATACAAGTGGACAATGTGATTTCTCCATCAGGTCCTACCACCTTACTGGTGACATCTGGTTTCAAAACAAGAAGATGGAGCAAAATGCCCAAGTCAGGAGGCTTAAAAAGGGGACATCATGTATCTCATGCAGTTCATGGAACAGATGTAAGATATTAATAAAAACTGAAAGCTGTGATTCCTTTGACTGTAGGCCATTGAGCTGGTTTAAAGCTGATATGAAGTTTGCAGATAAGCCCAAAAGAGTATTTTTGACAAAGAAGGCGCTGCAATGGCCTTAAGAGGTTTCATCATTGTATCATCCACCTTTGCTTAGATGGCCAGTGAGGTAAACACACTGCTCACTGTACTGTGCATCTTATGTGTTTACATGCTAGCTGGGGGCACTAATAGCTGAGACTAGTTGCAGTCTTTTCATGTTTTTTATTTCAAATTATTAACAAAGAAAGGAGAAGCTGTTTGGGGCTTCCAGGCTTGATGCATAAAGAGTGAAAGTTCTCCCAGACCCTTCACATGCCCCTTCGGGTCTATGCCAAATGCCCCTCTTAGAGATTCGTGGAGCCTCTTTGATCCTTATTCTTTCCTCCCAGCTGGGAGGCCAGAGGATGCAAACAGCCCTTTTCCAAGTCACACATTCTTTCCTAAGGACCAAGAGGTCCTGACCCATAGCTGCAGTGGAATTTCATATACAGAAATAGGCCAAACTTGCCAGGCCATTTGAATGTCCAGCCATCCGCTTTTACCATTCATCACCCTTAGATCTTCTGAATTGGATAGTCAGCTTTAACACGTCAAAGAGCCTTAGTTTGCCCCTTTCCTCTACAGTGTTTTCATCGCATCAATTGTCTGTTTAAAATCTAGCTTCACCAATACCTCAATGTTCAGAACAAACACGAGTTCTGAACTAATTGCTGCTGCAGGATTTAGTTTTCAAAGTACTTCACATTGAAATGGGTCCAAGCCACCTAAGAGGTTTTCAAAAACTATAAGAGTTTTGCTTCCTGAGAAGACTCAAGATTGTTTGTTTTGACATCCTCTCTAAATGACTCTAACTTCAGACAGTTTTTCAAGCCTTTTTTGTCTCCAGGGACACTATTTGCCACAGCTCCTCTTTTTCCAGAAAAGGACTTGCAACCTGCAGTCCTCTTAGATGTGGAGCCAAATGCCCCGTAGGTCACAGTCAGCTAAGTGGTTCCTTGCATCTAATAAAAAACAAATCAAATAACATGGCTCCCTAGGGGTTTATAGCGCTACAGTCTCTGGACTCCAGGGCAGATAAACCTCTTCAAACGTCCCCATGCAAATATTTGAATGTGGGAGGAACTTTTTGGCTGCGATTGTATAATTTACTGTCAGGTTCATGAGCCTTTAGATTTATAGCTATTTCATAATATTACCTCTGTGCACTACACACAGTGGATTCTGACTATTAAAGCCACAACATGCCAAAGAGCTGACCACTGGGCTGCTGAACAGTTCTCTGAACTGTGAAATGACCTTATCTTTAGATGCTGGCCATTAGCTTTTCAAAGAGCCAGACAGAAAATACATTTGTGTAAAGTAGGTTTGATGTTTAACTCTTAAACGATGGTTATCCTCTGGGTCTTGCTTATTCCAGAGCTCTTGTTCCTCTTCTCCTGCAGTCTCCGTCAGCTTGTACCTCTGGCAGCGCAGCTAGGGAGAAGGAGAGGAACAATACGGCATTTGTGCACTGCTCTGCACTTGGCCTGCTGCTAAACAAATGTTCGGAGGAATTCTAATGGCTGGCCTTGCCCCTGGGCCCAAGCTGATCCCACAGTGACTTCATAAACACTCTCTGAAGTGATCAAAAGAACAAATCACCCTTTATAGGGAGATATATGGTAATGGAATTATTTCCACATCAATTAAAATATACTTTGGCTCTCTCTTGGCCTTGTGTAGACTATTTATTTTGACCCTGCTGCAAAAAGGGGAAGCGTTCTATTGCCCAGGGCGCATACATAAATTTTCGGGGAGGTGCAGTTTTTGCAGTAGCGTTTATGGCATCTTCTCAAGCTGCGGCTGCTTGTGGCGAAACTGATCAGTTGAAATGCAGAACTCCAATCATAAATAATTACTTTTCAATGACTGTTCTTAAACTTGGGTGATCTTTTACTTGCATAAGCTTAAGTCCTGAAAGTTTAAATAAAAAAAACAAAAAAAAAACAAAACACATCCTCACCCATTGTGGAACATTTAAAATACATAGGCCCCGTTCTCAAGTGTTGGTGTGGCTTAGCATTAAATGGTCAGGTGATGTGGCCATGAGGTGATGAGGAAATGTCACGCATACGGAAGAGCATGTTATGTTCCCGTTTTTGTGTTTTTTGTTTTTTATGGAAGAGAAGCTTACTATTAGAGGGTTTATTCAACCAAATCAACAAACCCAATGTATTTCTCGCCTTGGGAGTTTGTTCTATAATATTTAAACAGCTCTGATGATTTAAAGTTTTGCTCTTTTTAACCCCTCAGCTTTAGGATCAAGAAGGATCGTGAATATATTGGTAAATATGGGCCATGAGTCAGTCGGGCTAATAGTAAAGTTGAATGCAGTAAATATTACAAATATTGTGTTTAGTTTAATGGCTAACAGACTGTTTGATCAGACTGTGATTTATACAAATCCAGGTACTTTATTAAGTTGGAACAAATAATATTATCTGAACTTAAACTTACTCAGAAGACAAACAAATGTTTTCTCTAAATCCACCTCACCTGCTATCACCTACCACTGCATTTTTCACCTCCTCGCCCAGGCCTCAACTTGGCACCTTTCTGCTTTTTATCTCCACCCGCTGATGGAGCCAGCCATTGAAGCAACCTCGACACCACCCCCATTCCTCCGCAACCTTTCTCTGTGTCTCTTTACTGCGCGCCTGCACAATGGCCTCGCTCGGCAGAAGTCCAAGAACGTTGTTTGTCCGATCACCGCTGCGGCCCCACCCCCCTTTTATTGGTGCATGCGGAGGGACAGTGAGTGAGTGTGTAGGTCTGTGTGCGCAAACAGTTTTTCAAGCAGTCGGAGGGAGGTGTGGCTGGATCGTTATGGTAACTTACATTGACCGAGCGGAGGGGGACAAAAAGTGGAGCTCGGCGCATGTTTTAGACTTGCAAAGCAGGAGGCGTTTGCTGGAGCATCCCAGATTGACGACGCATAGATGGTGTCAGGTGACAGGCTTTTGGCGCACTTCCGAGGCTTTGATGGGAAATTAACTCTTGAATGTCTTTTTAAAACTGTTAGCAACAGAAAAGATGAGCAACTGTTTGATCAAAAGTCCAAGGTACTGAAAAAGGAACCAAGTCAACTACAACTCCCAGGCTGCACTATGAATAAGTAAACGTGCTTTGAAGAGTTATAATAAAACATTCAGCAGTTTAAATCAGGTCACATATGAACTGTATTTTGTCCCCAGCTTCTGCACTGAGGTGTTCTGAATTTTTGATACAGCTCATGCCCGCGACACGCTTTCTCTTCCTAGCAACATTGCCTGAGGGTTATAGGTATAGCAGCTTTGAGAGCCGGATATCATACTGAATGAACAGAGATTGCCATACATACAACATTATCCTATTGCCTCATTACATTGTCCAGCAAAACTATGTATTTCTGTGCATTTTTCATTTATAAAATGCTGGAAAATAAAGAAAAAAACTGTTAAGGGTGAGTGATTGAGCTAATATATCGATATGCTAACCCCACTGCTGTTGTGTTTATGGTTTTGTTTATAATTCTTTATAATTCGACTCATTAACTGATTCACTTGTAAAATGAAGCTCTGGAATACCCTTCCTGTTTTGTGTGGCAGAGCTGGGCACCAACACTGATGAACATTCTCCACATGTATGACTAATGAATGTCATACATGTGCTAATAGCTAATAGCATTTGTTCTCCACACTTGGTTGCTCACTTAGAGGCTTTTCGGTGTTCTTCATCTGTTTGTTTTTTTTAGGTGGTTGGCTTTCCAGTTTTATCCATTTTACAATCAACATAATCGAGTGATTTGTATTCCTATTTCCTCACAAGCGACTTTGTGCATGGCTGTTTCTGGCAGCTGCAATCAGTTGAAAAATCTTTAAATATTGCCCAACCATGAAACTAGTAGCAATCTTTAAAGCTGATTCACTGGCCACAGGTTTTGGATGTGTTTAAAAGATTCTTCTGTCACACACCTCGCCCCGGTTTAATCCCAGGCTTCGATACCCTGAACCCAGCTGCTCTGCCAGGGGCAGGGCTGTTCCAGTCATTTTTGTCCATGGCACTGACCTCCAAGCGCACCTCTGCGGGGTCTGGCCCAAAGCCGGACGGTTGATGGCGGACATTGTTGAAGCAGTGGGTTCCCCTCACCCGGGCAACCGGGCCCCTTTGAGCCCTTACCCCTTACTGTTTGCCCAGCCACTCTTTCCTCCTCAGCCCACTCTTCTTCTTTTCCCTCTCGCCGTGGAAGTGAAAGGAAGCTTGAGAGACAGCATGTTGTTTTGTGCTCACTGCTTGGATATGCTGCTGGTGGCCGGCTTCCTATGGCGCACCAAAGCTCCCATTCATTTTCTCTCCTTCTCTTTCTTTGACCTCCTCTCGGGAACGAACCACTGTTTGATCACATTAGGGGAGAAAGAGAGAGATCAGTGGTGCTTTTGACATTCCCACTAGCTTTTGACAGTCTATGTGCAGCTGATCAGTTTGCCCGGCACCAGCAAGTGGCCTCTTTTGAATTTTTCCTCTCTCTTTTATGTTTTTTAGGCCAGCCATTGTTAAGCCTTTTGATTAGAATGTGTGGGTAGAGCTTAGCAGGACTGGTGTTTCATTTCTTATTTCACACTTTTCTCTTGAGTCTTCTCTCCCTTTTGTTGGGAAGAGCTTGTGTTGACTGCTTTTCTCAAAATGTCAACTTCTGCGATCATATCTGTAGGAAAAACATGCACTTGTAAGTGAAAGAGAGCAACGGCATGCGGATGTGCCACTTTGATCACCACAAAGAGGCCATGAAAGCTGGGGAACGCTTAATATGTTGGCCACTGAGGAAGCAGAAATGCAAAAAACTGCACAGTTGGTGAAAAACCACAGAAGTTTCTACAAAAGGTGAATCAGAATGTGGGCGTTGAGCAATTGCTCGCTGATATTCTGCTGTTCTTTTCTTTATCACTTCTCAGAATCACTCTGATAGCACACACTCCTCTCTTTTGATCTGCAAGGTTTGAGCATATTTGAGAAAGCTCACGTGGCTTCGGGTATGACCACTTCACAATTATTGGGGGCTGTGCTTACTAAAAAGCAGAATCTGTAAAAGGCTTAAAGGAGGAGGCCTCTGGAATCTTGTTTTATTTATGCCAAAAATGCCTGGCCACAATTAACCAACCACGACCATTCTGAATGTCAATTTAGGTCATTTTCTACCCTCACAAAAGCCCTGGACTTGGAGCCCATAAAGGAGAAAAAAGCTGATGTAATGGGTTTAAGAAAATCTCCAAGGGGAGTCAAACCTCACCCACACAACCCCAACCAACCCCCCTGCCCCGCCACCACCTCAGTCTAAAATCCACTCTTCTGAAGTGGTCACCACCTTCGGTCAACATCAAAATATGATACGCAGGAACGGCGGCTCTGAAACTTTCAATGGTAGAGTTAGTTTGTAGACGGAGGAGAAGCATTTATGAGGATTTTATTTTGCAAGCCCCCCCAAAAAACAGAGGAAATGTTTATGATTGACTGATTTGGTGTTTCGAATGGGGGAAGGGGAGCAGGAGATGAAGGCAGAGGGAAGAGGGTGAAATAGAAAGGAGGGGGGAAAGGAGGGGGGGGGGGGTAAAGAAAAGAAATCCCAGCCTTGGCACACACACTCATGCGCGCGCACACACACAAACTGCAGTGTAGAGCACAAAAGAAACCTGTAACGCCTCCAGATTCCTTCTAGTCGAGTATCAAAGACATGCTTTGGTTAAGAACGAGACTAGTGCGCAAGATAGCACCGAGTGAGCCAGTGAACCCAGCACTGGCTCGGTTGGGTGCTGTGAGTTAATCTCTCAGATGGGATTTTTCTCCCTTCTTCTTCTCCACCCTCCTCCCTCTCTTTGGGGATATCGGTATTGCTGTGTAGCTCTGAATAGAGGGACTTGTCTAACCTGATCACTGGTCAGAAAAAGCACAGGGAGAGGTTCAAAAACCACACGCAGAGACGACCGCTGCTTTTAAGTTTGGACCAGTGGTTTATCCCACCTCTATTCTGCCTAGCATAGCTCTTGTCCCAGACCTCCTAATACTTGAAAGAATCTTTTGAAAGGGCGCTTTAAACTGAAACTTTAGATGAGAAGTATGGTGGGATTTAAAAAAACAAAACAGTCTTTTTTTAAGTTAGCTTTGTGATGACTTTATCCTGTTATTTCTTCAGATGGATTCATAGAAAATAAGTGCGATGTCTCTAAGGTGTCTGCCAAACTAACAGCCCACACCTCATAATTCTCTTTACAATGAGAACATTAATGAATAATAGAAGACAGGAAAACACATTTCCAAAGCTGGACAGAAAATCTAGCTTCCACCATATTTGTGTTTCCGAATCACTGTTGGCTTCATTTGAGGCAGTGTGGCTTAACAGTTAGGGCTCTGGCTTACTGATCAAAAGCTTGAGTTTCTGAGCAAGCCCCTAAACCCTGTCTGCTCTGAGGGCTGGGGGGGATCGTATCATGGCTGACCCTGGGCACTGACCACAGCTTGCTAACAAACTAATAAACTATGCAGAAAAAGAATTTGACTGTGCCTGTAATTTATATATCACTAATCTTTATATTAGTATTCGGAGACGTCGTTGATGTGATCCATGTCTGTGGTTACTAAAAGGCTATGATGCAGTGATGGCTACCCCTCATCAAAACATGAACGGCCCCACAGAAAAAGCTGCAGCTAGGCTTACAATACGATTTCTTTGATCAGATCTTGAGGCAAAAACATCCAGGAGCAACTTGTCAAGACTGCAGCGTCAGCTTTTCAGTTATGTAAAAATGATGACTTTCTTATGGAAGCCCGTTTCCGCCACTAAAAAAAAAAGTATCCATAACTCAAAATTTCAACTAATCTTTCTTGAAATTTTGAGTTATTTTCTCGAAATTTCGACTTATTAACTTGAAATTTCGAGAAAAGTAGCTTGAAATTTTGACTTTTCTCAAAATTTTGAGTTAATAGCTCAAAATTTCAAGTTAGCGCTGCCGGTCAGTAATCTACGTGAATGACATCATTTCCTTGTTACCCGGAAGCTGAAGCCCTCAGCTACAAACGCTACAGCTAAGCTAGCAGTATCACAGCCAGTCATGAATGCACAAATTACTGATTATTTTCAGCGTGACTTCACAAATGATGAAATCCTTGTGTTATTAGCTGAATCACATGGCGTTACTATCAGCAAATGTACTCTAGAAAGCGCCAATTAGTTGCAATCCGGTTTTGAGTGCGTATTCCACGTAGATTACTGATTGGCAGAGCTAACTCGAAATTTTTTTGAGTTAATAAGTCGAAATTTCGAGTTATGGATACTTTTTTTTTTTTTTTTTTTTTTTTTTTTTTGGTGACGGAAATTGGCCTCCATACTTTCTAGTTCAGGGAAAGGGTTGCAATGACACTCGACATGACATAAACCCATGTGTCACAGGAGTCCTTGTGTTTTATATACAAATATAAAATGGCTTTCAGCTGGTGCACAGTCAAGGTCAGTGTGAATATTTAGCATCTGCATTTTGCATAAAAGGGAGAAAATGAGGATAAATTAAATGTAGTTGTTGCAAAAAGTGCGACTAAAGTATTTACCGAGCTGGAGACTCAAGCGCTTTTTACTTATCAGCAAATATTCCACTATGTTTACCATGCAAAGCTCTGGAGGCACATATTGTATACGCATTGTGTCCATGTGACCCGGGCTTTTCCTAGAAGCTACAACAACGAGAACATAATTGGCAGTTTGGAAAGCATCCAAATAGCTTCCTTTGCCCTTGCTCTTTCCATCAGGATCTTCCCTTAAGGAATGTATGTAGAACGCCGCATGCTGATAACAGCCCTCCCTCCACCTAAGAACCCTTCATTCTGTTTCCCATTATTCATTAAAATGGCTCTGTCTTTGTTTATTTATTGTCGTTTCCTGTGGAATATCATTAGCTAGTTGGAGAGCGTGAGCTTCTGGGTTGCGCTTTCCTTCTCTCCCTCTGGTTTGTCATGAAAGGTGATTGTGCAGCCAATCACAGAAACTAGAGAACAATCAAAAGACAGAGAGGGTTCAGGAAAAAGCCAAGCAAGCCAAGAAAAAAGCAGACTTGGGGGAAGTCGTCAGAGGCTGTTCATCAGTTTTCACAAATCTCTTCCGATGCATATTCCTCCCTGTTTTGTTTAAGTGTCTCTACATTTCAAACAGAATCACAAGGCTAATTGCAGGTGACGCATAACACATTCCACATGTGGTTTAATGTTGTCCCTGCTCTTCATCTTCTTTGCTCTAAGTGCCGCGTGACCTTAGCCATATGACCCGGAAGTGATGTAGCTGAGCATTTCCTCTGGTGTATTTGGAACCCCAGTAAGTGTTTCCTAAAGAAAACAAGTTGGAGGCAGCTGAAATCTGAAACCACGCTAATGCTGGCTGTCTCCCCACCTTGGTTCTCTCTCCCAAAACCCTGTGGCCACAGGGGGAAGCAGAGGTAAGGTAGAAGGGAGGGGGGGGGTGAGTAGCTCTTACTGTATGAAACCCACTTTGTACACATTCATTTAAGTGTGTGAACATGCGCATGTACTGTAAGTCCAGTTCACATTCCTCTCAGCTCTGACTGGCAGGGAGCTGCAATCCTCTGCAAACACACTGTGTGGTGTGAGCCAATATTCAGGTTGGCCTCGTCTAGCCAAGCCCTGACAGACACCGGCATGCAAGGCCAAAACGGCTTGTTTGTGCAGTTGTCGTGCAGAAGGTCATTCGCTACATTAAGTGTGTGCGAGGACAAAATGAACCTGACCTTTGGAGAAAGCCTTGTATCCCTCCTTTGAGAGTAGCTGGATTATAATACTCATCTCACACTGTAACTGTCACACATACGCACGCACACCCCAACACTGTGGAGGCCATCGTCTCTCGCTGATTTAACGTTTGGCTCTCTGCTTTGATATGCCAAGGTTGCTATACAAATTTCACAAGTGACTTTGGTCATCTGAAGTGGTTCCATCGCCTAAACTGCATATCTGAAAGCATCTTTCTGATGCTGCATTGCTACAGACAAGCACGAGCTCCATAAGCTGTCTCTGCTTCTTCTTTCACGTACTGCATGTCCAAAATTTGGCAGTTTTCTGCAGTTTTATCTATTGATCAAAGTCTGATGTGACGATCATAAAGTTGAATTCACAGTCCCGAGCAAAGCTTTGTTTACCTGTTCGCCTGTATTCTCATTCTTTACATCATAAATGAAATACAGATTATGAAAATGCTCGTACTTAAAAGTCTTTAAAAGAATGTTTGTGAGGTTTACTGTGTTTTCTGACTAATTAAATACAAAAGGGTTGATGAATGCTTAAACTTCGGGGTCTGGACGAAGTTGCTGCCGTGCTGGACATTTGAGGGCAGGGTGAGGGGAGGGGTAAAGGAGGGGAAGGGTAGCATGGGCCTATACGCTAATCCCATTCCAGCGGGCCAAGCGGCAGCAGCTTGCATCGCATTCCACAGCTCTGCAAGCTTTTTAGGGTGGGGGGAGTAACATTCCTCCATAGCCGGGGCCATCAAAGATGCCGCACAACATCAAAGGCTACTCATAGCCAAGGTGTTGATGACTGCAATCCTCCGCTCAGTCCACTTTTAGCAGCCTCAACCCCTTAGCCCTCCAACACATGCACACATAGAGCAGGCAGGCTGCGCCAAGCATGCTCACCCTCCTTCCTCCCTAGGCTCAGTGGCCATTCTGCAGCATTATTAATCACTGCTCATTAAGTAGTGACATTGACTTTTGTTTTATGGAGAGAGTTGAAGGAGGACGAGCCGGGCTCGCTGCAGCAGGGGATACCACTAATATTTGGGGTGGTGCTGGTGGTAAACATAATAACAATCCATGAGCACTTAATGCTGGTAATGTGGAAAACAATCAAAAACACTTAAGTACTTATTGTTCTTTTTTTTTAATGTATTAAAAGCTTTTTTTAAATGCAACCTTCCTCAGCATTCTCAGTTGCCTTTTAATAGGGTGTGAACTGTTAAAAGGCAACTGATTTTTGTGGTCACATTTGCCATAAAAATCTGAAGGATGTGACTTTTGTCCTTACTCCTGAGTTCCATTTCTCAAAGTGTCTTTTATCCCCTGCAGTGTTCAAAGTGAGCAGCACCAGCTATTGTTAATGTAGAAATCGAGCCCACTAGTAATAAACGGCAAAAAAAAATGACCAGCAACAATACAAAAACAACACAAGGAAGGGGGGCGGTGCTCTGAATTAAAATAATAAAAACCAGCTTAGCCTGTTCAGCTAGATGCTACATTGAGTTGCAAGCAAAAGCAATTGTTGGATTTAGTAGGTAAGCTGACGTTAGCCAGATGAATGGGATCATTTGGAGTGAAGCCCATCTGGTCAAGTGGGAACTTGATGGGGCGAAATTATGTTCTGCATCATTAATTCAGAAACCATTGTTTAGTTTTGAGGATCAAAATAGAGCCAGCTTTCTCCCGGATAGTTTTCCTAACTCAGCTGAATTGCAAGCTTTCTCTTATAGCAAAACACTGTCCTGATTAGATGCGTCATTGCAATTCCATTTTATTTATATAAAACAATTGATAGTAGTTGTCACCGTAAGGTGCTTTATATTATATGGTATGTTGGGTAAGACCCAGCAATATTAGAAAGAAACCTCAACAATAAGGTGACCTCCTGTGAGCAAGCTGTTGGTGACAGTGGGAAAGAAAAAATCCTTTTCAACCGGAAGAAAACTCCAGCAGAACCAGGATGAGGGAGGTGCAGTCATCTGTTCTGTCTTGATTGCAGTCAGTAATAAATAATATAAACGTAAAGCCAAGGTGTCTAGCGGTTGCTAACTAATAATAGCTTTCTTTCATAGCCATGAGTGATGCAGGATGGAGGTGGTTAGCCACGTAGCTATAACTTAAATACTTGGCGTGTATTTAGTGTTGTGTTGTCGTGGCCATGATTGCTTTATTGTGGTACTGAGATCTAAGAGGCATCTACACAAGAAAACATTTTCTTGTAGCGCATCACTTTGTTGCTGACAGCTGATTGCTAGTGGACATTTCCGGTTTCTGGTTGCCTCGGTAACTATCTGATGTATTCAGCTTAATTTCTGAAATGCTGATCACGGTTCACTTTATTGTTGCGAGTGCCATCAATAGCTGATGTTTTGAGGGCAATGCATATAGTACATAGATCCTGCACATTATTTAACAAGTAAATGAAAAGTCCAAATTGATTTCAGCTTCTCAAATGTGGCCAAATCAGATGCTTTTCTTTGTTTCACGTGATGACTAAGAATTGTGTCACTTTGGGATTTTTCACCTTGATTTGATCGAATAATTATTTTGGCGACATCATCTCCAACTTTGAACTTTGTCAGGACAGTTGTGGAAAAAAGATTATGTTGGAGTTTTGTACTACAGCTGTGCAGTTGCGCGCTGTATAGAATTAATGAGCCCCATTTCCCTTTGCTTGTTACACTGTTAGTCATGCTAATTAATTCACAGTGGCACCTTGATGCCGACAAATAATTTATGCATGTGTTCACCTACTTTCATAATTGTCCTCATAAGGACAGCAGCATCTTGCACATGGAGACAATATGTTTGCTCGCTGTTGTTCCTTTCTTTGATCACCATGATCTCAATTGTTTCCACTCCTCCCCCCAAAAAATGGTGCCATCCAACCCAGTGTTGACCCCTGAACTTTGTCAGCCTGTCCTTTGTTCATGTCACTCTAGGTTTTAAAGACTGAAGAGCTGAAAGTGACACCAGAGAGACTTTTGAGTGTGCGTACACACACACGGTCACACACACGCCATTGATGGTTTCGGGATGCACTCGCCGAGAGTTAATAGAGTCACAAGCTCGGCGTCCTGCTCAGTGTTAAAGCTGTCAACCCCAGTGCCTTGTGCTACATATCAGGACATTTACATGATATTGGGTGTCCTCTGCCAGTGTCCCCTGCTCACACTGAAACCATGACACTTGTTTGCTTTGCCCGTTGCTATGAAGATGGTGTAGAGGTGATTTTTCAGGGGAGGTTAAGAGGCGGACTTGGAGTAGAGGGGGGCAAACGGACAGTTGATGACGGCTCTGAGGCTCGTATCACAAAGCTGGCTCGCTTGGGGCATGGCCTTGACATTACAGCTTTCTTAAGTCTAAGTGATCAAAGTCCAACATGTAATTATTATTGTTGGATCCTTTTTCTGTCAACATTATTTTGTTTATTGCCCTGCCTTTGTTGGCTGGTTTATACCACCAAAATAAAAGATGGCTAGCTTGGCTAATTGTTCTTTTGGTCCCAGTGGAGAAGACAAAAGGGAGGAAGTCTTCATTATTTCAGAGGAGAAGCAGAAGGATCCCTTTACAGCGATAATGTTACAGGAGGAGGAGTGTCAGCCCCACCTGTATGGCCCTCCCAGATGCTCCACTGTAACTGGATCCCGCTCCCTCTCTCCTCAAGGCTACCAGCCCTCTTTGAAGTTATTTCTAGTGCTGGGAAAGAGGGGCAGAGAGGGATTGAGAGGGGCAAAGAGTGACTGTAGAAGGGGAGGTGTGTGTGTAGCGTTTTACTGGATGCATTTGAGTTTGTAAGTCTATTTGTGCATGCTATACATAGAAGGCTGCAATTCAAAACTCTTTCTCCTTTCTTGTGCTCACCCCCCTCAGTGTGATCTGACATTGAACTTGTGTAGCGGGATCAGAAGACTCGCTGACGTATACTTTTGTTTAGCCACAGTCTGATGTACTGTGGAGCAAATTAAGTTCAAAGTAAACCATAGCTACCACACACACACTTTGATGGATGCAGTGAGTGGGTAGGGGTCATTATTTTGCCCCAGAACACTTTGACACTTGGACTGTATGAGCAAGGGATCGAACCACTGACCTTCCAATTAGCAGACAACCCACTCTACTTCTTCAGCTCCAGTCGCCCCAATTAATCAGCTAATTGGATTCTCAAGATCAGGGTTAACTTGCTCTAATTTTTCATGCGTAGCCAGATTTGTCCCCATCTGAGACTCATGGTTAAAGTAACCTGTCTGCAGCTGAGGACGCTTAGTGTAAATCCTCCTGGTAAGGTCTCAGAGTGTCTGTTAAACACGCACGTTTCAACCCGCACTAGAAGCTTAACCTCATAAAGCCTGAACTGAAGCGACTTGCATGAGGAGGTAGACTGCTTGCTTCACTCGGGGGGTTTTGGGTCATCTTTTGGATTAAGGCTCAGTGTCAGACTGATTGGCTTCCTCTGTGTGTCTAACGTGATGTCTGAGCTCCTCAGGGTTCATTCAATTTCTCTGAGTCAGTGGGGAATGCGTGATAATTAAATAGAGGTGATGTGAAGCAAAAAAGAAAATAAAGAGGCATCTCACGTAAACAGATGACAGCTTGACCTTTTGACATTTGAATCTCAGTCAGATGTTACTTCTGTTTTCCTTGCAGGTGCCTACTATAGGTCATACGAATGAAAACTGTGCCTCGCAAATGTCGTTGGTGTTCTCAGCTTGTTTGTTTTTTTGTGTTTCTGTAAATGCTAACTTTTTAAGAGTGAATCGGCTTCCATGAGTATTTGCGTTCCCCATTTATTTGAGCCGCATTGGCTCACAGGAACTGCAGCTCATATACTTCCACTTTTTAATACGTTTACTGGAAGTCTGACCTGCATTTACTGGGACAGAGAGTTCATTTGCGGCCTTATGATTAAGAGCTGGTGTGCTTGTGTGTGTACACACACTTGCAGAAGACATCTGGGGGGGTAAAACACCAGCGTGCTTCTAATTGGTTGAAGTCTCCTTCCACGTCTGGCTTGCAGGGGCGTTTGGGGGTGAAGTTGACTGCATCCTGACCACACCACAGTTTGAAGTGGCTGGTGGTGGAGCTGGTGCTATGTTGACATTGTGGTGGTTTGTGTGATTTGGCCCGGCTTGTTAGCTGGATGTTACACAATTGAGCATCCATGTTATGTGCTGGTTTGCATGAAGACTTTTGAAGTTGTTACTGAAAAATTTAGACTTGCTAATTTGGTTTACTTGGTAAAATCTTCAGTGGTTATGACTGTTGTTTTCCTGGAAAGACCTGGAAGATTTGAATGGATAGTTTTTAGAAAAATCTGTGAGCTATAAATTAAAATTAGTTTCATTTAGTTGCAGAATCAGCCACCTTCATGCAGTAAGAGTGAGCTATAAATTCTACTATGAATACATGAGATATTATGCAGTGTTGTCTTTGAAGGTAACGGTTTCTAATTGAAATACTCAATAAAAAGCTGTTAACCGTTATTGAGTAAAACCTTATGATATGATTCATGTTGTGTTTTTCACTGCTAGATACTGTGAATGTGTGCAGATGTACTGAGGCTCAAGGTTGTTTAACTGTGTGTGGAGCTTTGTGTGCGCTCTGCCTGTCTGGCTCTGGACATCCTGTTGCATTCCAGTCTGACTTAGCCATTTTCATGACTGTGTTTTGAGACTCTCAAAGGCACCACAGTTCCCAGGGGAGAGTCTGTGAGCCGTGATTAGACATACCCACCTTGCCATCCCATCCCCACAACCATCAACACAAGAAACCGGTGTGTTGTTCCAGGAAGTTGACAGTATTTTGGTAGTGATGGCGGTGAGGAGGATGAAGGACCTGGCTGAGTCAAAGGCTCGGGGGCTGTGCGTGAGATGCTTTTCCACTGGAGCGAATAAGTCACCCCTTGGTCACCCCGATATGTTTCACGCTACAAACAAACCCCTACGCCTGTTCTCAAACAGTGAGATACGTAAACACATGCACGGCACCGGGGAAGCAGGTGGGTGCGAGGACTGGCTTCCTGCCCAGGTTTTTCTTCCTCTGGATTTTGTGTGCTTGTGAAATTGGTGCCAGCTCCTCTTCCAAAACTTATAGGCGGAATCGGTAAACGAGAGATCTGCGTGGTTAATCATTTAGCCAGCTTCAAGAACTTCAAATACAAACTGTCGTGCACTTCCACTTTGTTGTAACTGAGGCTTATTGTCTGCGGCCTGTAGCTCATTAAAGGAAGTGTTGGAATTCAGATTGAGTAAAATATTGGTGTCAAGAACAGACAGTACATGCAAGTCTATAAACATGTATAGATCGGTTTAGCTCAGGGATCATCCCCTCCTACTTGCTTTTGATGTTTTTGGCTCCTGCCGTGCTGTAGTATGGATGGCTTGTTGTTATGCACCATTTTCAAGCAAGTGCATCACTTTAAATAAACATGCAATTCAGCAGCTTCTTTTGGAATTTTAGATTCTGGTACCCTGTGAGCATCGGCTCCCCTCCAGTTCACAAGGCTTTCCTTGCTGGTGGTGCTAAAAGCACGATTGGAGAATGATCTTTTTGAAGTTTGTGCTTTGTCGCAAAAAATAAAAAGCCTTTTATTTTTCCGTGTCAAAAATAGATTGGAAAGAGTTATAAACAGGATTTTTTTTTTAATTTTTTTAAGTTGAGTTAAAGTGCTGATTATGACCTTTTTATGTTGAGCATTCCTATTTTTCATCTTGTTAGGATACCAGAGGGAATGGAATTTGTAAAAAGCACATTAATACACAGCACAGGGGGAAAAAATGTAACTATCACTTTCACAGAAGCACAATATAGTGCGGCGAGGGCAAGGTAGGGCGACTGTCTTGGACGTGTAAGAGGGAAAAGGGGTAATGGGGGGCTGTAACCGGGGCCACCAATAATTTAGAAGGAGAGAGGGAAAAGGGGTGTGGCAAAGGGGAGGGGAGGGAAGCGGGATGGGGAAGCAGCAGAAGTGGTTGTTGTACGATCAAAGGCTGAGCGAATTGTGTCACAGACAGAGTGGGAAGAATGGCATTGAGTGGTGTGACTTGCATTTTGATTTCCTTTGAGAGCTTGGGGGGTGCGAGTGGTGATGGTGGGAGTTTTAAGGAGCACGGCTCTGTTTTGATCCCATTACCAACAGTTATCAGGTCACTTGTTTGACCATTAAGGATCTCTGAGTGAAAGATGATTGCGTGATGTCCTTATGAGTCATAATGTGTGAAAGTGTTTGAAAATATTTAGATTAAAGTATGAAATGTATTCATCCAGTGTTGCTATAACAACCAGAGTGAACTGGTGCACTGCTACAACAAAGTTTGCGTCAATTTCCATTTTATATACCAGTGCTGAATATTAACCATGTCTGCAGGTGGTTCTCCAGACGGAGGTGTAAGATTGGTCGGTGGGGGGGTGTGACTAGCTTGAGTGACAAGCCGAGTTCAAATCCCCGCCAGGACTTTATTGCGAGTGTGGCTTGTGTAACAAGATATTCATGTGAAAGGCTGCCTCCCCAAGGGGCAGGACAGATGGGGTAGAACAAGAGACGCCCCCTTGTGGTACTTAGGGAGTGCCTTATGCCTTTCCTCCAAACCTGGGGTACGAAGCAACGGAGCAAAGTGGAGCACTTCGGTGCTTCCAGCAGGCTGAGCTGGTTTGATTTTTGGGGCCTTGCAGGGAAAGCTAGCAGTTGGAACACAAGAGAGAACAGTCTCTGTCTTATTGTGTGTTCGTGGAACTGCGCGTGTGCGTGAACGCACGTTTGCATATGTGCTCGTTAATCTTTTGTCTGCTCGGCCAGTAGCTGTGACCCACTTCGCAAGATCACCTCTCATCTCTCATCCAAGTCCGAGCTCCTTTTCCTTTTGCTCCCCATCCCCACATCCATCAACGCATATACGTCAACATCTGAGAAAAGAAAAAAAAAAAAAAGTCTCTGTGGTGGAGATAATGGTGCAATGGCCAGCCTCTAAAATAACAACATGGTGCACAACAACAACACTGTCCCATTTGGAGTCCAAGTGCCCCCGCACAATGGCCTAGTGTTTAGGGACCAGGGGCGCAGGCGGGGCTCCCCACCACCATCCAAGCTGTTAGACAAGCCGGAGAGGGAGGTCATAATCACAGTGCAAGCAGGGCTACGCTTCCCGGTCCTCATGTAGATCCACCACAACACTATCTCTGCGTCTTTCCCATCTGCACGCTTGCACCTTATCTAACATAACATCTAAAATGTTACCTTAGTTGACTGCAGTGTGCGGTATGCACAGAGCAGATGAGATGGTATGATTTGTACAGTGATGACATGTGGAGGGGGGCAGGTCGGGAGATGCTGGTTGAATGGAAAACTTACCAAGTTACGCACTTTAATCTTTGTCTTTCCCTTCAATTTTGCCGTCCTCCAAAAGCTGAGAGGGAAAATATGCTTTAAAATTATCATACCAAATGTGTATGTAATGTATACCTGCTCCGCCTGCCTGCTCCTGTCAGCCTAAGGCGAACGGTCAACCCGAGCGAGCTTTGCTCTACAACGAGAGAAAGGGCAGCTTTGAAAATCTGTTTTATGTGAAATCAGAAAGACAAGGTGACTGCATCCTGTGGATGTGTAAAAAGGTGTTTTGAGTCAGGAAAGCCTCGCTTGGTGATGACTTTTTATGTGTTTGCGCGCTGTTGCAAGAATGATCCACTTGTTTCAAAGGGTTGTGATTGAATGTTGGAGCTTAAGCTTTCATGTTTGAGCACACGTACTTTTGTCTGTGTGTGGGAGGTCTGAGGAGGAGGAGGAGGAGGATTCAAGGATGAGGATTTTTTTTTTTTTTTTTTGTCCTGTAAAGGTGTAATTCAGGCTATAAGAGAGAAAACGTGGAAAAGTAAGTGTATGTAGTATGAAAGGAGACTTATACTTACTTTCTGTCAGACATGTTAACAATGGTAGACGCTTATGTTAAAAATGGCCAAAGTTTCAAATGAGTTCAGCGGATGTACAAGTAATGATTAGAAGCCTAAATCAGGCTTCAGATTGCTCTAAAGTCCCAAAAAACTATATCATGATATGCTAATTTCATGGTGTAAACATGTCGCCCCGTTAGGCAGTGGATTATGCTCACATGGGTCATGTAGAATGAGGTTAATAAAGTTGTGAAGTTGAAGTTTTGTAGTTTTGTAATTTGTCATATCGTAAAATTTATCGTTATCGTGAGAATACTCTGAAATTTCATGATATTCTGTTTGGGCCATATCAACCATCCCTAAAGTTTAATCATCAAAAGTTACTTTAGTACAATCTAGGAATGCAAATAAAGAGCATAAATTGAGCATATTAGGTTTTTCTAAATGTAATTCTAACCTTGATACCTCAAAAAGCAAATGATTTCTGCTGTCTGCTTTCGTGCTATTAAAGCCGATTCCTCTTATTCAGATTTCCTCCCTAAAGGCAGAAAGAGAAGATGCTACCTTGTGGAGCTCTAGCATGATGCACGTTGTCCACATTCCTTTCCTGTGACTCGAACTTAGTCCACTTGATTTGCATTTGACCCCATTACTATTAGCTAAGTCCTCCCCCAAAACCCCTTCAGGTCAGGGGCTTGACCTCTCAGGGTTGTGGAACTGAAGTGACTGGGCACTTGCTGAATTTCTCTTCAATTGGCCTGCTGCACAACCAACCTGCTCCCTCTGCGATGAAGTGGGGTTCAAAGGTCAGGGTTCACCAGTGGAAGAAGGGTATCTTGGGTCATCAGCAGTAGCCCCCGGCCCAGAGTAGCCTAAGGCTCGGAGCCACAGATTGGGGTGCCGTGGTCACTGGGTTAATACGAAAGCGGCCTGCAGGTCATTTGGCCCAGTTCTAATGCTAATACGCGAGCTTGTCTTGGCTGTGTTGCCAAGGGTGGAATTGATCCAGGATTTTGGTGACTCCACTTGGTTACAGTTTTTAATCCGATTTTTTTTTCTTTCTCTTTTTTCTTTTTCCTGATAATTACAGCCTGACAGTCATGGCTGTCCTCTAGCCATTCCTTTTTTGGTTTCTTGATGTTTTGTGCTGGAGCGCTTTTATATTTTTGTGGGTATGTGAAGAAAAAAAAAGGACACTTAATAACACATAAAATGTAATAAAAATATAATAACCTGTAATTACACGCTTAGAATGAATTTGGTTTTTTTTTTTGGGTTTTTTTTATCATCTTTTAATTTTCCTCATGACGTACACATCTTTTGGGAGTGCATTCTAGCACATCCACAAGATTGGTGATTGGATTAGCTTTTAGCCGTCTCCTGATGTCAAACTGTAGAACAGAATTTGTTGTTTTGTTTTGTTCTTATTCTTTGAAAATCTTCCACTTTGCATTTTTCCCAACCTTCTTCATCAATCAGTGATTTATGCCCTCCTTTATATGTAAACAATGTGTATGTGCTTGCTCTGCAAAGCAAAGAACTGGTGCATATTAGTGACCTTGTGTATGCGTTGACACCTGAAGTTACCTGATAGACAATGTTTGATGCTGCTCGAAGAAAATGTCAACATTCACTTTCCAATTTAAGAAGAGAAGATGCAATGTAACCAGTCACTGTGCATGTATGCACAAGCACAATAGAAATGGCAGCAGCATTAATCATTTCCAGCAGTAACAATGGTAGTAGACTTAATGCACCTTTCCCTAAGTAGAAATTCAGTAAAAATGTGCCTGATCAGCAGATCCATGAAAGCACATAAATCCTGATTTTGCTTATGTTGCTGCTGTTCTTTAAAAGGTCTTCTGTATGTTTAGATTCTGGATAAGTTAAGCACACAGAGAATAGCTCAGATGCCTAATGCTTTTAAATTTCATCATAGGTTAAAAGAACATTATATTCCCTATAAATATGAGGAATGCATCCAAGAGATGTTTGTGCAGCTTTAAGCTTGTAATTTACCTCTTTGTGAGTCAAATTCAGAACGTGGGGATGCCAAGACCCTGAAACTTGATACATCATGTATGTCGGATGCACATTTTATTTTTTAATCTTGAAGGTTGCACATTCTGACTTTTCTAATGGGATACTAGCTCCGTAGCATAGAGACAAATATTTATTTCTCCATCTTATTGTCTTTCCAGATGCATCCTTTGGGACTATGTAATAATAATGATGAAGAGGACCTATACGAGTATGGCTGGGTTGGTGTGGTGAAGCTGGAGCAGCCGGAGTTGGACCCCAGTTGTCTCACGGTGCTTGGAAAGGTAAAGAACTGCTTTTTTTATGTTTTCAAGTTTCCGTTTTGCCACAGTGTTAGTTTCTGAATTTGCCTTTTGTTTCCCGTTAATGTACATCCAATGACTATCCTTTCAGAAAGTTAATATATTACAGCACCTTGCTCTTTACTGTGCTACTGCAGGTTTGTTGAACCATGCAATAAAATGAAAATCAGCATTTAACAATGCAGGTGAGTCACTTTGACACCGTAATTCACTGTAAATTAGAAGCTAGCAATACTCTTTGATATTCAGAGCCCAAAAAAACACCTTGGATTTTGCCATCTTGGGGCACAAATACCTAATAATTTGATTACTATTTGCCTAAAATTACAATAGATTGTCACCTGTCAACATGCGAGTAAAGAAAAGTTATTTCCTTGCATTTGATGAAAATCCCTTTAAGGGTTTAGCTTTGATATAGTGCAGTCACTGAGACAATTCATGGAAGGATGGTTTAGTTTTATTTTGCTTCTTACTTCCCATTGTGGTCAGAACAAGAGTGTAGTGATCCCTCCCCAATCCCTATCCTCCCGCCCTCCCTTCCTCCAGTGCCCAGGCACCTCCAGTGGTATTTTATCGTGCTTTAATTAAGTGTTCCTCTTAATGGAATGTACCAACATTCCCCAGAGGATGAAATAAGGGAGTGTTGTCCATAGTCTCATTTATCCTGTACATTCCTGGTGACAGAAAGAGAGCAGCCATTCATAATATCAGAAGCCCACGTGCCATATAAACATCCTAATGGTGCACTTTGTTTGATGATGGTTTCTAGCTGACATACACTGAGACCTGAAAACTAATGTTATGCTCAGAACTCATTAACTGGATTTCATCAGCTAAGTAGTCCTTATCGTGGCGACGTGCCCACGCTTGAGTTTCAGCAGCACAAGTGGAAGAAATGGCACGTGAATAATACATTTAAACAGATGGTAAAACAGATATGTTTTCAGTCTATCAGATTGTTAATGGTAGGTAGTAGGCTGTAGTACTAGAAGTACAAGCAAAAACCTGACAAGGTCACAAACATCAGTCATTTCCCCTCCTGGTTTTTGATTCTGACAGTTTTCTATAAACGCAAAGCTGAATGTGTGTTTGTCTTTTCTGTAAGCATACGAATCATGTCCGTATCGTTAGATCAGCAATTTAATACAAGCAGGTGCATTTTAAGAAGGAAGAGAGCGAATCGGAGCAAGGTTGATAGTTTTTGCTCAGTCGTTCCCGTCAGCTTATTCCTTCATACCATGTTTAAAAGAAAAAATAAAAACACAGGAGAGACGGGATGAATGGAGGATACAGTATGCACCAGTGTCAGATTCAGATGCACAATGTTGTGGTTACGCGGGATGTGTCTTAGCCAACTGAGCCACGGGGACACCCCAAGTTAGAGAAACCCACACCTTCCGCTTAGTGGACCAGGTCAGAGCAGAGTCCTAATGAGCTGGCCATTTTTATACATTCTAGATCTGATCTTTTGCTAAGGGACACTGTAGCGGTGATGGCAAGAACTTTGGCCTGTGACCTTTTGGCCTCTAGCCAGCCTCCCCAACTTCTAGGTCACTCTTGTTTCCTCTGTGTGTACTCAGCCAGGACTATAATTAGAGGAGGGAAAGCCCATTGTTGCATCTTGACAAACCCTCGCCTGGGGCCTGAACACAGCTGGGTGCTTTGCGTTGGCACAAACGCTTTTGCCAGGCCAGACAGTCCAGTGTTTACCCCCTACCAGTCTGCTCCCTCTGCCCGACCAGCCAGCCAGACCACCAGGCCGCTATGCGCCCAGCCCCATTCCGGATACGATGCCCACTCCTGCACCCTCACCCCGCCTGGCCTGGCCTCGTGCTCGGCGGCCCCCACCCTTCTCCCGCCCTACCAGACTGTCCCCTGACTGAACCCAAGTGTGCTTTACTGCCACTTTGCCACCAACAGTGTCAGGGTCTTGTCTGGTCAATTTAGATTCCATTCAATTACAAAAACCTAGCGTCTAAATATAAACTGTCTGGGAACACTGGACCCCCAGCTGTGCTTCGGAGCTGATCAACACTCACTGATGGGCATTCCCTCCTCTGTTTAGGGTTGGCTGAATTTGAGGAAGGGGCTTGCATCGTCGGGTCCTTACGATCATTCCGACAGTTTTAAAAGCAACATTTGATGGAGAAAACATTTCTGAGACCTGATGAATCCAACAGTAGGGACAGACTGATGTTCTAGTGCTATGCTAAATGTTTAGCGCTGTAAAGTCTCGTTCTTGGTTTGGATTGTCTTTAGCTGGAGCTACACAGGACATTGCTCCTCTGTGCTTTTGTGATTTGTACTCGGTTATTCAGCTAAGTGGCACAGGGATGTCGGGTTGAGCTCATTATTGTAGAGAACTGCTCTGACAAATAAAATAATCCCAGTAGAGGAAGACACAGGAAAAGGGGTCGGTCATTCCAGCCTCTGAAGTCCATGTGCAAACTTCACTAAAGTGCTGGTGTGTCATATATATGTACACAGTTTTTTCCTGCACTTCCTGTCTGGTTCCTGTGAGAGCTCCAGGACTATAAAACCTCTGACCTCAGTGTGCCACAGAACTAGAGCCCCTCCCCATAACAGCAGGAGAACTAAGAGCAAATGTGCTCTCACTGTAGTGTTTGATGTGTTCTTTATCAGATTTGGCTAAAAAGTGCATTTGTCTCGTTTATAATGTCCTATGTCCGAAGGCCTGCCCTGTTGCTTTCACAGCGCCGTCTCTGTAACTCCAGCATATCAACCCCTAACTTTCTCTGGGGTGTTTGTAAATGTTGTAAATCATGCTTACAGCTCTGCACACATGTATCCTCTTTCATGTTGAACTATTTATTGCAGCCAGTTACATATTCTTGGTTGTCATTTCCTCCTCGCTGCTCGACTTTCTCAGAATTGACCTCCCTCCCGTCTTCGCTACGCTGTCTGTTCACACGCATTCACTGCAATTTTTGGCAGCTCCTCTGGAACATGAAATCATGCCACTGGCCTTCATTGGGGGCGCAGACCCGTCGGTGTCTTTGTTGCAGTGCCAGCAAGAGATCTCTTCTTCCAGTGTTGCAGTGCGAGTCCAGTGGGCACTGGACTCGCACTCGGGGCGTTAGCATGCCGGCTTTCCTCGTTTCATCCCGCCCGAGTGTTCATGACATAAGTCCCCATCCCTGGAAGCCAGGAGAGGGAAGGCAGAAGAGTGTATGGGCAGAAAATTAAGGTAAAGAGTTCGGAGACTTGGTGTCTCAAAGAGATGACCTGGGTAAATGTGTCTGTTTGGTAAGTGGGTGGTTGGGGTTTGCATTTAGCATGGTATATATATTTTCTTTTTATATATGCACATAAGTAGCAAAATGGAACCTGTCCTCCCACACGGCCCTGCTGCTTGTGAAAAGCAAGACTTTTGGCTGGCATAGCATGTAAATCTCCCTGGTATGTGCTTGTTGTGTGTGGCCTGGTGCTGGCCTTAACCAGCTTGTCTCTGAACCATGATCAGTTCCACCTTAAACGCCAGCCAAAAACAACAGTTCATCGCAGCGGAGCGCGACTGGCCATGAGATCGGCCGCTACAAAGCACTTAAAAATAACTAGAGCAACAAGAAAAGTTTCGAGACCTTTACTGACATATCCTCCCCGAAATAAAGCCAGCTACTTTAAAGTTTTTGCCAGAGGCATACCACCATAAAAAGTGTATCCTGTGTGGGCAGCTCTGTCTTTGACACACACACAAGCTTCATCTTAAAACAGCAGTTTCTCTGGAACAATGTGAGCGGGCAGAGGAGTGTGTCCTTTTCTACTGTGGTCCTGAAGTTGGCACTGTGGGACAGCAGGCCAGAGCAAACAGCTGCTGAGTCTTAGTGCTAAGTGGCTCTTGGACTCTAACTGTGTCTGGCATCTCAGCCAGAGCTGCAGAGAGGGTGTAGTGTAGTGTGTGTGTGTGTGTGTGTGTGTGTGTGTGTGTGTGTGTGTGTGTGTGTGTGTGTGTGTGTGTGTGTGTGTGAGACGGCAAGGAATGATCGGGAAAGTGCACGAGGGCTACAAGAATGATGTGCATCTGAGGAAAAGGGGAGAGATGGGCATTAAAAAGAAAGACATGGCTACAGACAGATGAGTGCGATATTGCTGGCGACTGGCTCATAGCCTGTGGCCACATTAGCCATCCTAGACGCTATAGTTTTACACACTTTACTGTTAGAGGTCATCCCGAGGCCACGGCAATGCCAGTAGGGTGTCATGCCGCAGGCCGTGTGGTAAAGAAGCTTACATGCTGGATTGAACTGGCTCTATGTGGCCTTGTTTTCAGACTTTTTCATACAAATACTGTCTGATCAGTGGGTGTATTTGTGAATGTGTGCACGCTGTGGCTCATCCGCTGTTTATCAGTATGGACACGGAGACCTAATGGGCTGGCAGATCAGCTTGTGTTTTGATGAAGATGGCTGAATGACTCACATTCTCTAACGATTCTCTTCTCACGCCTTTTTTCTTTCTTTCTTTTTTTTTTTTGCCTTCTTCATTTCACTCCTTCTGTTATAGAAAAGACCTTCGTGAACAGAAAGAAGGAAAATTGCTGCAGTTCTACGCTCCGCGTTCTCCCGAGTGTTTTGTTAAATTGCAATTGATCTGCAACTTGCACAGGGACCGTTCGATAATGACGAAGCTTGTCTTTTTGTTCAAAGTTTTTAAAAGAACTCTTTTTCTCAGAAGATCCATAAAGACGCATGATATCGATGAGACAATTTTCCCCTGCGATTGTGCTAAAACTTACGGGGGCTTATTCCCGTTCAGTTGAATACCGCAAAACGAAAGCCAGTCTTTTTGTTTAAATCAAAGCAGTTAACTCTGGCGACCCCAGTATGAAAAAGAATTGAAGGCTAAACTTCTTCAACTTGTTGAGTTTTCACCTAACTATAGGGATTGCTTTTTTTTTGTCACTGAAACACGTTTTTGTCGAATTCGACGGCTTGCAATTTGAAACAGTTTCCACACATTTGAATGCAGATGCAATTCTATCTGAGACTTCAAATGATTGAAATAATAGCCAGGTGATCACTCAGGACGTAGTGTTCTGTGCAGCCTTATTAGCTCTTAGAAACAAATCATGACGTCGCGAAAGAAAGGTTCTAGATCTGAAAGGAAATACTTGATGAACTTCGTGTTACCCTGATGGGGTGAAATGCACACACTAACTCTTTAGCTTTCTCTCCACCTGGCCCTCGCCCTAAGCACTCTGCACAAACACTTTCAAACGCGGCAGCGCGGAGGGAGGGATAGAAAGAGAAACTGAAAAAGAGAGGAGGAGCAGCAGGGAGAGAAGAAAGGGGGAGGAAAAAAGAAATCTTGTGAAGCATGGAGCACTCAGGGGCCTGCCTCTTGGGTGCTTCTTTCATGTTTGTGTGCGCCTCAACTTGCTGATATTATCTTGGCCGCTCTTCCGGGTGGGGTGTCAGGAGAGGTTTCCACTGTGACCAGGCAGGAGCCTCTCTCTCTTTCTCCCTCTTATCTGTTTTAGCCCCTTTTCAGACTCTTTTCTATTAACCTGACGTCCTCTGAACATGGTGGATTTATATCTGAATGAGCGCTTGAGTCACTTTTTTCTGGAAAAGTCATGACCGCAGTCTTACGCGGCCTGAGCAAACTTTTTTTTAGCATATGCATATGAACATTTAGAATCTATCAACAGGGGATTTTTGGTACTGAAAGCTTTTTGATTTGCAGTTGTAGTTTACCTGCAGTCAGATATTTGGTTGTGTGCTGGTTACACTTGCAGAAGTACAATCATCAAGCCATCTGATTTTCCTTAAAGATAACCTAGCTTTTAATTAGCTTTTAAAAGTGATCTGCATTAGTAAACATTGACCTTTAGATGAAACAGGAAGTCCTTGGTCTCGTATCTGTGCCACAATAAGAACCGTTGCCAATTCAGGGTAAGGCTTCATACCTGGAAGTGCAAGAAGAACGATCCCCTTCGCAGCCTGTGTACAAGTTGCAGAGGCAGCACAGACAGCAAGAACCTGCTCTTGGTAATAACGGTGCAAAGAGTGAAGTTTTGAAAGCATTCAAAACTGCGGTGACTCACTTGTGTTGGAAAGTTGATTAAAGCTGTAAAATAAAAATGACAAGTTAGAAATGCGATCGACAGCAAACAGGCACTTTAGTGGACCGATGAAACACGCTGAGCTTTAAGTCTCCTCTCTAAAAAGGGCCTATGTCATGTGACATTCTGGAGACTGTATACTTTCCAAGCCTTTTTTTTTTCCTGTTTGCATTCAAACCACTAATAATGGTGCAGTTTCCAGTGGCCTGTAAATAGTAATGCAGCATCACCTTTTTATTGCAGTCTTTTATTTTCTTGCAGTCTTGTTCCAACCTCCTTATTTTCTACCTACAGTTCCTCACTGTGTGTGAATGCCTAGTAGCAAGGTGAAGTGAACTCGGAGAGGTTTTTTTCCTAATGTATTTCACTCCGATGATTGAATTTTACATATAGACTCAGTGTAGCCTTGACTTCACTATCAGTTCTGTTCTGTATGTTTTGCTCCTTTTTCTGAGGCTAACATTAGTCTTGTACAGCAGCTCTTAATCTTTCCAGTGTTGCACCACTCAAAGTTCCTCCTATATTGAGGAAGTACTTCCAATTTAGCTCATAATAAACTCATAATAAAAGACCCTATAAATAAAGCTCCTAAAATCACCCTGGCTCCCATTTTATGCAGGCCACAGGAAAAAAGAGGGTACTGTCTTCAACCTTTACTGGAGCTATAAAAAAAAGCTTCTGCAGGCTTCTTCTCTCTTAGGGTGTGTTGGAACACTCACCCATCTTCCTACTTCAGTTTACCCCCATCACCCCCTCCCAAGTAAGTCTCTCCCCTAAATCACTGCTTTGCCGTGTTTCACGGCACTTGGAGGGACCCAGGGGTCCCACTGCGCTCGTTTCCATGGTCACTGGGAAGCTCCTTGTGTCATGTGGCTCAAAGTGAGCCGTCCCTGGACCGAATTACCCAGCTTTCAATGGGAGGCCAAATGACCATTATTAGACTTCACAGCTAAGGCCTCTATTTAAAGAGAGGAGAAAGGAGCCCTGGGGACTTAAGATGAGAGAGAGAGATGGAGGGAGAGAAAAAGAAAAGATGAGGCAGGGGGGCAGAGACATAAGGGGGGAGGAAGAGAGGAGAGGAGAAGAAAGTGCATTTAGCTCTACTATGGATGTTTCTTTTTATTTTCTCCACCTTTACACTGATTTTTGATCTTTATCACAATTGTTACTTAAAAGTCTGACAACAGCCTGAGCTTAAGCTGTCTTGTCTGTCAGACAGTGAGCAAAAAGACAAAAGAAAAGATGAGCCATGGAAAAAGTAAATCTTAGAAAAGATAGGACCAGACATCCACCCACATCAAGCAAAGCCCTGTCTTTTCTCCCTTCATCTCTAAGCCCGTTGCTTTGTATGGGAATGTGCTTGTGTGCGTGAGAATCCTCGTGTCCCGCGCCTCACTGTGTATGTCAGGGCTGCGTTGTCTGTACGGCTCGAGCCCACGGCCTGGCACAAAAGCTGGAAACTGAAGCCCCGAGGTCCCACACAGCTAATCTGATGCCTCTCCCTGCTATACATGACTCCAAAACTGAAGGGTTAGCGGGGGTGAAAATGGCATCCTGTTCTTGTGGTTCAAACTTTCTTTCATGCTTTGCCAGGGAGGCATGGTTAGGTCCAGCACAAGAAGATGGAGAAGAAGTGATGTGTGCCTAAGCGAGAGTGTGTGTGTGTGTGTGTGGGTTGATGTATGAGTGTCATCGGAGCTGGTCGTGCCCTCAGACAGTGAGGTAATGGAACAAGAGAAAGAGAAACATGTAGATAGGGAGGGGATATTGAATGGGAATGCACCTAGTAGATTCTGGGTAGCACATTAGTATTGTTTACTGGAGACCAGTATAACAATAAAGATCTAACATCTGGATAAGTGATTACATGCTGCAAGAAGAACTTGAAGAAGAAAGTCAGTGAAAAATTTATCGGATAAATATAAGGAATACAAATTTATCTGTAAAATTTCTTTTTACAAAATAGAGGTACATGAAAAACAAGGTGTGTGTGATCCAGAAATGGATTTGTTGACCAAAAGATATTATAACCAAGAGATGACCTGCTGGGAAATGACAGTGTGAGGTGTTTTATTGCAGTAATAGCTGAATAAACGCACCTTTATATGGAGGCATTAAGGTCATGCAATATAAAGGTTGGTCAAATCCTATTTGCAGCAGGTCCTGTGTTCTAGTTTCAACTCCAGTGTCTTCATATAAATATTTTTTAGAAGCCCACAACAAGTAAAATCTAGTCATGAGAGGAAGAAAAAGACTGGAAGAAGAAATAAAAAGGCTTTTTTATGTTTTCCAGTGCCATCAAACATCTCACGAGTCCTTAGATTTTTGTCTTGAGGTTTGTAAGCTGTCCCAGATTACTTAAAAGGAAATTTTTACATATCAAAAAGGATCTTGGAGTGAAACTGCATATGTGAAAATAGTTGTATCAAGACTTTTCCTTATTATAATTATCTCTTCTCTACTCCATTTGGAGGATACATGCAGTTGATGCCTTTTCAGTGTCGCAGCTAAGCAGACAAGTCCGTGTGCTCACAACAAATTGGTCACATTGTATCCCAATTTAAAGAAGAATTGTATTCTTCTTTATTCTACATAATCAACCACAGTCATCCTCCTCTGCTGACCCACTGTTAGGCTTTATAGTGGGGGAAGAAAGGAACAGTAAAAAAAAAAAAGGAGGATGCAAAATAAGGGGAATAGGGCCAAGTCCTGACCCGCTCTGCTGTTTGCCCAGGCAAAGAAGAGAGCAGGCAATGGCAACACCCCCAACCAGCAGGAGGACAGCGTATTACAAGAAAGAGAAGCAACAGCGGCGGTGTCTCTTTCAAGCGTGCAGGGGCATGGTCTCCTAAAGCAGCGTCGAGTCAGAGATTAGAGAAAAACCGTATAACTGGAGACGAATTACAGGAAGGGGAGAAGTAGCAGTTTAGTGAAACGCCTCCACTTGACTGAAATAGTTGCATTTTAAACGTTGTGCAAGTTCACAATATAGCAGCGTGGACACTGGGGACAACAAATATTGTGCTGTTGCTGGTTTTTTGTTTTGTAGAAGGAAAAAAAAAGAAAAGAAATTTCGGCACAACTCCTCTGCCTTACTGACTTTAAAGCGGTCTACTGAAAAACAGCCATACTTCTTTACTTCATGTACCCTGTTAAACGCTTGACCAGTAAGTTGATGATTTCAATCACTAGTTTTAAATCTTTTTCAGTCCATCACGATATTCATTTTGTAAATTAGGGTTGCGTTTTGCATAAAATAGACAACAAAGGATGACAAGCTTCAGGGCATTTATGGGTGGCTGCCTTGCGACTGACGAGATGCCACCATGTGAGCGCCAGTCTCGTTCTCATCTGTGGTTTGTAAAAAAAACACTGGTGTAACTGTAGCTACATCCATGTTTTATAGACACCTGCGTCGGCTGCGTATGGCAGGTACACCTGTATGTGTTGTGGTTAGCAGCTAGCCCGGGAGGCAGAACTAGATGTTTTTCTCTTTGTTTGCAGCTAAAAAGGCTGTTGACTGAGCGAGAGCTTTGGCCGTCTTTTTCAGCTGCGTCTCACGTGCAGTTGATGTTACAGCTGTTGCAATCAATAAAGCTGTCTGCACACGCTGTCTAACAGTTTATTCATTCATATTGTACTCTGATTGGCCACAACATTAAAACCACTAACAGGTGTAGTGAATAACCTTGAATTTACATTGATGTTAGTTGACATGTACCACCCATTGGAACAATGCTGCAGACCAAGCACACCCCGCCCAGAGCAATGGCACACCTCAATGGCGGCGGCATCCCCCAGCAAGACAATAGAAAAAGTGATTTATAAACAGAATCGGTTTTTTAAAAAAGGATAAAAAGTCTTTTTCAAAGTGATCAGCTAAACCCGCCTGACCTTCTGTTTTAATATTTAACTTTGTTAGTTTGAGGTCAGTATCCTTGGCAGTCAGAGAGAAACACTAGTATTGATCTGTTATGTGCCAAGAGCCTTGCAGGAAGGAAAGCACAAATGTAGTGTGTCATCCCAGGCCTGCTGTCTTCTTTAGTTTCATCTGACAGCTCTCTTCAGTTCTTCTGCCTTTGAGTGTTCATTTAAAAAAATCCTTTAAACCCTTTCTAGAAGCTATAATCTAACTTGTATCATAAAATCACTCTTGCATTCATTAAAGTTCTGTGAGGCTGATTAAAATGACGGAAGGCCAAATTAACAATCAGTAATAGTAGTAAAATCCCACCAATGAATAACAAGTGGGATTATAGTCAGTCTTTTCTAGTCATGACTTCTCCCACTTTGGCCCCAACGGCTTTTTTTAGACACTAGGTGGAGAAGAAGCTTTTGAGAAGTAGTGTTCTTGTTCCTAGCCGGATGCTTGTTTATTTTCCTGTGAATCACAAAGGGCAAGAAACCAAAACCGGTAAGAAAACAACATGGGAGGGACGGAGAGGAAAAGTGGAGGAAATTTAATTAGCGGTTGTCCATTCCTCCGGTCTCAATGTTTGGTCTCAGCAGGGCAGAGCAGTGGGCAGCGGGAGGAGAGAAGACTAAAAAGCATCTTGATTAGCGGCAGTCTCAGTCAGTGCATTTGCATCTGTGTGTGTGTGTGTGTGTGTGTGTGTGTGTGTGTGTGTGTGTGTGTGTGTCTGACACCACAGGACATCAAACCACAGGGAGAGATGGGGAAACGCTGTCTGTGGTGCAAAACAGGCAAAGACGAGCTCGTGTATTTTTATATACGGAGAGAGATAAAAATGCGACGTATTCTGCGAAAAGTTCGAGTTCAGTGATTGCACTTCATCCATCATTTGTTGTTTATTGTGCCTTCGGGACGCACATAAGAAAACCGAACCATTGCTCAAATTTCCCGCCAAAATAAATGTAATTAAAAAGAAAAGCAAGGATAAAACGAGGGCCATATTCAACTCGATGCTTCATGAAAGTCTCTCATTTTGTAAAAACCACAGTGTATCCTAAGTAATCTTTGTTTTTTCCCACATGATGACAAGATAATGAGATTTCATTGTCTTTTTTACATAATTCTGATCGAGGTTTTCTATGAAAACATGTTTTTTTTTTTGGTTAATTCAATCTGCTATCCGTGTTCAAAACAATTGCGCTAAAAACGGCAATGTTATAACATTCAAGCGCACATTCTCATCTGGCGTTTACGGTGTTTCCTGGAAATTATAGCCACGGGAGAGGGCTTAAAGAGAATATGACGCCACTGATAGGTGAACATACTGTTGACTGTTGCACTGAATAAAATTCATTTAAAAATGGTAACATTTGAAGCCAATGTTTAAACGTTACGGCCTTCTCGGCCGAGATTCCAAGAAATCTGTGGGGATCCAAAAATGTGTTGTTAACAGACACATGCCACAGATTGGCTTGTCGGTGGTGTCGCTCGATGAATCATGAGTCCTTCACGAAAATCAAAACCGCCATTTTTTGAAACCGGGCGACGAGGGGAAAGGCTACACTAAAAACAACAATGTGGTCCGAGTTTGACAAGCAGGAGGTTTACCATCGCCTCGATGTCCTCCATTGTTGTGGTGTTCATGCCACGTACAAATGACGCCACGGTACTTTATAGCATTGCTATACAGACCCCATTAGGTGGTCCTCGATTGTAATGGAAAACAAGCAAAACTGAGTGGAGCCGTGCAGGTACTAGTGGAAAAGGGCTAATAGTGTCTCAAATTCACTGGAGAAAAAGACATCAAAACTAAAAAAACATGGGTTAGTTGTAATCTTCTTTGTTATTTTTTTTTTTTTTCTTCTAGGAAGTGAAGTTTATAATTCCTTCCTATAAAGTGACATGCAGCTTAAAGATTTTCACAGCAAACATGATACTTAGTATATGGGTTTTGATTACATGCTGCTTTTTACAGACTGCAGAGCTGCTGGGAATAGTAGGTAAAGGTGCATTCCATTTGAAGTGGGAAGTTTGAAATTTCAACTTCCAGGTTGGAATTTTCAGCTGGAATGCCCCCTCATGTTGGATTTCCCACTTGGAAAGTCCACCAACTCTGACTTTGCAATCCAAGATGACAGCAGCAGCGCTCATATTTATATTACTGATGGACAAAAATGCAAACTTCTTACATGCTTCTCTCTTTTAAATGTTTCTGAATAAAATCATGTCTACATGTGGGGAAAATGTGAGTTCAGCCAGGCAGAATCGATCGAATCAACAAATAAAGAAGAGAAAATTGATCCGGCGTTTAATGGCTGGTACTTTGTGTTTTTTAAGGTCACATTTTGAACAGAGACTAAAGCAAACACCCACAACTGTTTGCCAGCATTGAGAACTGATAGCTTTTTTTATGGCATTACTCTTCATTTTGGATTCTGTCAGAGCTTTATGAGTTTAGTTTAGATAAGTCAGGACTTGGTATTGTAGATAAGTGTGCATGAGCACGACTATGCATGAGTCTTATTATGAGGGACAGGGAGCACTCCCAACTACACCTCCCTCTCTCTCTCTCTCTCTCTCTGTCTGTCTCAACTCTTTAATGGGGTCGGCTCCTTGCCAAGTTCCACTGGCAGGCCTCCTCAGAGGTGCCCCCTCACACACCCATGCACACACACACACACATATTTTGATAGCACAGTTCACTTGTATAATGCTGGTTATGCAATAATGGGTGAATGGCCACCCAATATTGTGCGCTGAGGCAGATACAGAAATGGAGAGGGGACACTGGTGTCCCACACATCAGCCATGGAGGGACAAATCCCAAAGGGCCACTACAAAGGCGGGCTAATGGACCGCCCCCAAAAAATCTGTTTTTTCTTTAGTCCAGCAATATCAAGAGAGATAATGAAATACGGCTGATTTTGTCAGAAATGACAGATGATGTGTAGTCTTGTCCACCAAAAACCTCAGAGTAGTGACTCTAGGTGAAAGCTCTTTGCCCCCTAAGAAAACCTGGAAATGTCTGCTTTTTCTGCCTCACTTTTTACAATTTTTCAGCTCTGGGGCTTCAGTGCAAAGAAAGTCCTTTGGCTGGACTTAGGGGAACTGATTACAGTGTCACAGTGACAAAGATGGTCATTTCATGCTGTGTGTGTGTGTGTACGTGCGTCCTGGTCAATTATATGTGCAGCACAGAGATGGGGTCAAGGGTCAGTGTACCTGAAGTTTGCCTCCTCTTTGTCTGATAGTGAGTTCATTATATCTGCTCCAGATTTCTACATCTCTCTCGATCTGTCATCCTGGACAAATCTCACAACTATTCATAAATACTGAGTCATAAAAACAAAATGTGTTAAATTTGGTCTAATTCAAGCAAGCTTACCACGAAATGATTCAAATCAGGATCAATATAATTAAATTAAACACACAAATTACATACTTGCACACATCCTGCTTCACAGCAGGCTTAAGGGTTGGACCACACATTTTATTCGAATGTTTCTTACTCAGCAGGTTGTAAGTCTTATTGTTTGAGGGACAAAACAGTTTCTTTCATGTTTATTACAAAATGATAGAAAACCTCTGATAGCCAAACCTGTGAGCTATCTTAAACCAACAAATGGCTAATAGTCATGTCATTAATCTGGCAAAGACAAGCAAATATATACCACCCTGACAGCCAGATATTTTTCTAGAAAAATCTGGGAGAGAAAAGCAGTAAAGACCTAACTTGTAAACATCAGATAAAAGTGTGGTTCCTATGAACAGTGAACCCTTACCCCAGCAGCTCAAATGAAACCATGATTTATGGCAGACCTGCGCTCCATTGATCGGACGCCATGTGAACATGTTTTCATTTGGGAATGAGCTTCCCGGGGAGTCTCACCAGGTCAGACCTAATAACATTTACTTATCACTTTCACCGCCGCAGCCGCAATAACAGGTAGGCATGTACACGATGCCTCTCGTGCTTCTTTCTGAGTTGCTTATCCCATTAAAAGACATGATGATTGTGATGGATCACCCAATCTAGAAGTGGGCGTGGGACATGTGCTATAACCCTGTAACACCATGTGGCACACTCGCACAGACCCTGATGAAGTAACATTGACATTATGCCAGCAGATCATTAAAGTTGCCTGTCGTCTTAAAACAAATTTTAGGGCTTAAACCATTCTTTTATTCAGCGTCCTTACTCCTCAGCACATGGTGACCAGGTCAGCATCCACTTCCTTACTTCACCTCTTATCTGCATGTTGGATATTAATGGCAGTCACTGAGCTCACTGAGTGCTTTAAGTGATTCTTTCCCCTGTGTGTTTACTTTGGGTGAACTGTCAGTTTATATGAAAGTGGTTGAATGGAGAGGAGCTCAAAGAGGCCTGCCGGCCCCCATCCCCCATCGGTGTGACACACAAGTGGATTTTTATGTGCTCCGTAAATATTTGAAATGGTGCCTTAGACTGCCCTTAGGACTGTTGTAACACGCTGCAGCTGCGAGAAAGCATTAATATTTAAAAAAAAAAAAAAAAGGGAGCGAATGGGCGAGTTCAAAAGTTTGTGAGGATGGAATCAGAAACTGAACAGTGACTCAATAGTCAGGTGTTTTTAGCACATCAAGGTTTTCTGAGTGACATTGTGTCCTTGTAAATGATTTCACAATATTACAGTGGTCATGACACAACAGTAAGCAGATCCGGCAGGATCGCTAAACCTGCTGATTAAATGACACACAGGCCGAAACAGTTATGTCGAGTATCTGTAAACAGAAAAACATGTTACGACAGAGCAACAGTTTGTCGTTGAAGTGCTCACATCAAACGGTGGGAGATGAAGAAGGATGAGTAAGGTGAGTAAGTGCTCCAAATCCTGCTGTTTTGAAAATGTCACGATAATACAGCCAGGTTTTGTCTGCTGAAGTTAAGCATCCACGGAGAACAAAGGAGAGACGTTTCAGAAATGCTTTTCTTTCTCTCAGCTGCAAAGGCGTCCAATCAGATGAAGCATAGCCACATTGAAAACTCTGATTTTATTTTAGCTGAATGTAAATAATGTCTTGGCACACATGCCTTCCCTGAAAGGGAGTGAGAAAAGGACATGAAAAAAAAGAGGGGGTGACCACATATGAGAAAATCCACGGGAGAAAAGTATGCCTTTATCTTTTAATAAACGGTAAAGCCAGGAGGCAACATGAAATTACAGCATAATAGCAGTGGAGAGTCTTCTGAA
The DNA here is from genome assembly GCF_900408965.1 of Simochromis diagramma. NCBI lineage: Eukaryota > Metazoa > Chordata > Actinopteri > Cichliformes > Cichlidae > Simochromis > Simochromis diagramma. The sequence continues at coordinate 2,052,838 of NW_024387200.1, read as the reverse complement.
GACTTAATTGCCTTAATTATAGCAGTGCGGAGAGAGAGAGAGAGAGAGAGAGAGGGAGCAGGAAAGGAAAGCATGAGCAGAAGGAGGAAGAAGGAAAAAAAAAAACAAGGGAAGCAGAGGAGAAGAAAGGTAGCAGTGGGATAGAAGAGCTGGAGCGTGAGACAGATGTTGCAGGTGTATCCAGGTGTAGTTCGGTGAGCCTGTGGTTTTCTGTTAAACATGCATTTATAAACGCACACGGATGGCTCCGTGCGTGACACAGAGTTAATATGCCAACCCTCGGTCCGTGTGAATGACGGAGTGAGTTCTACACTGAGAAGAGACTCTTTCCAGACGAGTGAAAATTTCGCTCCCTCAGATCTTACAAGCTGGCAGGTTTACTTAGGGATGCTAAACATAGCTTTCATTTTCCTCTGCGTCTAGACTGAGTCCTCAGTGCTTTCTGCTGCGGTTTTTGTTCACTCGGGGACGATTGTACCCTAATTCTAATGTCTCCGAGCCAGCGGGAAGTTTGTTTAGCCAGCATTATTGTGAAGTACCTGTAAACCCCCCCCCCCAACCATCATTTTGGCAGGCAGTTCGGGTTGAGAGTTCAGCTGACTTTTGAGCATGGATGACTGATCAAGAGAGGGAGAGAGATCACGTCTCAGCTTTGAGAAAAATATTAACTTTTTGCAGGATTTCACAGTGAGGCAGTTTTCGGTTTGCCTTGTTTTTGACCACCTCTGTTTGCCTCGCAGGGGTTTTGTCCTCATATGTTTACTTTTTGATTCGTGGATAAAGATCAAATCTTACAAACTACCGTTGGTTGAGTAAAAAAGTACAAAAGATGGGGAATCGTGGTAATCGAATATTATCTGAACACTTTATAGTGTTTCAAGTTCTTGATCAGTGAATCTCCACTGGTGAAAGAAGCTCTGTTTAAATATACTTCACTTCAAAGGTGTCAAAAGTAAAAGTACTTCTGCAGTAAAATGATCTTCTTAGTGTTTATTGTATTTTTTATTATAGATGACATTGTTATTCACTCATTATCACAAACCGGGGTGCTTGGGAGTAACTTAAATAACAGTTTGTTGTATTTTATGAAATTACACTACACTACAGAACTAGTTCCATAATTACATCACTACATTTTATCATTGTCCACATATGTAATATGTGGACATTGTACCAGTACATGGTGGTAAATATACCACCAAAATTCCCATCTCCTTGTTTCTTGAAGAATTCACCTTTTAATGTTATATTAGTTTTTATAAAACCCAAATATTGTAAACTGTTACTTGTCAGGCAACTTTCTGTCTTATTGCAACATTCATCGCTGAAATAGCTGACAGCATCGGTCGGTCTTGATCTCGTCTTTAAGTACGAATGAGAAGATCAAAACGCCATCTTGACTTCCTTCCCGATAAGCTTAATGACCAGACCTCTTTGAAATCCCTGTTGAATCTCAATGAAAGCCCACTTTTCTAGTGTGCAATTCATCTTTTTTTTGAAAGGTTTACCACAGACGACTTGGTGCTGTCTCAGATTTCTTGCACAATGTCTCGTTAAACCCAGTTTGACTCACTGAAATAAACCGTATTTTAGTTCTGAGCAAATTTTTAACCGTATTAATCCATCTTTTGGTGTCCGAAGATTGTAATTTTTTTTTTATGATGTTTTTTAAGCAAGCCAGTTTGCCTGTGGGTGCATTTTTGTTGTCGTCAGGCAAGTCCCTGCACTGCAGCGCGGGCCTGCCCGAGTGGAGATTCTTCAGGAGGGAGATCTCTTTCTTCTCAAAGCGTCTTACCAAGAGCTATTAATTATTAACTGGGAGAGCTAACATCAAAGGACCAGACTTGTGCTGAATTAAATGGGGGCTGGAGCCTGGCAGCGTGGAGCTGAGAGAAAACTGGGTGAGAGGGAAAAGCCGATTCCACACCGCTCGCTTTTGAACTTTCCAAGTACAAAAGTTAAAGAAAAACGGAGAAAGAAAAGAGCAATGCTAGTTTATGTAAAGGAAGCAGAACGAAAGAGAAAGTTGGAAGCGCTTGTATTTATTGCGTGTTGCTGTTGTTTTTCATGGGGCTTTCCTTCACTGCTGGGAATGATTGATTCAGTTTGTTTAGTTAATTAGTCTTTAATGAGCTATGAAAGCCAGATTCATAAACATCTTGTCTATGGATTAAGCCAAGGGGAAATCTAATTAAGACAGCTTGAAATTCAGAGACATGATATGTTTACATTTACCTGAAGCTGATGTTCACTCAGAGTCACTCAGAGTCAAGCCCCCCCCCCAAATCAGAGGACTTTTGTTCCTTTTGTTTTTCTTCCCCTGTGCTGTAAAATAAGCCCATGTACTGAAAATCTAACTGTTCTATACAGTTTCATTATTTGCTGTGAATGCAAATAGTAGCAGTGGACCGTGTAAAGGAATTAAAAGCTGCCAGTTAAGTTGGAAAAAGTTTATTTCAAACTTCTTTAACTTCACCTGCTTGTTCTTGGACAGCTATGTTAATCATTACCACCTTCCTACAGACTCAGGAAACACAGGAAACTTAGGAGTGTCACGCAAGCATCCTGTAGAAAAGCTAATCTAGGGTAAAGTCACAAAAATGATATTAAATAATGGATTATTTTGAATTTAAAAGCCTTTTTACTTTTCTTCACTCCTCATTTTTACACAGGACCTTTAGTGGCCCGTTTTTACAATTCTCTGCCATCCTATAGACTCACTCGTGACAAGTAATTTATAAATTAGTCAGCAATTATTGTCAGTCGAAGCCTTTGTGACATGATGTGCCATATAGCTACCAATTAGACAAATAAAACTTGAATAGCGCACCGAGGGCTTTACAAGCCTTTGATTTGAGGAGCGCTGAGGGCCTTTTTGAGACCCACGGTGGTCTTTCTACTGAACTACATGGCTGCCCTTTTGACAAATGATGTTGAAAGTTGCTCAACATCCCATTGTTGAATGTTGTTACCTCAGAAATCAACATGATATGTTGGGAAAAGAGCAATTGTGCCTCCCCCGCACATACCACCGCTCCCTGTCCCCACTCCGTGTCCGTCCTCCGTGCCTGCAGAGTGGAGCGGTGACACTCTGCAGCCAGTCGGCGGCGGAGTCACAGCACTGTACATTGTCACTTTGATCTTCACCCCCCGTCCCTGTTCCCTCCAGTTATGAAGAACGCTGGCAAGAGCCCAAGGGCACTTGATAATACCAGGATATGATCCAGCCGCGCTCTTTTAGATCATGTAGTGTAGACATCAAAACGCTGTCTAAATAGGGCACCGTGAATCAGGCGGGGTGAGAACGGGTTGTAGGGGAAGGCAGGAGTTAAGATAAAGGAACTATTTTTTTTTTTTTTTTTTTTCCCTGACGAGGGGAAGCCAATTTGGATTCTGCAAGGAGATACTCAGGGTTCTGCAGATCCAAGCATTTCCTTTATCTTTTGCCTTTAGCAGAACTCTTCAAAAGGCCTCTGTGTTATGACTTTCCCCACTCTCAGATGAAAGGAGCTCACAGTTTTAACAGCAGGAAATCCATGATAACTTTATTTAACTTTTCTAAACCTGCACAGCAGAGTTGCATCACATGGAGCTGTGCATGCGTTAGTTCCTTATGGAAGCGTTTAAGTCTCTGTCGTATTATTAACTTAATATGGCGCAGATATACGTGGAATGACATCATGGTGGAGAAAGCCACGTGTGCATCCAAGCAAATGTTGTCCCCGGCTTGTTTACGTCTCATCTGTTCGGTTTAATTTTTCCTTCTCGTTTTCTCACTTCAGATAATGTGTGTGAAGGTTACACTCGGGCAGAGAACTCCCTCTAGTGGCCTTGAGTAAAATGTGAAATCCAACCTTGGGAGTTGAGTGTCTTTATCGGTATGATTATGCATTCCCCGGCTTTTTTCCCCCCAATATATCTAATGATTACTTTGTTCTGTGTTGGCAGGCAAAGAGAGCGGTGCAGCGGGGAGCCACAGCCGTCATCTTTGATGTATCTGAGAATCCGGATGCCATCGACCAGGTTTGTACACACAGAGAATTACTCCGGCATTCACGCTCTCAACAGCACTGAAACAGTCTAATCTGTCTCGGTCTCTCCGTGAAAGACTCTCCGCTTTTCATTTCTGAATGAAGCTTAGCAGCTTGCCCTGCCCTTCTGGCTGGCAGTGTATGAGTGTGTGTGTGTGTGTGTGTGTGTGTGTGTGTGTGTTTGTGTGTACAAACAATGATCTTTCTATCTTTAGTTCTGTTCAAAAGCACGCGGATCAGCCTCGCTCATTCAGCCATTCCGGGCCTTTCAACTCTCCCAACTTGTGTTTGGAGGAGAGCACTACACTCTGTGAGGACTGAAAATTGATATCCAGGTTCAGCTTTCACTAGACCATGACCAAACTCTGTTGAGCTCACAATTGCACAGGTAGCATACTTTACCTCACCTCCTGAGAGCGTTCTTTGAGTGCAAGTTTAGGGGAGCACAGGCTAAAGTAAGAAAGCATATCTCTTGTCACACAAATCGAGACGTGATTCCTGACTCCCGTGTCTCTGCCTTTAAGAGGTATAATACTCGAGTTGCTCCTCTTGAACGCCTTTGTCGCAAGAATTCTCCTGTGGTATTCATCCCTGCCACACCAGGCCTGGACTTGCAGGGTTTTTTTTTTTCCCTCTCTCCTCGCCTCTTCTTCTCTGCTGCCGGATCATAAAGCGCGTAGCTGAGAGATAAAAGGGATTGCGCGCAGACCACATGAAAGGCAGCGCTAGGCGGCTGTGTTAAATTCCCCCGAGAGGCTTTTCCAGTCAGAGCAGCCCGATCAGCAGAGACAGGAGTCACAAGGCCGAGGGGCAGGGAGGAGGAGCTTAAAGAGAATTAAGGTCCTGGGGCCAAAATTAGGAGAAGCTTTATAAACTTAATGTACTTGACCTCCTTTTTCCTCTGTTTATACTGTAATGTGGGGCCAAGTGCCACTTGGAGTTTTGTTTTGGGAAAAGTTAAGTTTATGGTTAACTTTGTGCTTGTGTACTGTATTTGTATTTTTAGCTAGTTTTTATTGGGGCATTACTTGTTAAAGGGGAAACTCGAGTTGCAGTGGAATCGTTTCTCAGAGTAAGAGCAGCTCACCAGAATCAAGCGGGAGATCAAAAGTTTCAGCATCTATACTTTTAAACCAGAACATACAGTAATTCACTGGGGAACATGACGACAGCAGAAGAAATAGCAATGTGAATATATCTTCGGTATTTCCCTTGGGCTTTTCAAATTACAGATTCCAACCAGCAGACGAGCGGGAAGAACAGAGAGGGCGAGGAGGAGTAAAGGAGTATGCCAACTGACTCAAAAGCCAGAACATACTATTCACTGACTATTTCCTCCTACTCCCTCTGGCAAACGTGGCCGCAGTTTCCATGTCTCGGGCCTATAGGTCATTTTTCCCAGCTGGGAAAAGTTGAAAACTTTTTACATTCACAAAGGTCACCGGTTTCTCTTTGCCTCATATCCTCTTTGTCTCACACTACATATGTTAATTGGTCTAGAACAATCCACCAGAGAGTGGTTTAAAATTGTTGGAGTTGAATAAAAAAGAACAATCAGTCCTGGGCATAATTAAAAAGGCCTCATTTTTGCATATTTGACACAAATGCATTTGAGCTCAAGGTTTAATATCCACAGACCAAACTTCAGCTCAAGCAACCCTTTCCATTAACTGTTTTTACATATATAAAAACAGCTTGAAATTAAAACTATAATGGAGCTAAAAAAAACAAAACAAAGGTTCAACCTGTCCGTACCTCCATATTGCAGTGGTCTGCTTTGATTCCAGACAGACGCACACATCTCCCCTGGGGTTCGCGACAGGAAGGGGATCTGGCTTAAGACTTTGCCTGAATCAAAACATGCGGAGCGACCCACTGTGGCGTCCCCTGGAGACGAGGGATCCGCTATTTCCACTAATTAAGGAGGAAGGGTAGTTCTGACTGTGAAAGCACAAACTTATCGGTTAACTTGCGATTGACTAATACCACAGATAATCCTCCATTATGAAACAGAATAACCGAGATTTACAAAATAGACTGAAAACTAGTGACCGAGCGCATAAGCTCAACAGTAAAATGTTTACAGGGTCAGTACAGAAAGATGTTCACCCACACTTCTTTAGGACCAGAGCTCTGATTGGAACCATAGCTGTCGCCACGAACAACACTGGAAAGCTACGTCCATGTTTTATGGAAAAAAAGAAAGATGATTTTTTTTTTTTTTTTGATCATCTAAAAATAACCTACATATAAGAAAGCCTTAAACAGTAACGTTCAGCTAATGTGAGTTTCTCTCATTGTCTTCACACGATGTCGGACATTGAAGTTATCATTGTGTGTGACATAGTGCTTTGGTGCCACCCTCTCAGTAGATATGTTATTGGAAACAAACTATATTAGTTACTTTACCCCTTCCTTTAACCAGCTTTGTTCTGATTGGCTGCACGTTGCAAGAAGAAGGTGGCTGGGGCATCTGTGCTCATACAGGGCCACAAAAAAACCTGTAAATGTGGAGTTATACATAGACGGACCGCATTATTTAAAACCTCGGCCGTGCATAACAGGTCCCTTTTGAACACGACAGCTTTCATGTCAAAATTACAAAACCGGTCTAATTTAGTTAGAAAACAAGAGGCCTGTGTCTCACGTGTCGTCTTTCTCCGTCTCCTCTACAGCTCAACCAGGTTGCTGAGGATCCCTTGAAGCGGCCGGTGGTTTACGTGAAGGGCAACGACGCCGTCAAACTGATGAACATCGTCAACAAGCAGAAAGTGGCCCGTGCTCGGATTCAACACAGACCACCGAGGGTAAGTGCTTACTCACAAAAAAAACCCTCAAAATCGCTCAGTGTAGATGGAGTGCATGTGTGTGGGACAGATCTCAGGCGCATGTGAGGAACTTGGGGATGAGGTGAACATGTTTGTGAGGCCCACGCGGCAAAACGGCGCAGAGAAGCTTTGGATGTGAAGACAAACGAAAATTCCAGCTGTGAAATCTGACCCCTTTTCCTTTCTTCTCTGCTCTTTGCTGCCCCGAGGCCAAAGACTTTTTCGCAGCACTTTGAGAGATTAATATCAGCCGTTCAAAGAGCTGTTTGTTTGCTTGGAATATTTGATAAGAGACCTGCACACTTTGAGGTCAAATAACTTGACATAATGAAACCTCAAGAGAAAGGATTGGTGATGAGAGAGACTTTTCAGGGAGCAGTAGTGTAGCAGTGTAGTAAAAAAAACCAACGTATTATTATTGCTACTGACTCGTTTAAGCTCTAGTCTGCAGAATGGTCTCAACTGTGTAGTTGTAGCTCGAACCTGTGCAAATTACTGACACAGTGAGAAGACAGTGATGCACACGTCAAAGTGAACTGGCCGGCATGTATAATCATCCACGTATCTGTTCTTTAACACGCCACTGAATTATGCATGAAGGTCGCATTTTATATTATTTGCATTGAGCGGCGAATGAGTCACAGCTTTGCGTGTTCTGGTCTGCTGAGCAAGTAACAAAAACTATAATCAAATATGTCGAAATGCCAGTAAATGGAATTTTCTTTCTTTTAAATGCAAGTCTTTATACGATGAAATAACCCTTTTAACGAGACACATGTGTTTCTGTTGCTTTCCTTTTTCCACAGCAGCCCACAGAGTATTTTGACATGGGCATCTTTCTGGCCTTCTTCGTGGTGGTGTCGTTGGTTTGCCTCATTTTGCTCATCAAGATCAAACTGAAGCAGAGAAGAAGCCAGGTTAGTGAGGAGCTCAAATAACTTGAGAAACTGTTTCATAATATGCCAGTCTGTGTGTGTCACAACCAAACGTATGCCCGCGTCGTGCTGAAAACACACCCAGATATACAACGCCGTGCCTTGTTTTTCCAGTCAGCACGACTTTAGTGGGAGTTGGAGGCGTTGCGTCAGGCGACAGAAGCTCTGCCGCTGATTGATTCCCCTTCTGTGCCGACAAAAAGCTCTCGGTGGAGGCTTACGTCGGGTGCATGAATCGGGATTAGCATTCAGTCAATGCTGATGCGAGGCTGGCTGGAGGAGCCAAGCGTACAGAGATGTCATGACGGCGCGTAAAACCTGCCGCGGCATTCGTCGAGACAGGTGTAATCCTGCCAGCAGACATTTGTGTCTGCGTTCGCAGCCTGTGCACACTTTCCTTCTTTTTATGTGCGTGTGTATGTGTGGCTATGTAAGGGGGTGTGTGTCGCAGCAGCAGATGACGTGCTCGTGACTTCGTATTGGTGGTTAATTAAGTGAACTCGCCTCACACCGAGGGCGGATTTATCACACGTAACAACCATTTCCTTCTCAAAATGTGAGGAATTAATGAACTGCTTGTGGTGTAAATATTGCTTAAACAGTAACTGTAAATCCATTACGTTACTTTTTTGGTTTTAATGAAGGATTCCTCAAGGGATCGTCCTCGCGCGACTCGAGTTAATTAACAGACGGAAAATCCTGAACTTTTAAAGTCCTCGTGTTTTCTGTTTGTTAACCCTGTGATGGGAGTTCCTTTCATCCCAAATTCATTGCTCTCTTGCTAATCAGGGTGTGGGTTGTGACCTGGGATAATACCCTGTGGAGACGTGATTTAGTTAAGCCAGAGCATAAATAACCGTGTCTTGTAAACAAGTGATGCACCATCAGTTTAGGCACTCAGTACTATAAATCACAATGTCTGCTCCACACGAGTCATTTAGTTTAATCCTAGTAGGCAGTTCTGTACGTGCCGACTTATCAGTCAACATTTCCTAATAAGTAACAATTTTAAGGCGACGCAAAGCAAATTAAAAGATGAAACGAGGACAGGGAATTAAAACCAGAAAGATGCTCATGCATCAGTGAAATATTGCAAAATGATGCACTGTGTCAGAGGGAGAAGTGTTAAATCATGATGTCAGCCCCCCCAAAACGCACACTTGCCAACAGTAATGTGTAGACACTTTAATGGAATTTCTTTTGAAATCGCTCATCTCGGCTTTTATGTCAACTTTGCTTCGAAAGGTCGTGCAAAAGTCAGATGTTGGTCTCAAATGTGCTGCTACCCCCTCTGACACTGTGCCGCACCCTCCTCCTCTCCACAGAGCTCGATGAACAGAATGGCCATCCAGGCTCTGGAAAAGATGGAGACAAGAAAGTTCAAGGCCAAAGGCAAGGGACAGCGCGAGAGCAGCTGCGGAGCCTCTGATTCGCTGAGCAGCAGCTCCACCTCTGACTGTGCCATTTGTCTGGAGAAGTACATCGATGGTGAGGTAAGAAGAGTTTTTTACCTGGGGTACCCTGAAATCTGGAAGGAATGAAGGAGTTATTTCACTTCTCTGAAGCTTCACATAGGTTTTTTTTTTTTTTTTTTTTTTTTTTGGGCCGCCTTCGTGACAGACCATATTATCAATCAATCAAACTTTCTTTGCGTGTAGCACTGTTTAATAATAATAATGGATTGGATTTATATAGCGCTTTTCAAGGCACCCAAAGCGCTTTACAATGCCACTATTCATTCACTCTCACATTCACACACTGGTGGAGGCAGCTACAGTTGTAGCCACAGCTGCCCTGGGGCAGACTGACAGAAGCGAGGCTGCCATATCGCGCCATCGGCCCCTCTGGCCCCTCTCAACACCAGTAGGCAGTAGGGTAAAGTGTCTTGCCCAAGGACACAACGACCAGGACAGAGAGCCCGGGGATCGAACCCGGCGACCTTCCGGTTACAGATGCGCTTCCCAACCCCCAGTGCCACAGTCGCCCCAATGTCTTTTAAAACAGAGAAATTGATAATAAAACTGAGCAAAATGTTATAAATCTGCACAAATAAAAAGATGACCACAGATGAAAGGGAAGAAAATAAAGCAAAGCTGGATTAGGAAAGACTATGTGCTGAATGTTGTCTGCTTGTAACAAAGCAAAGCACTTTTATTTGATAACTGCCGACACGTTTTGTTTCTTTAAATCAGATTTTTTTTAAATGAGAATATTTCAAACTGTTAAAGCAAAATGCATAATAATGCAGTCCAGACTAACAGTTTGAGTGACACTTTGCAAAACACCGAAAAGTTCAACACAAACGCAGGACTAATGTAAAACATCTGCATTGAGATGGATGCTTTTAAACGCTTCAAGGTTCACGCAGGCATAAGTGAACCATATGGGAGTCAGAATGCTTAACTCTGGTCGTGCTAAAGCGGTCATCCACCCGCCTCGTTTGTTTTCTTTTCATTGCATATTCTGTTGACATGAAACATAATGCAGTTTTTATGGACAATGGAATGGAAGTCCCCCTGATGTGCTCGGGGACCGCAGTCCTGCGATCTTTAGTGACACGCTTTCCGCTACCTTTTTAGATGTTTAGCTCAGTCTTTCAGAGCACCTGGAGAGATAAGGGTACCCAGAGTGCACTGGATTGTGATTAGGCTTCCTGTTTTCGCATTGTGGCCTTCTTTAATCCTTCAAGGAGTCATTGTCAAATTATGTATCCTAATCTTTGTAGATTTACAGTAAGAGCATTGCTCATCCTCGTTCAACGACGATGGGGGGGACAAACCCCAGTGCCCAGAAGGGACGTAGTGGTGTGTGTGTGTGTGCGCGCGAGAGAGTTTGTGGTTATGTGTGTCTTCGGTAAGGAGGAGAAGAAAACAGAACAAAGCATGGCGCCAGGATTGCACAGAGGAAGTGGCGATATAAAAGACTGAATGGCATCAAAGCTGTTTTTGAGCAGTGAACCAAGCAACAAAAGAGCCTAAAGATGAGTCATATTAAGCCACACAGTAAAGTATTTGTGCCAGTGAAAGAGTTGTCGCTGGAAAACCAGTGCTCCTAGTTTAATACTTTGGAATTCTTCGAATGGAAAATTATCATATTTAATGGTGTATGAGTAAAAGCATGCTTTGTTTGAAAACGTGGCTTCATTGAGCATTAAAGTTGCATTTTACTGTGGTGTGAGTCTAGTTAAGTATTGTGTTTGTCCCATGATGTCAAGTTAGTGTTAAAAAGTCAATTAGACTCACGATCAACCGATAACCGTTCAGTGTAGCTTTGCTGCCACCTTCTGGACACCAGGCTTCTCTTAAGTTCACATTAATTCACACTTTCTTAAACTTTTCTGCATATATAATACAACTGCAACTATGAAATAATACATATAAAATATGTTTTTAAAGGAGACCTGTTGGATACATGGGAAGTTTCAGATAATGTTATCAGAGTATGTGCAAGTTGTCTCTAGGCTCTGTATGATGTCAGAGAGGATGGGTTTATCGCTAATATGGTCATCTTAGCTATAAATACAACGCCCCCACCCACCTGCCGTTCAAATCTTTTGTTTGCAAGCAGCAGCCAATTAGATGATAGCTGTATTAAAGGAATCAGGGGAACGCTGGCTTAAAGGGTGGGTAAATGGAAATAAATGGCTTGTTTCCTGCATCACAGCCGAGTATAAGATAAAATGAGGAAATCTTTTTATACTGCAGTCACTCTTTTAGTAACCAAGGATGGACATATGGAGCTTGAAACCCCTGAAAGCTGATTCTGCTCATCAGGATGTTTTCTGTGCGTCTTCTGTCGGAGAAACGTTTCGTCACTGTTCCATGTGACTTTCTTTCTTTGTGGAGACCGAAAACATTTCTCCGTTGGAAAGTACGAACATGAGCATGCATCAAGATATTAGGACTCCTTTAATGCAATATACATATGAATGACTTATTGGTAAGAAATTAATTGGCTTGAAAATGTTGAAAACGTCTTAACTGGGTTTAAGAAAAAACCCCCAAAAACTAAATGACTTGTTTGTGTGTTTGATTTTTTTAATTTTATTTATTTATTTTTTACATTAATCATTTGATTTTTTTTTTTAACCACTGACATAAAGGAGATATATTGAATGTTTTTTAAAATATTTCTAGAATGAATTATTTATCGGACAGTATTATGAGATTTAAAAATATTATATCAGCGTAATTAAAAATAAGAGCATGCGTTTGATATATTTCATTGCTGTATTTGCTGCTGTTTGTGCTTTGACAGTGCATGAAGATTAACTGCTGAATTTTTTATTTTCTCCTGCAGGAGCTGCGGGTTATCCCTTGTGCCCACAGATTTCATAAGAAATGTGTCGACCCCTGGCTGCTCCAACATCACACCTGTCCCCACTGCAGACACAACATCATTGGTGAGTTGATGTTCAACCTCTGGCTATGCTGAGGGTCCCTTTAAGAAATGTTTCTTAATGTTGTTTTATTTGTCATCACAGAGCAAAAGAAGGGAAATCCAGGACCAGCATGCATGGACCCCGGCAATCCAGTCCATGGCAGGCAACGAGTGGTCCTGCCAGTTCATTACCCGGGAAGGGTGCACCGTGCTGGTCAGGTGACAGCTTACCCAACTAGAACCAGCATGGACCCGCATGGCAACCCAATCACTGTGCTCACTGTGGACCAGCACCCAGATCCCCAAGGTCTGTACCCACCCCAATCGACGTCGGCCTTTCTCCGGAGCTACCACCCCACTCTCCTGGAGCATTCAATCAACCCTCACCACTGTGGATTAGAGCACCGTGGACCCCCTGCTTACCCTTCACAGCCTCATCATGTTACGTTTAAAAGACCCAAAATCCATAATCGCAACTTCTCCCGGGCAGCCTGTTTTTCGCAGTATGAAACCATGTACCAGCACTACTACTTTCAGGGGCTGACTTTCCCTCAACCTCCTGATGGTGGCCAAGGATCTGCTGTGCCAGGGCAGCTTGGTGGAGGAGGGGTCCACAAGAGCCACCACAGCAGGGCTTTTCAGCAAGGGCTGTTGTACCCCACGGTGGTACACATGGCACCTGCGTCTTCTTCAAGGATAGCTGATAATGGCAGCACTTCTGGCCTTAGCTGCTATCACGGGCACCGCTCAGTGTGCAGCGGCTACCTCGCTGACTGTCCTGGCAGTGATAGCAGCAGCAGCAGCTCTGGCCAGTGCCATTGTTCCTCCAGTGACTCCATGTTGGACTGTACTGAAGTCAGCAACCAGGGGGTCTACGGTAGCTGCTCTACTTTCCGCAGCTCACTGAGCAGCGACTACGATCCTTACGTTTACCGGAGCAAGAGTCCGTGTCGGGGCTCCGGGGGGGAAGCGGGAACTACGGCTTGCAACACAGTTTCAGCTGAGGACTCATCTTCCCCTGCACCCTTGGGACATGACTGCCTCCAGCTCCCAGCTGGAGCTTCAGGATATAACACGGGGGACCATCTCTCCAACTGCAGTTTGGAGCCCAACTATAGCAGTCGCTCATCACTGGAACCCAGGGAGAACAGCAACAATAGTACTACCTCAGCCGGGGCTTCAGAGGCTGCCGGAGGTGACAGGGGACAGGGGGCACAAGAGGAGTCGGGGGAGCTCGGGGCCGCAGCCTGTAGCTGCTGTTTTGAGGTGCTTCCGCCCAATGTTGAGTGCAAAGGGCAGGACTTGGACCAAGCAGGGCGCCTTGCCTCCGAACGCTGTCACAGGGAAATGGACTTCCAGGGGTCAACCTCCAAGAACTACTTTGCCTCTGAGCAATTGTGCCCTTCCTCTGAGCAGGTGAGCTATGAAGGGCTGCCTTGCTGCTTCTACAAAGAGATGAAGGTCCACAGGGCCACAGCAGGGCGTTATACTGAGGACTACGCTGTTAATGTGCAGTATGCACACGCAGACTCAGAGGCCTGCTCAGGACAGGGCTGCTGCGAACTCAACCAGAGAATACCCATTATTCCTGAGGACACAGATTGTGAATCGGGTACAGGGGCAGAGACCCAGAGCAGTTTATTACCAGTCAGTGTCACAGTGGAGACGGAGTTGCGGACAGGGGAGCAGCGTGAGCCCACGGACAGGTACTTCACCTCAGGACAGTTTAGAGGTCACCCATACCTTCAAGAGGAGGAGACCAGGGCTTTGTTTCACCCTCAGCTCTCTGCAAGCCCCACTGTACTGGGAAGCAGTACTTCAACATATGAGGGAGGTTTGGGCATATGAACCTGAGTCCTGAAAGAATGGGACAATGTATGTGGTACCGTGTCAGTCAATCATTGAAACCCTCAGTTGCCTTGTTCTAGCCTTGCTCTCTGAGCACTGAATGTTATCATCTTAGATTGTGTGGATTTCTACTGAAATGGCCTGTCATTCATTCATATATATATATATATATATATATATATATATATATATAAGTATTAAGTTCATTCCTGTGGCCACAAATGATACTACACACATGGATGGAGGTTGTTAACTGAAAAGTCAATTGGGTTGGTATTGGCATCTATTTGAAGACTTCCTGCTGCCATGAAGGGTTTGCAATCTGGGCCCAGTTTTTAAAAAAATCTCAACTCAGTTTTGTTTTTATGTGCCAGCTCTAGAAATCTGATTTTTTTTTTTTTTTTTTTTTTAACACATAAGTACACTATCCGCATCTACATATACATTTTGCATATTTGTGCACATGACCACTGCCTTTAAAGCTTCATCCACCAAGTCAAGTAGATTTTACGGACTTAGCTACCAATACCAAAACAGAAAGACATGATTGTTTTATTTTAAACTGTTTTCAAGCAGGGAAATGGGTCTTTCTAGGTATTTGTGACCCACTCATTTCTCCATGGAGAAAAAAAAAAAAAAAAGCTATGTATAACTACAGAAAATTGCATAGAAATGTGAATGCAAGGCTGACACTGGTCAATACACAGAATTTGTTTTATGCATTGCATTTCTGTCCAGTTGTGGCCTACCTGTATGAGAGATGCCAGAGCAACGTGGCAAGCCTTATGCTGGGCTGGGAAGCTATTTGTAGCAATATCTAGACACTGCACAGGTTTTCGTTAAACTTCAGACCAGAGCGAGTGTCTCGGGGTCAATAGATTCAAACATAGAGTGTAGCACTCTACTTAATGTTTGGAAGCCCTTAAAAGTGTATTTTTTTTGTCACTTACCCGATTTCCACAATGAAACATGCTCTATTAAATATCTTTAAAGGTTCTAGCATGTATCAAAAGGCCAAAGGAAAGTAGCTGGAAAAGACTCATCTTTTAAAAGGGTTCCTTATTTGTACTGTGACTTTTCTTTTTGAATGATGCAGTTATAAGTACCGCAGTGTATCCGTTTGAATCGTGCTGTGCATAATACATACTTGCGATATCATTGCTTGTCATTCATGCCTTTCTGTTTGTCCTGCAGACTGTTTTTAATACTGTTTCTATGAAATATACACATTCTCTACACAGAGGAAAACCTGAAATAACCCTATTTATAAGTTAACCCAGTGCTGTAATCAAGTGAGAATCTAATCTTGCCTTTTGCATAGAGATATGTACCTACTGCAAATATAACATTTTGGGGTACTTGAGTCACTATTTAAGTTTTTTTGTTTTTGTTATTGTTTCTAGCACTTAAGATTAAAAAATGTGTACAAAAATTAATATTTTTTAAGAATATAATTATTTTCTGTCATTACTATTACAAATGTTTAAAAAAAAGGCTAGAAATCAATCTGTGTATATTTCTGTACCTGTATAGCAAACACATTTCATAAATGGAAATATGTTCTCTGAATATTTATTTACTAATATATTTATCTTTAAGCCATGTCTTATGTTCCGAGTGTATGAACGTTTGAGTTGCTTTTTATTTTGAGGAAAATCACTAACATGAGACTTTGTATATACATGGTAATTGCACAAAAGACGATTAAATCTTCTCTGACCAAAAAACTGATTTTAAAACTTTAGTACCATACAGTTTTGTAATTAAAGTGTATAAAGATATGTAAAATATACAGTTTTATTCAAGTAACTAATGTTGTGGTGTCCTGCTTTTCATCATGTGCACTCTATATTAATGTTTTCTTATTTTGTGCAAAAAGTCTAAGAGCTTCATTATAAGGGGTAATTAATGTGCCTTTTACAGCTTTGGTAATAATCCATTCGGATATTATGATTAGCTTTTAGCTTTATTCATCACCAAAAAAAAAAAAAAATCATCTTGTCATTTGTACAAGTACACATACAGTGAGATCTATTAAGAGCAGTTTTCGTAATAATTCCTCTGGATTTAATAAATGTTCTCTGACCTTTGGTCATTCTGCAATGAGCAGATGGAAGCCTCAAGCTAGAAAACTCAAGTCTGAAAAATCTGTACAGTCATACTGCAGAGAAGCCTGAAACAGACTTTTTACTTATTCGATATTTTACAGAAGGCATTCTGAGTGCATCTCACAGCTTGAAACCAGAGTGAAGAGCCACAACTCCACCTGTGAAATTGTAGTATTGCACACAATAGAAACCTGCATCTTCAATCATGGATTTGAACTCCTCCTGCAGAGGAAAAAGAACAAGGGGACCAATGACTAACAGTGAATCCACAAAGTGACAGACATGCACACAGCAGTACAGTGTGAATACATAACAAGCTTCAGCTGTTTCTTTTCCAGAGTGGATGTTTAATACTGTGACTGTGCATATAGATTCAATCAGTTGATGTGTGCACTAAAGACACTGTAACCTCATTAAAATGCTGTCAATTTTTTCTTAGACTAAAAGAGGGTTTAGAAATGTGACAAACAGTGCCAGTACAATCGAGTAATCAGATAAACAAATTCACGCCATTTATCATGAATCAAATCTCTCTTTCAGAAAAAAATATGTGAATGAAAGATCTAAGAAGGGAACTTGAAATTGAGAACTGTAATCAAAGTAAGCGCAGCAATGACAGAAATAAGATACAGACCATAAATCTGCCTTACCTGGCTGGGGAACTTGCGGATGCTCTCTACTAAATACTGATAAGACTTCCAGTCTCCAGCAATAACCTCTCCCAACACTGGGATTATCTGGAAACTGTACGCATCATAAAGCCTGAAAAAGAAAACGGGAATCTCTCAGAACTAGAACCCAGTGTTAGTCTCAAATAACTCCCATAATTACACATTTCACTGAGCTCCTGGACAGTCTGAGGTGCAGCCTGACAGAATTGGATGCACCAAATCATGTCAGGTAAGCATGGGGCTACTCAATAGTATCACTTCCTCCAGGAACTGCCTCGATACTCTCGCCATATGAGACTGAGCTTTTTCGTCACCAGGGGGGAGCCAGGACCCACTGCAACAGTGTGAGGTCTGACACTCGTTTAATCCTGATACCTAATGGCAGTCAGGGCATCTATCATTGGAAGTAGTGCAAGGACTTGGTTTGAGTAGAGTCCATGCATGAGTTGCCTGGGAGATGAGGGCTACTGGGGTGGGCAGGGGTGATTGTGTGTGTGATTAACAAACCCCTCTGCTACTTGCTGTTACTTGACCAGATTTATTTCACAGATGTTTAATAAACATTATCCTTTACTCTTGATTTATATGATTTATATGATTTTCCAGAGTTCATTTGTGAATATCATGTATTTATACTTTTCAATAAACTAAAACCTCTAAATCACATGCAATCACAGTTCTAGTGCCTCATTTAACTTTGTGTTGAAATCTGTTGAACTTTAAGTCAACAGTCTGCAAGTCAAACTGATCAATGATCAGCTGATGATTCTCAACTTCTTTTTAAATATCCCAAAACTCCATTTCTACTTAAGTGCATGCATACTATACTAAAGAGAACCAGAAGAGGGCAGCAAGAGCTCATTTAGTCTGTTACATCTGCAGTTTCAGAAAAAGTCAACTGACTTGTAATTAAGCAATATTCATCACATTATATAAACTTATAAAACCATAAAAGCATCTCTTATGGAGAAAATGAACATTTCAGCAAGACTATCTTTTACAGTATTGATTTATATTACATATGCACTCAAGGCCATCATCTCCTCCTCACCTTGCTAACAGGGGATTTGTCACTTTGCTGAACTCTAAGCACATAAACCTGCCGCCAGGTTTCAGGACCCGCAGAGCCTCCTGCAGTGCCTGAAACAGCCAGTTATTAATTTAATGTCAAAGGACACAAAAAAATGTTACTCTAAAAACACAGCTGCTGGATTCATCTCTTATTTCAACTGAGAATAAATTAGTAAAAAAATAAAATTTAACTGGAAACAGAAAATATAAAAAAGACCTTTAAAAGTAACTTACCTGATCTATATGAGTAACGTTTCGAATGCCGAAGGCGATGGTGTATATATCGAACTGGTCGTCATCAAAGGGCAGTTCCTCTGCATCGCCAACCACCCATGATAGACCTGATACAAAGTGACAAAGGAAAACGCAAACAAGCATGAATTCTGTGGGTTATTGGCAGTTTGCAATTCCTCGTGACAGTTTATGCCAATAGCTCCGCCATAATTACAGTGTATCTGTTCGGGTCATGCATGGCTGAACAGAAATCTCCCACACTTATAATTAAACTGTTTGCATCTCCTGTATCCTGTGTGTCGTTCCCACCGCCATGACTTGCAGAATGTTTCAAGCTGAATAATGGCACAAATTTAATTTACATTTTGTTTTACTTGATCTAAAAGTGTTTACAGTCAAGTTGCAGCGTTTCCACCACTAAAGCTGGATGCTTATATCTGATATCAGTGAACGCAGGTTTTTTTCTTTAAACACATTTCCGTGCATACGTCTCCTCCGCTCTGGTGTCAGGTTGACATTGTTGTCAAGATTTCACAATCAAATAACTTTTTTCCACTGACGTAAGCCAGGTATACACTGCAATTGTGGCTGTCCCACAAGAAAGACGACCAAGGTGAAGGAAACGCTCCAAAACGCAGTTGTACGTAACAGCGAGTTGCCTTTTGTAACAAACCAACCAATATAATGCAGTATGATGCAGAAGTTTGGTCTGTACGATGTGTTCAACTGTTCCGGCTCCAGGGAGGATGCAGGTGGGATAAATATCTCAGGAATCACCACCTTGCATCGGAACTTGCAATTAAACACGTATAATGATTGGATAGTGTTCTCGAACAACTCCTTTTTCCCATAATACAGTGTCACTGCTGGTGCTCTACCAGTTCTGCATGGTTTCTTTTGAGAACCAGACGATATTTTGACAGGTTTGAGAACCGATTATTATGTAGAGTTACAAGCAGAAGGTAGGGGAATTTCTGTGGGAAGGAAATGATGAAGAGAATCTCTGAATCATTGATTTTTTTTTTTTGGTTTTTTTAATTGTGACTTAGCCCAAAAGCCACTAACAACTCCAGGTTCAATTTTGGACCACAGCAGTGGTAAACATTTTGGCACTGGCATCAGTCTTTTTTTGGTGGAATTGCATAGAATCTGTCCTATATTGGGCTCCACAGATCCACAACAAAACTTTTGCTTAACTACCACAACGATCAACTCAATACTGGCATCACTGCGGAGAAGAACAAACCCGAACAGACATTTCTGATTCCAAGAAAGGAGAAAATCTAATTGAGCTGTGGTAGCAAAAACTTCATCTGTATATGTGATCTACTATTTTAGCTATTACCAGGACCACATTTGAATGAATATTTGAGTAACTGCTGCTGTGCATCAGACCCAATGAATCAGAAGGTATGACCTTTGGAAACTGTGCACCAAACCTCATTTCTACAAGAGCCATTTCTGAAATCTCACAGTCTGTAGGCATTTCAAGTATTATCTCCAGGCTGATGACAATATGTTACAGACATATTAGTGACACTTTTGCACATCTTAAATTAAAAAACAGTATTTTCCACATTAACCTTTTGATTCTGAATGGTTAGTTCTCCTTCTGTCAGACACAAAGCCAGCTTTCATCAATGAAAAGCTGTTGATTTCTCAGTTATAATGCATCTGAGGCTACGTGACACAGCATACATTGCCAGTTTCCTTCAGAACAACTCAGCCAAAGTGAGGCTAAGGCTCCTATTACTGATGAGATCTGTACATGCACAGAATCACAGGGACCGAGTATCCAGCTTGAAGACACTTGAAGCAGTTTTGCATTTAGAAGATTACCAGCAGTGATGCCCAAGCTCTCAGCCTTCTCCTTTCCCACTTTGAGCATCTCTTTGTTGATGTCACAGACAACAGCCGTCGACTCCCGGGGCCCGTCCGTCTCTAACGTGGAGTAGCTGTTGGAAATGTCCTGCAATGACAGCGTCTGGCCGAAGCGTACCGCCCGCCTCTGTTGCCGCTCCCGCTGAGAGCGAACGTACTCCAGGAAACGGAAAGAAATGTCACCTGAAGATCATCACAGGGAATACAGATGTGTATTGCCAGTAGATGTTTCAGTTTGATGTTTCGCAGAAGCGCACACAAACGGTTTTACCTGTTCCACCCGCCACGTCCAGGAGCCGAGCACCAGGCTGCGGATGCATCGCATGCAGCAGCATGTCCTTCCACAGTCGATGAATCCCCAAACTCATGGCATCATTCATTATGTCATACTTCTGTGCCACATTCTCAAAAACTTTATATACTGAAAAAGAAAAAAAAACAATAAGAAAGAGGTATAGAATAGGGGTAGGATTTATGACGCAACCTATAATATTATCATAGCTACCCTGGACATCAAATATGACATGATACAGTGGTTTAGTGATACAATGCAAAATAGTCCATATATGAAATATCAGTAATCTGTGCAAATGAAATAAAAAAATATCCCCAAAAAGTTTATAAAGCAGAGCGTTAGTGTGTATGTGTATCACAGTTATTCGTTTTAATGCAGCAGCTCAATGTGAGTGAGTTCCTCCTTCTTCACTTCAAGGTTTGCTGCAAGAGTCCTGACAGGGACTAGAAAGAGAGAGCAGATTTCTCCTGTATTGGCTTCCCTTCATTGGCTTCCTGTTAAATCCAGAATTGAATTCAAAATCCTGCTCCTCACATACAAGGTCTTAAATAATCAGGCCCCATCTTATCTTAATGACCTTGTAGTACCATATCACCCTATTAAAGCACTTCGCTCTCGCTCTGCAGGCCTACTTGTTGTTCCTAGAGTAATTTAAAAGTAGAATGGGAGGCAGAGCCTTCAGTTTTCAGGCCCCTCTTCTGTGGAACCAGCTTCCAGTTTGGATTCGGGAGACAGACACTATCTCTACTTTTAAGATTAGGATTAAAACTTTCCTTTTCTCTGTATCTATTATTGTGCGATCTACTGTACAATAAAAAGCGCCTTGAGGCGACTTTTGTTGTGATTTGGCGCTATAGAAATAAAATTGAATTGAATTGAAGGTCATTTTGTGTATTTTTTATTTTTACCCTCATTAATATGGCAAGCTAATGCACAAGGAGTCAGGAATTACTGACTGCTACGGAGTTATTATAGTTAGTTTTGTATTTTCTAATTAGATTTTTTCTTCATTGAACTTTTAGTTTTTAAATTCAGTTTAGTTTAGTTATTTTCCAAAGTGGATTTCCTTGTTTCGGGTCTAGTTTTTATTTAATTTTTTTTTTAAATAAATGTTTAGTTTTAATTTAGTTGTTAGTGTTAGTTTTAGTCCTTTAATTATTATTGTATTAAAGGCATGTATTAGAGGCAAGATTTAGGAAAATTAGTGCAGATATTACAATAAAAACTTATGACTAACTCATAGTGTGTCATAGTATTGTAGACATCTCAATAAACATGTCTTTCTGTGACTAGCAGGCCAAGTTACCAAACTAACAGTCACTAAAACTAAGGACATTACCTCTACATTTTTTTAAAGTTTAGTTTGTTTTCACATCTAGTTTCAGTTTTTAGTTTAGTTCCAGTTGACTGTGATAAAATTGCTCTGCTAAGTCAGCCCAGGTCAAAAGTTTGGGAGACTTTTTGGAATTTTGGAGAGTTATAGAGGTAGGTAGGGTTGGGATGGTTTCACATGTGCAGACATCCCATGTCTGCACATGTGAAATATGATGAATATGAATATACTGGGTATAAGATGTTAAATATGGAGCACCCAGGCAGGAGGACAAGAGGAAGACCACAGGGAAGCTTCATGAATGTTATGAAGGAGGAAATGTATATGGGCTGGTATGACAGGATGCTGTGGGATATTAAAGGTGTCACTATGAAAATAATCATAAATAAAGTTGACGGCATCGCACTTTAAACACTTAGAAGTTCACTGAATGTTGCCTCAGACATAAATGGTTAGCCGAATTGTCTAGCAGTTCCTCACGACTCTAAAATGACCTCATATCGCGTGCTTCAAAGTCTGTACATGTCTAGAGAGGCAACGAACTATTAAATGGAGAGATTTTTTTATGAAGACTGGCTCCACAGTCGCTCACCTCTTTTCGCCTTCTCTGCTTCCGACACGGTCTCAAAACCAAAATGCGTACTTCTTTCTTCGGCTGATTCGCTAAAACATCGACAGGACGGCCGAGCAGAAACCCCGGCGGCTGTAACGGTGATGTTTCTGTGAGAAAGTCGGATCGCTTGACGGACAAACAACCTCACGGACGCCGCCATGTTGCCTGACAGTTATGTCACGGGATGTCGTCATTCGTAGGCGACAATGTAGTCTTTTTTTCTAAGTAGCAATATTACAAAAATCGAAATACGTTATTGATAATAATAATAATAATAATAATAATAATAATAATAATAATAATAATAGTTTTATGCAGGTTTTGTGAAATTTTCATGAAAGTGTAACACAGGTGAAGGGAAACTTTTATGGTAGCTGGCCAGGCTACATTTTCTCTTTAGCTGCATTTTAGTGTCCTGTGGGGTTCTCCATGCAAATTGCTTTATTCTATAAATTGTATCAGCTAAACCTTTTTCATGGAAAGGATATTGTATCAGAGTGTGTCCTTGTAGTACAGTGTATTAAATATTTGATATTAGATATTTTTTTCTCTACGATATGTTTTTGGTTACTTGCTTAAAAAAAGGAAATTATTACTCAAATAAGAATCATAACTGTAGGTAAAAATCAATGATACACTCACCGGCATAGATGTGGCATAGATTCAACAAGGTGCTACAAACATTGATCGGAGATTTTGGTCCACATGATACATGATACAGCAGCATCACAAAGTTGATGCAGATTTGTTTGTTGCGCAACTATGATGTAAATCTCCTTTCCCACTTTATCCCAAAAGTACTCATTGAGCAGCACTGGGATAAGATCTGGTGACTGTGGAGGGCATTTGAGTACAAATGAAGTAATTGTAATGTTTAAGAAACTAGTGTTGATCCGAGATTTATGATATGGCACATTATGCTGCTGGAAGCAGAAGACATGTACATGGCATTCAGTAATACATCCCTTTTAAGTCTGCAGATTTTGCAGAGGTGTTTAGACTCTATTAAAAGTGGTTGAAAATTGTCTCTAACTTAATGAGGAGAGGAAAACAGAAGTCCTTGTTTGTGCCCCCAACAAATTTATGCAGAAAGTAATGGTGAATAGTTCATCAGGAACTTCAGAGTATGTTTTGAGTCAGCTTTCATTTTAGACACTCTGTCTCACTCTTGCTTCTATCATTTAGGGAAAATTGTTAAGTTGAGCTCAGTTGTGTCGGGCTTTGAGCTGAAAATTGGAAATCATCCTTTTATTTCATCATGTCTGGATGATTGTAATTCATTGTTCACGTCTCCTATGAAATCTTAAAGCTCGTCTGCAGGTTGTTTGTACTTACATGTCACACCTTTCAGGTGCACTGGCTTCCCATTAACTTTAGAGTTCACTTTAAAATTCTGGTTTTGACTCTTAGAGGTCTCCATGGACAAACGCCAGCTTACATCATAAAACGTTACATCCTTACATGCCCAGGTCATGTGATCGGGGCCTGCTGGCTGTGCAGCATTTAAGGCCGAGGACTAAAGGAGACAGAGCTTTTGCAGCAGTGGCCTCCCAGTATGGAACGCTCTCCCACTGAGCCTGAGTTCTGTGGATCTGTGATCTCTTTCAAAAAGCAGCTACGTATCCATTTTTTAACTTGCTTTTGGGTAAATTTGTTTGTTTGGATGTTCTACCACTTTTATTGTAATGCACTTTGTGAGATATAATGTTTTAAAAATAAAAATATGCAAAGCATTAAACAGGCCAGCATACCTGTTCATTGAAGTTCATGAGATAGTACTGCAGAGTGAAGTGGGTCAAACAGGCAGGTTCCTCCACGACCAGTAAACTTCTTTCACAGGGATCGTTTTCAGATCTATCAAGTGAGACAAGCTCCTTTACCCTCTAATGCTACATCCCTGCAAATTAACCTGACTTCAGTACCCTGAGTGCAGAAAGTGGCAGGTATTGTCTCCTATTCTTCTCACTTTCTCGTTCTTACAGTAACCAGACACTGTCACCTTTTGTCCCATTGTTGTCTTAATTACTGGTCGACTTGGGTTCAGAGGGATCTGCTTACTCAAGTCTCTTTTCCTTGTCTGTTGACTAGGCTGAGACTTTTCATTGGGACCCAGAGGAACGATAATAAAGTTTAATCTGCACTACGGCTATTGGGAGAGAAAAAAACACTTTCAATGAATACATTCATCCAACAATTTTAGCAACATTTCAGATTATCTGTGGTGTAGAAAGATTATTTTACACACAAGTAGCAAAAAGGATGCCGCTGGTACCAAGCATCAAGGCGAGGATCATTTAGATATCTTATCACCAGTAGAGGGAGTAAGAGGATTGTCTACAGATTGCTTTTTTGTCTGATGTATTGGAATGTTCTTGCTGATCTCCAGAGGACTTTGCATATTAAGACCATTGTTAGTCTTAAAATTGCTTATTGTTATGTGCACAGGTGTTTTGCTTTAAAATTTGCTTCATTCAGAAGCCTCAGAGGAGGTTTTTCTTACTCTCAAACAATAGTCAAAAAAACAGGACAGTTCCCGTTTACCACTGAGAGAATGACTTTACCATGAAGTTGCACGAGGCTAACCACCAAATATACAATCCAGATTTCAGCAAAGCCAAGCTTTAAGCAGTTTCAAAGTGAGCAATGATGAAAGGAAAACAGAAACACCTTTCATGAATTAAGAAATCAATGCTGTAAATGTCGCAACTGTTCCAGCTTATTAAACGCCCCTCTGTGTTCGGTTTTGTTTTTGGATTTTTCTTCCTCGCAGTGTGTTTCCAGTTGTAAAGCTGGACTCCTGCTGTTCCTTCTAAAATGTGCAGGTTGCATGCTTGACCTCATCCCACAGTGGAGCCAATGGCTCACACATGGCACTCCAAATCCTCACTCTTGCGCATGCATCTCCAAACAATCTGGGAGTCATTTCGCATATCTGATAAGTTTTGTGCTTCGTGGAAGAAAAGGCGAAGGCCTGTACACATGTCCCGAGCCTGAATCCAATCAAGGCAAGTAGACTTCAGAAAGTCACACTGCACCTTTTGATTTTCGCACACAAAGCACAGAAAGACTTCAAATGGAAACGGGGAGAATGGGATTAGCTTGATCTGATATTTGCAGCCCATATGCTTTGCAGCAGCTCGGGTATCAGAAATTGAGTTTGATGATGAAATAAACTGTACTGCTGGGGCAGAAGAAAACAGTAGAGTAAGCACAACACAGGTATAAGAAACATGCATACAGTGTTTATTTTGCAACCAGGACACATTAAATAAAACTACAAAGATACTTCACTTATACAAAAGATAGATTATATCCCATTCACATACAAAATAACAATAATTTACTGTATAAATTAAAATTTTCACTATTTTGCTATTTACAATTTGATGAAAACAATGTTTTGGCCTCTTGTGATGACTCAGGGCTTCTGGTGTTGTTTTCATGTTATCGAGCACTACAGGACATTCACATCAACAAAAACAGTTTTGGAGACAAGAAAAAGACTGTTTCCACCGCTCAGAAGACGGCGTGGAATTTTCCGACTGACTGGAGGACCGGACAGAAAATGGAAGTTTGCATAATTCACCAGGCTATCCAAACAAATATGCCCTTGTTAGATTTTAACTGTCAGATTTCGTTAGCTTGTGTTTGATTTGAACGCGCATTAATTTCCCATTGCTCTCCGTTTCTCCCCTTCTTTCTACGCTTGGTCAGCTCTGAACATCACAGACCCAGGGGCATGTGCTCTTGTCTTGCAATAATTAACATGAGTTACAGTTGAGAGGACAGGCAAAACATAGCAGAGAGTAACATTTTAGAAAACTTCTGATTGGGAAACAAAAGTTATTCATCTTTTTACGGGTATTAAATTCTGTCTGAGTTCTCGAAAACCATAAATCTTTTGATTTGAATGTCACTGTAATGCTGTGTCATGCATAAAATATAACCTTTCTTTCAAGTGCTCAGGTTGCTGTACAAGTGCGTATTTTTTTTCCTTTTTTTTTTGTCTTTTCACTGAAACAGAGTTGTAAGTGATTAAGTACCGTTTCATCTTGTAAGCTGAACCAAAATTAAGTGCTTCAAAGTTAGGATCTTTTTTATTTTTCTTGCCAGTGAGAAAATAACTCAGCGGCCATCTGCAGAAACCTTGAACATCCAGTCTCACATCAGGAAAGGCCAATTACTATGCCGTTGGTGCATTAGTAGATTCTGACCTTTCACAAGTAGTTAAAATGTCACAGAAAACCATTATAGCTGGAAACCTTCTGTCAGCTTGTGGATAGTACCTTGGGGTGCTTTTGGTTATATTTCTGTCTGACTATATTGTTCGCACTCAACCTTTTGGCCTGAAATCTATATGACAAGTAGAAGCTTGAAGGTCTGCAGCGTTCTGCAGAATTTAGACAATTTACTGGTATCAAAGATTAGAAATTTTTTTTTAAAAAAAAAGCACTCCGCCTTTGAGCTAAAGTAACACAAAAGCACTTTGACAAGTTGCTTAAATGCTTTGCCGAGACACAAAATGAAAGAGCAGTCATAAATATCATCATTCCCACACTGAATTACATAATATACAACAATATTCATCCCCCTGTAATCAAAAGACAACATAATGTGAACAATATGTTCAGTAAACGTCCAAGACTACACATAAGATACACAAATAAGAAACAAAAAAAGCCTTTTAAAGCCTCGTCTGTCATTATATGAAGAGTTCTATCCCAAAAGGCTAAGTGTGTCAAAGAAAATAAATCGACATCAACAAAGTCGTGTTAAAAAAACAATGTAAAAGATCCTGTCTGAGATTAATGCTTTCAATCACTGCACAAGACCGGGAGGCATTTTTGACATTTAAGTGGCGGAAACCCTATTCTGGAATGAAACTCTTCATATCTACATGGATTTGTTAAAGAAGTGCAGACTTTTGTGAGGGACACCAGTCCACTTTGTGAAAGAAACAGATGTGCGGAACTGAGTCAAGGGAAGAGGAGATCCTTAAGGCACTTGAACAGCATCAAACCGGAAAGACTCCCACCCACAACCGAGCAGAAAAAGCCCTCAGATCTTCCCGAGCCTCCCTAAATGGCAGTTTGTGAGCAAACTGCACCAACCCCCCAACCCCCCAGCCAGCTAGCTACTTCTCCTCGCCACACAAATCCATGGGCGCTGAGTGAACGAGTGGGCGAACAAGCTCCCTTTCTCGCTGATCTTTTCATTTTGCGGTGACTGATTCGTCCCCAAAGTGCTGTCATATCTACCTTCCGTGTGACATTTCCGCGTCCTGTTTCCCTTTCCTCAGCAAGCCAGGTGTCACGTAAAACATATATTTAAAAAAAACAACAAAAAAATATTAGCAGTTTGAATACAGAATTAAGAACACAAATGAATAAACAACTCTTTGGATGGGAGGATTCTGGATTTTGGCTGAAAATGTTCATCCGCATGAGGCAGTTAAGTTATTAAAAAAAAACTGAAGTTTTACAGCATGTGTCATATGTGTATATGTATTAAAGACTCAGTTTCTTCATCCTCTCGTTGATGCTGATGAAGATTCGGCTGCCACTGAAACTGAACTGAGCTGATTTGTTTTTGCACTCCAGCTTTGTCATATTTTCACTAGTGAGCTTGCTGTCCAGAGGGGTTTTTGGAGGTATCTTGATTGGTAGGGTCATCCATGGGTGATGGAAACAGCTTCTTGCATGATAAAAGCATCTTTGAGATTTTCCTCTATCCAATCTTTTATTCTCCTCTCCAAGAGTGGAGTCTTACAGTCCTGCCTGCCCTCCCGCTCCTCTTCGGTGCTGAGCAGGTTAGGAGGGCGTGGCCACTTTGGCACACAGACCATTTAGTAGCATTCACTCAGTCAGTTGTCATTAGCCACTCAGTTGTTGGCTTGTTTGCTTAGCGCCTCAAAGAGTTTCATTGTCTGAGGGCCTGGCATCTGACGGCCCTTGAACAGAATAGTGGCGGGTGGCGGTACTGTTTGGTTAGATGGCAGGACGCAGCAGGAGCACTAGTTGCCCACCAGGGGGCTGAGGTCACCGTGGTGGTTCTTTAGCTTCTTCTTGAACAGGGAGATGGTAGAGGGGCGGTACAGGATGATCCAAGGCTCAGAAGACGCTGTGCTCTGGCTGCAGGTGTCTGAACCACTGACGGTTGGGATGTTTGGAGACCTGAGAGTAGAAATGAAGACGAAGTAAAGACAAAGAAAAGACAGAAAGGAATTGCACAAAAGAGAGGGGAAAGGAGAAAAGATGGAAAACAATGAACAGAGATTAACAAAGAGAGTCACAAATGTGTCCTAAAGCTCGATTAATGTCACAGACAGATCCATTAAAACGCTGGTACTAAAGCTCTTGTGTAGGTTTTTACAATTTTTGGGTACTTGTTTAAAAGCCCTCAATATTTTTGGACTCAAAATTATTGTAATTAGTGGTAAACCTTGGCTTTAACTTAAACTTACTATATTTATTGCATTCGTTTTTTAAGGGAAATGGATCCATTTTCAGGGGAAAAATCTTTATATAAATGTTTCTGTGTTTTCACTGAAGGGAAAGGGAAACTATGTTCTACTGGAAGAAAATGTTTAAACAACGTCGTTTTCTTGTTTTTCAATTTTCTGTTCTGTTGATGCTAGGAGATTCTTTGATCGGAAAATTTCTGGCTTTAGTCAAAGTGAAAAAACAGACTTTGCGGCTCCAGATAAAAATTCTTTACATAAGGACTTGTTCTTTCATCTTCAACCAGTATGGTATGAATATCGTGGCGTACGGGTAAAAGCTTAGAAACGTGATACTTGGCTGATCCACCACGCCTCGAACATCCTCATACTTACTTGACTGTGACGTGCAGCAGCAGCTTTGCTACCATGGCGATGACAGTCAGTATGAGGAGAGCTGCTAAAGCGTAGATGGTCCACACTAGACAGAGAGCGGAGCACATTAACAAGACATCAGACATCCGATCACGGTAATTAAAACAAACCGCAGCAGACTGAAGAGATTAGCGAGTCAAGAACTATTCAAGCGCTGCTTAATTCAAACTTACACCTGTGAGAAGTTCAGTCAGCTAATTGTCAAGAAATGGTGATACATTATCAGTGCACATCTGTTATCAGCTAGCTGTTTGAGAAAAAGAATTAGGGCTTGGAAAGAATAACATTTGGAGGAAGCAGAAAAGCGCAGAGCACATCAGTCCACCCTGCAAAGTGTTGACTAGATGGCTGATTGGGAAAAGCGGGGACTTCTGAGACAATGACAAGTGAAAACAAGCGTCATGTGGCATTACTTCAATTATGATCATAGGGAGTCACTCTGGGCCAGAGCTTCTAGAAGTATCTCAACAAACCAGAACAATTTTCAAACTTTCAGAGAAACCAGGTCATGCTAAGTGGGAGTTCTTGCTAAGAAACCTCCAACAGCATCCCAGCAGAGGCAGAGAGAGGCGCGGTACGTGCAGTGTACGACGGATGTTAACATACTAGCGCTGTGGCCGGTGGTCTCGCCGCGTCCAGCCCACTGACCTGGCATGTTGTGCTCCGGTTTACCGGGGCTGGACGTGATCACGTAGAGGATCTGGGACGAACGTCCATTCGTCGTACCGTTAGATTTCTCTGTGACTCCGCCAGCCAGCTGGGGCCCTGCTGTGCTAGACACGTCTTCGTTTTCCTCCTCGTCATCTCGTTCAGACTCTATTGTTCTGGTGTCCTGGCTTTGAAGCGCTCCTTCAGACTCTATTGTTCTAGTGTCCTGGCTTCGGAGTGCTGGGGGGGAAAAAGAAACAGACAGTTGAATGTTATTCCTTAAACTATCAGGTGGAGACATGGAACAAATCAAAAGCTTACTATCCCACAGCACCAAGTTGATCTGGTTGTTTCAGTGACTAAAAGATTACTTTGTCAGGTGTGGTGCTAAGAATATTCAATTCTGATGTGAAGTGTCTCACAGCACTGGCATTTCCAAAGAAAACTGCAACTTTCCAACTATTCAGACATAAATGATTGTCCTGTCCTTGAGGTATAAGCAGAGACGTCAACTTTAATAGCAATAAAACTAGTTCTCAGTCCCAAAAGAAAATAATGCATGAATACAATACAACAGCATTACTTCCATCCTTTTTCTTAACTGCTTATCCACCTTGGGTCATGGGGAGGCTGGAATATAACCCAGATGACTTTGGTCAAGAGGTAAATTACACCTAGGACAGGTTACCACTTCATCACAGGAGGCAGACAATCACCAGTTAACCTAAAACACAAGTCTTTAAACTGTGGCAGAAACTGCAGCACCTGAAACGAACTAACACATCCTCAGGGAGAAGATATAAACTCAGACAGGATTAATATGGACTCAGTGGCCAATATTTATCTCCTCTCTCACATTCTGTCTCACGACGAGTTAAAAACGTTAAAGTATCGCTTCCTGCCACATTATAACAGCACACCTGTCTGTAAACTGACACTTTTCCCCCCAGTTTTTAGGTAATGCATCAGTTTTTGTCAGGGAGAATAATGATTGCATGCTCTTTGTGGTAAAAACTAATTTCATTCAGGACCACTATAGCCAGAAGAGCACTGGGATTTCAATATCCAGTTTTCAGTTGATGACCAGCTCAATTCTGTGACCTTCCCATCCATTCATGTGCTTACATTTAAAGCCAGAGGAGGGCAGGGTGGAGCAACTAAATGCAGAACAACACAGCAGGGATCAATGATAACACATGACATATTACACTGATATGACATTGATAATGTTAGGTACAGAATGAAAAAGGGTGGAAAGCGGGTTGCAAAGCTGCTTGCACCTGTGTAGCAACTGTAGGAAGACTGAATAAGTCCAATATTGAAGGTGAATAAGGGTATCAGCTGACACTGAGATCAGCTGATCTGCTAGGACTGTGACTAAGCTTGAGTTTTGGCCCGTCTGAACTAAATCACTGTGCTGAATTTGTTCGAGTGATTTCAGTGATTTCTGATCATGCTACTGCTGTTTTGCACACTGATGAGCTCTTTTTGATATAATACAAATCTGATCTGACGCATTTAATTTGTCAGTAGCAACAAAACAAACAACGTTAACGGAAGGCAGATCACATCTCGCTATATCAGCGAGTTTTTATGAAGTTCTCCATCATTTGCATTTAATCATTTGTGAAAATGTCACCCTTTAGCCACAATAAGAAAAGGCTAGAAGGAGCTTTTGATAAGATAGGAGAGGAAAACGACTTTCATTATTCAAGAAAATCTTTTATTCATCTGGAAATATATAAATCATTTATCAGTTTTAGCAGTAAAATTACTCCTTGGTTGTTATTATAACTTAGCTTTACTGCCCTTACTAGATTACAGCTCTGTGTAATGTAACATCCCGTGTCTTCACAATGAAGTGATGAATGTAGCGTCGAATGCAGAAGAGGGAAATGTTATGCCATGTCGCTGTAATTTCTACAAGTTAAGGGCATCGATCACTTAACACTCCTTTAATTATTCCATTGTATAAACTGGGCTGCAGCAAGCATGAGGTAATATTATACTACTTCATGCTGATCATGTTGTTGAAAGTATATACAGCAGAGGCACGAGTGAATATTTAATACTAACTGCATTTGTTAAGAAACAGATGGAGTTTGCAAAAACACCCAAGCGTGCTATAAACATGTGGTGCTGAGAACTTTTTTTTTTTAAATTCAAGACATGATTCAAAAAGTGTTTGCAATAAATTCTGTTTGCTTTAACCTGCTTACAGCTCCAGATGGGCAGAGTTTGCTTCATAAAACAACAGTGCCAGGGAGCATGGACTATTTCAGCTCATTTATGGGCTCCCAGAGGAAAGCAATATCCTAAATGAGATCTCCTCTGCCTTTCATTTACGTCTCCTAAACATAGTTGCGATTTATTTAAAATCCCTGTGTGATTTTAAGAAATGTTCTCGTCCTCCGTGTGAAATGTTGCCGCTGAGAAACAAACTGCGCAGCGTTTCAGTCTCACACTGATATTTATGAGTGTCACTTGGGTCTTTTATTATTTTTCTTACATGTTAAGGTTTGAGTCATTATGCTGCAATTGTAATCATCCGCAGACGAGATATTGTGCTTTACTTAGATGCTTAGAGCAGATGTCTGTGAATATCGGAAATTAGATTTAAAGAATTAAAACTTTTAGACACAGTCACAAAACATCAAAAGATTAAAAGCACGTATGAAGAAACAGAATAAATGACTTAAGTTATAAATTGAGAAAAAACATTTTTTTTAAGCATATTTAACTTCAGGTGACTTAGTAAGGACCTAGCCATCTCTAACAATTTGAAACAGTTCAGTGGAAATGATAGTTTCCACAACTCTCCACTGACTGCTCCATTGGCAGTGCAGAATAAACTTTCCAGTATGTGAGTAATGGTCGAACCAAAAGCATATTTCATTCGGGAATACCAGTGTTCAACTGCAGAAATTTATATCTGGTGGCATGGATATGTTCTGGAGACTAATTAAGTCAGAAATAAAACACAAGCTGGGTTGCAAAGAGGCTTGCAGATATGCAGCAACTATGGGCTACGACAGCTGCTGGCATGTGGGTTGGGACTGACGTCAACTTATTTGCTGGGAACTGCAGTTAAGCTTGACTTTGTGGCCTTCCAACTAACCAACTCAGGCTCAAGTTATTTTTTAAATACCCCAGTATGTTCAACAAATTATTAACTTTGCATTAAACACATGACATGTACTGCGCAGTTCTTTTATATTGCTTCTCATGAATCTTCTGTACATTTATTTATCTTATTTCACATCACCTCGCCTCTTCCACTGCTGAGGTGCTTCGAGTTTCTCAGCTGCGTGAACTACTTTCAAATATCGATTATTCCAGGACTGTTCCACTCTTTCATGAATGCTGGTCAGATGTTAAACCAGCATGGTTTTTTTTTTTTCTTCTTCACGTAATTGCTCAACCTGGCTGTGATGTTCCCAGAACTGCCCACATGTTTCCCATTTGCAAACAAAATACCATGCTTCAAACCCAGTCACAGCTGAAATGTGCTGTCACTGTCATCTGAGAGCGTTTATCCTCAAATTACAGATCCAACCGCTCAGCCTGCCACCAAGGAGATATTAAACGTATATGGTGCTGACACTGTCTGCTTTCTATTTGTACCTCAGTCACTATGTGTTTTTATCTATAGAGTTCTGTTTGAAAAACAAAAAAACAACTACTTAATTCAGGAGGTGACCTTTTCTCATAACCCATCTCAGATTGCATTTCTGGAATAGACTATACCTCCCGCAAAACAAGATCCATGCCATGAGAAAGGATCGTGCCTGCCTGAGGGTCAGAGGATTTTGACCTTCCAATATTGTTTTTACTGTAATGCCAGCAGGCAAAGAAAAATGACACAGAATTACAGATGGAGGGAGAGAGGGAGGGGCGGCTGGAGACTGCCTCTTAATGTGAGCTTGAATGTCACCTACAGTGAATTATATCAGGGTGTGCTTTGCTCATTCCTGCAGAAATTAATCTATTAAATCATTTCTGGTGCTTTCAGACTATTCATGAGAGAACATAACACAAAAAAACAAGGGTTTTTTTTATTCCACATGAATCCTTATACATTCTTTGCATTAGCCTGGGAGGAATAAAATTACTTTGAAGTCCTCTGAGCTGTAGTTTCTTAGAAATGCATCCACTAGACAATGAAATCGGCATATCAGAAGCCGTAATGCACACGATGGTTGTATTTTTTATGTAGGTGGCATAAAAACTTTCAGTGCAATTTAGCAGAGAACACACTCTGGGTGAGCACTCTGCAGCAGCTTGATAAGAGACTGAGTTCCTAGAAAAACAGAACACATTTAAATATGCAATATCACCCGGGGCTGTGAGACATTGACTAGCAAATGAAAAGAGAAAAGGGCCTGCCAAAGCCATGACAACTGCCTAACCACAACTAACAGGTGTTGCTTTACTAAACTAGGGATGCTATGCAAAACTCCATCATAGTGCTGGCCAGCCAGCCAGCCACGCAAATGGGGGTTCTTACTTTGTTTGCAAAGTGTTATGAATGAAGGCAGGTTGAGCAGAGAAGCTATAATGAAGGAAAACATCACAATAGGTGAGACATTTCAGAAAATCTGGTGAGCTCTCACCTTGGTAAAGAAGAGCAAATCCCTGGGCCTGGTTGGTTCGGTCAGAGTAGAAGTACAGTATGACAAAGTCGCCCGTGATGTTTACCAGATCCCGCGGAGGGCTTCGCCAGTCGAAGCGGGCCACCACTTGATTTGTGTAGCCATCCAATAGCTCCACCATGTCGGTCTGGTCGGAGATGTCAAAGAAGGTGAAATTGAAGAGGATGGCCGAGGATCCAGAGACCTGGATAGTCCAGTAGCAAACACGCCCAGCCCCGTATTTGTCAGGGAAGTCGGGGGAGTAGATCACTCCTGATGGAGAAGTGTAGTTCCCACCACAGGCCCCCACTCGGGCTGAAAAAAGAGCAGTAAAAAAATGCCGGTGTTATTCGTTTAAAGATTAAAAGT
The DNA here is from genome assembly GCF_900408965.1 of Simochromis diagramma. Taxonomy (NCBI): domain Eukaryota; kingdom Metazoa; phylum Chordata; class Actinopteri; order Cichliformes; family Cichlidae; genus Simochromis; species Simochromis diagramma. The sequence goes on along the minus strand of NW_024387200.1, from coordinate 2,018,088 downwards.
TGTGGAGATGGTTGACATCTGGTCTTGTGATCATGTTGTACATGACTTTTTGTGATTGGTCAGACACAAAGGACAGACATGTCCTTTGATTTTTAGCACCACAACACCATAGCTGTGGTATCTGATTTAATAAACTCAAGCTGATTTAGATTCAGAATTTAATTCAAAGCATCTTTACAAGATTCAGCCTAAAAACAGCCTGAAGAAGAATGTGGTTTAACTGAAGAGTATGTGAGTATTAAAAACAAGAAATAGGATTCACGCATAACCAGCAACAAAGCTTCTGGAAAATGAGCCTAACTGGACATAACATATGAATAAATGTTATGCAAGAAACATGTTTTTGAATGGACCAAAAAAAAACCTTTTCAGGAGACTGAAATATAGGTGGTCTGAGAGAAAACTAGACTGCTGAGCCTTTGGGCTTTAATTTCAGGCTGTACAAAACCTGATCTTTGATAGCAGATTTTGTCAGTCAAAAGTCTTTTCAGAGCAGATCCTGTCTTTGATGGCATGGCGGTATGGGTTTAGAATAAAGAAGAGCTAGCTGCAGGCAGGGTTACTAATTTTAAAATTGTAGGTGTGTTGTGTTCTGACTTCTTACAGCTTTACGATGATAAAAGAAATTAGCTGTCCCCAAATCAGATTTGTGCAAAATAAAACCAGACTAAATGTTTGAAAATTTATGTGAAATTACAGCAGAGATGTGAAAAGACTGAGATCCAGAATGACAACTGTCAGTGCTCACTGCTGAATATGATGACCCAGCCGTCTCCGCCGCAGGGCTGAGTGTGGTCACCGAAGCAAACATGGTTACACTCCATGCTAGGTGACTCGCCACGTTTCTGTAGGTCCACATCGTTGCCACAGAAACAGGCATATCCTGACTCCATACCAGCAAGCTGCAAAACAGAAAAAGGAGTTGTGCAACTGAGGAAAACACTGAGGGGGTCATTCTGCTGACTGCAAACACACATTCTTTCAGTTCTCTCAAACTATAAAGATTGTTGTTTTCCCATAAAATAAGACCTGATTACATTACATCTTTTCACTTTAAAAGGACCAATTATGTTTTTCATGTTCGATTTATGTGGAATTGTGTAAACGTGGGGTAAACAGTTGACTACATGTAGCTACTTCCCTCTGAAATAAGTGACTCGAGCCTAAAGCGCCCTAATTGCTCTTTCTCTCGTGATTACAAGATGTTGTAATCTGAGTCTGTATAACTGTGGCCTCTCAGCTGATTAGAAGACTCCCTTCAAACACGCAGCTGCACACGGGGTGTACAGAAGAAACGGTACAGGAATAACACCTATCTGTCTTTCAAATCAAAACTGTTAGTAAACCATTCCAGAAAGTGTCAGCGCAGGAATGTGACACGTCAAAAACCTTCACACATCTTGACCTCGCCACTGCTGGCCACTCGCTGTCAAAAGAGGTATTGTTCTTCATTCAGAAGGACGCCGTTGTTCGATATTCAGGCTCTAAACGAACACACGCAACTGAAGGTACTGGATAATTTCCTACTCATGGAATAAGAATTCACGCAGCCTCTGCTTCCACCCAGATGTATCAAGCTCCTTGTTGTATTATTCTATCTGATGCGGTTAAATTTGAGAACATGTACACAAATACTTTTGGCAGCGTAAACAAGCCATGGATTGCTGTCTCACTCATCAGGCATGCTCTCTGTCAGAAAGTCACGTGGGATCCATACTTCAGAGCACTGATGTTTCACGTGTGTATTGAGGACAGTGACAGTCCAAGGGTAGGCAGATGATGCCAGTCTGTTGCCATTTCCTGTAACATCTGCCTAACTGAGAGGGGAGGGGGTGCCTGTCAGTATCTGTCAATGCATACTGAGCTGAAGTGGATCTGCTGAGACAGAAAATTAACACCTGGCACTGTTTGTAGCAGGGACAATGGCACGCCAGAAACAGAGAGAAGGGAAAATGCAGTGAAGAGGAGGAACCCAGTGGGCTAATAACCATTCATTTCCAGCTGTCAGCCTTGATTATTGTGATGATTCGTCATCTGCTGGTTGGCTTCAAACAGGAAGTGTGATGGCTGAATAAAGAGGGCATCATCTAGATAACTGACAGAAAACTACCCATAAAAGCAGATGATTTACATAAAAGCCTGACTACTGCAAAAAGACTGCTCACGCCTGTTTTAAAAACAACAATTTACTCTGTTTTTACATCCAATAGGTGGAGAGATTTGAAGTGATAGGACAGAGGATAAACCATAAACCAATTACGGTTTGTTTTCCTCTTTTATTTTGGATTTTTTTTTTTACATTTAGTTTTACAGAACTTGTCATGTTTGATTGCAGTTGAAATAAAATTTCTCATGTTTTCTTGTTATTTAATATATTTTTAATTTAATTCCAAATCTCACCTTGTATCTTTGCTTCCTGCAGAAGCTGATACAGTTTTGGATAGTGAGTTTGTTGGAGGTCTCACTGGCACCAGTCAGGGTGGGGGGGTCACCACTGTCTCTGAAGCACCCCAAGTTTCCAGGCACTGTAGGGAGAGCAGACGAGAGTGGGAAAAAATGATTAGTTATATGCTGCATCTTAGATGCAGTCTGCATCACACAGTGAGGCGAGGTTTTCACATGATTAGGGAAGATCAAATGTATAATGGAATTAAAGTACAGCAGGTGTTAGAAACAAGTCGACAGATATGGAAAGAAATGGATTATATCATACAGAACATGCTTCAAACTATATTTACATGGTCTATATGCTGTTTCAATTTTCTAATCATGTTTGTGATTAACGCTTAATCTCAAAAACCCAGCCCAAAGAACAATCAGTGATGACACACTCGTCAAATATTCAGAACTCTGTTTGAAACTTCTAGCTTGAACTGTCAAGAAGCAAGCCAACTATTTGGCTTCTGAGAAAAAGAGAAGAGGAGGAGGAGGTGGAGAGCGGCAATGGAGGAAGAGGAGCAGAGAAAAGAAAAAGGGGTGAAGAGGACAAGGATGTTTAAATCATAGCGACACAGAGCTGGAATTTAGAAAATGTACCATGTCAGATTTGAGAGCTGTTGCATCAGATTAGGAATATAACATTTTCTAAATGTGTGACTGTGTGTGTGTGTGTGTGTGTGTGTGTGTGTGTGTGTGTGTGTGTGTGTGTGTGTGAGAGAGAGAGAAAATAATTTTTTAAAGTCTCACGTACAAAGAAAAAAAAAGGGGGGGGGGGGGGGGGGGGGGGGAGGTTCCATGTGGAATTTGTCACATGACAGGAAGAAGACCATGTCCAACACCTGGGCCTTTATTAACCTCAGATTTATTAAACTCAGTATTTTTGTAAAACACAAAAATTAAGAGCAGCATTAGTTTTGGCACGTTCCAAAATTAAGCTTTGCCAGCAATCGTTGTGTATAAACTTGCAACAGCTGGTTACAACACCCTTCAGTAAAGTGCACAATATTTCTGTTGCTTTAGTTGTTCAGCACTGTCTTCAGTCAGTCCTGCCTCTGCAAGCCAATTTGCAACCCATCTCTAAACCAACTCCTCATTTTTATCCTATGTCTGACTTTTTCCCAGTCATTGCCATCTACGCCTGTTTTATTTCTACACATAAACAGCACAGACGGCTAATAAAGTCTATTTAGGAAGACCCAAGCTAAGTGTTTTTGTCATTGATCAAACTGTGAAAATGCATGAATATTGGCTACATTTCACTGACAAGTTGCTAAGTGGATAATCTTTAAAAAATGACCTTTATCTTTTAAATATGACTTAAAGCTAGTGATTACAAACCACAAGATAGTGTTTACTAAAATTATAGATTACAGAAATCACATCACTCTTATGCTGGTTTCACTTTTCATATGAGGAGGCTGAAATCCTATTCATAAATCAGTTGTCCTGACGGACGTGTTATAAAAAAATATAATACTTCTGTGCTTTTACACTCAGACAGGCTTAAGCTGAACAATAGATCTTTGCACAGCAGCCACTTGACATCAAACAGTAGGTAAGCACAATTTCTAATCTCGTGAATTTTAGGCTCTTTGACTAAACAGAACAGAACCGACACTAAAAACATTACTTTTGAATTATTTTGTTGATACTTTGATGATAGCCTCTCATGTGCACCAAAAAGTTTCTCTGCATGCAAGTTAGATTTTACAATATGTGAGACCAATGCGCCAACAATGCCAGATGGATTTCTAACCAGACAGATAGACGAAAGATGGATGTTGACACCTTTCCAGATCACATTCGTGCAGATGAATCAAACTGTCTGCCCTAATCCACTATGTATTCATCAAATACTATACAATCTTTCAAAATCTAGTACAGTGATTAAACGCTGCAAAGCTTTTAAATTCAATGTAATAGCTTGGGAAGTGCCAATAAAGCCTCCAGCAATCTATATCCTATTTGTGATTTGCTTTTCATTTAAATCCAAATGCGCTTAAAGTTGTTTATTTTGATGTTCAGAGCTAAAATGAATTTGACAAACATAAGTAAATGCACACCCTGAAAGTAATTTCAACGGGAAGTTGAAAAAAAATTCTCTTCAGTGTAATTGGAAGTGGTGTCATGTGGCCTTAAGGTGTGAACGAGATCATTAGGGAACGATAGAAAAGACAAGAGCAAAGACTGCGTCCAAAATAGCTGTCAAGTCTGCTGTGAGATACAAGGACGCAAAAATCAAAAGCATGTGACACTGTGGTCTGTATTAAAGCATTTACAATTTCCAATTTCAAATGACCTTTAGTAAAAACTCAAAGTCTGATTTCTCCTTATTTCATACAGTCATGAAAAAGCACAGTGGCTGAAATCCTATAACTGGAAATCAAACCGCTACACAAAGATCATTGTTAGATTTTTGTGTAATGCAGGACAATCATAGTTTTGGAGATCAGCAACTTCCAGAAAAAAACGCACATTCTCCAAAGGGTCAGCGATGTGAGATCAGATGCAAAGAGGGTGCTGCACCAAAAACCTCCGCAATTGCTTTGGTCAACTACCAGATTGATGCAGTTGATCTTAGTCTGCATGGAAGACACTGAGTTGTCTGCAAAAAAAAAAAAAGATGACTGCCAAGACACGACTTTTACTTTGAAAGCAAGTGTTTTGCTTTCGATTTGCGTCACGTTGTTCACAGTTTCGTTATCGCTTGGTAATGATTTGCAAACTGGTGACCACGGCAACCTGCTGGCATCCAAAGAAATCCCATAGAGGTTTTCTCTTTGTGAGAAATTTCACACTAGCAATTGCTAGTAACCGCTTGCTTACTGGTCACAGAATATACCCTTTTCCCTAGGGATTGGTGGTTACCACTGGGTCATTAACTGGTCTCTAGGCCTGCAAGAATGGGGCTTTTACATTCAATTTCACAGCAAATGCGAGCCACCACTCACACATTTATGGTCACTGATGGCCTGTGAGGCCTTAATAGCATTTGTATTGATTTTTTATTTATTTCTCTAATGACATGCAAATAGAATCCCACAGAGAACTCCCCGCTAGTGTTTCCTCACGAATTGAGAAGAGCGCAAGACGTTCATTTGATCCTAAGACATTACACAATAGCAATTCCTGTCTATTTGTACAACAACACTGTCTTGCTTTGCGGGTACACCAAAGTCTGACAACATGCTCAGACACTGTAAAGTCCCCTGATACTGTACACCAACACTGTCCTAGAAATAAGAATCTCTTGAGCTCTGCCTGTCATCAAACATGCAGGCACAGCTCGGCTGATGACAGTAAGTTCCACCAGTGCACAAGCAGTTCCCAGCACGAAACAGAAAAACACTTCATCTATTTTTACAAGCCTGTCATGAAATGTGGAATATATTGGTATTGTGCAAACAAAAAAGGGAGTATGGATTTGCATTTGCATACAACTCTGTTTGAATGTTTATAACATTACTACAGAAGAGCATCAATCAAATCTGCCTTCATGAACTGAAGTGACCCTAATAAAGACCACACATGTGCATTGTCACTGGCGTGCCAGCTGCTGCCAAAGTTAACTTATTGGCTTGCACAAAGCACCAACAGAATCTGTAGATTCTCTCTGTTTGAGGCACAAAGACTCTTTGGGGAAAAAGTGTGACATGTTTTAGATTCTTCACAAATTGTTGTCCACAAGAATGTCCCCCACAGACTGCAAAATGAAGGCGAATAGAAAGAAAAATGGTGCTGAAACAGACTGGCAGAGAGACAGCCACTCCCTGCATTTCGCTCACATTTGATGACCGTTAAGTGACCGGCGAAATTTTGGCAGCAGCCAAGAACTGTGTTTGACAAATGACTCAACACTTGAAGACAAAGTCCTCAGACACACTCAGACCAGCAATAAATCATGTGCAATATTCCTTTTTCAGCCACAAACATGCCAGAGCTTTAGAAGAGATTAATGTGGTTGGTTGGGATGGGGGGATCATTTACTAAGACTCCACGGTGCACACTTGCAAAAGTAAGCACCAGATTATTTGACAGGTTAAAGGCAAACATGACAGTTATAAGAATGTTTGAGGTCTCTCGTATTTTCCACGGTGCTATAGAAGCGGTTTCTTTTTTATCAGTTGCTTAAGTACACACTAGCGGTGAGGTGCACAACAGGGAAGCAGAGAAGAAAAGAGAGATAAACACCTGGTAGGGAACCAGCAACTTCCCTCCGAGCAAGGCAGGCAGGTACTACTTCAATAGAGGTTTTGAAAAGCAGAGGAAAAAATGCTACTGCTGTGCTCAGGAGCTAGATTAAAGGCACAAATGCTCTTTTTCAACTTGGCTTTGACAAGAAGATTGCAGACTACACTTAATTTATCATTCTTTGTCCTCTTCTCGTTTTAGGGGCTGACAAGTACTGGCTGAGGAGCGGTAGGTGTCCGGCTCATACACCGGCGCACTGGAGGTTTGTGCAGAACTGAAGACGGCGACGGTCGCTTTTCTATGCACCGCCCTGCAGTGTGCATCCACAAAAAGCACAGAATTGTTCTTATATGAAAACTCCTGAGCACAGCAGCATCTCGCTTAAAAACATCTGCTTTGCAGGCGCAACAAGTGCAAATATCTTCACGTACAGTAAAAGAAAAAACACACACAAACACACTCAACACACTTCAAAGCCGTTGCTGGAATTTAGACTTTAACGAGCCAGAGGGGAGAAATGGAGGAAACACAAGGTGTATAAATGCTCCAGTTAGCCCACACCAGACCTCTGAAAACCCTGGGAGATCACAGTGGGGAAAGGGGGGGACTTCTACAATGTTTAAAAAACCCAGCCACACTCATCCCAACCTGGCAGCCTCAGCTCACTAAAGAGCAGTCAGCCAGCTTTCCCACAATGCACTGCAGACAGGAGGCACTGGGCAAAGCTGCAAAGTTCATGGGTGTCTGTTTAACAGGAGGTCTTGCCAGGCAGCAGACACAACAGCACCACTGACCTAAAACACATGAGAGAAAAAGAAAAAAAAGCTCCAACACAGAATGATGACAAACAACATCAAACATGTGCAGCAGGCTTTGGCAAATGTGCTTGGCAAGCAGTACGTGCAAGCTGGTTGATGAGCTGGAGGGACGAGCATAACATTAAGCAAACATAATTATAGTTATAAATTTCTATGACGTGGAGGGTAAAGAACTGAAGATATGCATAAGAATAAGCTACAGAGGGTGAGAGAGAGTTAAAGAAATGTTTTCTTTTTAATGGGACTCTGGGTAGGACTTCTTATTTCAACCCCGTTCGCCTGCACCACCCAGCAGAATGCTCCACACGAAGCAAGATAGTGAAGTTGAATGATGAATATGATTTTTCTGTATTATAATCACTGGAACACTGGAGAATTTGGCAGAAAAGTTATTCTTGCAGTCTGTCCTAATCCTATAATCTAGAAGAGATGAAAAAAATTTGAGTCTTTTCTGTCCCTAAAAGCAGGGTAGCAAAAAGAATCCTTACGGCACACATAACTCTATACCTAACTTTGAATGGACTCTCTATTCATGATTTGAACTGGCAAAAACGAATCCCGTCATTTGGTTTTGTTTTATTTAGTTTCTTTTTCTGTGAGCGGTTTGTGAGTTACCGTCTCAAGAATTTGGGACGTGGGAACAAAAAAATGTCAAGTTTAATGTCAAAAGGGGATGACTGACGATGCCCACTCAGGTGGTGAATGATATCGCTCTGTGGCTTCACTCTGTGGGTGATGGCACGAGGTCTCTAAATAACTGTGTTGAAATTTATGTTCACTTTCTAGATCAACTCGTCCGCCAGACTTATCAAGTACAAACAAAACTGACACAAAAACACACTGAACAACTGATTAATTTTCACATTTGGCTCAGAAAAAAGTATCACCTTGAACTACAGTAAATAGATATATATCATAATGTCCACTAGTTTACTAAAATATTACAAAAAAAAGAACTGATTTCCTGAGAATATAAGCACCAGATTTCAGGAAACAGCCTTCAACATCAGGGAAATGTGCAACGTGTAAGAAGTTCAAAGGTGTGAGGAATGAGGAAGCATCACTGTAGGAAACAAATTCTCTTTTCCACATCCTCATGCAGACTAGAGCCCAGAACAAAGCCCAGCTGGGCTCAGCCAATACTGATATCAATTTTTGAGAGAATAAAAAATCCATTATTATAACATCTGGCTCTGACTACCAATGCTTCAAAATCCTTAGAAAATAAGACAATACAAAGCTATACAGCTATACAAGCTCGCGCAACTTAATCAGGGCCGAGTCTGATGTATGGGGATAAAGATGTAGTGATGACAAGTGGGGAACCAGACATACACACACATGTAGAAAAAATGTAAAACACATTCATACTTTTAGATGAAAATGCCAAATTTCACTTATTTTATTTGTGTGCTTGGGATATAACCTTCTAAACATTATGTAGGCGATATAGACTATGGCAGCTGTAAGTATTAGTGTATACACTCTCTCAGAGGAAGTAAAACACTCTCATGGCAAGCATTTTGCTCGTTATGGTGAGAAATTTGGGAGGGAGGACTTGAAGATGGATGTTTACTTACTCCCACTGAGTGAGTTTAGTGATGCTCTGAAGCGCAACCGTGGCGCTCTCCCTGACTTCACAGCAAACGATTTATATAATTATGCTATCAACAGCCCATCAAATTATACTGGACCAGATCTGAAGTCCTGCAAAATGGGTAACAAACCTCAGTCACTGGACTCTTCCTGGAACTGCAGTCAGTGGACCAAGGGGACCACGGCCACTGGTCACTGCTCAGGTATTTACCTGATTTTTATTGCATTTTGATATTGATGTGTCACTGTGCATTACACTGTCGACAAGTGTATGTAGCTCATTTGTGATTGAGAGTTTTGGGATGCTAGAGTCTTAAAACTCTGGAGATCTATCTTTGGCGGCCCATACCCTGGGAGGGGTGACAGATTCTATTCTTAGCTTACTTAACGACAATAACTAAATGCGACAACATCAAGAATAAATAAACATGTTCCTGTTGGATTTCTTATGTTAGAACCAACTTCAGTTCAGGAGTGAGGCTTCAGGTGAGGAGGAAGAGGATGAGATGGAGACGAGGAGGAACGTAGCGGTGAAGGAGGCAGATAAAGAAGATGAGAAAGAAAAAAATAGAAATAGAAAATGAATATATAAAAAGTAAGAGTGTCAAATGGTCAAATATTCTTTGAAACAGATACTGTTAAAGTTTAAAATTCAAACAACTTATAACTGACCCAACTATTTATCAAAGAAATAGTCTTTTTCACCTTCCAACCTTCCAAATCAGCAGGAAAGCGATAAAAAAAATTTTTTTTGTGTCCTTGATGATTGCAACACCCAACAGCCAGTGATCATTTCTGTGTAAACAATGCATGACTTATTGGACGTGATCACTACCAGTTGTCACGTCCAATATGGCGGACAGCTCTTGAGCGATGTGCACATGATGTCACGTGCAAAACATATAGCATTTCCTTCTCTTCTGAATGTTTTGTGAGCACAGAAAGATTCATCGGTTTTTCCTTTTATGAATCCATCCATCCATCCGCTTCCGCTTATCCTTTTCAGGGTCGCGGGGGGCGCTGGAGCCTATCCCAGCTGTCATAGGGCGAGAGGCGGGGTACACCCTGGACAGGTCGCCAGTCTGTCGCAGGGCTAACACTCAGGGACAGACAACCATTCGCACTCACATTCACACCTAGTGGCAATTTGGATTATCCAATTAACCTATCCCCACAAGCTGCATGTCTTTGGACGGTGGGAGGAAGCCGGAGTACCCGGAGGGAACCCACACAAACACGGGGAGAACATGCAAACTCCACACAGAAAGACCCCGGCCTGATGGTGGAATTGAACTCGGGACCTTCTTGCTGTGCGGCAACAGTGCTAACCACCGTGCAACCACCGTGCTGCCTGAATCATGGCCCTCAAACATTTTTATAGACACCTGTTTCCTTGACAGCTTAATTCATTATATTCACATCAAATCTGAAATCTCGAGAGATTTAGTTTCGATAACACTCTAGATAAGAGAAAATCGCTGAAAAGTATCGCCGCTAACAGCGTGTAAAACCCGTTTATTCAAAAAATATAAACCTTAAAATGATTCTTTAAGCATCACCAATGCTTCATTACCATCCAATCACACCATAACAAAAAGCGAATTAGTGCGTTCAGATTAGAGACGGGACGTTCTAGATGTGTGGTCACAAAGCAGAAGCAGGATTTTAAAGGCACATTCCTCAAGTGCTAATAGGCTCAATTGAAGTAATTTAAAACACAGGTATGTCGACGCCTTGGAAACTCTCCCGGCAGCCCATTAATCCACCACCAGCAGGTTAACCATTCAAATCGGAGGCGCACACACACACCGCTTGAAACATGCACTGCCTTCTGAGGAATGCTAACTGCAACAAAGCAAGAAAACAACACTTATCACAGTTGGTGTTTATGTGCTGTTTTTTTCTCCTTTCCATCCCGTTCTGTCTCTCTGCCTTCATTCCTCGCTCTGTCTCCCTTTCATTGTGTCTCGGCCCCATTTATTACCCCTTTTGTAGTACAGTATGCTCAATACATAAACAAATACAGCTGCTGCATTTCATCAAGCCTTTGAATAGTCTTGTCGACTGCACCACAGCCCACGAGAACACAAGAGAAATCGAGAAATATGCCACAAACTCCCCCAGGAGAATCATTTCTGGAAACTCAGTATTGTTTGTAAGGAGGTGGGTGTTGCCATTATGTGTTTCTGCTGCGTTTATGCTTTGTTTTTCTATGGAGATCATAAATTCTCCAGCCTGTAAATGGGAACAGTTTACAGTTATACAATAAAGGACTTATTATTGGACAGAATGAGAGAAGCATTTGTATCCAGCAGAGTGACTTTGCAAGTTGGACATTCAAAGCACGTTACTTTGCGTGTGTGTGTGTGTGTGTGTGTGTGTGTGTGTGTGTGTGTGTGTGTGTGTGTGTGTGTGTGTGTGAAAGAGCGACAGAGAGGCAAATGCACTGCATATTGCGCTTGTTTACTGTATATGATGTCTGTTTCTTATCCCATTTAAACATTTCTGTAGTGTAGTGGTGACTGTGTCACAATGTGATTGTGATGGAGGAGATCAATGTCTCATCCCAGGGGCCTGGGATACTGACTAACCATCTAATTAGAGGGAACAAGCAGGAGCCAAAGCTTTAAGTGAATAATTAGTGCTCTCAGAGTCCGAGAAGAACAATGCAGGGAAGAGATGAAAAACGATCACCATACCACATCACTGCCTCCCCTCACAAAACCAAACAGCCTGTGTCCTGAGGAGTTTTATGAGACTTGATATCAGAGCAGCTGGGAGATGAAGAGAGAAGCAGACGCTCTGTGACCACCTCAGATGTTAAATAAGCTCCTTTATTTATCATCTTGCAATTTCAGTAAAAACGACACACGAGCAGAACTTCAAACTTGTGACACTTTTACTCATTGGCAGTATTTCTATCAGCATCGGGCAAAAACAATAAGTGCATCATTCTTGCATCCCTTATTTGGTCCAATTGGCATCAGCAACAGTTTTGCTGAAGCTGTGTAACCGCAGAGGACACTAAAACACAACAATGGAAAGATAGATGGAAAAAGCATTTTTCCAGACATCCTTTGAAACCTTATGAGAGTAGGTAATAAAAGACTAGCAGCTACAAGCACCAGTAATGGTCCCTTTAAACGCACAACTTTTTTTTTTTCTTCCTGAGGATGAAGCAAGAGAAAAAAACATGCAGTCATTAATCAAAGAGCCTTATTAAAGAGGGAGTTTAAATGTGATCCATAAAATTCATGGGATATTTGTCCATTAGATAATTAAATACTCCATTTTATCCACGCAGCTGATATTTTCGTTTGAGGGTAACACAAAACAACGATGAAAGAAAAACTGAAAGAAAAACTGAAATGAATCCTCTGGGAGGCATAAATGTGCCGCAGGAGAATGTGGTCTGCATGCCTGCACTCATCAGGTGGTTACCAAAAACACATATTATCATGGACCATAAATACATTTAATTCATTGTGCTTCATGGAATTCAGCCAAAAATGTTTGCATTTTTCCTTGATCGGTTGAGAAGGCCCGAACTACAATTAGAGGAAAGTTGATCACGAATAGACAAAAACAACCAAATATATCGAGCCCCCGAAGAAACTCTACTAATTAAGTTATTATTTGTAATTTCAAGTGCAATATCTCAGCAACTAATGGATGTACTGCCATGAAATTTGGTGCAAAAGTGCACTGCCCCCCACCACCCCAGGCCCATTGGCTTTAGAGAGAATTGGCAAATATTTGCATTTGCCAAACAAATATTGCACAACAAGAAGATTAGTAGAGATTACTTTTACTTGGCTTACAGGGCGTCTTTATACAGACTCACAGAACTGCTGTAATGTGAGTTCTAGTCAGTTAACCTTACCTTTAAAAAAAGCATAAAAACCAATTGCCTTGAAAATGAAATATGGGATGGGTGTGTTGTACTACCAAAGGGTGCAGGACACTTGCATATCCTATAGTTTGAGTAATAAAGTAAAAACTGTACAGAGTACTTGATAGATTAGATTTAAATGTAGTCTTTTAGTATATTCCCAGAATGACTCTTTTAAAAACACCCAATTAAGTGAGACACACTGTCTGCACACACTGCAGACTCATTTTGTCACTGTCACTACTTTCCAATATGAAAACTTAGACCGACTATGATAAAGCATTTTGATCAAAGTTAGCAGAAAATGGGCAAACCTGCAAAACACACACACTTACACACACAAAACAGGTAAAAACACTAGGCGATCGAATGCCATTTGCCATACAATAGACACTAAATAAAATTAAATATATTATAACTGTGCAGAGCTGATCTACATTTGGCAGCGAGCCCTCATTTGTGAGCCCTAAAGTAGCTGACCTGCTATTCATCTCCTCCTCGTTCCCAGGAGAAATACTAAACAATGGCCATCTACTCATTAGCAAACATTCTACACAGGCAGCTCACCTCGTGATCAATACATCTAATTCCCTAATGGTCCTGACTGATTTAACCCCAGACATTTTGAGAATGGGAAGGAGCCAAAGACGGGGTCTGAGAGACCATATTTACCTGATTGTCCTCTGGTTTGTTTTTGTGTGTTTACTTTCTAGATTGCATTTAAAAGTTTCCTCATAACACTTCATACAGGTATTCTCCCTGAGGGCAGGTGTGGGTGGAGGTGAGCTTTAAGGAGGTCAGAGGTCACAATAAGCTAATAGTAGTAATTTCAAAACTCCTCTGCCCACTTCTTCAGGTAAGGGCAGGCCTAATGAAAGTGAAAGGGGCATGTCAACCCCATAAAGAAGTGAAGCTTAGTACTAAAAACATTTAAAAAGTCACTTCACTTCTTCCAGAATAGTTAACCTAATATATGGCACAAAGTTTTAGTCCCATTATTGCAAAGCAGTAACCATCTAATTCTAGTCACGGAGCACCTGCGAGAACACTATACATAAAACTGCATTAAAAAGAAGGAGTTTGGCATGTTTCTGCGAAAAATGTGCAATTAATTTGGCTGGGAGACAATAATCTTGGCAGGTAACATTTTTTTAATTTATACTCTCTGGGTACTTGCGTCAAAAATCTGAATTCAGGCATTAGTTGCACTTGGTTGCGCACAGACACAAACACATGCACGCACTTACACTATTTCATCCTTAATAGAAGCCTCCATTTAACAAAATGAGTATCCTTTTGTGAATGTAATGATTTTAAGGGAAACCACATTATAAGGCTCTCTCGGATCATCTGTTATGTTCATTCTTTGTGTTTTAACAACACAGAATGACTCATATTTTCAGTTTTCCCATTATAAAATGTGTTTGTGTGGGGGGAGAATCTCCAGAGAAAACTCATAAGTACAGCATGACTGACCTTACCTCAACTTCAGTACTTATAATTTTTTACATACAGGAGCTTATTAAAGAAATAAGGAAATGCCTAAATTAGCTCACTTCATTAAATGTTCTCTCTGAGACTCTAAATATCTCACTGGGTTTTGCACTGGTAACAGTGCAGGGACACGCACGTGCACACACACGTGCACACACACGTGCACACACACGCATGCAATGTTGCCTGAACCTGTGTCAGTATTATGGCCGAAAAGCTGGCTGTGGTGAAAGCTGGTGCAAGACCACCTAAGGGAAATATTCGGCCTCTAAAAACAATGACAGAGTGAGAAAAATACTGCAGTAGCAAAACCTGAAGGCATCCCTGGTTTAGGCAACCACAGCAGCCACGAGGCAGGGCTGTGGTGCTTCGGTCCGGGCTTCCAAACCACATGTCCAACTTGTCTTGACCTCTTGCTTATTTTGATTTGCACTTGTCCTCGTCTCAGACACTCATTCAACCATTTACTTGAGCTTTCCTGTCAATCATAGCATACTAAATAAAAACTTTCTCCAACCCGTTCCCTTTTTCCCAGAGCTTAAACTTAAGGAACACCACCCATGTATAATCATTCAGCGCTGGATGGTGTCACATTAGGACTAACTCTGACATGAAAATAAAAACATAGAGACAAGCCTGCATTAGACACCTCTAGATGAGTCTCGCCTACAACCTTACTTGACCTGCTGTTAGTTTGTAATACATGAAGAAAACAGATGCAAGACATTAAAAGCAAAACACAGTTTAAGTGTTAGGCATTTCTGGACATTATTGGGGGAAATGAAAAATTCAAAAATGAATCCTTAATTTAAAACACATTTTATATTGTACAGACATTTTATTACAATATCTGCTACTTTGACTTTTTACCTATTCACGGTAGATTTGTATAAAAACACACAGATTTACGGTTACAGAAGCTTAAAGTCAATTTTATACAAAAATCTGAAGGTCTTTATACAATTGTGTAGTGTATTTAGTAGATTTATATAAACTGTCAAACAATCTGGTTGATGCCCTTTAGATTGTTTTTATTAATCACAACCTTACAAACCCAGTGGTTCTACTTTTTGTTACTAACTGAATCCAAATCATTAACTGGGTGGAAGGATGTGGTATACTGCATCTTTCTATATAATGGGGACAAAAATAATCTACACTACAAGGAAAGGGTTTCATTAAAGTTTACAGCTTGTATTTAAGCAGTGACGATGGACATTTATAGCAACTTCAAAAGTAAGTTAAGTCCAAGAAACACTCGTTTCAGACATTATAAACCTTCGACATGCAGACTGTTCACTTTCCTCACGAAACACTGAACAAGAACGACGAGGACGAGCACACCTGATCGCATTCACTCAAGAGTACGTCAGGGTTTACTAAGGTGATCCGCAACTTCAAAGTGGCATTTAGCGTCATCATAAATCACCGTAAATGAAGGCACTTATCTCAACACTTCATATTTACCTCAACGTTCAGCAATAAAACCTGAACCAAACACATTACTGCTTTGTTTTAATGCTTTTTAAGGTGTGACTGGTTAGCCTTGCCAGATGAGTGTAGTACTGCTCATATTGAGACTATTGTTGCATGTTGACCGGCAGCGTTAGTCAGACATTCCCTCAATTGTTTAAACAGATAAAAGAATAACTTACTGTAAGTGAGGTGCAAACACATTGACAGCTCTGTAACAAAATGATATCTTAAAGTATCACAGAGCTTAAGGGAATATTGGCATAAAGATAATGTCTCTCATCCTAACACCACCCAGCAGGTATCGTCAGCCACAGCAACAATGTCTAAAATAAACAGAGACTGTACACCACACTCACATAGTCTATATAACTTGAAATAAATCGGCAACATGGGCAAGCTTAGCTGGGTTTATCAACTCTTATTATTCCTAGGATTGGTCATGGAAAAATGTATTTTCAAACTATTCTAGTGAAGGAAACCAAGGGGAAAACTCAAATGCTCCACATCTCCATACTACAGGAACACAGTGGCATAACAAGTTTTTCTTGGTTATATGCTGTTGAAAGATGAGCTTCCAATGTGCACATCAAAGCGACTTTATCTTGGCAAACGCTTGAAGACTTCACCCTGACAGTTTCACTCTGTCAGTCAAATTCAGTCAGCGCATAGCATCAAGCAAATGCGTGTCAGCTTCAAGGAGCCACACCAAAAGAAAATGTCTCTGCAGTATGGAATGCTTTAGGGAAGGAACCATCACACTGTCAGTGGTCATGTAAACAAGCATTTCAGAACATCACAACAGAGACGTACAGCAACAGAATCCTTTGTAAAAAAGTTAGGTCTATAATTTTAACCAGATTTTTTTTTCGTGTTTTTTTTGTCATCTTATCAATCACTAATATGACTGCATGTTTTAACAAGTGAGTAAAGCATATTTTCAAACTGAGCTAATGTTTGATGAATCTGCTGTCAATGCAAGTAACCACAAACTCATTTTTTCTTTTACCTCCCACTTACTGTCTCACTTTGAATTAATGGATTTAGCAGTTGCATTTGTTTTAAATTTAATAAACCTGCTGGTTTGGTCGCAGGTTTTCCTTCCACCTCATTAGAAAATTACTTCCTCCCAACAGACTGTATATAAAGGATGGATGTAGCTTTTAAGTCTAAAATGTAAAACCAGTTTTGAAGTTCCTTAAAATGCATTCTTTCTAACAGCCAGACTCTTTTGGTTAAAAAAAAGTCTCTTCAGCAAACATTCTGGTCTCTACTGATATTATTATTTAGGGCAGACTCGTCTTGTCATTGTCGAGTCACTAGAACACGAGCAGGCAGGACGGTTGCTCTGACACATTCACCCCATGGTCAAGATACCAAGACAGCCATGATCAAAATGCTCAGCTTGAGGTGTTACAACGGGAATTTACTACTTTACTTGTGACATCAGTGCGGCCATGTCCATCCTTTATATATCCTTCCTCAGAAAATGATTTCACAAGCTGTTGCATGTATAAAATTGCATGTAAAATTGCATGTAAAAAATGAGTGGCGTCACCTTTAACTTGGCATCCTGTAGAAGGGAGCTTTTTACGTTGAGTTTAACATTATCACAAGTGTGCACATCATCCCAAACCCATCACAGGCAAGCTTTAACCTCCAGTCTCTGGGTCAAAAAATGGGTGTGTTGAGGCCTTCTGACGTGCATGTTATCACGTTGTGTATGTTGTTTCAGGAATACTTGTATGGGTTTAGTAAGACACGACAGATGCGATCACTTAGTTGGAGGACCTGAGTGGACTTGTTGCTTTCTACAGCTCATTGCTAAAACATAGCCCTCTCGGCACACTAAAAGCCTGGTTAAAATGTATCAGCATTCAACTCACCTACAACGTTGAGAAAATTACATTTCACAATGAATGAAAGAGTCACATTACTCAAAAGAACATTCAGTGCAGTTTAATAATGAGATAATTTTAGGGGAATTGAGATTTTAGTTATGTGAAAATGTTTAGAACTGCTGTCAGAAGAGCAAGGCTAATGTTCGAAGCAAGATGTGGACTTCAATATATAACGACAGCGAGCATTTACCGATCTGGCAACGAGGAGCGGCTCTACCTTTAGGACAAAACTTGCTGCGCAGCTGTCATTGTGTACAGACGTGCACTGACAGCGTGCCTTTTTGAAATGTTTAGACAATTCCACCACATGACGCTGCCATGAGGGATTACTAAGATCAACAAATGTACTGACCTACGCTGTAATCCACACTGTCAGACGTTGTGTTCCTGGCCTCGTGTGACCTGCCTGCCTGTGGATGCTCCATCAGGGTGTGTCACCCTCAACAGGGGTGGCATGACCCTAGATGACAGGAAACCCAGCTGGATCACAGACGAACCACTAGCAAGGCTGCGGCAGGTGGCTCAGCGAGTGGCGACCCACTACCAACCACACGACATCAAACGTAAGCAAAAAAAGCAGACAAAACGAAGGCACAGACAAAACAAAAGTGAGACAAAATGAAAACACAGACCACTGTTGCCTTTCCTCTGGCACACCACAGTGTTTTTGAGGCTATTGTAGCCAGCCGCAGACTGAGAACACTGACACCGAAAGAACATCAGCATTCTCTCACTTGGCAGCCGAAGCTTTCAAACGCAGAAGATTGAGAACACACAGCGCCAGAAGGTGAGGCACCACGTGGCGATTGTGGTTTTACAATAGATGAGACAGAGCATTCGTGTCTGAAAGCTGCCTCGTACCCCTGCAGGGAGAAACCGTCTCCACCAAACAAGCATGTTTTCATGACACTGAATGCCTGGCTCGCAGCACACCCCATCTCCTTTTCTTATGTTTCATTGCTCTATCTAACTTTCAACAGCCAAACAAAAAAGGGAACGATCATGTAAGGCAGCACTTGATATGGGCAAAGCTCTGAGCAGCTGAAAATTGGCCACATGTCACAAGGATGGGTTACATACGCAGTACTAGGATCCCAAACAAAAACAAGGCTCAACCAGCACATGGTATATCCATACGGAATAAAAGCTGGCCTAATTTTACCAAAGACAGTGACAAGCTCTCAATGTACACACTGCTCTTCCAAACCTTTGTGGTTTGGGAGGAAAAACACACTGTGCTAAATGGACAGTTGTCTGAAATAGGTCAGTCAAAACTCTAATGGGATACAGACAAGCTCCTATATGCATAATATACCGAGGATAACTATGGCTACACACACAGGCCGTGCAGCCAACAGGCATTATTAGACGGGTTAATGGGTTCCGGGCCATTCAAACAGCAGGCTTTAGTCAGGCATGCTACTCAGACAGGATAATGGTGGGATAGCTAGAGGGGCTGGGAGGTTCTTGAGGCCTAGTAGTGCCTCGTAGTACCTACTGCAAGCTTTGCAGCTTTCCACCTGCACTATTTCTACTCTTTTACCTCAAGTTCCAAGACAGGCTGCATTTTCTTCTTCCTTTTTACCTCTTTTTTGTGGTCTTTAGTCTTTATTAATTAGGATTTCCGGACTAGAGCATGAAAGCGAAAACCCACTAACACTAGGTTTCGTTCCATCTATCAGCTAAACCTGCTTGTGTTTTTGAGGGACATGGAAACACCAGAGCTCAGCTGGAATTAATCACGAGACGGGGTCAAACACGGGGCTGACGCTTTAAAAAAGACAAGTGTTCACGCTATAGAGAACCTCAGAGAAAGCCCGTGGTGGCAAAAGGAGATCGTGGAAACTCCACACAGAAAGACCCCGGCTGCACAACAGGTTAGACCCTTAATGCGGTGACAGTGGTAAGCACTGCAGATATAACTAAACACTACACACATTAAATATTAAGGAGTGAAAAGGGCTCAGGCAGCCACAGGAGAAGTACAATAGATATTTAAGGATTTGGAAAAATAATAATAGAAAATACATAAAGATAGAGAAGGAATCTCAGGCACGCAGCGATAAAGTAGGGTTTGATTAGATTAAATGGAATGTTATTCATTCATGACTGAAGAGGAAAATGGAATATTTATGTAAGTTAAACAAATCAGTCAAGCTCTGCTTGGTAAAATTTTTTTGCCTTTATCTCTCCTATTGTGCTCACTTATCAGATTCATTTAGTTATTAAAATAATATTTGTTTCCCAACTTTATTGGCACTTTTATAACAACACATTGTTTGCATTTAATAACATCAGCATGTGCACCAGTTACTTGCCGTAAATCACTAGATCTGAATCTCTTCTGCGGGTATTCAGATATTTGGCATCAAAAACAGTGTTAGGCTGATCCATCAGAGTCTGTTTTCAACAGGAGCGATTAAAAAGGTGGAGGGAACAAAAGCACCGGGATTAAAGACAGGCAGCTCTTTCTAGATATGTGCCAAACTAGTAGAGAAGACACACAGAAGCACTAAATCTCCCTGTGTAAACAGTCCATCACACATATTAATCCCGGAATTACTGGACAGGGAAACTCTCACACCCACATGTGAACAAAACACACAAAAGCATCCACAAACTGGTAGATGCACATAGTCGCTCACATCAAAAAAGCATGTCAAAACAAGCTGCAAAGCCAAAGGGGGAAACTTATGAAGATAGATATATACAAAAATGCACACACACACATTCACACACACACAAGTAGGCAGTGACAGCTTGAAGACAGGCCCAGGCATGGCAGGAGGAGGAGTGACGGAAGGCAATTAGAGACATTTTTTAGATGATAATAGCTGTGTACAAGCCACCGCAGTCCATAAAAGCTATTCATAGCAGGCGAGAAGATGAGCATAGCAATGAAAGTGGTTGGACCGTATGCCCAAGATTTGCCCCTGAGGGCATGGAAGGGATGAAGACAGAGAGCGAGATAAAGAAGTGGCAGTCTCTTACTCTGGCATGTAGGGATGTCACAGTATCTCCAGTAGATCCCGTCCTCATGATCTGCAATGTAGCACCACGGCTGAACATCCCCATCAGGATTCCTGCAGAAAATTATAACAATCATTTGCCTGCATTGGATAATTTTAAACAAGAAACAAATAGTGGGAAGAATAGTTGAAGCTCCTCTTGTGATTATAAAATTATAATCTGACAGTATAGCAGCACATAATTTGCAATGTTTCCCTGTTTAACAACCTGCTTCATTTAAAAACTGGTTGGTGTTTGCCCTGCTTTTTGACAGATGTTTGTTGTTGTGCACATTTTTTGTTTAAAGTGGAAATAAGGACATTTTGCACGTACTGAGATATCTATTATTAAAAAAATGATGGGTGAATGCATCAGATTGCTCTCTCTCAGAGTAAAGATTGAGGAGAGCTGAAAAAAAGGATTAGGGAAAAGCATGGGAAGAAGAAATGATAGTGGGATATCAGATCAAAAAGACCGGCTATCGACTGAATACTCAACTATGTTTCAGAAGGAGATTATCTCAGCTGTGTCAGTCATCCTTAGTAGCACCCTTTGGTGCTTGTTGGTTTCACCCCTTCCTCTGTACTCTGGAGGCTCGACCCTGCATGCCAGTCAAGAGCCAGTCCAATTGGTCTAGTTAGAGGTTGGGGGGGAAGCCTCTTTGTTCTGGGCCAGACACAGACCTAAAAAAAAGGACGGCTGATGGGGCCAAGCTTTTGTCTGAGACTATGGCCTCTTTTGATCCTCATCAAGGCCCTTTAAACCCATGAGAATAAGGCTGATGGGCCCCTCAGTGCTTTTCCTTTTCAGTTTCACTTACAAAAGCGATGAGAAGTGGGATTGAAGATACCTAAAAGCCTTGTGCAGGCTTCATATCTCCAGGGTAATCATCCAGCTTTGTAAATCATGACCTTCACAGTAACTTCTAATTTGTCGATAAATAAAGTCAAAGAAGCAAGTGTGCAGCGGAAGCGCAACTTGGTCTGCTTCATGTCTTTAAGCTCCATTTCAAGATTATTCCAAACTGGAAAAATACACTCTCTGCTGACTAAAGAAGCCTTCTAAGATGACATCGCTATTTTTTAGCGCTGACGGTAATTGCCAAAAACCTTTTCTTCATCTCTTTTGACACACCTCATTGTAGCATCTTGACAAAGCCCTGCAGCGCTGCACTATCCCGTTTCACCTTTTGTGCGCACAGTTGTGAAGGGCGTTTCCACGTCTTTTATTCTGCTATCTAACACACTATCCTGAGTTTCCTCCTCTCTTTTTACACTGAGAATGAGGTATTGACAAAGAAGACTTTTCAGAGTTGAACTGAAGTTTAAGCTCCTTAAAGCTTTTACTCTGAATTCCTAGCAAACATGGCTTTC
Organism: Simochromis diagramma; assembly: GCF_900408965.1. Taxonomy (NCBI): domain Eukaryota; kingdom Metazoa; phylum Chordata; class Actinopteri; order Cichliformes; family Cichlidae; genus Simochromis; species Simochromis diagramma. The sequence goes on along the minus strand of NW_024387200.1, from coordinate 1,995,902 downwards.
TTTATTGCATCCTGTTAGCCATGGGAGTCTTAAAGAAAAGGCTCATCTAGTCACGATCATCTCTCTCAACCTAAAATTTTCCCATGTTCACAGGAAACCAGCCTTGGTTGCCAGTAAATTTGGACTTGATATCATGAGTGCAGATCTGTCTGTCGCTCCACCCAAATTGGAGGCAGACACCTGTTTGTTTACCCCGAGGCTACTGTTAAAATGGCGAAAAAGAGCAAAAAAACTGGGTCCAAGCATAAAACCACTGATATATATACCCTTTCTCCATTTCTTCTTCCTCTTCTTTCCTTTCTGCGCCTGTCAACACATAATAGTCCTATTTGAAATAAGATTCCAAGAACAAACCTAAGATAGTGCTGCCACTTATGTAATTTAGTGCACTTTCTTAATCATCCCTCCAAAAGTCAGGCATGAATTACAGCCATTAGCATTAAAAAAACATCCATCCAGCAGACCACCCAACCCAAATCTGACCTACTGACATCTTTGAACAGTACATGATGTAGTGTGCGCCCCCTCTCTGAGCTTTCACCAAAACCCTGGAGCTCAGATAGCATTTTATCCTTTTTCTAACCCACACACACACACACCTGCACACACCCTTTCAGTAAAAGCATGAGAACATCATCCACGGGGCTAAATGAACAGGCAAGCCCAAAAAGTTGGGAAATATAATCAATCCTGCCTCGAGCTGCTAGCTCGCACACATACAGAGTGTGTGTGAGGGTCAAAATGGAAGGTGGAAAGCAGACAGCTGAGGTAGCATAGGGCAGATCAGCGGAAACCTTAATGCGGAAATCCATTTTACGTATATATATATATATATACTGCATAAAGTGTGTCTGTCTGTGTGTGTGTATGTGTGTGTGTGTCTGAGGTTGCATTCACCTCTGTGTGCGTCACAGATTGCCTGCTTGGCTCTGAGTAGATGAGCTTGTTGAAACACTCCCATACCCAGAGGTAGATCACAGAAGATGTTTGGACATTTAATTGGCACAATTACGCTGATTGACTCATTTTGCTCAGAGTGAGCCACACACTTTGGTACTGAGCCAATTATAGCCACATTGCATTTTGCCTTAAAGGCTCCGAAGCTGCGCATTTGAAGGAAAGAGGGGCTTACAGACGAAGACTGAGAAAAACAGCTGTTGTTAGCTGGCTGCTGTTCAAAAGGTTTCCTTTACGTTAGTCCCAAAATGTATGATGCCTGGCACGGAAACTGCACGTAACTACTGAAAAGAAATCCTTTACTTCAGACTATGTTTTCAAATTCTGGAAATCTGGAAATGAAACGTCCTAACATTTTTTCATGAGATAAACTCGAGATTCTACAGTGACTTTTGTTTAAACAATTGAAGATATGGAAAAAAAAAAAAACTTGAAAGAGTCACATTCATCATTTTGCCGAATTGGAGAGTGGAGAAATGCTGATTGCACAGTGGTGGCGAGAGGCTTGTCTGGATAGGGATTTGAGGTCAACAGCAGATCAGAGTCTGGCAATTTACTGCCTGAGAGAAGACTCTTTAATTGACTTGGATGATTTAGCATGCAAACTGCTGCCCGCTGCTGTGCTCCATGAATGCATGTATTGAAGAAGAGGGCTTGTCAGTTGTAGGCTGATATGTATAGTCTACTGTCTATTGTTGCTCTCTCATGGTCTACTTGTGCTAAACTGTGAAGTTGTGATCTTCCCGTGTCCTGTCTTGCTGGTAAACCAGCCTCATACTGTTTTACCTTACTTTTATTCATATCTTATATGTCAATAATCTTGGTTTAAACGTGCCTGGAAAATATCAGTTTCTGAGATTTGAGCCTCCACCAGGATATGTTTAAGGGAAATGAAATGATTTCACAGCACTCACAGCAGCAACAGAAACTATATACTGATCAGCCACAACATTGAAACCTCCTGCCTATAATGCGTAGGTGATGTGAGCCCACAAAAACAGTTTGGTCTGATTGGATCATGGACACAAGATCGCCTTTGGGTGTCTGGCAACAGGATGTTGGCACGCGATCCTTTGGGTGCTGTGGGTTGCAGGGTGGGGCCTCTGTGGCTCTGGCCTGTTATGGCACATCCTGCGGATGCTCAATCGGAGTGTGATCCGAGGATTCTGGAGGCCGGGCCATGTTCCTCAAACCCTTCTGGAGCATTTTTGCAGTGCGGCTGGGAGCATTGTCCCAGTGCGTAGCGAGAGGGGGTGGGGTACGTGTGAAAGTAGCATCCACATGACTGCCTGGACCTGAGGTTTCCCAGCAGATAATTTGCATTGCGACCACATGATCAGTGTTATTCACTTCATCTGTCATTGGTTTTAATGTTGTGGCTGACTGGTGTATGCTTTGAGATAAACAGTCGTCACTGCTTTGGGTAATCAGCAGATCAGTTTTTGTTTAAACAATTTCTTCAGCACAAAACATACCCAAATGAAAGCTGTTGACAGTGAAGCCTGAGGAAACAGGACACTGCTGCTGATCACACTGTTAACTTTTTTGTACACCACAAACCAAGTTGCAGGAAATACTTTAAAACCACCTAGCTCCAAAAGTGATTTTTCAAAATAACTCAGATTGACCAATCCACTATTTGTATTCGCTCAAACTCCAAAAACATTGCAAAAGATGAACACCGGCATCAGCAAAGATCAGTCAGTCAATATCAGTCTGTATAAGGCAGAAGTTAATTGCTTCAAGGACAACAACGTGCTGTGATCTGCAATGCAAAGGGCAGCAAAAAAAAAAATAGAGAGTATGGTTTAAGAAAACAAAGTATCACAATATTAATACACTTATTTAAAGATTATTTAACCCGGACATAGGACCACACACCAAAGTAGTCTGAACAGAACAAATTACATCTTGGAGACACAGATAAAATGATAAAATGTGGATTATAATATAATACTATACAATCAGGAGCTCATTATTGTTCCCCAAACATATCCAGCAGCGGTGTGCATCGCTGAATGGAGGCAGAAATCTCTTAACATCTCAAAACGAAGACGAAAGAAACCAAACCATCTGTAAACCGAACACAAAAACCTGCTCAAATAAGGAGAACATTTTAGTACAGGAAGTTTGCTCCTTCTATGCTTCTGATATTACTATAATGTTGATGTACATCTTCTTGTGGGGCACTTCTATTAACTTCCTCACTTTAACAAAGCAGCACCTTGGGATCACAATAAAGTAATACCACCAGTGGACAACTTGGCTGCAGTTTGTCTGACCTCAAATTTGCACCTGACATCATGGAGATTCAATTACAATCAACTTGGGGAACACTTTTCACTCTGGCATTTCCATTATCTCATCTATGTAAGGGAAAAGCATTAGAAGCCATACTGAACACTCATAAATCCTACCGTACACACACACCTGCATATATATAGCCATCAAATGGATGGCAAAGCTATTCAACCACCCACTGAACCTTCAAGCAATTCACACCCTCATACTAATGCAGTCCAATAGCAGCCCTTAAGGAACAGTGGATTAGAACGAACAAATGAAATATAAATCAGGATTTCTATTTCTGTGATGCTCTTCTTATGAATGTCACAAAGTATTACCAAAATGTCAAAGAAGTGCTCAAGGTCTGAAAAAAAAGTGTCTTTTTTTAAGCGTAAAACTGCATAATTATTAGGACGCAACATCCGAGCTCAACACCAAGAGTTAGAATTAACATCTATTTCATAACAAGAAATCAGCTCAAAATCCAACCAGGCTGATAATTAGCGATGTGATATTCACTGCCTTGCTAAGACTCAGCTTAGAAATGAGCGCTCTTGTCCTTTTCCTGAGGCTTTGTGCTCCTTTCTTTGCAGGGGAATAATGTGACATTTCCCCTCTGCCCAGTTTCCCCCTGTTTTCACTCGGATATTTTATAGCGGGCTATAAAAATGAAATGTGGGGGCTGTTAGGGTTCTTTCTTCAGCACCACTCTGGTGCCCTCTCCAATAAATCACCAGCAGAAAAAACGCCAATGATGGGACTAAAAGTCAGTTTGTAATCCTCTACTTCTCTGCTTCACAAAACTTGATATTTGCTTGGAGCTGTGTGTTAAAATTAAGATGTGTGATGATTCCTGGATTCACACTTTCCACCTGGGCACTGGCTTCAATTCTCACCTCTTAACACTACAATTGGCCTAACAGTCAGACATGCCAACATTTCCCTGGCTCTCCTCATTTTACTCCATTTTCTTGCTGGTACTTCTCCTTTTGTCCAAGGATTACCACCTCTTTGTTTTCAAGCCAGAACTGTCGACAAAAATCTAAACCTTAGAGGAGAGACAAACATGGGTAGGTCAGGGAGATGAGAAAGCATCTGAAGGTTAAAGAGGGTTAAAGAAACACTGGAAACAATTTGAATTGCAAGATGCACCACATGCAAATAAGGAGATTTACAATTCAAATTGGGCAACAATGTCCAAGACACTTTCCCACATGGCTGGAAAAATCCATCTCGTGAGCCAGCTTTCTGTGATCAAACAAATCAAGCATTACACATTTTTATGCAGTGGGATAACTCCCTCTTCTGCGGGTATGTTCATAACATTTGCAGTCAACAACATGCACAGACATTCACAAATGCTTGACCTTGTACAGACAAAAATGCCATCCCTCATCTTTCCACAATGAACAGGCCACTTTGCTTCCCATAGCAATGCTGATGGGTGACTCCTTACAAGGAGGGTCTCTGAAAACAGTTGTTGCTACAGCCCTAAGTGACAGAAATCCCTCTGTCGTGAGTGAAGCAAAGCTACGTGCTATCAATGAGTTGGAAAGTCTGCTTACTGCTTCAGGGGCCAAGAAAACAGCCAAATCCCAAAAATGAAGATGTCCATTTTGAATGGTGTGTTGGACATAATACGCTTCTAATACGCAGGAAAGCTTTTCTCCATCCTCTGCATGTATCCTGCTCATAAATCTTCCGAATTCCCATCCAGCTGAAGTAAAAACAAATCTGTCCAGTGCCACTTGAAAGCATTGTTCCGTTATGAGTTTACAACCATGACATAGAGAGGCTTTCAGAGGCTTTGGGCCCAGGAGGAGGAGGAGGAAGGGGTGTTCTGTTTCTTATGGCCGGGCGATCCGGGCCAAGCCACTGTTCTGGACGTCTCTGCGAATTTGAACTGACTCACGAATGAGTGTGGCTCCCTGAAAATACACAAGTTTGACAGTTGTGCATGCAATACTGACAGTTGTACTTGGAGTGTGACTGACGGAGAGAAAGGGCTTGCTAGACACCCAAAGCCACTGTGTCCCTTCACATTCCAGGGATGAGGAATAGAGATTTGCTTACACAAACTCTTCAGGCGTATTTGCGTCCTTGCGGTGACAGGGCTAAACGTTCTCCTCTAGTACTACATATAAAATATTCAGAGGCAAATGTCTTAGCTGGTCCCTGGTGTTTAAACCCTTTGCAAGACAGCAACAACATTACTCTAAATTATTCACAAAGTCAAGTGCTTTGTCCACGAAGTTCAAAGCTCCGTCAAACAGCAGTATTGAAAAGAAACTTTTTAAGGCGCTACTAATCAATAACAAATGATCATCATCATAAACAAAAACAAGATAAGTGCTTATATAATTGGTAGGCTTAGACTGTGAGCCACAGCTTAGGACTTTGTGGTAAATCTGATGGATCTGCAACACAAAAGAAGATTGCTTTACAACAAACAGCATGAGGGAAAAATTTGTTATTCTTCCAGGCAACCGCCAGAAAAGCTTGCTCAAAAGGCTGTGTGTGGAAAGGAGTGAAGCTTGCAGAGAAATGCCTAAATGAACTTTTACCCTTAGCTCTACATCTAGACGCTGAAATCCTTGTCAACAAAAGATCAGAAACTGCATTTGTGAAATCAGGCCTTATTTATTAATCACCTAAATCAATTTATGGATGCACAGGTCACTTTGAGGTGAGTGTGACCTCCGAGGGAAGTGAGTCCATCCTGGATTTAGAGTAACAAAGGTGTAAAAAGAAAAAAGGTTGAACAGAAACAGTTTTGGAGCAGTGGTTCCCGGCTAGGAAATTACTGGTCATGAGCTTCGGTTTTGTAAGGATGAAACAAACAGAATACAACGTGTTCATTAGTGGTTTTTGCTACCTTTGCTCAAAGGCAGGCCACTTGTTTCCACCTGTTACCAGTCTTTGTGTTAAGCCCAGTTAGCAAGCTGACAGCTGCTGGCGGCAGCTTCATATTTTGTGATGAAAACAACAATGCCACTCTCTTCTAACTAAATACTTCTATTGAAAATGCGAAATCTGAGAGCTTGTGAGCAAAGAGATAAGAAAGAAGACAAATTCAACTGTGCGCATCCCTTTCCTTCAGGCTTTTTAGTCACATTTGTATCTTGTGATGTACTGGAGTTTAAGTTCTTAATTCTATGCATTAACAGATCGCAGTGTTTTATTTCAGCTGTGTGGATGGTGGCAAACATCTCATTAATCTTGTAAAAATGTACTTTTTAACTTTTTCTTGTTATCCACAATGTGAATTAGCATGGCATTTGCTCAGTGCTCTGTTGAGCTGAACACAGATACTGTTCTGGATTGCGTCACGAACGAAGCTTTTATGTTGTGAAACTGTGTGCATGTATAGCAGATGACTAACTTACTGTAAAAGCTATATAAACTTCAAATTTGAGGTAAAGTCAACCAACTTTTGAGGGATTTTTCATTGGGTCTGATTCTGCAGTTTTTATGTCCCAGTGACCACTGAAATTAAAGTTATGGCTCCATGGCTCTGTGGAAAGTAAAATATTCACCTGCAGTAGTTATGGCTGCCCAGACCTCCTTCTCCATTCGGGTATTTGAGGGTGTTGTAAGGGTGCTGGAAGGTCTCATTCCAGAAAAGGCAAGGTTTACCCCCATGCAGGTTGGTCTGGTTCTGGAAGCCCCTGTAGTCTTCTCCGTTGGCAGTGTAACACTCTGTAAAAAGAGAGAGAGAGAACGTGAACTACGATTATAAAGCAGCCTCTAATGTTTGCAGTAAGGAATTAGCCATGTATTAAACTGAAAATCAAACACTTGGAGAAAGCTTTTAAACAGGCGCGTAAAACTCAGCCGCACATGTGTCCTGCTTTATTGAGAATCTGGACTGTGAAATTTACTTGTGCAATTAAATTTTTTAATGTCTTTGGAATGATTATAGATGAAAAGTTTGGAATAATTATATTCTTTGCCCAGGCTCCATACATTTTAAACTCTGGCCAAAAAAATGTTAAAGCAAGATCAATGACAGCATTGTTTCAATTAATGCAAACACACGAGCATAAAGAAAAGAAAAGACCCTGCAGATATGTAGCAAAAGCAAATATGGATTGAATTTTGAGGAAGTGTATAACAACCATCTGGCTAAGCGCAAGAAAAAAAGAGAAAGCCGGTTCCCAAGGCAAACAATGGCTGGTTCAGAGCTTTTCTTCGCTGAAAAGGGAATTCAAATAAACAACGGCTGATGGAACGATGATGAGCTATCACCGCTCATCACAGTGAGCCTCGGGGGGGATCCTGTCAAGAGAGCTTTAACAGCTACAACTGAATTCCTCTTTTGATTGCATTACAATGGAAAATATTAATTTATTGTGTGACTGTTTTGATTACAGATGACGTAAATGCTCGTAACTTGAATGGCTGATAGATCAGGAAACCCATTTTCTTTAATATGTGGGGATCAAAACAGGCTTCTCAGTGTACAGGTATGGCATTCATTTTTGTGCAAACAGAAGGTGCAAAAGATGCTGCAAGAGCAACAAGTTGACATTTCCACAAAGAAGAAGAGCACACATAAATATCACAACAGTTTTACTTCTTGCCTGTCAGTCAAACATTAATGAGGAGCAAACAATACTTTGTTGTTTGGCTCGTCTCCATGGGGTCTTGCTGCTATGTATGTGGTTCGCCAATGACCGGCCCCTTTTATCAAGCTAAGCTGTCTGGGCTGAGTATGACCTAATGCACTGCAATATGACAGTCATTATACCCCTTGGAGAGCCAGCTGTGCTCCAAGGCTCTTTCATATTCTCTTTTCAATCCAAAGTTTCCCAACTTCCTCTCTGGTGTGTTGTCATCTGTTCTGCTCTCTCGCTATCGTCTACTCGCTTCTTCTCTGCCGTTGCTTTTCTGTCGTTCTCTTTCAACTGACACAGATAAGCATTTCTTTGGGGATGCTTTACCCTCACAGACTTTAAACGTTACTTCTGTGGTCAGTTGCCAGGTTCGTTCTTTGCTGGTTCTCTGAGCTAGTCGCACAGATAAGGAGAGCTGAGCAGCACTGATAAAAAGTTATTTTCTGTGGTAGATCAATGAACTTCCAAGTTAACCCTCGGTAAATAAATGTACAATTAAGTTACTTACACTAAAACTAAGTGTCGTTAAAGTTTCATATCTTTTATAATTACCTTCCCATACTCTGCAGCATGCTGTGCGATATTTACAGCAGTTAGTTTGCACGCAAACATGCATTCCAGCTTCTTGCATCCACCACAAAGTAGTGCTAACACTTAATTTAGAGTAAATCAGCGTCCCGACTGCTCTCAGTGCGTCAGCCAAAGTTGATTTTAATTAAAGTTGTTTCGGCTGTGTTGTTCAGTCAAGCTTATCAGCTATTCATCGTCTGGCTGACAGCAGTTCAACAGCAGCAAGGAGCTGCAGGGTGTCAGGTTCCTGCAATTATGATGCCACTCTATTGTCTGTAAATGGCTCCCTTCTCTCTTAGCAAATTAATACTGTCTTGGCATGCAAGGATATCAACCAGCAGATCGTAAATCCACCTGAGAGCGGCTGAGGCAGAACACGACTCCATAAAATTGGAAAAACAGCTTAATGGTGTTTCAGTGGGGGTCATGCACTTGCCAACCTTACATAGGGGAGCTATGAGATGAGTGGAGGAAACAAGTTATCATCAGGCTGACATCCAGAGGACAGACGAGGCATATTAAATAATGCTCACTTCTCAGGCCTCAAAAGATGCACCTGCAAACAGATGCAGAGTTTATAGAGACTTCTGGCGGGGGGGGGGCTTTTCCTCAGGATCAATGCTGGCTGCTCTGCTTCAACACTTATCTTGATAATTATTCTTAATGTAACGTATCCTCATTTGGTAAAATGGGACTCATATGTTGATTTTATGTTGTATTTACAATTTTTTGGATGTTGGCAGTCATGGCAACAAAAAGACAGGGAAACACTGCTTCTGAGACTTTGGCAGCAGGACGAGAGCAATTATGAGTCACTGCTCCCCAAAAGCAATCATGGCTGTTACTCCACAAGTCAAAGAGGATAACATCAGGAGGGACAGGGCAACTGACTGCATCCCAAATGAGCTCACGTCCTTCAAATATCTTCTCCTCAAACAGAGTGAGCATTAAACTGACCGAACTTGGCTGCATGCAGAGCTGCTCAATGCACTGTATCAAAAAGAAAGAGCCAAATGACTTTGCAAATGTCTTCCATCTCTCTCCCTTCTCCTCCTTCAGGAAACTTTCCTCTTGAGTTTCAGGATGAAGCATTGCTTGTCTGCACATGGTCCGCTTGGAATGGGTTGCCGCTGGCAAACATCCCGCACCGCTGTGGCCAAGTTAGCTTTCCAGGATGAGAGGGTAAATATGGCAGCGTTTTGCCACTGTTACAGAGATGGGGGTGGGAGGGTAGGGGGTTGATCCATGTGGTTTTGAGGCATCATTTGCTTGTGGTGGGAATGGGAAGTAACAGATCTGCAAGGACTCTGATATAAGTGAGGCCATCGTAAAGATGAATGGCCCATTTAAAAGCCCTGCGGATGCCCACACATCTATCACACTAAAAAGAAAAGGCCAATTTTGCATTGGAACGGCGTAGGTATGGACCCTTTATCCTTGTCCTCCAGAAAAGGAAGAGCTCATCCACTGATTGGCTCTTCACCACTTCAGGCCCACTCCCCTCCAAACACACCCAGCCCTTTCCTCACACCCTCTTACTTGTCACCAAGCAACTGTTGCGCTCTCGTCACAAGGCCCCGGGCTTTCTTGTGGTTTCATCATAGACTGTGATGGGAAACAGAACCACCACCGCATAAAAGCGAGAGAAAATGGGGAAAAAACTCCAATAAAATACATGCAGATCTACAAATAGAAAAAGTCCGGGAAAGAGAAGAGGAGGACTCGCCCTTGACCAAGCCCTGCGCTCACAAAATACAGCACCACCCCAGCAACGAGGCAAAAAAAAAAAAAAAAGACACAAACTGGAGAAAATCACTGAGAGAGAGAACTAATCGCCCTGTTATTATATTTGCTGGGATTTGAGGCTAATGCTTTCCACATTGCAACTCGAAATCCACTTGATGCTCCAAAAAAGATGGGTGAGAAAAGCGACAAAAACAGTATGGGGCTGTGGTCGTGTGATCTCAAGAACACAAACAAACAAATAGTTTCTCTGAAACATGTTGCCCGGTCACACGAGAGCACTTATTTGTTGTGTTTGCTAGGAGGGATGAAAAGCAGCGATAATTACAGACAACTGCTTCCTCACAGAGGGTTGACATAAAGAGCTTCCTTCCATCTTTATTACATGCTTTGGACTCAGGGGACAGCAAAACAGGCTTACTGCGTGAGCAACATTTCCCCTATAACAACATTACACAAAATGAGTTTATGATAGAAGTAAGCATGTACAGTATTACGGACTAAAACCAATTTGTTCAGGCACTAACAAAGCTCAAAAACTGGAGGCAGCCCGCAGAATGTGTGCAATGTTTCAAAGTTTTGTTTCAAAGTCTACAAACAAAGATGACAGAAATGACACATGATTAATACAGTGCATTGCACTGGTTGCCATTAATGTTGGCCAAACTGGGCCAGATGTGTGGGGTTACAGGGTTCTTTTCAGAGGCGACACAGCTGGTGGTAACACAAGTGTGGTTCCCCTTTTGTACAACAGCATCCTCAATCCACATGTAAATTTCAGAAGATCACAGAAAGGCAAATTGACAGTCACACGTTAAGTACGGCTGCTTTAATGAAGTTAGAAGATGCTTCAGAGAAGTCAGTGACGTCTAAGAGGAGGCAGCTCAGCGGTTAATGGACCACACCTCACCTCCTTGCTTGAGAGGTTTTTCTTTTAAAAGCACCCTCATGCAAGGGTCAATGCAAGTGCAAAGAAAAAAGCAAAGCGATGAGAACAGATGCCTCTAAGTAGGTAAATCTGCAGACAATGACTTCTAAATGGTATTTACAGTCCCCCTTTTCATTCCTTGCTTTTGTCATAGGTTGTAGCCTCAGATAACCAGGTCATAAACCAAAAGCTCATTCACTCCTAAAATAGCCTCCACCACCACTTTTCCTGCAAAAAAAACGCCACTGCACCCCCCCCCCGTGTTCACTACCACAGTAGCCACAGGACTCCCTGCCAAAGTTTCTGGGTAGCACCTATAAAACGCGGCCCCATCTCATTTTTGTGCAGCCCCTATTATTTAGTTCTGTAATGGAAAGAGTGTAATCTGCTGGTGGGTTGGGTGTTCTGCCAAAATCCCCTTTGTTTGAAGTTGCTTGAGGCAAAAAAAAAAGGAAAGCATACAAGTATTTTTTTTTTTACCCCAATCTACTCAAAGGCCCCCTAACTTAGTGTTGTCTAAAGTAATTTTGAAAAAAATCAATCAACAAAATTAGTGAAGAAGATAATGCATCCGTCTTTTCAGGATTTCCTGTAGAGGCCAAAATAATATCTGATAAAATACAGCACAGACTGACGAGGTTAGCTTTGGCTCTGGAAATGAACAAGGATGGAACTATGTGGGACGATTTTGAATTTCACTTGGCAGACGTTCAGGGAGTGACGGATGGGCTACAAACTCTGTCAGTGACGTAAAGGACATTTGGAGTCTCGCTGAATCCCTTGAGGGAAGTTGCTAGCAAAATACTGAGATCAGGGGCCTGTCAACTAGGCTGACATGAGGGTGGATAGGGTGTTTTATTCAATTACCTCCCCCAGGGACTTCCTTACCATTTCCTCTAATCACAGTCAACATGTGCCAAAAGAAAAAAAAAAAGAGTCAGCATTTCTAAACATTAAAAACGTACTTACTCTAACACTGCCTTTGATTCTTCAATACTTTGTCTTTAGTTTAGTTCCCTTTCCATACGATGAGAAAACAGAGGTTACAGGGTTAAACAAACAGAAGGCGAAATCTCCTGCATACTCAACACATGCCACTGAACCTGCTCTAAACCAGCTCCAGACATCACAGTAAACATGACTTTTGCAGTCAGAAGAAAGCAGGCACTTTAAGTGAGGACATAGAGGAAGCAGAGATAGAGATGCTGAGCTTTCCAAGGTGCACAATTAGGCCGTCTGGGATCGATCCATCTTAAATTAAACAAAACTGCAAATTAGAGCAGAGCACTGAGACAGCAGGAAGGATTGTGAAAGACAGAGCGATGGCAAGGGAAGCAAAATTAAGCAGAAACGAAAGAAGAGAGAAAAACAGACAGGCAAACACAGAGTAAATCAGGGTGGGACAAAGACCGCTTTTATGATACCACAGATAGTTAACCCAGGCTCTAATTTTCTTCTTCTTCTCCACTGCACCAGTGAAGTGAACACTTGGTTTATTTTGCACTTCCCCGTGTTATAGACAGGGCTGACAAAGCCCAGGCTTGTAAAATTAACAGCAAACACACAGCCCAGTGCCAGGGGTCTGAGTTTCAAGGTACAAATCTCATTCCAGAACAGCTCTGTGGTGCAGCTGCGTGCTGGGGCCCTTTACCAGCAAACAAACAACTGATGCAGGGCTTAAGGGAGAGAAAATATGTCCCTCTAATGCGTGCCTTCGATGAAGAAAAACACACGACCCATATGGGTTCCTCGTTGCAGGCAGCCTTTGATAACCAGAGGATCTAAGGCTCGTGATTCAAGTCATGATGGCTCACTGTTGCTAATGGCCATGTTTGACTCACATGGGGGTATTTTAAGCTCCCTCTCTTCTTTTTGTTTTGCCTGTAAATGGATGGTAAAATGATCTCCCAGTCAACTTGTACTGTCAGATGCTCAGATAAACATATGCAGTGACAAAACATGCATTAATCTGAGCTCCTACCCACATCATTCCAGTCCTTCTCCACCCCCCCCCACCCCACCCCTACTTTCCCCCCACATGCACTTACAGTAAGAATGAAAGGGAGCAATTTTCATCAGTCGAGCAGCCGCAGTATTTTAAGATGGATCCGATGTGGAGGGAAGGAAGGACGAACACACACTTGCACACACACATGCACACAGGCTCCTTTGTTCCTTCAGTGGTAGGGCCAGTGTCATTGTGGCGATGCCATTCTCACCCACTCATCGCTGTACTGTAGATATCGCCCACTGAGGGTGTGCATGTGTGTGTGTGAGCTAACATGTTTGCATGTTTGAGTGCACGTCTGTCAATTCCCTAACGCCTCTGCTCACAATAGACCGATCTTTCAAAGGCAGTAATCAGTTTGCAGTAACACTGTGTAAGCTTTGCGGCCAGCGGGGCTTCAGCTCATTAAAGAGCCAGTCTACCTCGAATTCAAGTCCTCTGGCCTTAGTGCTGACCATCCACTGCTATGGCACTTGATTAGTTGCGCTTAAAAAAAAAAGAGCATGATCTCTTTCCAGAATTTATGACTCAGTAGCACAAAAGCCGCAAACCATGAAATCCTTATATATATCCTAAATAATTAGGCCCTATCTTATCTTAATGGATTCATAGTGCCATATCACCCCAACAGAGCACTTTGCTATCAGACTGCGGGGTTACTTGTGGTTCCTAGAGAATTTAAAAGTAGAATGGGAGGCAGACTCTTCAACTTTCAGGTCCCTCTTCTGCACAGAACCAGTTTTCAGTTTGGGATTCTGGAGACACTTTACTCTACTTTTAAAATTAAGCTTAAAAATTTATATTTTGATAAAGCTCATAGCTCCTAGGTCTAGATCACGTGACCCTGAATCCTCCCTTAGTTACGTTGCTTCCCATGATGCACCATGATACACCACTTTGTATTTAATCGTTAGTTATTATTATTAATCTCTGGCTTTCTTCTACAGTGTCTTTCTTCCTGTTAAAGGGAGTTTTTCCTTCCCAACGTCACCAAGTGCCTGCTCTTAGGGGGTCTTGCGTTGTAGGGTCTTTACCTTACAATATAAAGCACCTTAGGGTGACTACATTTGGATTTAAACTAATTGAACTGAACTGCTAATCTGATCTAATCTGGGGTATCGTTCACCTACACATGGCAGACTAAGGCATCCCCCTTTGTTAAGATGTATTGTTAGCTGATTCCATGCTTCTTTTATCTGGATAATATAGACAAGAGAAAGAAAACAGTTCCTGTAGAAATTTTCTCAAAACAAGGTTTGTGGATTTCTTTAAATAACTGGGGCGTGATTTGTGCAAAGAGATACTGCTGCTGAATTTTTTATAGGTATTTTTTTAGCTCCAAAAAGCAAGTACCATCTGTTTTTATATTTTATTCAACAGAAAGCAGAGACCTCTACATATATATAACATATAATTATAACTTTAAAACACCAAAACAAGCTAGTTTAATAAAGAGCACAAAGAGACAGAAAATATATAAGTATGATCTGGGGATACCTTTTGCACTGTAAGGTATGCCACCTTAAGGTAACGTGAAAGCCAGATGACTACACCTGAAAGAAAGGTGAACCATGAAGGAATATGGGAAGGGTTGCCTCTAAACACACCTGTTTTCGATCGTCCTGTTTGTGCTCAGGTTACCTGGTATCTGAGGAATGTAAATTATATGTGGTTTTTGTTTGAGCTGAGGTTCTGTCAGAGCTGTTGCAGGGATTTGTGTGCAGCCATTAGTGATCCCCCAACACACACTCTCAGAGGTCCTGTGTGATTACAGGGTCCAGAGAAGACGAGGTCAGACTCGGATAAATAAATGTCTCAGGTTCAGGGAGAGGGATCAATGTGACAGGGCCTGCTAATGCAAAAACCCAAATGGAAAAAAATAACTGCGAAACCAGATCAAAAACACAGCCCATTTTCCTGTTTATCCTTAACAGACATCATTATTAAAGAAGAATGTTTATTCTCTCGTTGAGCGAATCGGGACGTAAAGCGAGAGGAAGCTGGATCCCCTTATGTTTTGAAGAACTTTTTTAGGACAGTATCCAGCTTTCTTCTGGCAGAACACTTACTTGTTTCTGCTTTGAAGAGAGTTTATAGATTTCTGCTCTACTGTTTTGATTGGTCATTTCCTGTTGTGGAACATTTTTGTTGCCAGCAGTCATACATGACACAAAAATTTAATTTGGGGACTGTAGAAATCGATGCCAGTAAGTAGGGAGGGATATTTCATATCTGTTTCAGATAGAGCTAAGAGACCAGAGTAGCTAAACAGGTGGTTATTGTCTCTATTTTTTTCCAGTAGTTTTATATTATTATATAGTATTATTACATAATATCTGAAACAAGCCTTTTCTTCTTGCCAATAAAATACTTTATATGCTAAGGACATTTGTCACATCTGAATATCTGGGTCAATTACTCAATGTTTACTGTGCTTTGTTTCTTTTATTTATTTTCTATATAATTATTCTTAAAGTAACAGATTAGTCAGAAAAATCCCTAAATTCCAAGAAACATTTGCTAACTCCAAGTCCTGCTTTGATATGAAACCAAATAAAACCTCCTGAAAAGAAAATAGTTCTCATATTGAAGAAGCTGCAATTATAGACACAATGATTTTGTTTTAAAGCTTACCCAAATGGATAATGAGCTGTCGAAATGCTTCATTTTATTGCTCTGAAAAGTAGAAAACAAAATATGTTGTCTGCCACTTAGTGTAGATATTCGGTAAGTGTGGCCTCCAGAAATGGAACAACATGGTTACTGGAAATTGGGCTTAAGTTAATCTAGTGTTTGAGTGAAGCTTAGGACCACATGTTGTCATTATATGTAGCTAAAACAGACAAAAACAGGATTTTGTTCGTGCTTTGGAAACTGCGGACAACAAGAAGCTTACTCGAGGATGCCAGCGTGGACAAAATGGACACAATCTATACTGAATACTGAGGTTTGGGCAACTTTTACTTCTTGTTTACACTGGTGGATTAACAGACTCCATGTGTGGAGCGCAAACATGCACCCATCTGTATTCAATGAATCTCCAACATGCTCATTTGCAGAGTGGTAAACACATATGAATAAAGGCCTCAGCGTGTTTGTTTTTTCTATCTTTCCAAACTACAGATGGAGGAACTGGACGTTTCCTTCAACATTCTTCGTCATGTTTAGATTTTTTACACTTTAAATGTGTTTACATTGAAGAGAACATCTTCATCTTCAGCCTACTCAGGACATTTTGCGCTAATCCCTTGCTACACTGGTGCAAATACTGCCTGTTTTAGGCCTCAGAACAATGACCTCGCCAAAGGACACCTTTATTTGAGTTGACTTTTGATTTTGCTTGACTTGTTTAAATTTTTCTCGTGTAATTATCTTGCCTGTATGACCAGGTCGGAGAATTAATAAAGCACATTTCCACCGCATGAAATCACAAAACGCTGTCAGACCGCAATTGAGTGCACTTAGAAGGACACAATAACAAGAGCACAATGGACTGCTACAGTGGGGACCGCAATGTTCAACATAAGCCCCCTTTTAACTAGCCACGTCTCCAGTTCCTGATCTTGACTGTGAAAGCGATCTTTTTCATTGTGGTTGGTGCGGCTGTGGGAAGAGCAGGAGTACTGGGAACCAGATGGCTCTGGTAACAGACAGGGGGTATCCCACCGGCCTCACTAAGAAGGGGATCCATTACGTAGGATCTATTGAGGGCCAGTGGATTTTGTTTCATGGCATTGGCCAAGTGTGACCACTCCTCGGTCGGTGTGGGTCGTGAGCTGGTGCCACGTAGGCTACTGCAGACCCAGCCCGTTTTGTGTTCACCTCTGAGAGCTGTATTCACCTTTGCTGCAGGACAGACAACTATATCGGGGCCTCCTGGCGACTTGAGTTACATCCCTTTTGACTCGAAGCCTCTTTGAAAGGCAGTGCAATGGGATATGATCGGCTCCACGGCTTGAGGGACAATGGTGGTTTGTGAAAACGGTGGACAGAGATGTTCCTCTGCACTTTTAAAGTGAAGTCCTTGAACTTTTGAAGCTCAGGTAACCTACGGTGAACAAGAAGAACCCTAACCTTATAATATGTCTTGGAGTAAAAGGCCATTTTTTGTAGAGAGTGTAAATAATTTTTATGTCTGTTTGTTAGAGTGTATATATTAAAGACTTTTGAATGCAAAAAATCTCACATTCTCAAAGCATTGAGTTGGGACTACTTTTCATGGGGTTATCTAATATCAGAGCTTTACGGCTTATGTTAATTTATTTCCATATTCCTAAAAAGACCACACGTTTCATGTTTCCCAGCTTCTGTTCTGCACTCTCAGATTCCCTGTCATGGCTTCTTAGCTCTGTCCACTGCTGGCTTTGTTCCTTTGTTTTCAGTCTGCTTAGCTATGCTTGCTCCCTTCACTTGTCCAAATGTTTGCTCTGTCCACTTAGCCATGTCCACTTGCTCGGCCTTGTCAAATCGTCACTTGCTGTGGGCGTTTCCTGCAAAGGGAAGAAAGGTGAAAATTTGCCTCTTCGGCCACAAACTACTGCAGCTGGACACAAACCAGACCCCGAGGCTCAGCAGCAAAATTACGCTCCATTTATTTAAAGTGGTTTCCATTACTCTACCGCAGTAGAACACAGACCTCAGTGGCCCTGGCCCAACCATAACTACAGTATAAAAAGAACTAAAGTTCGCCGGACAGGTCATGTCTCACACAGTAGCAATTCAATATCCTCCCGTTATGTTCTTGGTTACGCTTCTCAAAACTCCAAACTGCATGTGACACCACAAAAATACATGGTTGCTTTGAAACTCAGCCTGTGGAGATTTTTTGTAAAAAAAACACCCAGCCTATCACTAGAAAGACGTTTGGAACACGTTTGATTCAAAGAAAGAAAAACAGCTAATTTACCTTAATCATACTATGTCAGAGTCATACTAGTTGAAAAAGACAAATACTGAGACAGGAAGCTGGTTTGTATGGTTCTGGGCCACGACCAAAATAAATCAAACCAAAGGCTAATAGTTTTTATCCCCGGTTCTCCTTGAAATGTGGAAACAATACATCAGCCAATGAAAGCTGTAAGATGATAGCAAAGCTGCACTTCTATTCTATCAACACAGCCAGAGCTGATAACGCTCGCTTCACGTCATTATAATATAAATCCAGCTTTGTGGCAAAAAGTTATATTTTGTGTAATGTTTTCATGCATCAGCCACTTCATCCCCGGGCCCATAAACCTCCTTTAAAATTCCATTCTCTGTGAATTAAACTGAGCTTTGATAATGAAAACAATTGTTTGTTTGAGAGTTAATAGAATTCATAGAACATAAGGCTCTATAGTATTTCATTACTGTTTTCTGAGTATTTGATTTACCCTCTTGCCCTGGAGTGTGTTCCAGCTGATGGGCTCTGACTGCAGCAGAGAGCACCAGCAAAGCTGAGGGAGAATGTCACTCTGCATTGACTGGAGTGGGCCTCCTCATGCATACGCAAATGTCAAGGCGCACGAAGCGGCCAGGCAACACGGCTCATGCATAATAGCATTAAAATGGGAGGAGACGTGAATCAGTTGCAAGAGACGAGAAAGACAACTTGGAGAACAATCCAGACACTTTGAGACAGAAGGGAGTTATGAAAGAATAAGGTAGCACTTTTCACAGTCCAAAACCAACATGTCACAGCCATTCAGCAAAATACTCTGACTGGTCTCAACTGACCTTTGAGCAACAAAACCTCACAAACCAGTACTCTGACCACATGAGTGCACTCTCCCACCTAAACATTGTTTATCTCTTTAAAGCCTGACAGTTGTGTACAACCAGCAGCAGCTTGACAGCTTAATTCCATGTTGTCTCACAGGACCGCCTCCGTGGATCAGGGACTGGGGTGACACACTCAACCTCTCAGCACTTTGTTTGGGGACAGTTTGTAATTAATATGACTGCTGCATCTGTCACGCCTTGTCACCTGTGGGGGGAGGGGGTTATCCATGTGCCTCCCTTGCCATCATAAATCCTGAAGCTGGAACAGGTCTGGGTGTTTTGCATGATGGGTCACCCGGCCAACCGCCAGAGCAGGTGGTGATTTGCACAGGGTGCAGGAGAAATGAAAGAGCTTCACTCAGCAGAAGCTTAATAAGAGAAGTGCAGTGACTGAGGAACGACACACACTGAGGTGCTTCGATCAAAGGAATGTAAGCCTTTGAACACGACAGGACGAGAATCAGAGTGGCACGATAATAAGCATGATTGTGTTTATAATAACCGGGTCTGTTTCTTCTCTGTTTCTCTCTCTTAGTGCTTATGGTTTTACAGGCGATCCAGTCCCTTGGCACTGGAGAACAAGGGTATCACCCACAACTTGACCTTCGCAGGGCACCACCCAGAGGTCAACAGGAACTCCATCAGCAGCAACTTGTCACAGAAGCACACATTTGTAACATGTTCCAAACTATGAGTCAGATTCACCTTAGTTTTTGCCAAGTAAATGAAGGAATTCTTCAAAATTTTGACCTGTCTTCACAAGTCAAGACAGGCTGAGTATGTGTGTGCTAAGAAGTGCAAACTCAGACTTTCTGGGCTCTATGTGTGGCTTCAAAGTAAACGTGAATTCTTCTTTCTTCTCATCTAGCGTCACCAGAGAGCTGGTGTAAATATTTATTTCGATCTACCTCACGGTTAAAATTTACAACAAATCCTGCAACTAATTATTTGGTCCGTCTGAAAAAAACTCCCAAAAAACAAAGGAGGCGTTATCAAAAACACCCAACATTCAAGTGACATTGAGGCAGCTGTGGTTCAGGTGGTAGAGCAGGTCGTCCACTGGTGGATCAATCCCTGATTCCCCCAGTTTGCATGCCAAAGTATCCTTGGGCAAGATACCAAACCCTGAATTGCCCTTGATGCATCCTTCAAAGTGCATCAGTGTTTGTGTGAATCTTAGAAAACACTTTAAAAACGTCCTGCTTGAATGCTATATAAGTAAAAGACTCTTTTGTATATCTTCTATGACCATTTTTTTGTTTGTTTTACTTTGAATTCTTGTTTGCTTTGGTTCAGGCAGCATAGCTACGCCAAGTTTAAGATAAGATCATGACTTGCATTGATGCTAATCATCAAATCGCTAATATGAATTAATTTGTGCGATTCCAAATTGCGTTGAACAATAACACAAGTTAGAAAGCTCAATTTTCTGGGTTATGAAGATCGACAACACCAGTGTACCTTCTATGTGTACACATGACTGTTTGGTCAGTTAAAATTAAAATGTAAGAATAAATTATAAAAACAGCTTGAAACAAAATGATTTTTTGGGACAGTCTACAAATGCATAACACTATTTAGTGATTTTTTTATTTTAGTTGTAGTAAACATTACACGTGAAGGGAGCAACTAATTTTACATTTTTTAGAAAACAATAATTGTATGCATAACGTGTTGTAAGCTAACATGTTACCACTCATAACTTGCTAAATAAGCTAGCCTGCTTGTTTTTCACGAACACATTCTGTAGGACGTGCACTTTGATAGTTCCAAAGTGAACGATGTACAGACATCAGAGATGTAGCCCGGCGATCTTCTGGGTATGCTTCTTGGACATTACTTGGATGCCAATATTGGATTTTCTAGCAAGAGAAGGTTTGTGTTTAAGAGTTGCCTTTCATTGTCATTTTAGCTGCTAGAAAAACAGAAAGCAAAACATTTTCTGTCAAGAGAAAACTGAGAAAGTATATGCATTAACAAGGTGATTTAAACTCCTGACCTCTCCATCTGAAGTCTCTTTCTTATGCTACTGAACTGGACACTGAGATGGCAAAGACTTACAAAGCTCATATTGGAGGGCTGAGAGGTCATTGCTCTGACAATTCAGAGATGCAAAACACAGATAGATAGATAGATAGATAGATAGATAGATAGATAGATGACAATCAAATGTCGTGAAAAAATAAAGAGCAGTGCATTTAATTTCTTCACTGCAAAAATATCCCTGATATTTCTTGCTTTATAGGAAAAGGTCTTACTACGACATATCAGTGTCTGTCCATCTACAGTCACATATAACCAGTTTGAGTGGAGAGAAAACACTGATGTTTCCACTATGCTGGGAGTGCTTGTCTTAGTGCCCATAGGCTATGCAGTAAATTCATTACTCCTTTAGTGCACAGTAGCATTTAAGCATTTTGCTAAAAAGTCCCAGTGCCAGATGAAGTCAGTGCATGTACTTTAGATTTTGTTGCTTTGCTAAACTTGTATTGTGGGCATTGCATTAAAGATTTATTATGCCCCTTTATGTGCTTTTTGACTCATTATGCATCCACATAACATTAAAAGGAGACAGAGTGCCTGAGTATACTTTGAAAACAACAAGGACAAACTGCCTGGACAAGTATATATCCCAAAAGACACAAAAAGAGTGTTTAAGAAGTGTACAAATCTTTTAGGGACATTAGCTTACTCATCATTTCAATGAGTGATGAGAGAAAAGGCAGCAGAAGCAACCATGTGTCTCTCCAGTAGATTGTTCTGTCCTGCGACTGATGCAACCACTTTTGCATGTCCTTGAAGGGAAATGCAAAGGCCTATGTTATTTCAAAAGTCATTTGAAAATGGGCAGCAGCTCCAATGCTTGCCTTTCCTCTTAGGAAGAATGCTATACATTAATCCAAACAGTTTCAGTGTAAAATACTGAGGTAGGCTAATAAATGTCACATTGAATTATTCACTCAAAGACGAGGCACTGTTCTCTGCAGCAGATAATCTGTCAAAAGAAATGGATGATGTGATGCACGATAACTCTAAACCAAACAACATCTTGTGACTGTTCTCCAAGATAGAAGCATAAATCTAACAGATTAGATAGAGTTTTATAAAGTTACATGTATACATACATACATACATACATATATACATATATACATACAGACAGATAGATAGATAGACACACACACACACACACACATATATATATATATATATATATACGCTCACCTAGCACCACATCTGGTGGATTTGGTATTAATTTTACCAAGTATCTGGCCATCATGGTTGGGGGTTACTGTGGAATGGGAGACATCTGGCCAGTGGACATAATATGGCAATAAGTAACTATTAAATAAAGCAATGTCTCTTTAGCTGCACTGTGTTTGAGGCTCAAGAGTTATTATGACAAACTAAGATCTCTGTCTCAGTACTGTTGATCCCAGGTTAGCTCACATATTACTGTAATTACAAATCTTTCACTTGGAAAAGTATTGTGGAGATACAGCAAAACCCAGACTAAAACGGTTTGGCAGCCATCCCCCCCGCATCTTTGCCTAGTATTAGCTCTTTACCTCGTTTCATAGATAGATGTGGAAACAGAGAAATAGGTCAGTTAGAATTAGTTTCGCTTTCTTTTCATAATAATTCTCTCACAGACAATACAGACAAGCTGCACCTATAATTTTGCAATACTCTGCAATTAAAAAAAAAAACTAAATAAATAAATAAATAAATCCGTGGGGCTGTGCTGGAGTCAAGCATTTCCTTGTCTGCAAAAGTGGGTGCTAATTCTTTGTAAAGTATCAGTGTGAGTAAATCATTCTATTTAATCTGCCATTACTGTGTAAAATATTGATTATTGCTGGTTGTTTTCACAACTCCAAAGCCTGGAAAGGACAAAGGATTTTTAAATAACTCAAAAACTTCCTCTTGCTGCTACACATGATCACATCCTTAATCATCTCTCTCTCTCTCTTTCTCTCTCTCTCTCTCTCTCGCACACACACACACACACACACACACACATACACACACAGCACAGTACAGTAAAACAAATCTGCACGAGTGGTTTTTGTGTGTGTGCGTCAGAATGTGCTGCACAGAAGCTCACCAGGGGAGGAGAGGTTTCCATCTCCATCTTTGAACCGGAAAAGCAGGGGGAACCGCAGCCCCCACATCTGAGACCCAGACTCCATGCTCCCACTTCCCATAATGCTCCCTGACACTCCCCACTCTGGGCACTGAGGATTTAGTCCTTATGTTAAACTCTTTAAGAACCCACTGTCTCCCCTCAAATCAATGCTTCACTGCGATCACCTCTGCCAACACAAGCTCGTGATTCTTCAAATGGCTGAGGATGGCCTGTTATTATCTCTCTGAGGCAAACGATTCAGACCATCGCTCCTTCACACACACTCACCGAGATTACGCCGTCTCAAGGGTTACAAAGGTTGATGGAGCCCAGTCATAAACTGTACAGGCTGTGTGGACGAGCTGTAAGAAGATTAAGTCAAGAAAGATTGAGGATGTTGACTGGGTGAAAGAGGGAGAGATGATGATTGGAGGCATCCAGTGTGCCGTGTATGCACTCGTGGTTATCTATATGTGTTTATATGAGTGTGGGTGTAGTTGGAAGAGAGAAACATGGCACCTCTTTTTGACACTTGACATGGCCCCTTTAAACTCTTAAGCAGAAACACTGAAAGTTTATAGAGACTCCAGATGGTAACAGCTGCTTCACAGTTAAACTTCACTCACTCCCACACACACACACACACACACACAGCTGAAATTAAATTAAATTGGACAATGCTTTTCTGTCATTAAATTAAATGTCTTTTGGTTTCAGACTTTAGAAAAAAAAAAAGTGATTTAAAGATGTTAAGCGCTAACCATCTATGATGACCATTTTTATTTTTTTTTAATCTTTTTTATTTTCATTTTATGAACTTAATAACTGTTTAATCATAAATTTAATTAAATTCAAACTGGAACCTGTGCTTTTAATCTAGCAATGACAAGAAGTCCTTGTGGAGTTGCTATTAATCTACAATTAAACGCTGCTGCTGACCAACTAAATTAGGGGTGTTAAACAAAGACTCAAAGTGTGAAATTTGCAGACAAGTCATTAATAATTATAGTTTTTCTATAAAATTCACTGCTTCTTCAAGTTTAGTGAGCATTACTACACAGGGGTAGACATGCTTGGGAAGTTAAAGTGTTTCTAGATCATGACAAGTTGTTTGAATCCCAAAGACATGACATACTATTAGGGATGGGAATCGAGAAGTCCCAGCAGTTCAATTTCTTGGAATCGTTAGTCTGCTTGTCTATCAATCCCGCTTATGGGTTCTCGCTACAATCAGTTGACTTCAGTTCGTGTGTTGAAGGAGAAAAATGGCGGGGCAGTCCACAGGGTGGATACAGCCATTACTTTTATTTTTATTGCACAAAAGCATGAGAGCGCAATGGTAAAGTGCAAACTGCATCCAGGACAGAAATACTTCCAATAGTTATGCTGCTAAGACAACTTTTCAGCTCTTTTCAAGGACCTGCACAGACAGCATGCTAATGCTAAGCTAGCCAAGAACCCAGAGTGACGTTAAAGCTGAGTGAATATTGAGCTCAGCAGCCAGAAATCGAAGCTCAACAGGTAATAAACTGATGAGCAGTCAGACTCCAGTCTCCGTTTCTACGTGTTCATGTTTCTAAAGTAGAATCACTGTGGCGATCGCTTTCAAGTCTCTTTTTGCTGGTTTTCATTATTGCTTTGTAAAAAAAATCCTTTATTTAATACAACGAGAAAGATCCTGTGTGTGTCCTCATTAGATATGGATTTGTGTTGCTGTGTGGGACGATGGCCTATAGGTTTAAAAAGTTAAATAGTAATTATTTAAGGTCAGTTTATACAGTAACAAGAAAGTAATGTAACACATAGTATAACAAATTACCCTCTCCTGGGAGTGAGTAGAAAAGTGTTCTGTGTAATATGTGTAATAACCACTTTTTTGAGTAATGACCTCAATACTGATCACGACACAGAGAGGAAAACCTCCAACATATCCAAACATTTGAACACACAGCATGCAATTCTCGATAAGAGGGTCAATAAGGATGCATAGGTTTAACTCATCCAGCCTACTTGAAATCACATTGGATTCTATGTCGCCCCAAAAACTAAAATGAGTTTGACACCCTTGATCTGAATGTACTTTTACAGCCAAACTGTCACAGGTTTCACTGCTGTACTATGGCAAACTTAATTGTTATTTCTAGCCCTAAACTCTAAGGTACCGTATGTGCTTCTGCCATGTTCCCCTGTTTTTCACAGAGGGGTGAGGTTAGACAAGCACAAACACACACAGGCAATTCACGCTAACTTGACATTAAGCCAGACATCTGAAAATAACTCCTATCAATCACACAACAACCCAGTGAAGACAGAAGCTGCATAACAGTTGCCAAAATGAAGCTACCACCTCTGTACAGTCTTATGAACCAGTTTTTCCTCGCCTGCTGCACCGCAAGACACTCAGTTCTGTCTGTAGTCAAGGGCGATGAGTCGGTCAGCGTCCAGGCCAACATCATGCCCTGCTGGATAGCGATCAGACACTGAGCAGGAAAGAAAGAGGGTTGCCAGATGCAACAGAGGGTTGCCAGTTTATGCAGCAGCTTATACACAAGTCAGGGTACAAAGAGAACTCACAACACGTGGTCATTCATCCAACCATCAATTTATTTCATTTCTGGTCTTCAGATGCCTACGTTGAATAAAGTTTAAAAAAGAAGCCAAAAAAACCCCTGAGATAAATATGTTAGCATGGCTGGATATGCAGCAAGCTCATTTGATAGGCTACATCACCAGCTTGACAAATCTTATCACGTAGCATTATTTCATGCATGTCTAGCTAATAAGAGACATTGCAAAAAGTGCAGAAAAAAGCAGTCCCATCAGGCACCTCACACTGCCTTCGATCAGGCCAAGATTCAGCTGGTCGAGCACAGCCTGATATTAACCTGATGTTTTTTTCATCAGGGCTTATTTCTGACAGCTCTGTCTTCTGTGATCACATAATGAGAGTGCATACCATATTGCCAAAATGCCACAGCTTGCCCTTTTCAAGTTTCAGCTTGACACAGCCAAAGCTAAGCGTTTTCATTAAAGTTGCAATGTGTGCAGTTGAGAAAACTCCTCATATACAATGCACAGACTGTATACAAACAACTGGTGTTAAAACATCCTGACATGAGCTGGGGCTGGATTTGACAAAGAATCTGAGGAAACTGCAAACTCATGCAGCAGTGACTTGTCAGTCACAACAGCCACACCCTAAAACATATCCTGCAATATTATCTATTTTACTCTTATTAGGACTGTAATTTAAAATACAAGCATCATCTTATATGAAATAAAACTTAAAACTAGAGACCATAAACTCATAGGGTAACTTTTTACTAAGGTCACAGATTTCATTAACAGCATGGCCATTTTCTCCAAACTTTCTACATATTTAGACTTTTTTGTAATCAGAGTCATAGCTCTCTGCTGCCTATTTCTTTTAAGCTTCTGTAAGTGCAATGTCAACTATAGAATAGGATAGAATAGAATGGAATGGAATGGAATAGAATAGCCATTTACTGTCATTGTACATGTACAATGAAATTATGGGTGCTCCACACCAACTGTGCAGGAGTAAAACATAAATAGTAAGACTGCAGCAATAAATAGCAAACAGAAGAAATAAATTATGTTATGCCTTTCTAAATGGAGTCTTCACCTGCACAAATTTCCTCCAGATGCTTCGGTTTCCTCGCATCATTCAAAGGCAGTTTAGGATAATTGGTGATTTACAACTTTCTCTGCATGTGAGTGGGAGAGTGTGTGGCTATGTGTATCTCTATGTTAGCCCGACGATGGACTGGAGAACTCTACTGGGTATATTCTCCCTCTGGCCTAATGATAGCTGAGATTCCAGTACATGGTGACCCTAATAAAAGTAAGATAAGTGTTTAAGGAAGGAAGGAAGGACGGAAGGAAGGACGGAAGGAATGATTCAATTCAATTCAATTCAATTCAATTCAATTCAATAGCGCCAAATCATAATAACAGTTTCCTCAAATTGCTTTATATTGAAAGGTAAAGACCTACAATAGTACAGAGAAAACCCCAACAATGTGATGCCCCCCTAAGAGCAAGCACTTGGTGACAGTGGGAAAGAAAAAAATCCCTTTTAACAGGAAGAAACCCCTGGCAGAGCAGGCTTGGGGGCTTGGGGAGAGAAGGCCTTCTCCTATGACCAGTTGGAAGTGATGGGAGGAAGACAGGAAAAGAGGCATGCTGTGGAAGATAGCAAGCGATTAATAATAACTCATAATTAAATGCAAGTTGTGCATAAAAACATAGTGAGTGAAGAAGAAGCACACTTCACTCTCTTCCCTCTTCAACTCCCAGCAGCCTAGCCCTCCTGCAGCATAACTAAAGGAGAATTCAGGGTCACCTGATACAGCCTTAACTTTATGCTTTGCCAAAAAGGAAAGTTTGAAGCCAAATCATAAAAATAGAGAGCGTAAGTGTGTACCTCCCGAATCCAAACTGGGAGCTGGTTCCACAGAAGAGGGGCCTGAAAGCTGAAGGCTCTGCCTCCCATTCTACTTTTAAATATTGTAGGACTAGAGCTAAACCATCAGTCTGAGAGTGAAGTGGTGAACTGGGGTTATATGAGGTCAATGGAAGGATGGATGGATCTGTTAAATCTAACACATACCCATACACACATCCCTTGTCTTCGGCAACGGGTTGACTGACTCTGTCCAAAGGAGATAAAAGATGGCTGCCATTATCCATAAAGCAAGCTAATAAGCATTCCACATAGTCATTGTTTATTCCAATAAAAAGCAAAATGCATGACTTTAGCATTTAATGCACAGCCATACAGGCCTCTTAAAACAGTTTTAACAAAAACTCCAGAAAACTACTGGCCATGGCCCAAAACAAGTGCATCAACAAAGACATGAAGTTTTCTTTTTATGCTTCAATTTCTGAAGAGAAATAACAAAAATGTAAATAATTAGTGAACTGTAAAGCTGCTGTTTTATACAATTTTGTTACATTTGTGTTCAGTCTTGCAAACTAAGTTCATCAACCACACACTGACGCCTCATAGACAGATGTGAGAGTGGTAATGATCTTCTGATCAAACTGACCTATGAGCTACACCAGCATGTACTGAGACAAAAAAGGACTCACACACCCAGATTTTAAAAGGGAAACCACCTTACTGTAATGTCAATACTTGAAAATTAATTAAAAAACTGTGTGAATTGTGTGAACTCGTTACATAAACAAAAGACTTTAAGTTTCACCAGTGGCCACCTGTCTTCCACCTACTAGTAGAGACAGTCCTGGTTACCAGAAACATGAAGATCATAAATCTGCCATGATTCACCAGCTTGAGCTTGTTTAAGACAACAATGCCATGAGCTAGATCATTACTGGCTTATAGACCAACTCAATTACACTTCATCTTGACAGTTCTGACAGACTTCAGCTTCTACTTGTGTGTACATTTGTAAGCAGCTGCCAAGAAAACAACAGCAGGATGCAGTCGGGCACAACAGCATGTGGGAGTCTAAATGAGTTTCTTTTATAAAGCTTCTTTATAAAGATAAGGGTCTGTGGTTAACTATCACTCTATAGTGGGAGTGTTAAGTGTGCTGTATGGAAGAAGAGCACACTGTCATATTATATGTTGCATAATGGTACTTAACTGCTCCACCGCTACAACCATCATGCCATCTCTAACCCTTAGATACATTTGCACTTAGGTGCATGTTTGCATGTGTGCACAGCACCAAGTGCGTGATTACCACTGAGCAGGAGATGAAGAACACTTTGATGCTAATACACTTCTGCTTGATCCAAAGCTGCAGTCCACAAGGACAGAGAAAGCATTTCAAGTGTAACTGTTTAAGGTGCTGTCTCACAAAGGCGGCAGCAGCAGCAGCAGCAGCAGCAGCTGGCTTTCTGGACGACATTAATAAGCTGCTGCAGGTAATAACTTCAGCGGGTAAAGGAAAATGCCGCTGTGCTGAAAAATTCATATTTGCCCATGTTACCCTGATTTGTTGCTTAATAACATTACAGATGTTCACTTGATTCTTTTCATCCAGATATCCAAACACTGAATGGAACCGTTCAGTGCAATTCAGCTCTGCCTGCGCCACAGAGCCCATCTTCCTCAGCTCTCATTACTTTGAAAGACATAGAAGGGCTTTAGGTGCTGCTGGCTTTAACATTCAGTTTGGCCTCACAGTCCAGTCAAATTGAGGGTATTTAACCTTCAGCCAGCAAAGACAGCCTAAGTCAATTCTATCATTTACAACAAGAGACTGACTTCTTGTAGAGACATTAAATTATTGTTTTACTTTACAGTAAATATGGCACAGCTGACAAACTAAACATAAACTTGGCCTTTTCTTCTCCCCTGTGTTATGAGGGGGAATACCATTGCTTTAAATACTTTGTTAATACATAGGTACACATGGGAGTACTTACGCACTAGCCCAGATGGTGGACCCTCTAATTTGAAATCCAAGGGTATAATTAAGAGACAAAAAAATTAAAAAGGAAAGCATGAGGATTTGCTGCTTCGACATGAAACGCGGCACAAATTACAGCAAGGAGAAGCTGGTTAGTGCGGTCATCATTATTAGATATTCACATTCAAACAAAATAGTCTCAGAGCAGGCGGCTCTCACTGGGGATCCGGCTGTTACTTTGAAGTGCAGCAGATAGACGCAAGCGTACCCTTTGCGTATTAATCTGAACTTGATGGCAAATTAAACGGGTGATATCAGATGACTTGGCGGACGGTTTCAAGTTCATTCCGGGGAGAACCCGTATTTGCACGGTTCAATTAAACAGCCAGCAGGCCTCCTCTGGCGATATGATGTTGGGAATGAAAAATGTTTTATTTCTGCAAGAAAAGCTGAAAATGCAATCAGTTCAAATGTATCCGTTGAACTTTGAGGGGCTGATGTAGAAGAGGTAAATAAAAATAGAGCCGGATGTATTGGAAAGTGGATTGTGTGGCAGCTGCAGGTTTGTCTTATTTTAATGTAATCAGGGAAACTCGCCGTTTTCCTGATTACATTAAAACAATGTCTGTAAAACAATATAATAAAGGCGGCCTGTGGTCCGTAAACGTCATGGTACGAATGTGTCCCGGACACCTTACAGTTAGGAGCACAAGTGTTTATCTTAGTACGTGTGGAAGTGACGCCTGATCGTCAGACCAGACACTTCACTCCAGAGCACCACTCTCCTCCCTGCAGCCGAAAAATCAAAACAATTTCCCTGTGAGCTTTGGCTGCTCGGAGGGAAACTGTAAACCTCTCAATTAAATACCTCATGCCGTTTGGGAAACAATGCCGTAGTGGGATTTTTACCAAGGCGATTAACTATGAATGAAGTTACTGCTAACTGCAAGATGTGGGATAGCGAAACAAATACCAAGAGTATCATGAGCATATTTAGGACTGCTGCACTTTTTAGTGCGAGTTGTGCTGTTTGTTTGTTTTTTCTCTTTAAAGAAGAGAAGCGCTTGTGCGTCGCGCTAAAGAGGAACTTTGGAGACGCAAACCCGTTGCAAGGAAAAGGCGAAGAGAAAAGTTTAACTTACCGGTGTCGAAATCATTAAAAGCCGCGGAAGAAATAAAGCCAGCGAGAAGCAGAGCAGAGGTGACGGTCCAGGAATCCATCGTGTGATTAAAGAGTCTGAATTCGCTCTCAGGTGAAGTGCAGCCTGACGGACGGGTGCGCAGAGCGGCAGGCTGCTGGACCGACTGACTGACTGGCTGGCTGACTTGCTGCTTGTCTGTCTGTGTCTGTGCAGGAGTCGCGCTTTGGCCGGTGTTAAAAAGTCCCTGAACTTCAAGGCAGGTCCTACAGCTACTACTACACTGACACCACTACGACGAGACCAGATAGTAGAAAACAGGGATCCTATTTCCAACCCATGTGACAGGAAATAGGGGCAATGGATTCAACCTGCAGCACTGGGAAAGCAGCAGAAAGAAAAGAGGAGGAGGGAGAGAGGGTGGCGCGATGGGGTTTTAAAGGTGGTCTCTGTGGTGCAATGAACAGCAGGTCCGCAAAGTTAAAAATCACATCACATCAAAGCATAATAATCACAACTGACCGCAAACCAAGTTTAATATTACAGCTAAACTAAAACAATATAATAAATCAGTATCCAATACAATCACAACGACAATGAAGCATGTTTTTAGGTCAACACGGGCAGAGTAGCGACACAGCTGGGGCTCAATACTACCATAAAGCAGGGCAGTTAATGGAAAACATGCTATAAGACTATAAGAAACACATTATAACCATTCTGAAATATTATTTTGTCTGTTTTTATGATGGAGTCTAAATATAACTAATGGTCCACTGTGTTTGGAAACCATGCCCTCTCATGCACTGTGTTAAACAAAAGACAAGGAGAGGCCAAACATCCTTCTAATATAAGAAAATATGGTCAAAAGTGTGGAAAAGATGAAAAGTGAGTAAAGCCATAGTTTAGTATAGTCTCACATCTTAACACAAACGAGATTATCTGGAGGAATGAAGCTGGGGAAACTACTTGTTAAGTATTTCTTGGAAGAAATTACTTTTTTTTGGCTCCTGCGGCGGGATTTCTGATCAAAAAAAACTTAACAAATCACAAAACATTTAAGGCCTATATTTATTTATATATTTATCTGCGTTTTGCTTTATTTATCGTTCATGTGAAAACCTTTAATTGTTCGTAAAGAAAACACAACTATCACAATCTAAAATCGGAAAGCCAGATCCTAATTCTACGGTTCCTCTTTTGCATATCTCCACCGAAGCTTGTCCAGCTCTATTCACTAATAGAAACAGGT
Organism: Simochromis diagramma; assembly: GCF_900408965.1. NCBI lineage: Eukaryota > Metazoa > Chordata > Actinopteri > Cichliformes > Cichlidae > Simochromis > Simochromis diagramma. Next base: position 1,964,107 of record NW_024387200.1, on the reverse strand, counting down.
GCACTGAGTGTACAAGCCCACTGTGAGCACTTCTCGGCCCTTTATTATTACATTACAAGTCAGTCAGTCTGACCTCGTGAGAAACAGCACCCTCACGTGTTTAACAGCAATCACCATGAAGCACTGAGAACACGCTTTCAAGCCCAAACAGCAGCCCGTTAGACTAAAAATAGAATATCCTGTATGATTCCGCCATGCTGAAAGGGGGAAAAAAAGCCCAATATTTATTTGGCCAAAAAAGACTGGGTTGAGAAGGGGTGCTCTGGGAAAGTAATCTAGCATGACGTGTGCCCTTTGGACAAATGCGACTGTGTGGCCTTGAGATGCTTGCTGGTAAAAGCTTAACTTGTTTTAAATTCAAAGACTGGGACTGTTTAGGAGAAAGGAAGTTCTTAGAATTTAACTACGTTGGACGTTTGCTATGACTGTGACTTTTTTGTTTGTTTGTTTGAATTGCATTACTGTAGAACAGCCAGCTTTTAGTCTGACATATGTAAGGAATATTATATCTAAACCTAAACCTAAAATATTCACCTGTGACAGTCGAACTCAAGTACTGTACACGTCTGCTACTTTATACTTACTCTATAGTCTTAATTATTCCAGTCAATTAACAAAATGTGTAGCTATCTTCTGACTAATTAATGTACTATTGTGTTCATCCATAACCACCTATTTTGAATGTCTTGAGAAGCAAAATGTGAAAGGGGTTAGCATTGTAGGACAGAAAAGTTTGTAGCTTTTCAATACCCTTCAAACCTGTAGAGCCTTTATCAGCACCAGCCTCCATTTAGAATTTGCTATAGCAGTTTCTGAGGAGGAAGTTTGGACCATTCCTCGTGAAACTGTTACAGTTCATTAAGATTTGTTGGATGTCTAGACTGAACAGCCCTCTTCTGACCACACCATTTCAACTGGGGTAATGCCAGGACTCTCACTTAAGCCTTAAAAAACACATTTTTTCTTCTTTGGAACTATTCATCTGTTTATTTCCTTTAAATTGTTGCATCATCCAACCGTTCATGAACTTACTGCTGCCCTGAAATTGTCGTTATGCAGTTTCTGTTTCTCTCTATCTCCTCTTGCTTGAGAAGTTCAGATTTGTTAGACTCTATATGGATTTACTTACATTCACCTCTGCAGCTCGCATTTCCAACCTAGCCTCATTTTCTTAACTGAAACACATGACCAGGTTCACTAAAATCTTCCTCTGGCTTTTATTGTTATTATTACTCCAAATGTCCTTAAAGACATGACAGCTGTTTTTGTGCTGTCAGTTCAGCCAGATAGTATTTATTTACAATTTAGGGCTTAGATAATATCAGATGGCAATTTCTTTGGAATGCCAGTGAGGCCATAAACATTTTTTTCTGCAAATATGTGAACAAAATTGTGTTTATTATTTTAAATATGGTGTGTTATGTGTTTATCCTCACACAAACAGATTTTGTGCCAGTGGGATAAAAGAAAACATCCTGTCCATGTGAAAATGAATGTGAATTGGCGCTATCAGTCTGAGATGCTGTGCAGTTTAAGTAGCAAGGCTTCCTTTGTCTTCTTTGTATCTGTGTGTGTGTGTGTGTGTGTGTGTGTGCGTGCATGTGAGTGCGTATGTCTGATTGCATGCTGGGCTTGTCTGTACACGCTGCCCGGCCACATTCCTTGTGGTCTGCTGGAGTTACTGTAATTCTGTTCTCCCTTTTTGCTGTCTTCAGAAATAAGCTGGCACTTCCACACATCTCATTCACACTTATTTATTTAGTTATCATCCATATTTTTGGCATTTTGCCCTTTAGGAATTCTGATTGTTTTCCTTTAGGTACGTTTCTTCCAGTATCACGTGTGTGGATTTTTAGCATGGGTGGCTGCAGCAGAGCCCCTCACCCTGCTATGTGTCCTGACTGTTGAGTTATACAGGATGGGGGCTGGAGGTCACAGCAAGAATAATCCACTGAGATGTATTAGAAAGTACTTCAGCATCCCTGACCTGCCTGCCAATGCGAAGTTATGCATAGCTGAATAAGAAGTTGGCCAAGATGCTTTGAATTCACAAATTCGGGGCCAAGACTATGTCATGTCCTTGTTCTCTCTTGGGTAAACACGAGTGCCTAGCCCTGAATCTTAATGTCACATTTCTTTCTTTTGTAGCTGAATATTATTTCTCCATCTAGGCTTTTGCTCTTGGCATTTCAGAGAACCATATTATATAGAGCCCCTGGGTCACAAATGGCCCATACAGAGTTTGCTGGTTCTCTGACATTTCTGCTGCTACCTAAAGTTTGATGTTCCGATTTCTTGAGATAGTGAGCAGCACGGTGTCATTGTGGTTAGCACTGTTGCCTCACAGCAAGAAGGTCCTGAGTTCAATTCCACCATCAGATGTGTGGAGTTTGCATGTTCTCCCCGTGTTTGCGTGGGTTCTCCCCGGGTACTCTGGCTTCCTCCCACAGTCCAAAAACATGCAGTTAATCGGAAACTCTAAATTGCCCATAGGTGTGGGTGCGAATGGTTGTCTATGTGTTAGCCCTGCGCCAGACTGGCGACCTGTCCACAGTCTACCCCGCCTCTCGCCCTAAGACGGCTGGGATAGGCTCCAGCACCCCTGCGACTCTGATAAGCGAATGGATGGATTGTTTTGATTACCGTAATTCAACCAATCACATTAGTAATAACAAAATCACTGGTCTGTATTGTATCTTTGGATTGTTTCTTGGGTGTTGAGAACATTTAAAGATAATCAGATGAGGCTATTACCAAAATAATCAAGACTATCACTAAAAGGAATTATCAGGTATAAAAATGATCCGGGAAAGTTGAAAATGGTTAAAGGGGACACTAACCAGAGTGATTTATATTATTATTGCTTGGATCACACATTATTGTTGCAATAGGACTTTTTTCAACACCCACGCCAGAAAAATCACAAGAATACCTGAACTATCTGTATATCCATAACTAAAGCTATCTCCTAAGAAAGAAAACTCGAATGTAATTTGATGGATTAATCTTAAAAACTAGCACATCCCAGCAGGGACAGGCAACACTTCTGAGGCTAAAATTAAGGAGAACTGGGACGTGCGTCTCGCACCCTTATGAACAAAAACTCCTCAGTTTTTTTCTTTTTGGCAGCAACGTGACAAGAAGAAAGATATTTTTTCTCCCTCTTTGACATCAACACTGAGTCACTGTTTGCTGTCGGGATCATTCTCCTCAGTGCCAAAATAATCTCTGCCATCGCCTGGCTCATTACACTAATTAAAAACAAAACACCCTGGCACACACATTGACGCACAACTCCTTTTGTCTAGTCCTATGGGGGACACAGTGAGTCAATGCGATTACTCAACCAAAGCATCTGGTTGTTGTTTGAAGTCTGTGCGACCTGGCCAACACCCCCCCCCCCCCCCCCTCCCCACATGGCCACATCAGTGTCTATATGATCCACATCATTAGTGGTTGCACACACACAACACAACGCACATTACTGTGGCACTCTATGACCCCAGCAAAGATCCGCCAAAGTGGGCTCTCTTTGACAAATGACTGCCTCTGGCCTTTTCTGAACCAGTAACGACTCCCCAACCACCATCTTCTCTCAACTCTCATGCCCTGCGTACACACCTGTACAGGCCCCTGAGCTTACCCGTGTTCAAAGCCAAGATAAAAGCCACTGTTTATATCCAGCCACCTGCATATAACCATCAGCCGCTGTAGCAGCGCGGCCCCTCCTCCTCCGCCTCTCTTCACTGACACACACAGCAGTCATCCATCTTGCTCAGCCTCCCAGGTCTCTAATTAGTCTCCGGGTGGGTGACACCCTCTGGAATGTTTATTGTAACATCTTTCAGCTATATCTGCTTTAAAAGAGGGACAAAAAGAGGAGGAGAAGAAAAAACAGTCATAGAAGCAGAGAAAGAAAGACGGAACAGGTTTCTATAACATAACATACAAATTAAATCATATTCATTTATTTCATTTTACATGTATAATTTGGGTTAATAGACTCATTCTTATATAGCACTTTTCAACTTTCAACTCATTCACACATTCATAAAAGCATTTTTTACGCCTAAGTTCTTTTCTGTCTGCATCTGAGGGCAACTTGGGGTTCATCATTTCACCCAAGAATACTTTGGCACACAGACCAGCACAGCAAGCTACTGAAATACAAAGCTTCCAATTAACAGATCACCTGTTTTACCTCCTGAGCTCCTCAGCCAACTCAACCACAAACAATCAGTTATACATTCATCAGCCACTACATTAGGTACACATTGCTAGAACTGGGTTGGACCCCCTTTTGCCTTCAGAACTGCCTTAATTCTTCATGGCATAGATTCAACACGGTGCTGGAAACGTTCCTCTGACATTTTGGTCCATTCCAACATGACAGCACGTTGCAGCAGTTGTTGCAGATTTTTTTGCCTGCATATCCACAATGTGAATTTCCTGTTCCACCACATGACAAAGGCACTTGTTTGGACTGAGAACTTTTGACTGTTGCCATTTGAGTAAAGTGAACTCATCATCATGTTCAAAAAACTAGTTTGAGGTAGGTGACATGATGTTAGCCACCATCAGAGTACGAGTACACTGTGGTAATAAAAGACTTTGCTGGTTAAACAATACTCATTTGGTACTATGGAGTTCAAAATATTCTCCATACGATTACGTCACCAGCAGCCTAAACTGTTGATGCAAAGCAGGATATATCAATGCTTTCATGTTGTTTATACTAAATTTGGATCCCATCATGCAAATGTTGCAGCGAAATGGAAACTCATCAGACCAGGCCACTTGTTTTGCTCAGGGAGGCTGCCCCTCCCTCAGCGGATAAACTCCGAGCACAAAAACAAAATGACCTGGTGACGCTGCAACCCAGGACTCATTTTTTAGGCACAATGAATGCACATCATTCATGTTTCTTGCACCTTGTCTATCAGGCTCACTGGCCAAACACATTGGAGGCCTCAAAAACTTTTATAACCAAACCAAAAACCAAACCTAAAGCATTTCAACTCTTGTAAACCAGACCCTGGTTCCTGCATAAGTGATCATTTCTTTTTTCGGAAATCCCATAAAAAGTGATGGATTTATTTGGTGATGCAAGACAATTAACTGGGGAAAGGGTGGCAACAACAGCAGTGGTGCAGAGAAACAGCAGAAAAATAATTCTTTAAAAAAACAGTAAAAATATTTTTAATTGCTGAGAGGAAAGCTCTACCAAGCCACAAATTTGTATTACATACAGCCTATTAAAGTACAACAGACATAAATGAAAACCTATCAGTTAGACAAACCAAAAAAACAATCCTCTAAAACATTGTTTTGTTTATTACTGGATTAACACACTAAAACTGAACCAATGAAAGCAGATTTTTTTAATTTAAAGCATAAACCAACCAAAGTTTTGGTTTCTGGTGGCTATCAGAATGAGTTGTAAACTCAAACATAAAATTACCTTATTGCTGTATAAAAATGAGCTACACTCTCTGTCAATTCAATTCAATTTAGTTTTATTTCTAAGGTTTTGTACATCAGGAAACAATAAAAAATTATCTGGGCCTTACTAAGTGTTAAAATTAGGTAAATACACGCTGAGACGAACAACAATACTTGATATGTTACTCTGTGCAAAACACAGATGCAGTGTATGAAAAATTAAGTACGCCTCATGATTAACCAGCTTGTAGATCCACATTTAGCAGCAATAACTTGAAGTCAATTTTGGCCCTCCCTTCTTTACAATGTTGTTTCAGTTTAATTGAGGTTTGCAGACATTTGTTTATGCACAGCTCTCTTGCAGTCCTGCCGGTCTGGAATTTGACTGGGCCATTGCCTCACCTTTTCTTTTTCAGCCATTCTGTTGTAGATTTGCTGCTGTGCTTGGGAGCATTGTCATGTTGCATGACCCAGTTTCGGTTAAAGTTTAGCTGTCAAACAGATGGCCTCACATTTGACTCTAGAATACTCTATACACTGGTGGACAGAGTATTCATGGTTGCCACAATGACTGAATGATGCCCAGGTCCTGCAGTTACAAAACATGTCCAAATGATTCCAAAACATAGAATATAGGATTATACATTTTGTGTGTTTCTATGTCCATAAAAATTGAATACCTCAGTAACTGTTTAATGTCAGAATCAAAGGTAATAAAATTCAGGTGAAACATTTGCAGCCTAAAGTAACTGCATACAATAATTTAAAATTGCTTTAAAATCATTAAGTGAGACCAATTCCTGAAGTTTTAGTTGATTCTGCAGCTGATTCCAGGAGGAAGGAGCTGCAAATTTGAACGATCTTTTACCAAATACAGTGTGAGCCTTTTGGACAGAAGGAATTAATCTTGGGACCTACTTTATGACAATCATTTTTTTAATGAATGTAACTCCGTTAGTGAGATGGGGACAAATCAAAAACAGCCTTATGAATAACAATATATCAGTGGTCGAGTCAAGGACACGAAAAACAGACCACCTAATCTGAACATGCAACAAAAGTGGTCAGTAAGAGCTTTAAAGATGGTAATGAATCTCAGTGCTCCATGACAGACAGAATTCAGCATGTGTAAGCACTGTGAGGACGCATGCATATAAATCACATCACCATAATCAAGCACAGACATAAAAGAGAAAAACAAAAGTCTCTTTTTTGGATTTCAGGAAAATCCAGTTGTTATTTCAGTTTTTTCGCCGGTTGCTGAGTGTGAGGTGTATGTGCTTAATAGTTGGCACGAGGAGTTTGTGTTGATATGCTGCTTGGTTTCCACCAAATGTGGCTTTTTGCATTTACAGCCAAATATCTCCGTGGTCTCGTCTGTCCAAAGGAAATTGTTCCAGAAGTCTTGTGGTTTGTTTAGATGCAACTTTGCAAATCTAAGCCATACTGCCATACCCTTCAAGAGGCTTTCTCCTGGCAACCCTTCCAAACAAGCCATTCTTGCTCAGTATTTTTCTAATTACACTGTCATGAATTTTAACAGTTAACATGCTAAGTGAGGCCCGTAGCTCTGGGGTTTTTGCAGTTTCTATGAGCACTTTATGGTCTGACATTTCTGTGAATTTGTAGGGACGTCCACTCCTGGGAGAATTGGTAACTGTCTTGAATGTTATGATTAATCTTTCTCACTGCTGAATGATGGACTTCAAATTGTTTGGAAATGGCTATAAAAACCTTTCCAGATTAGTGTGCAGCAATAACTGTGCTATAATTCTCTAAGATTATTGCTAATGTCTTTCCTCCTCATCACTGATCTAACACACGTGGTCCCAAAGTTAAAAGAAACCTATAATGCTCCTTTCTAGGTCCATATTTTGATGAGTGTCTTTGCATGAGTCATAGTTCAAAATAACCTTTATTTATCTCAAATTGGGCCTTGGTACAGCCGTTCACTTCATCCGCTGTCTGAAACAAGCCAATTTAGCACTTCTCCCTTTAGGTCAAATTTGATCTGAGTGGGTGCTGCTAGTAAATAGAAGGTTGTCAAGCACAGGTGGGTGGAGCTTCTGTGACATACAGTAAATTAGACCCTAGTATGTTTAAAAAAATTGTGTTAAACCATAACACACATACACACATACACACGCATATGTCTATATCTATCTATGTATCTATGTATCTATAGATAGATAGATAGATAGATAGATAGATAGATAGATAGATAACCCTAATCCTGATTATGAAGATTCGTAGAGGTGTAACAATTCTGTTTTTTTTCCTGCTAATTTTTTCTTATTTATGTCCTCTGTCGAAATTAAAGAAAGTGGTATGAAATAAACAGTGGATTTGGAGAATTGTTATACTCTTACTGAGTAGGATAAATGATAAAAACAGTGTAGATAATGACATCACGGTTGTTATTATAATCATTCCTCCAACTCATCATAGACTAGGGAAAGAGCCAGAAGCTCGTTGGCCAATTGTTCCGGACTTCCTGCTATAAAGTCCCTAATCAGAGCATTCATTTGTGATACATCTTTATTGTGGGCTGACAGTGACAGAAAATCTGATTCACAGGAAGACACAGAGGAAGAGAAGCTAATGGAAAACTGAGCATATCTGCGGTATCTCTTATTTATCTCGAGAACTTATGGAGCATACAGGTCCAAAGCCATGGCACTAAAGCTCAAATTTAGCTTCTAAACAACAAAACACAATTTATCATTGGGACTGCTCATGTGAAACCTAAAAGTCTACACAGACTCCCTTTAATTCTGGTTTCTTTGTAGACTTGTGGAAGATTCTTCAAAGGATTTCAAAAAGTGGTCACCAGGCCTGAATCAGCATTAATTCAAATCCTCATTTTGAGCACAAACATTTCCAGCAGTTTACCTTTGTGGCATATATTGAGGGACAATTGCAAACATGCAGTGATGGATAGGTTTTTCATGTCACCTAAGCAGGGTATGCAAACCAGGCAACACAGTCCACCATATGCATAATGTAAACTTCTGAGAAACACACTTTGAGGTTCCAAAACATGGTATGGCTACAGCGTTTACACAAGCTACACAAAAGGATGATGGCAAGGGTCTTGACGTCACATTTAATTCCGCAACTAAACACTTTATGGCCATGGGAAAACAGAAACAAAGGTCTGTAGAGTCACATAACTACAATGACAACACTCATGAGCCTCGTTACAGGTCTCAGAGTGCAAAGACAAATGTATGTTTACAGGTTTATGGCTTCAGCATATAAACAAGGCCAACCCGACCCCGGTACGGTCACTGTTAATATGCCATGTTGTGCTGTTGTTTGGTTGGTCTCCCATTACATCGTAGTCACAAATTGAAACGAAACGACATTCTTACATGCAATCCATGAACAGTCAGTTCACAAAGCATGTCAAATCCTTGCTTGCAAAGTGAAACTGAGTTGTAGTCAGGACTAATAGATTTGGAGGTTCTGCTGCTTGAAGTTCTAAGAAATGATCATAAAGTACATCCAGTAACTCCAGAATACAGTGGTTTTTCATATTAATCATTTGTTTTGTTTTTTACTGTTTCCTTTCTGGCTTCAGTCTATGCGCTAAATTAGCCAGCTGCTGGCTCCAGCAACATATTTACTGGAAAAAAAAAAGTGGAATCAATTCTCTTTAATTTAAAGCACAAGGGGGAAAAATAAAATAAACCCATTTCCCAAAATATCAAACATTTCCTTAAAAGCTCATTTTAAATGAATTTCTCTTCAGAGTCTATGTAGAGAGACACGTAGACTCACCGGCCACTTTGTTAGGTACACCTACTCAACTGCTCTTTAACACCAATATGTAATCAGCCAGTCACACAGTAGCAACTTAGTGCATTTAGGCTTGTAGACATTTACACCCAGCATCAGAATGGGGAAGTAAAATGATTTCAGTAGTTGTGAACATGCATAGTTGTTTGATGCCAGACATGCTGGTGTGTTTCAGAAACTGTTTATCTGTTAGACATTTGCAGCAGAACTGTCTCTAGGATTTACGGAGGTCAAAGTAAGAGAACATTACTAGTAAGTGGTAGCTTTCTATCTTCTTAATGTCAAAGGCAGAGATGCTCATACTGTTTGGAGCTGACAGGATGGCAACAGTAACTCAAATAATTACTCATTACAACCAAAGTAATTGCAGAAAAGCATCTTTGAACGCACAAACCATCAGAGCACTGAAGTAGATCGGCTGCAGCAGCAGAAGACCACACTGAGTGGCACTTCTATCAGCTGAGAAGAGGAAACTTAGATTACATATCACATGGACTTACCAAAACTGGACAACAGAAGATCGAGAAAACATCGTCTGCTTTGATAAGTCTCAATTTTGGCTCCAACATGAAAAAATGGAAGGGTGAAAAATTTGGTGCAGCCATCATGAAATCATCGATCCAGTGTTTGTTGTATCAGCGGTGGTGGTGTAACTGTGTGGGGGATATTTTCTTGGCACACTTTGAGCCACTCAGTGCCAACTGAGCATCATTTAAATGGCACAGACTACCTGACTATTGTTGCTGACCATATCCATCCATTTATGTCCACACTCTACTCATCTGCCCAAGACTGCAGGTTACTGAGACATGTTCCGAAGCTCAAATGATTGCTGCTCAAATGGCCTCAGTGGTAACCAGGTCTCAATAGAGCACCTTTAGGATGTGGTTGAATGTGAAATTTGTATGTTGGATACGTAGCCAACAAATCTGCAGGAACTCTGTGATACTATTATGGTTTAAAAGCCAAAAGAGGGTTCGACACCTAGAAAGTTGTAACTAACAAAGCCTCTGGTGAGTGTACAATTTGCCACATAGAATGTGGTGTGTTTGGTAAGCTTGATATAGAAGTACCTTTATCTAGGGCTGAATATATGGTGTATAATGCAAAAAAAACCCCACAGAAAATTAAGACATTGCATTGATAAATATTCTATTCAAAATAGGCAATAAGTGTTTTGTTATTCTTTTTAGTGAAAAAGTAATAAATAAAAATTTAAAAAGTAATTATTTCATGAGAATATAGTAAAAAAATAATAATAGTGTTCTGATGAGACAAAGAATATATTTGATAAACAGGGGAACTAGGCAAAGTCTGCCATTTTTTGCTTAAAGGAAACAATTAGCTGATTAGCAAAATATATTAATTAAACAATTCTTTTAGCTTTGCAGTTAAAAGTTTTTAATTCATTCTCTTTCAATCCTCAAAGTTATGTGTGAATAAAAAAATGCGAGTGCTGAATTCCTAAAGTTTATAGACATAGATTAGAGTAGTGCAGCAGCGACATGAATACTTATGAGATCTTTGACCTTGTGAGTTTGGACGCACTGAGGAAGAGAGAGAAAATAGTGAATCACAGCAATAAGAATTCATAATGAGACAGAGAGAAAAATAAAGGACCTTCAAAGCCCCGGTGATATTTATCGCACATCCATAAGCAGGTATATCCAGACACAAACAGAGCAGAACATCCAGAGACATCACAAGCAAGTGCGCCTAGACAGTAAACAAAATCTGCCTCCAGGGCCTCTGAATGTGGGCTAAACAGATACAAAACAGAGTGCGACAGTGTCTTGAAAGTGAGCATAAACAATTGTGAATGAATCATTTCATGCACTCAGTAGACTCAATAGAAGTCGGCCAAGCTGGTTGCACCAGGTTAAATGATAGTGAAAAAGCATTTGTGCTTGAAGCACTGAATATTTAGATGTTTTTGATTAATGACAGTAAATGTAAAAAAAAAAAAAAAAAGATACCAGCCCAGGCTTGCCTTCGTCTCTACTGGCATGGTTTCATTCGAAAGATATCTCCAGTGCATGTGTGTGGTGTCTCTGTACTACGACTCACACGGTTTCAGACTACGTGCACACCCACTCAGAAACACACACAAAAATCCTTAGAGGGAAACATGCACATGCACAAAACAGACTTTTAATTCTTTCTTTATCATATCTATGCATCGTACAAGTTCCACAGCGCATGATAACGAGAAAAAAGGAAGAAAAAACAAACCAAGCATGGAGGAATATGTGCCTTTTGAAGTTGTCTTTCTTCTTGGAATTGGGTTTGGCGTAACGTGGCTACTTAAGCAGATCATTAAGTGTAATGGTTGGCGAGGATTGCAAAGCTTTATCTCTAATGGCAAGAACAAAGTTCTTGATGATCTGGGGGATTCTGGAGCTGGATTTGATGGGAATTCCCATGCCTGCTGGAACAGTTTACTTTGAAACATTTTGATCTGTGCTAACAGACAGGTGCTATCATAAATCTATAGTCAGGGAATTACTGACTCAGCTTTACATACTGGGACTTGGGCATATAGGGATAAAGTTATCCTTTGACAGATTACTGTATATCTAGAGCTTGGAGGTTCTGCCCCGGACTGACGCCAGTATTTTAATGCCTGCCAGTGACACGTGACAATAAATCAAAGATTTAGAAATATAAATGGGCGAAAAAAGAAACCTGGAATGAATATATACTGTGAAAAGCATAGCATGCAGAATATCCATCTCACAAACCATCAGATCATCTGACTCAGCTTGAAAAGGAACCCAAACATGTGGCAGAGTCATGAAGAATGATCCCAGGTACAAGAAAAGCAACGAGTCCAGCAACCATTTGTATATTTGATGTCATCTGGAGTGTGCCTATGCTTAGAAAAGATTGATAAAGTATAGTATTGTACAAATCCTCATTTAAACTCATAAACTAATTGCAAAACTGCATTCTTTTACAACTAACAACCTAAACCTACAAACCTGATGTCGTTCTCAGTTTGGTTCTGAGTAGACCACACAACATTAAACCATGTGGCTGTAAGTAGGATCTAATCAACACAGATGGAAAGAAATCACAAAGTGTGCGTGCAGCTTTTCATGCTTGGTGAATAGAGATAGGGAAAGGACTGAAGTTGGTCACAGGACAAACGAATTCATATCTGCAAGGGCTGAACTTATTCATAAACAAACAGGCAGCACAAAGAACAACTGCATCTTTGCACACCATGAAGAAATACCAGGGCGTACATCTTTATTCATGAGAACAATACATCTGAGCATAAAAGTTTATTTTGAAAATGGTTGCTATTTCTTTCAGTAGAGAAATCGGAACGGGATGTTGTTTGAGGATTATGAGCGCCAAAATGATTTCTTAGCAAGAGAATAAGCTTTGATTTTTTTCCCCCTCTGGGCAAATAGAAAGTGAACACCAACAATCTTTATTTATTTTCTCCTCGCACTTTTCTTTTGTTGATGTCTTCCACCGCTTTGCATTTGAATCCCTCAAAAATCAGGAAATCGCTTCCACCCAGCTTTCGTATTTATGAAAACACGTGTTTCCAAGAGCCTGCAATGAATTTATATTTGGTACAAGCTGCGTAGTGCATCTCACTCCCTTGGCAATGTGCCCGTCCACAAGCTTTCCATGGAGGTTTGTCCCCCCCCAGTTTCCACAGATCCCGTTGATTGATTCGCTGTTTAATGGCTTCCTGTGCTGGGCATAGCATACGACAAACATCTGTAAGGGTGGATCGGGCATACTGGTTCTCTTTTGCTCTGCTACGCTCATCTGTGGTGTAGTAAAGTGAGGTATCTGCCTTTACTGTGGCCTGAGAGAATGACGTGCTCCATTATAAAAAGCACTGACTCCACTGAAAAATGAGCCATGGGTCCTAGCGGCCACTGGTTGCTGAGTGGCTCATAGTGCCTCAGGGGATGAAGTTTAGCCCCAGATGTTGATGACAGATGATTTAGGGGGTGGGGGGTTATAGCAGCTGGGCTACGAGTGATAAAGTTATACTGAGTGTTAATGTCCAGAGTAGTTTGAAGACTCATCTCTTTGAGTCGATACAGAAGCTAAGGGTTCAGCTTTGGGCTATTTTAGTCAGCTTCACTATGGATTCCATCTTCTTGGTATTCTAGTAGTCACAGCTCTGATAAGATAGTAAAATTGCTTAAGATCCAAGTAAATTAACGTTGTGGATATTTATTAAGAATCTTTAGACCCACAGCACTGAAGCAAATCACAGGAAATTGGAAAAGAACATCAAGCCAAAACTAAATTAGCTGAAAATAAAACTCAGAGTGTTCAATAACAAAGAAATTAGCTCGTGAGAAGCATTAAATTGGGGATATTTTTATGGGAAAAAAAAGTACTCTGGTTTTGTAAAATTAAAATATAGTTTTAAGATGGGTTTCTTTTATGCATAAAATGTCTGATATGCATCATGTTTACCCTTTTTTTGTTGCAGTGCTGTAACATTTGCAATTATTCATCTATTCCCCCCCATGCTATGGATTATGGCAAGTGTCAAGCCTTACATCACAAATTGCATTTAGTATAAAATCTTTGTCAAATCATCCCTAAGAAATCAAGGTTAACAATATGTCAACTTGTAGTCTTGGTCAGACATTTACACTCTTCAAGGGCATAAATCTTTTCAATAGGGTTGACGTCAGCGGTTTTCAAAAGGCCATTATTCCAGGAGTTTATGGTCAGCCTATTTTATATGGGATGATTGTCCTGCTGGAACACCAAATTGTGTCAAAATTTCAACCATCTAGCTCCTGATTTGAGGCGAAGTTGAAGAATTTCGAGGTAATACTCCTTCATTATTTCATATCCTTTGTACAATTTACCACTACCACTGGCAGCAAAACAGCACCAGAGCAAGACAGTTGCTCGACAGCTGGTACACTGTTCTTAGATGTCGAGGCTTCACCTTACTCCTCCAAACATGTATCTTGTCTTTGCGACCAAAAAGCTCAATCTTTGTCTCATCTGACTATAAAACTGTTGCCGAGATGGCATTTGGGCTTCTTTACATGAAGCCTTCATGTGGAAGTAAACATGAATCTCACTGTGCAAACTGAACCAGCCAACTGCCAATTGCCAATGTCTGATATACAAAGATGCTGGGTTCAGCTGTGGCTCACCAATCAGCCTGTTGTGGAGGTGCACAGTAGCCTGTTTTCAGCAACCACCATTTTTGTTTTCAAGTAGAACATTGTGATATCTAATGCAAAATTTTCCATGTAATAATATTGTTTTCTAATTATAATTAGGAAAAAAAAATTCTAATGATTTTACATAAACTACTGTCCATAGATGGCCATAGTGATAGATGTAGCTATACCAAGTGATAGCAGCATCGGGAAGAACGAACATGGAAAGCTCAAGAAATACCAAAGACTAAGAGAAGAGCTGGAGAAGATGTGGAGGCTGAAGGTAACAGTGGTCCCTGTGGTAATCGGAGCACTCAGGGCAGTGACACCCACTGTACAGAACATTATACATTTATATATAGTTATATGAAAGTATATAGTCATATACTGCAGCGGTCCTCAACCCCCGGGCCACGGACCGGTACCGGTTCATGAGTCATTTGGTACCGGGCCACGAGAGTAGAGACTCGGGTGTGAAATGTATGGTTTTCGGGGTTTTTATCGGTTTTTAGCGTTATTTTGTTATCGTTTTTTTTGTTAACTCTGTTTTCCTGGGTCTTTTCATGTGTGTGTTATGAATAAATCGTCTTTTTTTTGGTACCGGTACTAGTTTTATTTTGTTGTATTTATCTGCGACTCCTTAAAGGCCGGTCCGTGAAAATATTGTCGGGCACAAACCGGTCCGTGGCGCAAATAAGGTTGGGGACCGCTGATATACTGTATATACTCTTCATATGGGGGCCAAAAAAGGGGATGCTATTTCATGTGGAAAACTGTCCAAAAAAAGACTTCTTACAACTGTGTATACTACACCTTCCATAAAACAGCACAAACTGGTTCCAACCAGAATAGCAATAGAAGTGGGAGGCACTGGTGCACAACTGATAAACAAAACTGGGACTTCACTCTCTAGATTTGAGAATCAACTACTTCACAGAGGCCTGAAACTATAGACCCCATTATACAGTTTTGGCATTTACAACATTTCTGATATATTTTTATTATAATTATAATTATAATATATTAAATATATTACATAAAAACAAGAATAATTCCTTCAAAATCACGGGCCTTTCCAATTGACCTCAAGCTTTTGTGTGGTTGTGCTACATACAGATGCAAGTAAATTACTGATAGTGAGATGATTTTTAATTAGTCTGTTAATTGCCTGTTGGTTTTAGGATTTTGTCATGTTTGTAAAAAGACAATGTAAAAATATAGTATAACTGCAATATAAAAAGCAAAGCTTTTGTTTTTATCCATCTTAGGATTAGACGACTTTTCCAAAATCTTCTTTTCGACGTAAAGTGTTCACGTTGCCAGTGACAAAACTCTGTGTTTGGGCAAACACCTTAATCCCAAAATCAATCTTTATTTCAACGTACGCCTTAAAATTAGGAGAACATCAGAAGGTGCTGTTCAGCTACGAGGCATTAGAAGTTAAGGGACAAAGCACACCTGCAAAGCTGCAGTTGACATGAAACAAAAAGCACACCCAAAACAAAAGCCTCATCCAAAAGCCACTTCAGAAGTCTTTCCTCATAATCTAGGGATGTAGAGCAGATCTGAGAAATGGGAAAAGTCCCACGTGAAAGCAACAAGCTTGCACAGAGTGCATTAGCATTTACTTGTGTTTGAATATGATTGAACTAATTACGGCGGGTTATTGAGATGTTAAGCGACTGTAAACACTGAGGGTTAGAACAGGCCCCCACTGAGATGAAAAACCTCTACTTTCATCCATACGCAATTAATCAGCATCTGACTCTGCAAACAGGCTTGCTCCATTGCCTCTCTTGTAAGCACTGACTGACACATGAAAGGAGGGAAATTTGCACCCAGTTAGGAGATTATACAGCAAGTGAGTCAAATCCGAGCTGATAGTGCAGAAAGACCCCAGACATCGACACACTGGGAGGTTTACTTGACCTTTGTAAGAGTATCAGGACCTGTTACCAGGTAACAAAGTCGAGGAAGTTGGAACATGTGTACTTATTTATGCTTTTAGGAAACATTAATGTGACTTTATGTGAAAAACGATAGGGTCCTTGAGGGATAGCAGAGCGGTAATAGCCAGGGTTTGCAGGAGCTAGTAATAGATACATCATTGCACAACTGCTATTCGGGAAACAGCGTTCACATGCAGCAAAAACTTCAAAGCCTTCCATGTGCAGAAGGCCAGGTTATTTCAATTAGCCTTCAACAGAAACCCTTCTTCTACCCCAGCTGGACCCCCACCTATCACTCGCAGAGATCAGCCACAGGGGACCCTGTCACTGTGTTTCCTTTTACCCCCCCAAGGGCTTTGTTTTGGAAAAGGAGAAGCCAGTCAGGTTCAAAGTGGAGGAGAAGACCGTGGGGTAACATGAGATGACGGTCTGTCCGATGAGGCATGCTGCTGGGGTGAATATGGATGATTCTTTTATTTCTGAGCTCTAAACAGTAGTGTACACATATAAAGGAGAAACAACTAGAAAACCATGGGACAACATTAGATTTATTGATTTTTTATGTGAGTTATAGATACTCGATCATTGTTTTCAAATACAGATATATAATGTAGTTCAAAGATTTCCAGTGGGAGAAGTTCACATTAAAGGATTTGGCATAAAAATAAGCTTCTTTCTTTGCATTATTTTCAGTTTACGGTTAAAATATGGTAAGGTTTTAGTTTAGTTTAAAGGCAACATTTCAAAAACATTAACCACAATTCACAGAGCTTCTTAAAGCATTGAAGGCAAATGTCTTCCGTGTACACAAAGATTCAGAAAGCAAGTGTTGACAGAGTGCAAAAAGTTGACCTTTATGTAACATTTGTGGATTTCTCTGGCTCAGTCACTCAGCAAAGTCCTTCGTTTGACTGAAGGCTACGAGCCCACACGTAGGCTGAACAGAGTTCAAAGTTTTTCAACCAAAAACTGGTCAGGTTCACTTCACATTTGACATGAGTCTGAACACATCTGGTCCTATTTTAAACTGAACGGGAGAAGGGAGTGTTGATTGTAATGATGATATGTCCATGTAGTATTTACACAGTTCTCTCTCTCTCTAGCAAAGATCGGGCGTTCAGTCATGCAAAACTGGGATATAAAAACAATCATGGCATTTTTCCTTTTCTTCAGTTCCCTCAATCGTCACCCCATGCACCATTTACCACAACCTGGAGGTTTTCCAACCTAAACAAGAAGAAAAACACGAGGCCAAACAACAGACTGAAAGCCTAACGCCTGAGGTTTTCTTGATAAGGTCAACAGGTCAAGAGAAGAGCGCCGTCCTATTCTGTAGTGCAACTGTGTGTGTTGGTTTCCAAATGCTCAGCTCTGAACACATTTGTGGCCATTGCTGATATGGTTGATCCATAATTCAAAAGGACTTTGAGAGTTTAGCAAGGCTGCTGTTGGTTCACCATCTGGATTGGTTTGTCTTTCCTTTCTCTGGAAATACAGATAAAAGAGGTAGTCACTGAACAAACTGTTAAAAAAAAATTAAACAGTGAGACCTGAAAAGCAACCAACAAACAAGAAAAACACACATTTTCATCCTAAATCCCTTTTGGGTGTGTTGTTATTTCAAAGATGATCATTGTCATCTTTCCAAAGTTACTGTGGGGGGAAAAACATTGCCCTCCAGACTGTTTCTCCTGCAGCTTCATGGGAGTAGTAGAAGTAATAGAGAACACTTGTTTAATCAAAACTAACTGCGAGTAAATTGTGTGGTGACCTTGCAGCAGGGCAAGCATTATTTTCAACTCGGCTCATAATAAAAGCATTTTATTGCTCTTATTGACGGTGTTTTATTAAGCAGCTTTTATAAAACTTGCAAAACAAGGAAATAAATGTTGAAAGGAAACTGTACTATGCCTTCTGTGGTACATAAACTACAGTAGTAAAGCATTAGGTGGTTTTTGACCTTAGGGCTCATTGGGATCATTTGAACTTGATGAAAAGAAGGAAACTTGTACTAAAAAGACTGGATTTGATCCTACAATGACTGGAAGGGCATCACGAAAGAACTGTTTACTGAAGAACAGAAAGATTAAACCTAGTTTTAAAAACGTGGATGTTGAGTGGATGAGTATTGTTTTAAGGGAGATCTGATAAAATAGTAACCCATCCTTTAAGTCCTATTCACAGATCATCATTCATACTTCGGTAGTTATTCAGGGTTAGATCAGTAAGTTATTTCAGCATCTGCGCTGGCGATATCTGAGCAATTTTTTTGTAATCTAAAAGAACACAAACACTCACCCTTCACTTTGTTAGGTACACGTGATAAACTGCAAATATCTTTTCAGCAGCAACTTAGTGTGTTTAGTCATGCAGACCTGCTGAAATTTAAGCCGAGCATCAGAACAATGGAGCTTCCAAAATGACAGAAAGACAACAGCAACTCAAATAACTACTCTTTTCAATCAAAGGATGCAGAAGAGCATCTCTGAATGCACAACATTTGGAACTTTAAAGAAGATGGGCTACAGCAGCAGAAGACCACACCGAGTGCCATTGCTGTCAGATAAAGACAGGAAGCTGAGGCTTAACTTTATACAGGCTTACCAAAACTGGAAAATAGAAGATTGGAAAAGTGCATGGTCTGCTGCAACATTCAGACAGTAGGGTGAAAATCTTGTGTGAAAAACATGAAAGCATGGATCCATCTTGCCTTGTATCAATAGTTCACACTAGTAGCAGTAGTTGTGTAGTGGTGTGAGAGACTTTGGCATACATTTCTTGGCATACTTCGGGCCTCTTAAGGCCCAGTATACCTGCTGTGGTTGCACAACGCAGGGGTTACCACAATCCAGGGGTGCAAGACCTTCTAAATTGGCAGCTAGCGACAAGCAGTTTGACATCAACTTTGGTTTATGGTGTGATGTGTGAGGCACTGCACAGCAATTATAATGGGACCCTTAGTACCAGCTGAGCATTGTTTAAATGCCACAGCCTACCCGAGTATTGTTCCTGACTGTGTCCATCCCTTCAGGGACACATTTGTAATGGCTGCTTCCATCATACGTAACACGTCACGAACCAAGCTGAAATAATCTCAAACTGGTTTCTTAAACATGACAGTGAGTTCACTGAACTTAAATGACTTCCACGGTCAACTGATCTCAGTCAAACCTTTGAGATGTGCTGGAGCAAGAGATTTGCATAGCTGACAAATCTGCACCAACTGTGTGATAGTATGATGTCAATTTACAGCAAAATCTCAAATAAATGTTTCCAACTCCTTGTTTAATTATGCCACAGAAAATATGGCAGTCCTGACACAATTCGGTGATGACATATGCTTCTGGATCCAAACTACTCTGCATTTATTGAGGCTGCTGTGTTTTTAACATGTTTTAATGCTTTGTATCTTGTTCTATTTAATCTGAACAAGTCCCTAAAAAAGTCAGTGATCACTGTCGGCCTCTCTCGGTTTTTATTACCACTATTCATTTTAAAGCTCAGTCTTTAAAACCTTACGATGTAACTACAGCGCAGCCCATGCAGCAGTATGTTAATGACTAACTTCGTATTGTGGATGGATTATCTCAGTTGTTCTCCTGACTGAAGTTTGGTCCATTTACAGCATCCTGCCATGCAGTTCCATTTGTCCCTAACTTTTATCGAGTGGAAAAAAGTTAGCATTCATCCTCCAGCTTCACTGTGCTAATGTGTTTATATTGTGCTAACACAGCTGTGTAGCTAGCCACCACGTAGCACATCATTATATACCAGCTAGCCCAACTTCAGTAACCCTACAAACGTCACTGCTGTTTAGTTTTGTCTTCATTTATGCCGGCAGTGATAGCATAGCAGAGCTGTACGTCTTAATTTTTCAGAAATCTCTCAGTCAGAACGTGGTATATTATGTTGAGGTGGAAACTAGCGAGCTAACTTCCTGCTAACTTCTAACTCTGTTAAATTGAATAAATTCTGTTTTCATGGATGCCTGGATGTTAAACTTCATTGTTACACCTGGTAGAGCAGCCACACTGATCATTTTATTAAAGGTGAAAGAATTTATACAGTTTGTAACTCTCAGACATGTGGCAGTGTTCGTTTGACTTTGGGACCTGAAGAGGAGTTTGGACCCAGAAACGGCTAATGATGTCAGACTTAAAGGCCAGATAGTAGCAAGGTGCACCTAATGGGATACTGACAGTCATTTTAGATATGTCAACATTTGGACTGTGATTAAAATTTCATGATGAGAAGCAGAGAAGAAACCTCCCAAATTCAGAGCTATTTTTAAGTCATATTTTCAGATGCATAAGTGAGACACCAGAGTTTCCTACCATTTGGTGTTGAGACGGTTTACTTCTCTTTTCTAAATGTGCTTCCCACATCAATCCTTAAATCTATTCTGAACCCTTTTCCACATTCAGACAAACACCCCTCTACCTTTTTGATGTGTCATAAAGCAGAAGTGAAGAAGACATCACAGTACACACACAGACACACAAACACAGACTCACATCATATGGTGTAATGACTTTCCTACTACTGTGGTGAGCTGCCAGTCAACCTGTTGAAACCTGCAAAGTAACCCTAGATGTGGAAAGTACCCCTGCAGGTCTAAGACACATGGAACAGAGGCTCAGGAGCTCTGCGAGCTTTGTATACACAAACACACATAGCCTCATGCACACACAGAGCTGTGTAGTTTCACTGCTTCTTTCCTCCAGACACACAACCCAGACATGATCTGAAATACGGTAAGACCCCAGCTACTTCCATCCTGATATGCTTCAGATGTTGAAGAGGAATCGATGTGTCTGCACTTGTCGGTAGGAGACTTTTCATGGATGTGAATGTATAAGGTGTCTCAACACACTTGGGCTACTGTATATGGAAAAACTTTATATTATTAGTAGTATTTGCTATAAAACAAACAATCTGTGTCCTTAAATTAAATGTTTAATTAAACCTAATTTCTATTAGTTTTATAATTTGATTTACTTAAAAGTTTTCTGCGCTTTTTTGAGAATTAGTTGTTTAATAACATATACTTGACTATTTTGACAGTTCCACATGGGTGAGTGCTAAGACCCATAGGACTGTTAATGTTTAACTTCAAATCACTAATTTAATAGTGTGAGCGTGCTGGATATGTGATGTGGTTTTTAATGTTTGTGTGGTAAAGAACAGTGTTATGGCTTGGCTATAACAACAGGCCACCATGGATGAGACTTGTAGTGATTAATTGTTTTCAGTGAGAAAACTCTCTACTGATGGATAAATTAAGCCATGGTCAGTTACTTTGGCTCAGTATTTTGTACATCATTTAAAATTCCGCTCTTTTCAATAAAAAGGAATTCTAACCAATCAATTTAAGTTTGCGTAATTTTCAAAGCGTACTTGTATTTTTTCTAGTGTGTATGCACCTTAGGTCTCCAATTGCAGTATGTGTACCAGCATGCGCTATGTGTGAGATCACCTGACTCACATCTGCAGACCTTTTGACACTCATCATATCTTTTTGCACCTGGCCTCCTATGATCAAGACTTCAAGAAGAGAGGGCAGGTGTGCGCGCTCCCTGCCCTCATGACTTATAAACCTAGTAGTTTCATCAAGTCGCTGCCCCAAGTGATGCTGGAAGCGGGAGGCGGCTCTTGACTCCCAATATCCATCTTTTTTCCCCTCCCTTGCCATAGTTATAGTGGGGGAAAGCCCAAATGAAATCTACGAGGCCATAAAACAGGCCTTTAATTTGCTTGTATATGCCCAGGAGCAAGCACTACTATTAGCCTCTTGTTTCTCTGGACTGCAGTCATAAGCATGATTCTACAGGGTATATGGGTTTGATCAGATCAGAAAGAAAATTTATGAGTAACGTTTAGGAGGCTGGGACATGCTGAATATCAAATAAGCAGGTGGGATTCATTGCATCTGTATGTCTCTGCTAGCACAGCAAAAAGGTGAGTTGGGAGGAAATGAGAGGGAAAGAGGACCTCTAGCTATGTACCAGTTTGCACAAGATGACAAGAACTTCCAACTTCAAACATATAATCTCATCAAAGACTGAGTGAAAGATATATGGGTGGCTATGGCTGGAGGCCTACCAAACAAAAACAAGGCAATAGTTATGTCTTAATTCACAGTGTGCCTGACCTGAGGAGACCTTGGCATTGCTGCTTCACACAGAAAGAGAGACACAGATCAGAGATAACCATAGTTTTTAGACATGCATGCATGTATTCTGTATGTTATCTGCTATTAGTGTAATTTTATCTTACTGATCAGCTGCAGTGTTTTCTCTGCATTATCATCCTGAGAGCCAAGTTTTGCTTTCTGCTGTCAGCTTGTGATTACTTGGATCTGATAAGTATACAAACCAAGCTTTCTCTTAGGACAGAAAGTCAGAATTTCCTTACATGGCTTAACAAATATAAAACACTATAGAGCACAATCAACTACAAGGTGTTGAAAAACCAAAAGCCCCATTTGAGAATGCAGGGTCTCAGGCTCAGGCTATATTAAATTTACTGCAAGTGCAAATTTAAAGTATTCAGTTGGTAAAATACAGTGGACACAATTATTGTGCAACCTTGACAGAAAAAAATAAATTATTATCCTGTGTATTTATGAAACAACAATGCCGTCTGGTCCCATGATGTGGTGATAAAGGGGACATGCTGCATGCCTGAGAAGTGGCTGTACCTCAGCAGGTAGCACAGGTCATGGTGATTCTATCCACGTCTGCATACTAAATATCCTTTGGCAAAATACTAACCACAAGTTGCTCTCCAACAGATCCATCACAGTATGAATATATGCAAATGTTAGGCAGAAAAAGCACAGATAAGAAAGTGGTTGTATGAATGGGTGTGTGAGGGCAACCGGACGGAGATTGAAGAGATCACAACAAGGACAGAAGGAAACTAAGGGCTTAAATATACACATGAGGTAATCAGGAAGGTGAACTAAATTAGACTAATGAAACAGGGCAAGCAGAACTTAACTCAGTGCTCACAGGATGAGAGACTATCAAAATAAGACAGGAAACCAACAGACAGAGAGACCCAGGCTGTGTCCCAATTCAGGGTCTGCACGCTTGAAGTACGCATTTACGTCACCGCCACGCGACGATGGGTGTGGATAATTTTGCCGCAAAATACGGCAGAAGGGAGCGGCCGAAGAGGTTTTTTTCCCCCCCCAAACTTTATTGAAATTATAAAGCGAACAGTCAGTCATTCCAGTTCAGTTTGTACAGTAGACATACAAGGCAAATAAGAGTAACAATATACAGTACAATGAAATAAGAAGGATAAATAAATAAATGATAAAAAAAGAAAAAAAGGGGGGGGAATGTGACAGACTTCATAACAACTTTGTACTTGAAAGTTGTGACAGCTCATTCGTTAAACATTTCTGAATGAATTTCAATCAATGATAAAACTTTTTTTATTGGAAGTTAATTTAAGAGAGTTTAAGTAATATTCAATTTCAATCAAAAACAAATGAAATGATGGGGTTGAGTTTTGAAATTTACATTTATGTATATGGAATTTCCCTAATAAGATGGAGCGGCTGAAGAGTGAACTGTCAAAAGTACTGAATATGACGTCACTTATTTATGTGCGAATGTTTAATAATTAAAGTCAGTGATATATATATATATATATATATATATATATATATATATATATATATATATATATATATTAGGGGTGCAACGATACACAAAATTCACGGTTCGGTTCGGTTCGATACTTTGGTGTCACGGTTCAATATTTTTTCGATACAAAAAAAAATGCTCATGCCTTTTTAATTTGTCATTTATTAAAATTATAAATATATATTTTAACTCAAAAGTACAGTTTTTAAATTTAATGTTGCTGAAACAAAAGTAATTAAAAAAATAAATATATCTCAGGGCTCTCAAAATTTCAAAATCCCTGGTAGCCCTTCGGGCAGGGACTCTTCAGTTTTTGGTAGCCCAAAATAAATTTAAGTAGCCTGAATAAAAAAGAGAGCAATTTATACTTTAATGTATAATATTGTAAAGGAAACAAAACATTAATCAAAAAATTGTTGAAAAACAAATTACAACATTGTATAAAAATTACAATCATCAACTCAAATACTTGGTTCTAATTGAACAGAAATTTCTATGAACTTGTAAGAACTGTGTAGGACATGAATCAGTCTGTGTCAGATCCTGAATTTGAAATTTCCGCTGAAGTCACGGGTAAGAGACAAGTGGAACCAAGATCTAGGCCATTTGCTTTTTGAAGTTTGCAAAGACTGCTAAATTTTTCCAGTGGTAGTTCACTCTTTGCAACATAGTACGCTGTTCTAAACAGATTTTTCAGGTTTATTTTTAGTATGTTATTTGCAATTGGTGTTTGTTCTGGGAAAGATATTGCAGACTGAGCAATAATGCATTTCTTGCATTTCTCATGGGTTCTAATGGGGGCCTTTCTTAAAATGACTGGTCACAGTAACAAAGGCGCTTGTCGACTCAGAAATCGAGAGAAAACCAACAACACACCCGGCAGAACATTATGTTATTTACACGGGTGCACATAAGTGGTCCGCATGTGCGCATTCGCTGTCAAAATAAAAGACGCGCACCAGATAAGAAGTTGCAACGCGCATTTGCGTCCATATAAAAAGCACTGTTTTTGTCCACTAGAGTGGGATTTTCACGGCACATTCCGCACCACATCTCTGTGCGTTCATCATTTGTTTGAAGCCAGCTCACCTCCTGCAACCACTTTTCTGAGAATACGTGCTTCTTTTGTGGTTCGGACTCCTTCTGACATTTGTTTGGAGGTGGAGGAACACCAAAGTAATTGCTTAAAGGAGCTTGCTTCTTCGACATCTTTAAGAGTTCTAAACAAATGTCTGTCCTCCTCCAGAAAATCTTATGTATGCAAACACGCGTTGCAACTTCATATCTTGTGCGCGTTTTTTTTTATTTTGACAGCAAATGCGCACCTGCGGACCACTTATGTGCAGCCCCGGTTATATAGCTCGTCATATTGCAGCCACAGAAATTATTTTGTCCATGAAACCATAAAGCTGCACTTTCTTTTTGCCTTATAGTCTGATTTGTCATAACTTTTCCGTTTTGTGGTAAGCTTCTCTTTGGCTGTCACTTCTTCACCCTGACCTGTCTTATTTGGCTCAGCAGAACTAAAATATATACCCTGCTGCTTTTACACACACATAACGATCAGCGATTCTCTGCGCGATCAACCTCTCATATGTTTAAGCTTGCTGCGGGAGATTTCACTTGTCATGTTTGCATAGTAAACTAACGATTGATAAGACGATGTCAGAGGAATTGGTGCGCAAATTATCATCACTCACCAATCAGTGCTGTCGCTCTCTATACACAGTTCGCGTGATTGCAAAGTGAAAGCAAAAAACAAGCGCAAATTCAAACGCGATTTCAATATGTCACATATTGACAGTGGCTCACCGATGCCAATGACATAATTACCCAGCTACATTTCTGAAAGAATGCAAAAGCATTGACATATATTTTTCCTTCCTACGATAGGCCGACGGGCAGGGCAGAGATAGATTTTGCGAGCCCTGTATCTGATTGAGGAATCACTCATCTTTGGAAAAGAGAGTTTATTACAGAGAAATGTCTCTTTCCAAAATAAAAGCTATACTATACGCTTCTTCTGGGCTATATTCTCAGCAGCATATTGTAGCGGGTCAGGGCTGTTCGGGGTTCTGTTTGCACAGTTATGTTTTGTTTATGTTGCCATAGTGACGGGTGACACCCTCTCGCTGCGACGGTGTGTCCTTCCGGGGTCAGAGGGCGCCCTGTGTGTTGTTGATGTTGTTGCTGTGCGGTTGCCGCACTGAGCAGTTAGCTAGCGGCAGTGTTCTTCTGCAGATGTCAATAAACGGCTGTGCTCCCTGGCTAGCTCACGGGAAGCAAGACCAAACGACACCTCCGTCTCCTCCTTGTCTGAGCTCGCCACATTGGTGTCAGAAGTGGGATGATGGTGGCACCCCATGTTCTGACCCGAGTGACTTCCCCCGCCGGTTGTGACCGGCCGGTGCGCCAAAAGAAGGCACCTGGACATTTGCAGGACTTTGTGTGGGTTAATGGGGTCGTCGGGGACGACTGACCCCTTAGGTGGGGGCTATGTAGCGGGTCAGGGCTGTTCGGGGTTCTGTTTGTACAGTTATGTTTTGTTTATGCTGCCATAGTGACGGGTGACGCCCTCTCGCTGCGACGGTGTGTCCTTCCGGGGTCAGAGGGCGCCCTGTGTGTTGTTGTTGCTGTGCGGTT
Source organism: Simochromis diagramma (assembly GCF_900408965.1). Classification (NCBI taxonomy): domain Eukaryota; kingdom Metazoa; phylum Chordata; class Actinopteri; order Cichliformes; family Cichlidae; genus Simochromis; species Simochromis diagramma. Next base: position 1,937,449 of record NW_024387200.1, on the reverse strand, counting down.
GCCGCACTGAGCAGTTAGCTAACGGCAGTGTTCTTCTGCAGATGTCAATAAACGGCTGTGCTCCCTGGCTAGCTCACGGGAAGCAAGACCAAACGACACCTCCGTCTCCTCATTGTCTGAGCTCGCCACAATATTAAACATATTAGGTCCCCATAAGGAGAATCATGTGCTAACGGCTGTCTAAACGACTCGGGTAAAGTTTGTAGCATGCATGCTTGTTGTTTTTGTCTGCTTCCACTTGTCTTTGCACTAGGATGATGTCGGTGTCAATGTGCAGTCATATTCGTTGTTTTCCCACTAGTGCTGTCAGCGTTAATCTCGTTGAAATGACGTTAACGCCACAACACGGCAAATCTCCGTTAACGAGCTACCCCTGATCACCCCATGCATGGGGCTAGACGGCCAACACCTTAACGAGCTAACTGCGCTAACACACTAGTTCCCACCCATGTAATTGAGCATTGCGTGGCACATCCAACATACTGTTTTACTTTAGTCCATGATGCGCTTACCTTCAGGGTCATACGTCACATGAAAACCAAAATAATTACAAACGCCAGATCTGAATGAGGGTGGGGGAGGTTCAATTTGCCATGTTCCAAGGAGAGCTTAACTTCTGTCTTGCTAGCTTGCCCTGCGCTCTTCCTTCTGGAGATGCTGTCTGTGTTGAGCGCTCAGTGGACAGTGCAGCCTAGGCGGAGTAGTCGAACGCAGATTCACTGAGCGCTCAACACAGACAGCATTGTCAGAAGGAAAGTTGATCAAATAACTTACAAATTTTGTATTGTTCGATACATATGCTTACCAAACCGAAAGCACTGTATCGAAAGGTTCAATATCGATACGAGTATCGTTGCACCCCTAAACTATATCTATCTATCTATCTATCTATCTATCTATCTCATAATAATCTGACAATACTATAATATTGGCCATATTATATTTACATTACCACAGTGAGATGACTTTAGTCTCATGAACAACATTAACTAATTGTTATTTACTAACTAATCTTAAATGACTATTCAGCACAGAAATGAAGCCCAACAATCATGTTTTACAGTCCCGTGGTCTCAGCCTCAGATACTCAACTAATCAAAGTGATGTCATGACAAAAATGAATGACCAACAAAACATTTTTCTCCTTCATTTCTGTCAAACAAAGCTGTATGTAACGTGTCTCGCGGTTAGTATCATGGTTGCTAGGCAACCTGAACAGCCCGACAAAGCGTATACCGTCCCATTTCACAAGCCTCTCACTTCCGCACTTCTCGTACTTATAGTACGCACCGTACGTAGTACGCGTAGTGCGCGTACTTCAAGCGTGCAGTCTCTTAATTGGGACACAGCCCCAGATTCCAGACTCAAAACTAGCTTCAAGGAAGGAGTAAACACAGAGATAACAGACTAGCGAGACTGAAGGTAAACAAACATGATGACACTGAAGACAGAACACGGACGCTAGAACAGATTGGACACAGAAAAAGAAGAAAGAAAGAAATAGACTCAGAGACAATAGAAAGGAATATTTAGGAACTACAATACAAATTAATTAATCAGACATCAAGAATAAAGTCTGAATACTGGTAGAGTAGAAACATGCTCTTCCATTTACTCTTACTTTTTAGTGAAGTAATCTTACCTTTTTTTCACACTATAAACATAAACTTACTGTTGTAACATAATAAAACTTGGTGGATACCAACACTGTACCTCTCAAATCAAAAAGAATCCAGTGAAAAAATGAGAATTCATCTTTTCATAAAAAAAAAATCTAATTAAGAGAAACAGAAAATCAAGCTGCAGCAGAACTGCTGCTAATGCTGTGAAGAGCACTGTGACTCCTAACACTGCCATACCTTTTTTATATTTCTTGTGTCCTATATTACTTTTAGTGGCATAAGCACAAAAATATTGACTTTCATGTGTAGCAAATCATGAGCATCTCACCTTTTTTGTTTCCTGTTTTGTAGACTGATTATTATTCCCACAGTGACGAGTGCTAAGAGGGAACCAACAGCACCGAGAACAAAGCCCACTTTATCGTCTGTGAGAAATCACAAGAATGTAGTTAAACACTGCTATAAACTATTTATCCTTCAGAACAGTCATGCACCCATCGCAACTTTATTATTTGGAGTATCAACAACATCAAGAGTTTGTAAAACAGTGAGCTTGTTTTAAGATCTCAGCACAAGCTTAGAAACTTTATAAACAGTGACAAATGATGAATGACTAAAAGTCCTTTTTTTGGCTAAACTGTTACATATATAGTGAACGTTTATGTGTCCAAGGACTGGTTGAGTGGCCGAGGAAGCACACACAGAGGCATAAATGGTTATTAAGTAGTATAAGATTTATTTATAGTGCTCACCAGACAAATAAGTCTGGTGAGCACTATAAATAGTGTCAGGCTCAGGGTGATTTTGGGTGAAAAAGAAAAAGAAAAAAAAAAGAAAGTACTCTTTCCCCACACAACATAAATTTTGCTCACAGTGTTAAAAATCTATTATTCATCCAACTGGTACACTGAATATAAAAGTCCCCCACTTGCTTTTTGACAGTTTAGTTCTTCAACATTGTGGTGACATATCAGGCACACTTAATCTACAAAGACTTTGGTAATATTAACACTGAAAAAGTGTATTTATTTTTACAGCAGGGAACTGATGACAGTATGTATACAGAGGAAAATGACAACAGGAAAATACGCTAAAATGCTGAAGCCCTGATCTTTATTATTTAACTGGATATACAAAACATTTTATTACAATAACTAGAATGAAGGGGTTAGTAACCGTTGTAACAGCAAGACAAGAATAAATGCACCAAGTGGACAGTGCCAAGTGGTCTACAGACACATAAAGTACAGAATTAAAAAGACTGTCCTATGAATTTTAACATGGGCATGGTGAGTCAGTATAAAAGTGAATATGAACCAAAGAGAATCATCAGATTTGACAATTTCCTTTGTGCTAAACAGGCAAACACTGTGCTCATATTAGAAAGCTTATTGTTGTTTCATTTTGTTCTAACGAATCACTTTGTTATGTATACCATTCATATAAAAAACAAATCGCAGGTATTTTCTCATCTAAACCAATTCATAAAATATTAAAAAAAGTATGATTGGCCAATTAGCCAGAAAGCAACAGTTACTAGGCAGTGTAGCAGTTTTTAAACATACCAACGGGCTTAAACAAAACTAAAATGATAAACCTGGCTTAAAAAAATAACTTGACTCTAAATTGTGCGCACTTGTTTAGGTGATACTGTGATTAAATTAATCTAAAAATCTAAAATGTTCCTTTGGGAATTGGCAAGCACAAATGAACTATACGACTTTCTATTTGACTATTTGAGTCTTCATTTGAGCACATGTTAAGTGTGATGCTGGTCCTTAAAAATAACCTAAGCTGTGTGGAAAACAAAACAAAACACAAAAAACCAAGGCACAACTAAAGCTAATAAAGAACTACACCGAGATGCGCACTGACAATGTACTAATAGCTTCACAAGCTTCTAAACTACTCTGTGTTAATATCAATGGATCAGATCTGGATGCAGCAGGACTGACGTCGAACTTCTGCACAACGACTGAATGCTAGTCCTCCACATGCTCCCAGTATAGTAATAATCTTTACCATTAAAATCAATCTGGTTAGTCCACTCAAACTTCACTGATCAAATAATAAACCCTCAGTGAGCAACAGCACTCGGGTTGAAAGCATCACATTTCCACTGAGATGAAATAAACACGTGATAAATATCACAGGGTTTGACAGAGAGTATCCCTCACCTGCTTCACCTATCCTACAGTGAAAACAGATGAAATTATATGTTACATATTATCAATTCAACCTCAGAATATTTATGAGTTCATAATGTTTGGACTGATTAAAATGCACTCCTCTGTCTTTATCTCTGAAAGAAATTGCTAGTCGCTAACACACCCGGACACCCTTGAGCTATGTTCTTAATGCGTAAAGCTTTTCTTAACATAGAGATAAGTTTCTGGGTTTTCCTTTTTTTTTCTGTCATCGCTGATACCATCTCAAAATCATTCTGTTGACTTTTCTCTCCTTGGTAATAGCAAAGGCGTTTCTTGTCGCCATCTGTGTGCTTCTCAACCTGCCTGACTTATTCTGACAGGTGCAAATATTCTTGGAATTTGAAACATGTATACGATTGAAACTTTTGTCATTATAGGTTCCCTGTACAAAATTAAAAACAAAAACAAAAAAAAAACTGCATTGCATCACCGCACTGACAAAAAGTAAGGTAGGCGCTAACTAACAACACTGCTTGTCAATCATCTGGCATTTAAAAATGTGATTTTGAACACAAAGTTACAGCAGTTGTAGTTGTAGTTGCATCGACATCTACAGCATATGTGTATGTTTTAACACAGAATTTTTTAAATATATTTATGTTACATCCACTCCTCAATTTCTTGCATTCGTACTCGTTTCTTGCCCATTTTTTTCTCTACTTAGCAGAAAAAGTAGAGTAGCTTGTGAAGTAGATGTTGATTGCACAAATCAGTGGCTACAGAGTAACAATACAGATTGGTACAAAATCTCCTTTGAAAATAAAGCCTTGAACACACAAACAAAACAGAAATGGTTCTGTTGTTTTCCTTTGACTGGGTTTTTCATGCATAATGGCGATCTCCAAAGAGGTTTTCATTAGATCTAAAGAAGAATCACTGTTTTTTAAAATAATTATTAACCTGTTTTGTTGACTAGAGTTTCAATAACTCAAGTATGAGATTTTATTTGTCCATCAAATACTAGAAACAGCAGGTGAAAGCACACATTACATTCTAAAAGAAAAAATCAGACTTCATAAGTCATAAGAGGCTTATCTGTTCATGCTGGTGGACTCGTCACCAGTGTTGGTCAAGTTACTTGAAAAAGTAATCAGTAACTAATTACTTCCCCCCAAAAAGTAATCCCGTTACTTTACTGATTACTCATTTTCAAAAGTAATTAATTACTTTTAAAAACACGATTTACAACCTGAATAGGTGATAAAGCAATAGATTTTTCAGCCCAGTTCTGCATAATCCATCATACAAAATGTAATCAAATGGAAAAGTCTCTTTTGCAAGTAAAACACAGCAGAAAATAAATAAAATCAAACACTAGCGGTCCTGTTGCTCTACTTTCACCTGTAAACCTGGAGCAGGGTAGGCGGAGGTTTACCCTGGTGCAGGTGTGCCCCGGTCAGTTGAAGAATCCGCAAGTTTCTCTGTGAATTCCCCATTACGTCATAGCGCACTCGGTGCTTGCTTGGAAGTTTTGGGGAGGTTTTTTCGCTATAAAAAGAAGTTTTCTTCCCACGCACAATGGACGCTAATGTTTTTGTCACTTTTTATGGAATCAAACTCAAGGTCAGTACTTCCAGGTCAGTACTTCCACGCTTTAAACGCTGCATGCTCATACTCTCTCCCGCACTCAATATATTATCCATTGTTGATCTGCACACAGCTGTTGTCACGAACGTCGCACTCGCTTACGTCACTGTCATGAGACATTCTCGCAAAAAAAAAAAAAAAATCACGGTTTTAGTAACACAATAACACAGCGTGCTTACGGGAAAGTAACAGTAATCTAATTACCGTTTTTGCAATAGTAATCCCTTACTTTACTCGTTACTTGAAAAAAGTAATCGGATTACATTACAAGTAATGTGTTACTGCTCATCTCTGCTTGTCACTTGCCAGTCACAAATCAATAACTGAAGTTTCACAGTCAGATCCACCGCACTCATCACATCTGGTTTCTATATATCAAGATGGTTGAGGTGAAAATAATCAAACTGTGGCTTTGTAACAGGACTTTACAAACCACTGGGTAATGCAATAGTACACGTCCATCTTTTCTACTGTGTATGATACTAACAGTTAGAAAAATGCAGTGTGAAGGCCATATGAAGTACTTGCTGCAATTCTTCTAATCTTGCTCAGCACAGTGTGAAACAACACATGTCAAATGTTTCAACATTCAACACTGCTGACTTCACATTCTTGTATTCATTTTTTAATTGAATGTTGAATTAATTTGAATTAAATGTAACTTGAACTCAAAATTAAAATATAACAGAGGTGAAAAAGCCTGCTAAGTGGAATTTATCAAGTAGAGACTTTCAGTGACAGAAATGGCCACAAGCAAGACACTAAAATGTGAGCAACATGACTGGTTTTAAGGTCTCGAGCTGTCCCTGGTTGGCATTTCAATTCTCATTCTCCTACGCAACCTGAATTTACCAACCACTTTTGCCTCTCTCTCTCTCAATGCTCAGCTGCACTATCTCAGGGGAATCTAAGAGAGAACCACAGCGAGTAAATTGAGTGAGGCTTTGTCTTGCAACCCACGTCACTACTCCCTATGAAAATTGCTCGATCCCCTTCTGGCAGCTGTCACCTTCCCTTTAATCACTTTCTTCCCCTCTACGCAAGAAACTGTATTAATATTATAAGGCCATTAAGGTGGGCCAAACCTGTTATTGGTATGCATTTGATACTCAACCAGGGGTATTGTTTTTCAGAAGACCGTGACAAGGCACAGCAATGCTAGTAAGCTCTATGACCTTGTAAGTCTCTCACAGCCCTGTCAGTCGTGAGATCAAAAGCACTCAGAGGACTTTCAGTCCAAACTCCACCTTCACTTCTCCAACACTCCCATCTTTCTAGCAGAAGATATTAACATTATCCTCACAACGCACTGCACCACCACTACCTAAACTCTAAAATGGCTAAAAAAGCACGCCGACAAGTACAGCATCCATCTCAAATAGCTGGGGATTTTAGTGATGGGAAAATTCATACAGAGATCCACTTTTGATGGAAAGGACTTACTGTCACCTCTGCTGATAGCAGGCAACATTTCAGCAGCAACTCATTAAAGTGACTCAGAGAAGAAGTCAAACTGGATGTGGTCACATTTGTTGTTCAGCGGCACAGCCTTTTCATCTCAGCTATGACTCCAATTCTGCAACTGTTCAGCCTGCACATCGTGCTGCAGCGATTCATTTAAGGGGAGGAGGCGAGATCCACCAGGGCGTCTCCAGCTCTGTCTGTATTTAGTATGTTTACTTGGTTAGAGGTCACATTCGAATGGCGGAGGTAACAGCTCATGCAACACCTGCCATTCCGAACCTCAGGTCATGTTTGCAGTTGTTAGCTCTGATTTGTGTAACGAGAGTGTCACAGCAAATATAATCATTGCCACAAAGCTAAAAAGGCCCACCTTTGTGTGTGTGTGTATGTGTGTACGCCCGTGTAGAACGGTCACATTAAAGCACTACCTCACAGAATATGACTGTTTATTTGTGCACCTATCTGTCAGAGAGACAGCACAAGCTACAATCAACAATTTCCACATCTCGCACCATAAAAACAAATAAAACCACGCGGCCTTTATCAGCACTCTGTGCCCATAAAGAGATGAGAAGTATCGCAGGAATGTGTCCAAAACTTCAACTAAGTATAAAGCCTGTTTCAAACTAACTTGACATTAGTGTTGATGAACATCACCGCTCTACTGCAATGACCCAGCAGTTTTTCAGCAGTGGAAAAGTTCACAGTGTCTAAGGCCACAGGCAGCCCATCAGGTCAGGAGCCTGACCGGGAGAATTCTTGTCATTTTTTCCAACATTTGCAAGCTTTCGCAGCATGACTTCGCTCCCCAGGGGTCAGTAGCACTACTGTGCTCTTCGCCCACAATCTTTGCTCACCACCAATCCTAATTGTGACAATTGAAGGCCCAAAAGTTCTTCTTCTTCTCCCAAATAAAATTCAAATTGAGTTTTTGACACACCGAAGGAGAGTCATCCATCACAGTCGCACAAGTTCAAGTAGTCAGAAAAGGGATATGCATGGTATTTTCCAATTATGCATAATGTAATAATAATTAAGATGAAACCTTAGCAAAAAAGTCAGAAAGGAGATCACTGTGAAAAGAAAGCAAAATAACAGATGTAGAGAAAAACAAAGAGATATCACCAGGCTTAATAACAAACATTTCTAAACAGTTCTGCTCTAGATAACCACGTTATGAAACCAATATGCTAATAATTGAGTTTGGATCAATTGTATCCAGCTGTACCAAGCTGTTTGTTACAAGGGACTCCAAATCTTTTCAGTGAAGCTCATTTATCCCCGATCACTATCAAGAGGAAGTCTGTGTTTGTGGTTATAACAAGGAAAGGATGGAGGGCAGGAGTGAGGCCACGAAAGGACGAAAGCAGAGGTGGATCAGAAGTTAAGCGCCTTCGATTCTCTGCTTCATCACTTCTCAGATGCACCATTTCATCAAATCTTAATTTAACTGCAATACAAATAATTACTATGTCATTACCAGTTGTTTTCTTAAAATCAACCATTTATTTCCACAAAATGAGGCATTAACCCGCTCTGTCACAAACACATTATACTGGGCCTGCGTTCCAGCTCACTTTCTTTCTACTTCCATAAACACTACGACTGATGTTACAAAGAATATACTGAACACATACTACAGAAAGTACATGCATTACAAGCAGTATGCAAACAAACAGGGCGTACTGCGTGAATATAACATTGTGAGATAAACTGTTGCTCACACATTTGTCACGTCTGTAGAGCCAAAAAAGGCAAAACAAAAAGAAAAAAAAGGTTATTAAAATGATTTTAATTGGAAGCAGCTTGGCTGTGCATATGTGTGAGGCTTTTTTCAGAGCATAGAAAATAAAAACTCTGTTAAAGTTACCAGAAAAAAAACATTCTGGTTTTCAGGCTGCAAAATGAATTCTGATGCTGTACGAATCTTGACATACTGGGAGAACTGGTACTGACCACACTAAGAGTATTCAATTGGAAATACTGCCATCTGATGGCATCAGCTTAAAACTACAATACTCATTTTGAGTTCTTAGATGAGGTGATGAATGAAAGCATTAGATGGTTCCAGGTGGTTCTAATTCACAAACACAAAGCCGAGCCCGTTCAAGTTCAGACGTTTATAGCTTTGTTACTGAAGGTCTGCATGAGCAACCGCGAGCCAAGTCTATGTAATCTTTGCTGTCCAAAAGACTGCATGACAAGAAAGAGATTCACCAGTCATCTCAATTTCAAGAGGAAGCTGCTACCAATTGTGGAGCACGAAACGTGTAAGTTTAAACTGACAGAGAAATTACAGCGTTCACATTTTCCCCTCCAGTCTAAATTATATTATACTTCAGTGCCAATGACAGTATACATCATGCTACAAGACCCAGCCGGCAGGGAGTTACAAAGAGTTTGAGATATGGAGTCTATCACAAAGAAAGTGAGACTTCTTTTTTTTCTAAATGTTTTTCAGACATGTGGTACTGAACTCTGTTGCCAATGGGAACTGTTTTGAAATATCCACCATTTCCCATCTTTAAAGACATAAAAAAAATTGATCAAATGCACGAGATTCTGTTCAGATCATCAACACACTTGTTTGTCTTAAAAAGACAGCTCATGAATCACTTGGAAGAGAGATTTTCATTAATAATGTCTGCAATAGTTATATAGTACTGGATCATATGTGTTCATATTATTGCTGCTTTTCTCACATTCATATCCGCTGAACTCATTTTACTGAACACAGAAAGCTATTCATTACCTCCGCCAAGAAGGATATACTTTTAGTAGTGTGTGTGTGTGTGTGTGTGTGTGTCATTAATCTGTTTGTAAACATGATAGCTCAAAAAGTTTTGCATGATATCTGATCAAATTTAGCAGGGGTGTAGATTGGGGTCAAAAATCCATCAAAATTAGATTTATTTTAAATTATAAACTTCTAAAGTGTGAATAAAAACAAGAAATGTAAACAATTTCAATTCGACTAAAGGTGAATACTGCCCACAGAGTGCCCTGCCTCAGCAGAGATTTGCGTTCTCAGAGAGCTTCTTGTTTATTATGGCTTTACTTTTAGAGCGTACCTGTAATACAGAAGGGCTGATCTCCTGCCCAGGTCCCATCACCCAGACAGGTGCGCTCTGCAGATCCATACATTATGTAGCCTTTGTTGCAGGCGAAGCTTAGAGTGCTCCCCTCCAGGTAATCAGTCCCATTCTTCCTCCCATTCCTTGGTGTGGGAAGCCAGCCACAAGACACCACTAAGGAAGAATAACACACTAAACTATCATTTCATTGTGCTCTGCCAAGTATTAAAGAAAAGGTTAAAAAGGGTTATTTTCAGACGTATGACTATAAAAAAATTCCCAAAACTACGGTAATATTTTCTCTTATTAGGTTTTCTTATGGCATAATGCGATGTATAATCCTTTCTACGTAACAACACTGGTGTTCAGTGTTGTTCAGATACTCAGTTTTATTTAAAATGAAACAGTAAGAATAAACATGTAATCACAAACTACATATGAATAGGCTTCCTCTTATTTCCTGTGGTACCTGGTTTCAGGGCGTGCAGTAGGGCTTGGTGTTTCTGGTAGGCCTTGAGTGTGGCATTTCCCACTGTGAGGTCCCGAGTCGTCAGGGTATCATATTTACAAAACTGTGAACCTTCTCCATAACACATCGTCAACATGTCTGCCACCAAAGGGTCATCAAGGCTCTCGGGTAGAGAAAAAGCTGGAACAAAAGTGGGGTCATGGCTCGGTGGGATATTATACATATCCAAAAGGTGCTCTGAATCATATGTGAAAAGGGAGGAATTCTTTGAAATGTTCCCTATGGGCAGAAACACACAATATTTTCATTGGTTAAAAAACAAAAACCATACAAGTATATTTATGAAATTACTACACACTGTCATTTAGGTTTGGACTTAACAAAACAGCTTATAAATGGAGAAACTAAAGGTCTGTAACATATAGGGGACATATCTCTGAATAAAAAAACAACTATTTTTAAACCTTGGATGAAACTGATTATTTTCTAGAATGTGGTATGAAAAGTAAAGAATTAGAAGTACACAATATGTAAGCAAGTAAAAAACCCAGAGCCGAGTCAAATACATGCTGTCGTTTTGTTTTGAGTGTCTGTTTCAGTTAAAACAGCACATGAAATCAGTTAAACGGTTAATTGTATGTCAGCTGTTCACTAGTTTTTAAGGATCTGTAACAATTGAAAAGCACCAATTTATGTGCTTTTACTTGCTCACTCTCTAAAATCTATTAAGGCTAACTTAAAACATGCATGTTCTCCTTCTGTGCACTCTCAAAACATTTATCATAAATTGAGCCAAATACGTAGTCCTTTTATTAAAACGCCGAAAAAACCCATTTGATGTGGGGATTATTAGCAAATCTTAAAATTCCTTTTGCCTTTGTAAACACAGAAAAGAGCTCGCAAAAACAAAATGATTCATAAGCATATTTAGTGTTTTCGATTGATAACTGGTTGTCAGCGTTTGCTCAATGTGATTGATTTTCTGCTGTTTCACAAACAACAGGCTCCCTCACTTACAGCTGGCTCCAAAGGTAAAGATTTCTTCCAACGTGGCATCAGCTGAGGAGATGACTTCTCCGAGTTGGATGGTCAGATCATCTGACGGGTCAGAGTTCATTGAGCCAAGGAGACCCTGGGTGTGGTTGTAAAACTCTCCTGGAAGCAGCACGGTCACTGCCATGGTTCCTTCATACAGACGAACCTCCACGCCGACACCGGAGGAAAAGATTACAGTCACATTCCCAGGACTGGGGCTGAACACATACACTCCTAGAAAACATAGATTCATCCATGAGTTTATAACAAACGGTTCCAGTTTAATAAATGTAACAATAAAACAAAAAACTGAGCAACTAAAATATGTATGAGTCACATTTTGCAATAATACTGAACTATAGTGATGCCACTATAGTTAAAGCAACACAAGGCATGGTTTAAATTTTAAAAAACTTGTGTTTTATCATCCTAAACAATAACTGTCTGCAGGCTTTGCATCACATAACAGGCAAACCTTAAAATGTAAGCAAGAAAGCACGAGAAAAGTATGAGAACAAAAAGCAGTGAATAAACTGTTGGAGGAATGCACAGTAATGACAGGAAGTCACAAAAGATCACCTCCAAAATCAGAGTTTTTATTTTATTAAAGTTACTTTGTTAATAATTAAGATCCTTCTTTTGATGTAACTTTGGGTAATAAAAGTGTAACGATTTTTTATCAGAGCTTTTACTAAGTCAGGAGAATCTAAAGCACCTCACCATGCAGGTCCATCCATCTCTGTTCAGTGAATGGTAGGATGTTTTGGTTCCTCAGCACCTGAAGATGGGCCCCTGCTACACGCACCTCAATGACATCTGATGCATCCTGTTTCATAGCCACTGACGACAGCCGTGTGGCTTTGGCCAAAGTACCTGGTTTTTGGACATAATTACATTTTAAATATGCATTATGTACTCTGAAGTCAACATAAAAGGGGAGCTATTATGCTATTAACATAATTTACAGCTCCTTGTTTATCTTATGTTGGGTCTCGGTACAAACACTCGTTTCATCCTCTGCCAGAAACAAGCAATTTTTTCTGCTCCTGTGGTCACAGTCAGAACTCTGTGCTTAAGATATTAGAACCCTATTTGGGACAGTCCCTCTTAATGACATCAGACAGGGCCAAGAGTAGAAAAAAAAAACATGGTGCGTTTCAGGAGGGCCTTAGATTTTGGCTCTTACTAACTCTTATTTGTAACCAGAGTAATAATATAAATGTATTTTAAAAAAAAGGAGATAAAGGTTGACTTTAAGTCTCTGCCGTTTCAAATAATCCAGATGTTTGTCTTCATTGATCTAATGAGGGGACTATTATTGGCATCTGGCTTTCCAAGTCACTTGGCCCATGGCTCTTATATAATGACTTGGAAAAAATTCTAACGAGCGAAGCTAACATCTGTTCTTCTTCAACACATCTGACTCTAAGAAGCACTGAGTACAAAAACAAGGCTGTCATTTTGTAGCACTAGTGCATTCTCTTAAACTAGGGGCTTAGTTTGCTTCCTCTCAGTGTGTAAAACATTAAGAGGAACAGTGCATGCAAAACAAGACAGAATGCGTCACGCGATGTTAAGGTCAGCATGCGTGGGCAAATTCCAGAGGCACACCATGGGGATCAAAGAGTGGATTCAGACAGGCCATTCACCTCAAACGTGGACTCACCGTTCTTAAGTTTCACCTGTTCTGTTCTGGCCTGAACACTCAGGCCTTTTTCTGGTGACGACACAAGGTAATATTCTCCTTTGCCATTGAAAGTGTACCTGAGGCCGTCGAACGTTATGAAATGTGGATCCCCGAGGACGACACCTGCGAGGCATTGAGAAACAAAGCAGCGATGCCCACAAACATAATTATTTCTCATCTCTCGCAGAGCTTTTCTAATATCAACATAGAGGTTGCGATGTTGTTTTTAAACTAATGAGATGGAGTCAGTTTTTTGTTTTTCACATTTTAACTCTCAGCAATATTCTGTCATTCATTTACTTTACCTGTAAACCAATCTTATGTAACCTGCTGCTCTAATGACCGTTTGCAGAATATATTATAAGGTTCAAGGAAGACAGAAGTATTTGGATAAAGATTAACAAACACTCAGTGTGGGCCTATTTATTTTAGCAATAAATGAGGATGTTTGACTTTTAAAAAAAAGATACTTACTACTGCAGTATGCAGTATAAGACACATTTTTATATAGCTGACTTACTTACTAAAGTTAAACAACAAAATTAACTAGTCAATAATTCTGATATAAGACTCAAATAAAAAAAGGTTTTATCAGGTCTTGATACCCGCTTTTCATTCCAATCTATGAATTAAATAAAGACATATGACTTGACTGAAGAGTCGTCTCACCTGCTCTTGGTGGTCGGTAGTTTTGACACCCACTTGAAGGTCGACGTTTTAAGTATATATGGCAGTGGTCCGACCACAGGCAGCAATAATAGAAGCTCATGACATCATAAAGCCAGTGGGAATACCCTGGCACCCGTGGGGGTTTAATGTAGGGTGGCGAGCCCCAGTCGTGAGCCCTGTCTGGGGTGCTTCCACCAACTGAGTCTCCAGTCAGCACCAGAGCACCTGTGCTGTCATAGCAGCACTGCTGCCCTGATCCATGGATAGGACTATAAATAATAAAACAAAAATCACAATAAAAAGGAAAAAAGCATATTTCAATTTTACATTTTTAAAAACTTGATTTTTTCTTGATTATGCCACGCCTACCTGGCATGAATTGCTCGGACACAGTGGACACAACCTTGGTGGTAAGTGCACACACTCCCCCTCTCAATGTCACAACTATAATCAGTCTGAAACACCAAAATGGATGGAAAATAAATAACAATGACCGGTGTAAATCTTTAACAGGCCTTGACAATGTTACCCTCGCAGTCCACTACAGAGGCACAAATCAGCCAGACTGACAATTTAACAGAACAAGATTAGAAATATTTTCAGAAAGACTGAGGAGAACAAAATCCAAAAGCCATGCTATCTTTTTAATTTCCACCCTTATTAGCCTTACTAACCGTAACCCTGAGAATACTAAAGAACAGCTTCCTTTTAAAAACAGTTCAGAACAATAAAGGTTCTTAGTTGGGATTTTTTTAAGCTGTAAATCAGAATCACAATCCTTTATTAATCCCTCAGGACATGATGTAAATATACTTTTACGAAGGGTAAGGGTATGTAGACTTCAGCCTAGAATAACTGAAGAAATGGTAAAATGGTAAATGGCCTGTATTTATATAGCGCTTTACTAGTCCCTAAGGACCCCAAAGCGCTTTACATATCCAGTCATCCACCCATTCACACACTGGTGATGGCAAGCTACATGTAATCCAGTACAGGAGTCTTATGCTCTACTGTATCTGACCATGTGACATACAATCTGTACAGATATTATTTGAGGATTCGCTGAGGTACATGTACTCACATGAAACCTGCCTGTATCTGCTCGGGCCTGAGCCAGTGTGCACGGACAGTCGATGAGTTCATTCAGGAAGTTTGGCAGGTTTTCCTCCAGCACATCCCATTTCAGACACTTATTGTGTGCCCAGGCTGCAGAGTTTTCTCTGAAAGCCTGCTCCAGGTGCCAGGCCAAAACATGGCCTCCACTCCAGAGGCCTTGTACATCTCTGTGTTATAAACAAAACTGTGATTTTGGTACAAATAAAAACAGAAAACAGTAGTAGATCCTCGTGTTTCAGATGCTAGCAGACATTTGCAATGATGAAGGGTTGTAGACAAGGTTTACAATCAATTCAAATGTCAAACCTTAAATAAAAACGTTGGTTATTACAAAGACAGTCACCTTGAATCTAAGTTTTTAAAGCCAGGCACGTTTTATGATCAGATTAAATCCAAATAACCTCTTTCTGATATCTGACAGATATAAAACTATACGTTTAAGATGAACCTCTTATTCTTATCCATGTTTATAAATACACTGTTCCAGTGGTGGATGCTAATAATAAATATGGCCACAGTTTTGAACCCTGAGGTCAGCGTAAGTTTGAGCAAAAAAAGCTAAGCCTCTTTGTTTCAGACAATGTTTTTCTCCATTTCAGTCACAGAGCTTTGGTTGTAAGTACAGAAGCCACTCCCACTTGCTGCTCAAATCTTTTGCCTGTGAGGAGCTGCCAATCAGAAGAAAGCCTTAAGATGGCCTTAAAGACTGAGGAGCTGTCATGACAAATGATGGCCAGTATAACAACAAACGTTATTTTGACCTGGGAGTCATGCAAGAATAACAATACAGAACTTGAAATTAGCATAATAGTTTCAGTTCACATTTTTTCACCTCATTCTTAGAATTTTAACAACTATGAAAATGATGCAAAATTGTTAGCATTATAGCAAGACTTTACAAATATGGGACAAAATAATGTTTAAATATGACATGTCCAATGCCTGATATGTATTATAGATACCTTGCTCCTTCTATGTTAGAACTCGCAGTAATGCGGATATTGCCCAACTCCCAGTCAGAGTAGTCCTCTTTGGGCTCAGGGATGAAGCTGAAGGCACCAGTGTTGGTCAGATTTCTTCCAAGAGAATACAGATACCGCAGCTCTGCCTCTAAAAGGGCTGATGCATTTGTCTCTTCTTTTGCTTTAAACTCTCTGTAACCCCACAGCTCTATGTTGACCTTCTCTGCGCTGATCAAAGAACTATTCCAAGTGAACTCAAGTCGTCCTGCCACATTCGGCGTGCCGTAGTATTGCCACTGCATTGCATTCACCAGGGTAACTTTATAAGCAGGATCTGCTTTACTTGGATGGACTGATAGTTAACCACAACAAATGTAATTGTAATTCACAAGTTGTAGCAACAGTTTTAATAATGTATTGGAAGCAGCATGAATAATTGCAAAATGTGTCTATATTATTTAATTTTTTCACACTGGCCAATATCTAGTTGGGGAAGTGGGAATTAAAATACTGTATCTGCAATAAAGTCTTCTTCAAATAGCACTTAAAATATTTTCTATAGTTTCTAAATCAACCTAATAGACAGTATACCCAAAAAGGTTTAGATATTGATCAGTTTAGAGACAGGACATTAACAGCTTTATATTTCAGCAGCTTACCTGAGAAATACTGTGCAGATCTGTCAAACTTAATGCCATCTGTTGAGACATCAAATGGTATCCAACCCGTCTCATACAACAGAGGAGAAATACAGTATGCACGGCCCTCAATATCAATAAATCCATCACGTAAAATTTCACCTTTAAACCTGCAAAAAAAAAAAAAAAACCACACAATTTATTAGTAACAAGAACTGTGTGATTCAAATGGAAAACACAAATATAGAGAGACTAGTGAAATCCGACTACAAACCTTAGATTCCGTTCACGCTTAGTGTATAAACATAAACGCCAAACCTTTCACCTTTACAGTTTAGTAAGCTATGTTAACATCTTAGACCACCTTTCAGCAATTGAGGATTACACTCTTATACTACAAAAACACACCTGCAGAGAAGCTGCCCATGGGGATGAAGGTCCAATCCGAGGATCCTGAGCGCTTTTCCGCCCAGCATGGAGCTGGAATAAGGGATCACCTGGAAACAGGACTGATTGTAGTCTGCACAGCAGCTCGTCAAAGACATACAGGTGGCATGGCAGGAGCACTTCTCCAGTACATCTCCACAGCGTCCCCTGCATGTTTGACCTAATGAATAGTAACAACAAATATTTGCACTTCATACTACGGAAGCGTAGAGCTGCCACCCAGGCAAAAGAAAAATACAAGTGTATCACGTTATAACGTGAAAGGTTTATTGTTCTAACAAGATACTTTTCCTGTTTGTACAATATACTATCATGTTTGTACAATATACTTTTCACGTTTGAACAACATAATATCACGTTATTACAATATACATAATTATCACGTTCGTACAATATAGGATCACGTTCGTACAATATAAATATTATATTGTATTATATTGTAATAACGTGATATTATGTTGTTCAAACGTGAAAAGTATATTGTACAAACAGGAAAAGTATCTTGTTAGAACAATAAACCTTTCACGTTATAACGTGATACACTTGTATTTTAAAATACAAGTGTATTTCTTTTGCCTGGGTGGCAGCTCTACGCTTCCGTATCATACCTCAAAATATATATCGAATTTATATTACAACAGCACAGCCACATTCCATTACATTACAAGGTGCGCGTAATTTCTGATTATCTGTCTAATGAAAAACTTTGAAAATGACTTACCAGCTGTGTTATATGAGAAAACAATAAGAAGCCCACTGAGACAAAATATCTTAAAGTTTCTCCTCATCTTTAGCTTGGACAACAAAATAACGTTCACGCTCCTGCCTGTGTTACACCATCTTTAGCTGAAAGTCTGCCAAAGGTCATTTGAGGTAGCAAACAAAATTAAGTATTCGACTTTAGTAATAGCTCTAAATCACGAGGTACTGATTAACAGACGCTAAGGTCTGACGTTTTTATTTATTTTTCCTACAGGAAACCAACAAAATGTATATATTCTTTCCAAAACTCGCACTGTCACGTATTTAATTTCATTTTCAGCTATTTAAAGTTACAACTTTAACCGTTAACTCGTGCTTGGTTCACTCCACTAACATATGGGTTTATCCACGCATAAACTCGCGAGATTTTAGGGCGAGCGGTTCGCGCATGCGCACACCTCGCATCTTCCTGCAAATGACTCGAAATGGGCAGCATTGGATTGTTGTATTGAATCAAGCTATATTTGTGTCTGAAATTCGCCCTGCTTTATCTCCTGTCTCCTACGTTTACCGCGACAACGAACCCAAATGTCAGA
Organism: Simochromis diagramma; assembly: GCF_900408965.1. Classification (NCBI taxonomy): domain Eukaryota; kingdom Metazoa; phylum Chordata; class Actinopteri; order Cichliformes; family Cichlidae; genus Simochromis; species Simochromis diagramma. The sequence continues at coordinate 1,919,171 of NW_024387200.1, read as the reverse complement.
ATAACGGGGGGAAATGCGACTTTGCGCTCAGTCATCTAGCTAACAAGCTAACCAGCTAGCAGCATCATCAGCTGATTGTAGACATCAGTGTCGGTGAGACTGCTCGCTGGGAAATGTATGTTTTCTACACAATTCTCGCATCTTTAGTTTTTTTCTTCATTCTGAAATGGATGAAAAAGAGGAGATATTTCACCGACCTGAAAAGACTTGATGGTAAAACAGTTCTTATAACAGGTAAATGTGTGGGGCAGCACACACCTTTAGTAAGCTTTGTTGTTGATGCAGTGTTAGTGGGGTTTAAGTTTTTAATAGAAGTCAAAATACTAAATAATATTACAATAAAACTTAGATTATTCCAAGCAGGGTTACAGTAATAGATTTCACATAAACACTAATATATAAATGTCCTATCATTTTTCCTAGGTGGTAATTCAGGTATAGGTAAGGAGACCGCTGTTGCCTTGGCACTGAGAGGCGCCCGTGTCGTCATCGCTTGCAGAGACCCGGACAAGGCCGAGACGGCCGTCAGAGAGATCAAGTTAAAGAGTCACAGTCTGAACGTCCTTCACATGCAGCTGGATCTGGCCAACCTGCGCTCAGTGAGGGAATTCTGTAAGAACTTTCTCCAGAAAGAGAAGAGGCTTGATATCCTGATCAATAATGCAGGTGCGTGTGTCAACCACATTTAGGTCTCTTGATCTATGAAACAATATCAAAAGCAATATATAGAATAGGAACTAATTCCTTTTTAATAAATCGTATTTGGATTGGAGTTGATTAGCTTACTCCATTTAGGTTTGTTTTTCCATGTCTGATCCAAAAGAAGCAAGCTGCTGATGTCGTGCAGAAAATCCTGCATAGAAAAGTTTGCAGTGACAGCAGAAGCTTATTCAGACTGTAGACTGATAGTTTTACTTTAAACCTACAGATGCTTCCCAGCACACATTGTCATAAACATCTGTATTGTAGATACACTGTATGTAAAAAAAAAAAAAAAGAAAGGAAAAAAAAAAGCAGCAGGATTTTTTAGTCACCTGTTTCCTGCCTCACCATCTCATTGTTTTTTGACCTCTTTCTTTCTCTTTGTGCAGGCATGCCCAGCATCCTTGACTGGACGGATGATGGCTTCAGCATGTGTTTTGGCGTCAACCACTTGGGGCACTTCCTTCTAACCAACCTGCTTCTTCCTCGCCTGAAGGAGTGTGCCCCCAGCCGGGTGGTGACCCTCACATGCTCCACTTACAAATACCAGAAATTGGACTTCCAGGACCTCAATTACAACTTGCTTCCCTTCTTCACCTACTGCCGCAGCAAGCTGGCGAATATCTACTTCAGTCAGGAACTGGGTCGCATCACTGACGGGAAAGGAGTGACTTCATATGCTGTGCACCCTGGTAAAAACCTTTTATCAACAGTTCTCTTTAATCAGTTTTTATTATGTCTTTCTATAATTTGCCTTGAGGTAGAATGGTTAAAAATTATAAAGAGATTTTGTTTTACCCTTCCATCTTTATCCTTCAAGAGGAACATTTTCCTAACAGAGCTTGCAGTTTTACTGTAAAAAAAAACAACAAAAAAAACCACCCTCTCCCCTTCCTTTTTATACAATATTTGGGAAGTCTCTTCTGGTTTTGAAAAGTGAGACCAATGTTGGATGTGGTTAAATCTGCATTGTTTCTCATAGCCAGCAGGGGGCGACTCCTGGTTGCAAAAATAAGTGCTTAGTCTTTGAGAAAAAACTTTTCACCTTTCTTGATCTATGACTTGAACAACCTGTTGAGGTTTCAAGTGCAGGTTTCACAACTTACTGAATGAAACATGCAGTTGATTTTTATTTTTTTTAATTATGGTGTCTTTAGAGTCAGAGAAGGCAATAAAGCAGGGTTTGCTTTGGGATAACCGTTTGGGTCTGCCGTGTTATTAATGAATCACGTTTCACATGAGCATAATCCATGGTTTTTCAGTCAGATCCACCTTTGCTCACGAAACCAATCAGAAAGAATAGCAGTATAGGAGATTATGATTTTTCGTTTTATTTAATTACCTGGATGAGGAAAAAAATTGTACCTATGCATGACAGCTGAAATTAACAGAACCAAAATCTTCCACCGCATCTTGACTGTTTGATCCATTGTAGTGATGTACAGAGGCAAAAATACAAACTTGTGTCATTCAACTATTTAAAGACCTAAAAAGTTAATAATTATCCTCATATCTTGGATTTTTATGTTACTCCAGGTTTTGTGCAAAGCAGCTGGACATGCCACTACTCTTTCCTGTTCCGGATGCTGATGCAGGTGATCATGTGGATGTTTTTTGTGCCGTGTGAGATTGGAGCTCAGACTGTCATCTACTGTGCCGTGTCAGATGAAGCTGCCAAACACAGCGGGGGGTACTTCGTCGACTGCCGACCTGCAGTGCTCCGCCCTTTTGCAAAAGATGCAGGTGTGGCCAAAAAGCTGTGGGAGGCCAGTGAGAGACTGGTGAAGCTGGCTTAACTGAGGAATCTGAAGGCACTTTTGAAATGACCCCACCCCTTCTTGTCCTTTTTCTATATTATTTAAGCAGATTTTGTTATGTTTTCGTGAACATTTTGCTGTGTAAATTCTCTTTTATGTACTTGTGTATTTCAAGTGAAATACTTTATTTTACAAACACAAATTTTTTTGGAAGACTTACTCTGCCTTATTTCTCTTGCATTTGTACATGAATATTCATTTAATGAATCAGTGACTTCATGGTTTAAACACTTGATTTTTAGCATAATTTATGTGGTGATTGTTCAAACAGGACGGGTTATATTTTGATAAAGCAACCACAATAGTATGAGATATCTATCTGTATTAAAGGCTCTTCATAGGGAGTGTTACGGTTTTTAAATTGTTAATGAATCAAATTGCACCCTGGGCTGTTAAGAAGATGTGGTGTCAGTTTTCCTCCAGGGAAGCTAATTTGAGTACTCTCAACTTTGCTGAATGGAGCTCCAGACCATAAAAACACAAACACTGTAAATCAAACAAAGAGATAAGTAGCGAGTCGATTGAAAAGGATATTTCAAATATAAGAATCAAGTGGTGACAACACTGGAGAAAGACTGATGAAGAATGGTGTTTTACTGCTGTGGAACAAGAACAAGCTTGTGCATGCATATAAAGCAGTCTGACCACCTAAACAATATCAAGGCTGATTTGCTAACTCTCATTTCTTACTTATATTATATTTAATTAGCAAAAACTCATCTGAATTTGTGTGGACATCATTTCTCTGTGTTTATATCCACCAGGTAAAGCAAAGCTAACACTTCCCTTACAGATTGTTTTAGGGGTAAATTCACCATCGGTTTGTTAACATTTAGAGTTTTTTCATTTCTTGTTTCTTGGTAAAATGTATTTTAAGTTATTTTTTGTTTAGAAGTAGCTTTTTATCCATACATGCACTGCATATGAGAGGCTTGGAAGCACTTAGGCCTTAAAACTTTTGGTTGGTTTTTAAAAAGCAAAGAATGTCTATATTGGATCGTATATTACCAGGCAATAAATACAGTGAGACGTTAGTGTATGTTAAATTCACTTTTTAAAAAAGGTAATGAGGGGAGCACATAGAAAATCATCCAATTTATACAACTGGGAAAGAAATTAGTAACACAAACTAAAGGGAAATACATGAGGAGTCTGTTGTTTATTAAGATGCTGCATACAGCAAAGATCAGGATATTAAAGCTGTCAGTACTAAAACTAAAACCAAAAATGAATTTGAAATTCACTTTACATTCATTATTTTCATCACAGGTATCTGTGCTGTGACAAAGTAGGTTTTCCACATTTGTTCAATTCATCAGGTCTGAGTTCACAATAAACCTAAAAGCCAAAGTCTGATGGGAACATTGCACAGGTTTTCAGCCCCACCTAGTTCTGTCAAAAGTACTAGTAAAATCAAAGGACAGAGTGTTTTCCATTAATAATGAATTTCCAAATATCATTTAAGTTAAGAAACACTGAGAGAGAAACACTGTCAACGCAACAATAACTAAACACGTTGACTGTGGCAGCCTTCATTAACAGCGGTTAGCAGATGATCTCACAAAGAGTGATTGTGAGCGCTGGTCTTATGTCATCACAGACCTGTTACATACAGGTGTCGCCAATGTGTGTAGACACCACGGCTCTGCCCCAAGGTGGAAAAACAGGTACAATGGAAAAACACCAGCACTCACCTGGATCATAACACACTGGGTGGACCACCCAGGCACCCTAACACCAATTGGCTGTCCATCAAGACACTGGATGATCCTCGACCAAAATTAAGGCCATTACTGGTGCCAACTGCAGCCCCATAACCATCAGACGGCATCTGAGACTGAAGGGCTTCAAAAACAAAAAACCTCTCCAAAGGCCTTGTCTCCTTAAACGTCACAGAAATAACCGTTTGGACTTTGCAAGAGAGCATCAAACATGGGACATTGAAAGGTGGAAGAAAGTTTTATTCTCTGATGAGTAAACATTTAACCTTGATGGTCCTGATGGCTTCCAACTTTACTGGCATGACAAGCAGATTCCACCTGAGATGTTTTCTAATCACCACTGTGGACAGGGCGCCATAATGGTCTGGGGTGCTTTTTCCTTCAGTGGAACAATGGGGCTTCAGGATGTGCAGGGGCGTCAAACGGCCGCTGAGGACCTGTTCCCCATCCTCTCGTTATCCCTGTGTGTATTTAAGCCCTGTGTTTTTCTTGGTCTGTGTTGTGATCTCCCTCATGCCATACTGTGTGTTCTGCCACACAGTAATTTGTTTTGTATTTTGTTAGCTTTGCGTGTTTCCAGCAATAAAGTTGTTTTGAGTGCACTTTTCACCTCCTGGAGTCTGCACATTGGGTCTCCCCTACCTGCCTGCCGCACACAGTGCATGACAATTGGATCCTTCGGCTCAGTGCTGGTGAAATTTTTGTGGGTCTTCCACTTGACTTTTTTTTGTCTCATAACTCTCATGGTCATTTAAGAAATTCAAAATGACTGTCTTACTTTGTGCCACCTCAGCAGCAATGGCACACTGCGAGAGACCGTACCTATGCAGTTCAACAACCTGACCACATTCAAGGGAACTTTTTTTTTTTTTGCCTTTGCCATTAGAACATCATAACAGTGACTACCTGAAAGATAATGACAATAAATTCACATTTTTACATTTAAAGGCATGTGGTCCTAAACTTTGGATCAACTGTAAAACTGCCTGTTTCAGTTTTTTTTAAATGCCCAAATGTTTTGTCTCACTCCCATTTCTTCTTGTTGTAAGTTGAAGCTCTACTTGAAGCCTTGTTAAGATCCAACCATGCAAAATAATATTTTTTGCCATTTTTCAAGTGATCTTAAACTTTTGATTGGGACTGTACATTATTACATATTATCTGGATGTTGTGTTTAGTTTGACCAGTTTATCAGTCCTGTCTCCTGATATTATGAATCTCAGTAAGAGTTTTACTGGAATAATAAATATTATATAAAAAATTCTGGCAACTGGGGAAAAAACTGTCCCATGTGTGAAAAGAAATCTTGATTTTCCAGGAAGGAACTTTACACTGAAAGAAATTCTTTGCTGGGAGACAAAGCATCATGTGAGACAGAAAAGCGAGAGAATTAAATGGTCGTGTGTAGTAGTTGTTCTTTGTGGACGATTATGTCATTATAATATATACAGTAATATATTGAAATATTAATGTATTAATATAGGATTGTTTGCCCTTTTTTTAACTGCTGTGCCATGAATAACACGAATAACGCTATATTTGAATGTCGATCCTTGGTGTACAGAGGTAGGTCGGTGCAGCCTGAGTTCAAACCAGAATTTAAACAACGACGCATATTAATGTTGGTTCAGCTAAATGTTTTTTCTGGAGCATCAGAGGAAGTTTGGTGGGGTATTCAAAATCTGTAACACAGAAATGGCGCCATCTGGTGGGAATATAGCAAGTCCATTACTATCAGCTCCGCCCATAACAGAGTAAATGAAACTGAAATGAGTTTCAATACACTGGAGGCGCCATTACATTAAAACCTGAGCTCTGTACCGAAGAGCACAATTTGGCGGCATTATCAAGCAAAGAGGTCGTATTTCGGTGAGTCATAAAAAAAATTTACGAAATGGCGGAGAAATTCGCACTTTTTGAAAACTATCTGAGCTGCCACGTGTGTTCAGAGACTTTCAGAGATCCTGTGTCTCTGAGCTGCAGCCACAGCTTCTGTTCAAGCTGCCTGCAGAAATTCTGGGAACAAACTAAAAACAAAAACTGTCCCATTTGTAAAAGAAAATCTTCAAGAGATGAACCATCCATGAACTTTGCTCTCAAAGAACTTGCTGACTCCTTTGCTAAGAGGCACAGTGAGAGCTCACGTGAGACAGAAAAAGAAAAGGAGGAAGAGAAGGAGGAGGTGGTGTGTGATAAACATCCAGACGTCCCTTACTGGTACTGTGAGGATGAAGACAGAGCTGTGTGTCCTGTGTGTGAGTTTTCTCTCCACCAGAGTCACAAAGTGGTTCCTGTAGAAGAAGCAGTCAGTGACCTGAAGGAGCAGCTGAAATCTGACTTAAAGTCTCTGCAGGACAAGAGGGACAAATACAAACAAGTGGAGGAAACTTACAATGAAATGAGGGAACACATGAAGAAGCAGCTGTTGTCCACAGAGAGGCAGATCAGAGCAGAGTTCAACAAGCTCCAGCAGTTCCTGAAAGAGGAAGAGGAGTCCAGACTGGCAGCTCTGAGGGAGGAAGAGGAGCAGAAGGGGAGGACTATCAGCAGAGAGATGAAGATGATTGAGGAGCAGATCTCCTCTCTGTCAGACAGCATCTCTGCTGTTGAAGAAGAGCTGCAGAAACACAGCGTGCCATTCCTCAGCAGTTATAAAGACACTCAGAGCAGAGCCAGAGCCCAGAGCTCAGTGTCAGATCCACAGCTGGTCTCAGGAGCACTGATAGATGTGGCCAAACACCTGGGCAACCTGTCCTTCAGAGTGTGGGAGAAGATGAAGGAGAAGGTCCACTTCAGTCCTGTCATTCTGGACCCAAACACTGCAAACTGCCGTCTCTATCTGTCTGATGATCTGACCAGTGTGAGATGTGGAGACACAGAGCAGCAGCTTCCTGATAATCCAGAGAGAAACACTATGTATGCTGAAGTATTTGGCTCTGAGGGCTTCAGCTCAGGGAAACACAGCTGGGAGGTGGAGGTGGGAGATCATCCACGCTGGAATGTGGGTTTAGTTAAAGAGTCAGCTGATAAGAATGAACCTTGTGTATCACCAGAATTTGGAATCTGGTGTTTAGAGCATCAAACTGGAGAATACACTAATGTTGTTGGTCAGACTGTGACAGTGAAGAAGAGTCTCCAGAGGATCAGAGTCCAGCTGGACTATGACAGGGGGGAGGTGTCCTTCTATGACCCTGAAGACATGACTCTGATCTGCACTCACAGAGACACTTTCACTGAAAAACTGTTTCCACATTTCTATATTGGAGAGGCAGGAGACGCCAAAATTTCTGATATCAAAATATGTCAGACTGAGGTTTCATTGAAATTTAAGTGATTGTTGTTCTTAAATGTCAGTGTGGTGCTTTTCTAGTCTTTACTCTATTCAAGTAACTAATTTATATTTGGTAAAACCACAAATACTCGTAAAAGAATGAATTCGATTTTTGCTTAATCGAAGAAATTAATTATTTTTGTTCTAAAATACAGAATATCCCCAATTAATAGAAATGCTAAATCCTAAATGTTTTCCTTTAATCCTCAAAACTGGAGAAAATTGACATTGAACAAAACTGATTCTAACAAAACATCTTTATTGTAAAAGAATTCATTTACCAATATATGGCTATAGGCCAGTATATAATGACAAGACTTTGAATTTATGTGGGGGAAATTAATATTCACTGCTGATATTTTAATCTGGAAGTAAAAGTTGCAGCTAAATAGTATTAAACGAAATTTATTATTTTTTATAAAGATTTAATCTAGTCAAGTAAAGGCATGAAAAGACACCAACGTTCACCATATAGGGGTACATATTTTACATCTTTAATTAAAAAATAGAATTATTTTCTATCTTCAGATTGTCAGTTAAACTAAAGGAACATGAAATCAATATAACGATAAAGATTATAAGAAAAACAATGTTTTCTAACCCATTACATGATTAAATTCAAAGCTAGTTTTTTATACTTTTAAAACAGAGCCTGAGATGTTAAAGCATTAATGCAGGCCTTTTTTGGGGGGGAAGTGAGACATATTTTCCAGATTTTGGGTTATGGTGTAAATATGCTATAACAAGTATCTTATCCTAGTCTGATTGTTTGTGAAATTTACCTTTCTACATTTTTCAGTTAAAAACTCTCATGACCTGAATGAAACTGGACAACATGTCAGCAAACTGTGTGACAATCAAATTCAATCTCCACTCTCAAGTAAATTTTCAATTTCTTGACTTTGGTTTTGTTTATTTGTTTGCTTAATTAAAATAAGAACTCAGAATAATGTCAATGTAAAATGTATAGAACATAAACAATGTAGTGTGGTACATACTGCTAAAAAAGGGGGTACTTTTGTAAAGTGAAACATGCTGAAATTAACGGCAACATTTTTCCACATTTAGCTCAAAAACTTACAAAAACATGTTTTTTCGAATCACTTTTTTTTTTACGACATTTAGTAAAGTATTTATAACTTTTCATATTCATAACAATTTTAAAAATACATATACTTGATCAGTTCCAAAGTGAAAATCACTGCTAACCAAAAAGAACACATAGACTCATCTCACGTTTGTCAAAAAACAAACAAACATCTTGTTGCATGTTTTTAGGAATTCTGTGGACTGACGAGACAAAAGTGGAACGTTTGCATTCTGTTCTGATGCTGAATTTGTAAGTTTGCTTACAAATAAATATCAAACAAAAATAATAGAATAAGATAATGATAAGACTAAAATAAGATTCAAAATCTTTAATGTAGTTCAAAACAATATATTTACTGATATATGCCTATAAGCCTTTATAATGACCAAAGAGATTTTGCCTGCCTCTCGCCCCAAGACAGCTGGGATAGGCTCCAGCGCCCCCTCGGACCCTTGAAAAGGAGAAGTGGAAGCAAATGGATGGATGGAGATTGAATTTGCTTTGGAGAATTAAACATTTTCTGCTTTTGTTTTAGTCTGTTTAGTTATTCAGAACTCACTGTCAAGTTATTCAGTTATGGAAAACAATGGATTTGTCATTGTTTCATGTCATTTGACCTGGCCTTTTGAGTTTATGGTGTTTTTTTTGTGTGTTGTAATATTTTGGTTTTCTATTTTTTGATTATTGAGTTCTCTTTATTGTTTAGTTGTACGGTATTTTAGTTTCCTTGTTGTCTTGTCGAGATGTCTCGTCTCCCCTTCCTGTGTGTCATTCCATGTCACCCCTGACGGTCATGTGTATTCCATGTTTGCCCAGCCCATCATGTCTCTCTCTTGTGCTCTCTCTCATGTTCCCTTGCTCCTGCGTATTTAGTGTGTGAGTTTTCTGTCATTTATTGTCGGGTAGTCTGTTGTGTTCACGTCACGTTTCCTGGTTTTCAAGATGCCCACATTCTGGTTATCCCATCTTGAGGTTTCTCATATTCAGTTGATGTTCTTTTGTCCTTTGGGTTTAGCATTTAGTTTCTCCCATTTTAGTTAGGTTTTTGATCTAGTTAAGTTTTGCTTTGGTATCTGCCTGCCTTTGTTTGTTACCTTCTCCCAGCCTAATAAATGGCTCACCTTTTGTAAACCCTGTCCCTGCCTCGAGGGTCTGCATTTGGGTCTGTTATTTTTTGAAATACAATGTAATTTACAACTGTGTAGAAACGACCAAATACTGATGTATTTTCTTCTGTTGTCTGCTTATTATGCATGTCAGTACTGACTGTACTGCATGCTGTATATATATGTATTCAGTTTTGTTAGTACAATCAAAATCTTTTTTGTTTTGTGGGATTCATTAGAGATATTTGTGCCATTTCAGTCCTAAATGTGCAGCCCTGATCAATAGTCTGGATGGAAGCTGTGTGGGTTTTTTTTTAATTATTATTTATTTTATTTTAATTTTTTTTTATTCTAAGCTGACAAACTTGACTGACTGAATTATCTGTTTGATCTGTCACCAAAGTTATTGTGCAGTTATATTTTGCATAGCATTGACATGCAGAGTCAGTGAAATAGCAGCAAATGCATCTCATCTCCTCTTCGATAAGTATGAAAGAGACCCATAGAATAGCAAAGTATGCTGCTGTTTTTGGCTCTGAGGGTTTCAGCTCAGGGAAACACAGCTGGGAGGTGGAGGTGGGAGACCATCCTGACTGGAATCTGGGTTTAGTTAAAGAGTCAGCTGACAAGAAGGGAGAGCGTTTTGCTTCACCAAAATATGGAATCTGGCATTTATTGCATCACAGTGGAAACTACATTATATTTGTTGGTCAGACAGTGACAGTGAAGAAGAGTCTCCAGAGGATCAGAGTCCAGCTGGACTATGACAGGGGGGAGGTGTCCTTCTATGACCCTGAAGACATGACTCACATCTGCACTCACAGAGACACTTTCACTGAGAAACTCTTCCCATATTTGAGTACTGGAGAGAAAGGAGACGCCAAAACCTCTGATATCAAAATCTGTCAGACTAAGATTTCTTTGAAAAGTGCAACGAGGTCTCTGTGAACTTTTTGTTTTTGTTTTCTCTTTTCTCGCACTTTCCCTCTTTTATTACATCTTGTTTTGTTGTTATTTGTTTGTTTGTTTGAAAAAAGCAGAAATAAAAATGTAACACATAAAGCAATTTACACAATAGAATATAAATTCTTTTCAAAGCACAGAGAGCAAAATGATAAATGTCATTTGTTTTTGTTTTGTTTTTTTCCAATTCAGTTTAAAGGTGATTCAAAAATGACGCCCCAAATGTGAGGTGATGCAATCTTTTATCCATTATTGGTTATTTCTTCATTTTCCATTCATTCCCTGCTCTTTTGTTTTTTTTTTTATTAAATGTATAAATGTTTTTAAGTCATTTAACTCTTCATGAAACTATTTTTGAACATTAAAACTGTCCAAAATTGACGTGACAAAGATAAATGGATGCTGATAAATATTACTTAGCTTTGTTTTATCAGTGTTGAGATCAGAATCAGCTGATAACAATCTCTAGCTAATATGTGTCTTTTATTGGTTTCAAAATGTAAAAAAAAACCTGATTGATAACTTGATTAATAAATAATGCTAATGTCTTGTTAAGTAAGTTAAGTAAGCGATTTTCTCTATTTGAATATGTTTCTTATGGTATGTTCTGCATTACTTTGCAAAATAAATCAAACTGTGCACTTGTATATATCAATTCAGCAATAATTCCTTTGAAAGTGTCATTGCAGAATAATCTTGACTGTCACCTCATCAAAAAGTTGATGAGGTGTTTAGTGGGACAAACTATTCTGTATTATATGAATTTTAAAGTGAAAGATTTTCCTCTCTGTCAACTTGGCAATGACTTAAGTAGATAAAAATAAACATAATAAACGTGTGTCTAAGGCGTTGAAAATCTGAAACTGAAGAACAAAGCAGAAATAAAAAATCACAATCATGGTTAAAACCACTGATATTAAATATCTGTCATACTGGTTTCCCCATGATTGTCAGCCAGGTGGTGACTGCTGGGATTTATTAGGATTTTAGGAAATGTTCATCCATAGAAAGCTGGACCTGTGAGTACCAAACATTCTCCAACTGCTGGCTTAAGAGGAAGCTCAAAAGAATTCAGTGATGCATATGAAAGTTATTGCAGTAAAATTTCTTTACACAACTACTTGAATTTGACAAGGTGTTGGAGTATTCCTTTAACACAGAAAGAGCTCCATCTATTGTGGACAGAGTCAAATGGCAGGTTTGTTACTATCAGCTCCACCCACAACAGAGTAAATGAAACCGAAAGAGTCATAACGTTGATCAGAGCAGAGACGCCATTACACTGAAGGCTGGGATCTGTATTTATGGTGAGTCGTGTTATTTGGGGGAGAAAAAGAAATCTGAAAATCAGATCAAATGGCTAAAAAACTTGCACTTTTTGAAAACTATCTGAGCTGCCATGTGTGTTCAGAGACTTTCAGTGATCCTGTGTCTCTGAGCTGCAACCACAGCTTCTGTTCAAGCTGCCTGCAGAAATTCTGGGAACAAACTAAAAACAAAAACTGTCCTATTTGTAAAAGAAAATCTTCAAAGGATTACCAAGATGTAAACTTTGCACTAAAAGAACTTGCTGACTCTTTTGCTCAGAGACAGAAAGTTGGATCATCTGATACACTAAAAGAAAAGAAGGTATTGAAAATGATTTGCAGTAAACATGAGGAAGAGCCTAAACTGTTCTGTGTGGACGAGCAGAGAGCTGTGTGCACCGTGTGTGAGTTTTCTCTCCACCAGAGTCACAAAGTGGTTCCTGTAGAAGAAGCAGTCAGTGACCTGAAGGAGCAGCTGAAATCTGACTTAAAGTCTCTGCAGGACAAGAGGAACAAATACAAACAAGTGGAGGAAACATACAATGAAATGAGGGAACACATGAAGAAGCAGCTGTTGTCCACAGAGAGGCAGATCAGAGCAGAGTTCAAGAAGCTCCAGCAGTTCCTGAAAGAGGAAGAGGAGTCCAGACTGGCAGCTCTGAGGGAGGAAGAGGAGCAGAAGGGGAGGACTATCAGCAGAGAGATGAAGATGATTGAGGAGCAGATCTCCTCTCTGTCAGACAGCATCTCTGCTGTTGAAGAAGAGCTGCAGAAACACAGCGTGCCATTCCTCAGCAGTTATAAAGACACTCAGAGCAGAGCCCAGAGCTCAGTGTCAGATCCACAGCTGGTCTCAGGAGCACTGATAGATGTGGCCAAACACCTGGGCAACCTGTCCTTCAGAGTGTGGGAGAAGATGAAGGAGAAGGTCCACTTCAGTCCTGTCATTCTGGACCCAAACACTGCAAACTGCTGTCTCTATCTGTCTGATGATCTGACCAGTGTGAGACATGGAGACACAGAGCAGCAGCTTCCTGATAATCCAGAGAGAAACACTAAGTATGCCACTGTTTTTGGCTCTGAGGGCTTCAGCTCAGGGAAACACAGCTGGGAGGTGGAGGTGGGAGACCATCCTGACTGGATTGTGGGTTTAGTTAAAGAGTCAGTTGACAGGAAGGGAGAGTGTTCTTCTCACCAAAATGTGGAATCTGGTGTTTACTCCATCGCAGTGGAAAATACAATAATTGTGTTGGTCAGACTGTGAGAGTGAAGAAGAGTCTCCAGAGGATCAGAGTCCAGCTGGACTATGACGGGGGGGAGGTGTCCTTCTATGACCCTGAAGACATGACTCTGATCTACACTTACAGAGACACTTTCACTGAGAAACTCTTCCCATATTTCAGTATTGGAGAAGGCAGGAAATGCCAAAACCTCTGATATCAAAATCTGTCAGACTGAGATTTCTTTGAAAACTTCAGTGAGGTCTAAGGAGCTTGGGAAAGAAAAGCGTCTGGACTTCTTTAGCGAGGTCTTTTCAGTGGTCTTACTGAATTTTTCCCCTTCTCTCGTGTTTTCTTTCTTTTGTTACAACTTGTTTTGTGTTTATTTGTTTTGTTTTGTTTTGTTCTCAAGGCATTTTTCATGTGAGAAATGCAGAAATAAAATTTTAACACTTTCAAAATGAAATTACAAATGTAGCTCAGATCCTTTTATGTTTCAAATTACGTTTAACAATCCAATTTCAGAAATAATGCATCAAATGTTGGATCATGTAAAACTGACAAGAGCCATCTTTTCCATTTGTTCATTTTTCTTGGATTCCCTTCTGTTTTTGTCAAATTTATAACAGTTGTGTGTTTTACCGCTTTCAGAATGTGCTAAATCTGTCTAATAAATAAACACAGTGTCTTCTTTTCTTTTGATACTTCCCAATCAGTGATGAATTTAAGTAAAGGCTTGTCCTTATTTACATGTGATTCTAATGGTATGTTCTACATCACGACAAAACAAACCAAGCTGTGTACGATGACATAATAATTTCTTTGGAATAATCTGCAATGACACATTCTAAAAGATTATTCAGTTCTATTCATACAAGCTAAAGCTCACTCTTTGTTTCTTAGACTATTCCTAAGTTCTGTGTAAATTGCTTTGTCGGGGACAATTCATAATACACCTTAGATTTTCAACTCAACCCAATAAAACAGATAAGTAAAACAGTAAAAATCATATTACGGTTTAAAACTGCAATGAGGTCTCTGTGATTCTTTTAGTTTTGTTTTCTCTTCTCTGAAGCTTTCTTGCTTTTGTTACAGCTTGTTTTATTTTAGGCAACTCCTGTTGTTCTTTCTTATGTGAGACATTGCAGAAAGAAAGATTTAGAACCTGCATGAATTCATACAATGAGATAGAAATGATTTTCAAATCACAGACAGCAAAACTGAATCATAAATGTCATTTGTCTTTGTTTTGTTTAATATTCACTTTGAATGTGTTAAAATCCTTTTATTTACTTGTTCATTTTTTGGTGATTTTCTGCCTTTTTTGCCAATATGTAGCAGTTGTAAAGTCACTGGGTGTTCATGAAATCAGTTCTTTAAATATATAAACAGTGCAAAATTGATGTGGGATTGATAAGCAAGCACTGATAAATGCCACTTTCCTTTCCTTCATCAATTATTTAGATCCATATTGGCTAATAACAGCATTGTGGCAATTTCTCTTTTAATGGTTTCAAAATGATAAATAGACTTGACTCATAAATAATCCTAATGTCATCTTTTGATATTTAACTGTCTATGAATAATTTAAGTGATCTGTTTCATTTAAATGTGTTTGTTATGGCATGTCCTCCATTACGTTGCAAAATAAGCCAAACTGTGTACGTTCAGCCATGTTTTCCTTAGAACGTGTCATTGCAGAATAATGTTGACTGTCTGACATTTATTCAGTTGCATTCATACAAACTAAAGCTCATTCTTTGTTTTTCAGATTGTTTCTATATCCTGTGTAATTTGCTTTGTCAGATACTATTCATATTATTCCTCAGATTTCAGTTCCTGAGTCTTTCTCTGAAGCAGCGTTTGATAAGAAATCAATATGTGAGGCAGTTACATATTCACAGTGCTGATAAGACGAAGGGAGACGCAATATGTGCAAGTGCCCTGCATTGGCTTGAGCACTGTGATTAATCTGAGCAAATAAAAAAATATATAAAAAAATACCTCAGAGTTAACATGACATATCCACAATGCCAAAACCGGCCTCCAACAAACATTGTATAATGTTCCATGTTAAGCCTAGAGTTCATTTTAAAGCCTCCTTGGTTTACATCATGGAATCTTGTTTCAAGTTTTATAGACCATTAAGTAACACCTCTTTAGTTCCAGTATGCCCCATCCTTATTTATAGCCAGGCTGTGCATACTTTTGACCTGAACGAGGCCCTCTGAGACCTAGGGGGCATTGAAAGACACTTCATCAACCAAGCAAATAGCCGATACTGCACATTACATAAAGTGTATCTATAGAAACCAGGGCAGGAGGCCAAAGTGGAAAGCTATTATGTTTTTGAAATATTTATGGCCCAACAGTGTGCCATTGTGTCTTTAAAAAAAAAGTCTTATTGGAGCAATTCCCCATTGACGTCCCTTAATAACATGTGAGCTGAAAAACAGTTAGGTGTCTGTGGCATTGACAGAATCGTGGTTTTCTTTGCTACTGACTGACCAGAAACCTTTATTTCATAATTGTTGAACATTTGTACAGTTGAGCTGCTGTTTGTTCCAGTGTGTTTCTGTGAACTCTCACTTCATATTCCAGATCACATCAGCACAATCAGGATTTAGTCTTGTTAACTGTGGATTTCGTCTTTTTACCTGCTGAACAAATACAGGGAGTGCAGAATTATTAGACAAATGAGTATTTTGTCCACATCATCCTCTTCATGCATGTTGTCTTACTCCAAGCTGTATAGGCTCGAAAGCCTACTACCAATTAAGCATATTAGGTGATGTGCATCTCTGTAATGAGAAGGGGTGTGGTCTAATGACATCAACACCCTATATCAGGTGTGCATAATTATTAGGCAACGTCCTTTCCTTTGGCAAAATGGGTCAAAAGAAGGACTTGACAGGCTCAGAAAAGTCAAAAATAGTGAGATATCTTGCAGAGGGATGCAGCAGTCTCAAAATTGCAAAGCTTCTGAAGCGTGATCATCAAACAATCAAGCATTTCATTCAAAATAGTCAACAGGGTCGCAAGAAGCGTGTGGAAAAACCAAGGCGCAAAATAACTGCCCATAAACTGAAAAAAGTCAAGCGTGCAGCTGCCAAGATGCCACTTGCCACCAGTTTGGCCATATTTCAGAGCTGCAACATCACTGGAGTGCCCAAAAGCACAAGGTGTGCAATACTCAGAGACATGGCCAAGGTAAGAAAGGCTGAAAGACGACCACCACTGAACAAGACACACAAGCTGAAACGTCAAGACTGGGCCAAGAAATATCTCAAGACTGATTTTTCTAAGGTTTTATGGACTGATGAAATGAGAGTGAGTCTTGATGGGCCAGATGGATGGGCCCGTGGCTGGATTGGTAAAGGGCAGAGAGCTCCAGTCCGACTCAGACGCCAGCAAGGTGGAGGTGGAGTACTGGTTTGGGCTGGTATCATCAAAGATGAGCTTGTGGGGCCTTTTCGGGTTGAGGATGGAGTCAAGCTCAACTCCCAGTCCTACTGCCAGTTTCTGGAAGACACCTTCTTCAAGCAGTGGTACAGGAAGAAGTCTGCATCCTTCAAGAAAAACATGATTTCCATGCAGGACAATGCTCCATCACACGCGTCCAAGTACTCCACAGCGTGGCTGGCAAGAAAGGGCATAAAAGAAGAAAAACTAATGACATGGTCACCTTGTTCACCTGATCTGAACCCCATTGAGAACCTGTGGTCCATCATCAAATGTGAGATTTACAAGGAGGGAAAACAGTACCTCTCTGAACAGTGTCTGGGAGGCTGTGGTTGCTGCTGCACGCAATGTTGATGGTGAACAGATCAAAACACTGACAGAATCCATGGATGGCAGGCTTTTGAGTGTCCTTGCAAAGAAAGGTGGCTATATTGGTCGCTGATTTGTTTTTGTTTTGTTTTTGAATGTCAGAAATGTATATTTGTGAATGTGGAGATGTTATATTGGTTTCACTGGTAAAAAATAAATAATTGAAATGGGTATATATTTGTTTTTTGTTAAGTTGCCTAATAATTATGCACAGTAATAGTCACCTGCACACACAGATATCCCCCTAAAATAGCTAAAACCAAAAACAAACTAAAAACTACTTCCAAAAACATTCAGCTTTGATATTAATGAGTTTTGTGGGTTCATTGAGAACATGGTTGTTGTTCAATAATAACATTATTCCTCAAAAATACAACTTGCCTAATAATTCTGCACTCCCTGTATGATGGAAATGTCAGATTCCTGATTTCAGTGATCTCCTGGATTATTTCTGCCAATAAAAAATATCAAAGTCTGGCTGCATTTTGGTTTGTCTATAAACATTGAAGGAAATTTTTAACTTAACTCTTATGGTTTAACTCTTGCTGTATTCAAACTGTCATTTTATTGCCAAGACCTTAACACATCTTCTTAAAGTTAGAGAATAAAGCAAAAATCTGAAGAATCAGAGACATGGAGGATTAATATTATTGCACAGAAGAAATCCAAAGTAACAATAAGAGACAAAGGAAAGAGCTGCCTGAAGAGAAATGATGAAGTAAGTTTGGAAAGACACCCTGTGAAGAGAAGCCGGCTCAGTGTTATCCTTGCAGCTCAGACAGTGACTGGAGGTAGAAGACAGAGAGGCAGCAGAGTTCATGTTCAAATTAAGAAGACAACATTCAGGTAGTTTATTTGTATGACTGCACAGTTGATCAGTATTTATTCATTCGAGGCATTTGAAATTTTAATTTTGCTAATTTGTGCAAAACCCCTGCAGCTGACTTCAGCCTAAAACCACAGAAAACCTTTAAAGTAAATATCAATTTACCAAATGGTTCCATAATTATACCAATTGGTGTAAATGACTCCCAGAGTGCTGTGTTGTAAAGTTTTGAAAGTTTGGTAATGTTTTGGTTTGTTATTCAAAATGTTTGGTAACTTCCTGTAAAAATGGATGAGTTATTTTTAAAGGCAGGTAGACAAAGTGGTCGGTTTCCACCAAGTCTCCCTGTAGCTGCAATGGATGTTCTTGTCGGTTGTTCAGCCGCATCACCTCTGTTTTTCTGATGTTGATCTTCAAGCCGGTCTTTTCTGCCTCATCAGCGAGCCGGATAAGCTTGGACCAAACTGCCTAGAGATCTTCTGGAGGGGCTGAAAAATAGCAACAAGGTAAAATACATGTTTACATCAGCTGCCATGTATGTTCAGAGACTTTCAGAGATCCCGTATCTTTGAGCTGCAGACAGAAAAAGAAAAGGAGGAAGAGGAGGAGGAGGTGGTGTTTGGAAAACATCCAGACGTCCCTTACTGGTACTGTGAGGATGAAGACAGAGCTGTGTGTCCTCAAGAAGGTAGATTATTAATTACAAACTAATAAAACTTTTTTTATCCTCTTTGCAGACTGAATCTTGTTTTTCAGTCCTGAGCACAGACCTGCTGACATGTTGGAGAAGCAAACAAATTATTTGTTTAGTCAGTCTGCCCTGAGCCATAGTCTTTGTGACACTTTTTATACTTTATTCATATTTTTAAATTTGTTTATGTAACCAGATAAGGGGCAGAAAAGTGATGATGGCACTAAGGGTCTGTACCATAGCTTCTTCCTTTGACTATAAACATCACAGCAGTTATTCGAACATTTTGCTGAGGTATAACAAGGCAGAGCACTAAAATGAATGTGCATCAATACAAACTCACCAGAGCAGTTTGGTTCATGCTAAATGTCTGAACTCAACTCTGCTTCAAAGTTAGTGACTTCTCACTCTAACAACACATTAGACTCATCAGTTTCAATCATGTACATTTGTATAAACTTATCTAGCATGACTCATTTCATCACAGCAGCACACAGAGAACAAAAGACATCGGCCCTGGTTCCTGTCACAGCTGGGATTTCATCCTGCTTTCATCCTGATGGGCCGTTGTAGTCTAATCACAACATAGCATAGCTGAATTCTTATATAATAAATCATCTTCAGTTCCTTCTCCTTATTGAAATATCTGTTTAGTTTTTTTAAAAAACACTTAGAGAAGTCAACGATCTTTCAATTTTCAGTCGTGTTTTTGTGAAGTACAACCTGGAAACTATCTTAATTACTGTGACAGCGCCCTCTAGCGAATACAAATATTATATGCACATTTCAGTTTGCCACGTGACTGTGATTCGTGAAAATGAAAGTAAATTTCGACACTTTTAAACAGAGCTGAGACGCCATTACAGGGAGTGAGATCTCTGCTAAGAACACACGTTTGGAGAATTTTAATCAGAAAGTTCCAGAGACACTAATTTGGTGAGTTAATAATACTTAAAGATCAAATGGCTGAGAAAGTCAGACTTTTGGAAAATTACCTGAGCTGCCATGTGTGTTCAGAGACTTTCAGAGATCCTGTGTCTCTGAGCTGCAGCCACAGCTTCTGTTCAAGCTGCCTGCAGAAATTCTGGGAACAAACTAAAAACAAAAACTGTCCCATTTGTAAAAGAAAATCTTCAAAGGATTATCCCCTTGTGAACTTTGCTCTCAAAGAACTTGCTGATTCATTTGCTGGGAGACAGAAATCTGGATCATCTGAGACAGAAACGGGAGAGAAGAAATTAACAGTGGTGTGCAGTAAACATGAGGAAGAGCCTGAACTGTTCTGTGTGGACGAGCAGAGAGCTGTGTGTCCTGTGTGTGAGTTTTCTCTCCACCAGAGTCACAAAGTGGTTCCTGTAGAAGAAGCAGTCAGTGACCTGAAGGAGCAGCTGAAATCTGACTTAAAGTCTCTGCAGGACAAGAGGAACAAATACAAACAAGTGGAGGAAACTTACAATAAAATTGGGGAACACATGAAGAAGCAGCTGTTGTCCACAGAGAGGCAGATCAGAGCAGAGTTCAACAAGCTCCAGCAGTTCCTGAAAGAGGAAGAGGAGTCCAGACTGGCAGCTCTGAGGGAGGAAGAGGAGCAGAAGGGGAGGACTATCAGCAGAGAGATGAAGATGATTGAGGAGCAGATCTCCTCTCTGTCAGACAGCATCTGTGCTGTTGAAGAAGAGCTGCAGAAACACAGCGTGCCATTCCTCAGCAGTTATAAAGACACTCAGAGCAGAGCCAGAGCCCAGAGCTCAGTGTCAGATCCACAGCTGGTCTCAGGAGCACTGATAGATGTGGCCAAACACCTGGGCAACCTGTCCTTCAGAGTGTGGGAGAAGATGAAGGAGAAGGTCCACTTCAGTCCTGTCATTCTGGACCCAAACACTGCAAGCCCCTATCTCTATCTGTCTGATGATCTGACCAGTGTGAGACATGGAGACACAAAGCAGCAGCTTCCTGATAATCCAGAGAGAAACACTAAGTATGCCAATGTTTTTGGCTCTGAGGGCTTCAGCTCAGGGAAACACAGCTGGGAGGTGGAGGTGGGAGACCATCCTGACTGGGATGTGGGTTTAGTTAAAGAGTCAGTTGAGAGGAAGGGAGAGCGTTCTGTTTCACCAAAATATGGAATCTGGTGTTTAATGCATCGCAGTGGAAAATACAATAATGGTGTTGGTCAGACTGTGAAAGTGAAGAAGAGTCTCCAGAGGATCAGAGTCCAGCTGGACTATGACAGGGGGGAGGTGTCCTTCTATGACCCTGAAGACATGACTCACATCTACACTCACAGAGACACTTTCACTGAGAAACTCTTCCCATATTTCAGTGTTGGAAATGCAGGAGACGCCAAAACCTCTGATATCAAAATCTGTCAGACTGAGATTTGATTGAAAACAACGATGAGGTCGACGTGATTCTTTTTTCCTAGTCCTTAAGAACTTTTTTGACAGTTTTATTAATAATGTTTTTAAATATAGTATATCCCATAAGGATAAATTGAAATGTCAATGTACAATATATATAAGACATATTATCTGAATATTAGACTGATTATTTTTAAGAGAACTGTTTTAATTGTTTCAAAGTTCTTAGAATTCATTTATTTTAATTTCCAGCCTGGGTTTGCTCATTTCAGTTAAGTTTTTGTTTTAAAATTGTTTCTATTTCTTTTTTTTTTCTTTTATTAGTTTCAGTATTTTTGTATGGAGGGCATATCTCAGAGGCAGGAGGCCCAGTATTTCTGTTCTTAATAAGTCTAGATTTTTTTTTTAATTAAACAGTTTTTTTCCTTTTCTCGTGTAGTTTTTAATTTGTTTGTAGTAACCTTGATAATAACCTTGACCTTTTTTTTTCTTTTTTCTTTTGTGAATAAACCAACAGAAAACAGTTTAAAAAAAGACACCTAAGATGAGCATATGAGCAGATCTGTAATTTTTGCCACATAATCATTGCAATTATCCATCTTCAGGTTAATCTTGTTATCCTTTTTTATTTTTTTTAATATATATATTAATATATTATTATAATATATTAATATTTGGTGCTTTTTTTCCCCCATGACCTTTTTTTCCCCACTTGGAGCTGCTGTGTGTTCAGTGTTTTCAGACTCGTTCATGTTCTAGATGCGAAACACACATCAGCACACTGAGGATTTAGTCTTGTAAATGGTGTTTTTCACCTGATGACCAAGTAAAATATCAGCAAAACAAGTTCATTAATCTCCTGCTTTTTTTTCTGTCAGTAAAATACATCAAAGCCTGTCTGATGTGTCTGTAAACACAGAAGGACGCTGAACTTTCTATTTAAACTGTCATTTTATTGATAACACCTTAACACATTTTCTTGAAGTTAGACAAACACGTGAAGCACGTAAGAGAACAGAGCAATAATCAGAAGAATCCGAGAACTAGAGGATTAATATTATTATACAGAAGAAACCCAAAGTGACAAAAAGAGACAAAGGGAAAGTAGAAAGAGCCAACTGCAGAGAAATGATGGAACGAGGTTGGAAACAGAGAGAGTGGGGAAAGAGTGAAAGACACCCTATGAAGAGAAGCCGGCTCAGTGTTGTCAGTGCAGCTCAGTCAGCGACTGTAAAAAGAAGATGGCAGAAGTTCAGAGTGGCTCCAGCTCATCTCAGTGATGCTTCATCTGACTAAATAACAGGAAGGCAGCAGAGCTCACAGTGGCCTCAAGAGGAGGACACTTCATGTAGTTTATATGCAGGGCTGCACAATGAATCACTGTTCTTTATTTCACCTTTGATAATTCTTACAGATGATGATTTATTAGAGGCATCAGTGTCATTTTAGTCCTAACTGTGCAGCCCTGATCAATAATCTGAATGGAAGCTGGTTCTTCTTCTACACTGATGAACTGCTGATGTCTCTGACTGGATTGTCTGTTTGATCTAAAGTTATTCTGCAGCTACATTAGAAGCATCAAGCTGCCTCAGTGTGCGTTTGTGCTTTATTTTGTGTGACAGCGCCCCCTGCTGGAGCATCTTTACTCTTTCAAGCAGCAGTGACTCTTGGTGCTGACGGTCACTCAGCTATGTACAAAAGGCAGCCAGTCTGCACTGGCAACACAGAGCCCCATAGAGAAGCATGCCAAATAATCATCATCACATCATCATCATCATAACTGTCAACTTCCTCATAGTCATCCTCAGTTCTATAATCTATATATAATATTCCTTATCATTATAATCATCTTCATTATATCATCTGGAGACAAAAATAGTTATATGCACTTAAAGAGCTGAGAAAATAGAGAGAGAAAGGTCGAGTATACCAGCATTCAGTAGAAAATGAACCCAAATAAAAAGAAAAATACAAGTAAAAGCATTGACTGTTTTTTTAGAGCAGGGTGAAACTGGTTTATGGGACGAGACATGAGTGCAGTACAACATGTCAGCTGCTCACAGTGAAAAAAAACTAAAAACCTTTACTTAACAAAATTTTCACCATCCCAACAAGTTACAAGGTGACAAATATTCTGCCTTATTATTTCTAAATAAAAGTTAAATAAAGTACACTGTAAACTATACATGATTCTTATTTAGATCACAGCAAATTTAAAGACAGCTTTTTTTTTAAAAATAAAGTCTCTTTATAATTATGTGATTAAGTTTTCTAACACAGATACATTATGCCTAGAAAAGAAAATGTAATTCATAGGATTTGGTGTTTAGATCATTGAATTGGAAAATACACAGTTGTTGTTGGTCAGACTGTGACAGTGAAGAAGAGTCTCCAGAGGATCAGAGTCCAGCTGAACTATGACAGGGGGGGAGGTGTCCTTCTATGACCCTGAAGACATGACTCTGATCTACACTCACAGAGACACTTTGACTGAGAAACATTTTGCATATTATTTTATTGAAGAGACAGAATATGTCAAATCATCTGATTTCAAAATCTGTCACGCTTATATTTCATTGAAAACATCAATGAGGACAAAGTGATTTTTTAACCATCTGTGCGTTTTTTTTCTCTTTTTCCTAGTCTTTAAGGAATTATTTGACATTTTGTTTAGATAATTTTTAAATACAGTATATCCCCTAAGAATAAAATACTGTCATGAACCGAGGTTCAGTGCACAAGCTGGACCCAGAAGCAGAGCCAACACACACAGGAGTACGAGAAAATAAACTTTATTTTAACTGAATATGTCCCGGGAGGGTAGAAGGAAAACACGCGTGAAACTAGAGAAACCAAGGGACCGGGAGATGAGTCGCGAAGGAACGCCGAAAACGGGACTGTGGGAGGCTGCAACAGAAAAAAGAAAAGAATTATTGGGGCGCAGGGAAATAGCAGCATACGTGGGGGAGAGTATGAGTCTTACGGTGAAAGCGGGGCCGTGGGAGCCGGAGGGAGGGGTGAGGGTCCGCGGGGGAGCTCCAGGAAAGTCGAGGTGACGAGTACTGAAGGCGATCCAAACTCCAGACGGGCAGGTGGACAGACAGGTGGCTCAAAAACACGCCGAGCTGTTATCTGAGTGCACAGGACAGAGTTAGCGCTCGTTCAGACAAATGAGAGTTTTCACAATCGCTTTCCCGCAGGTGTACGTTACCGCTGTGAGACGACTAACGGACTGGCGTGGAGCAGCAGGCTGGGCTGGATCAAATAGTCCACCTGATGATCGCCTGGGATGGGATGCAGGTGTGGAGTTAACAGCCACGCCCGTGGGCGTGGGCATCCCATCAGCTCGGACGCCGGGCCGCGGACCATGACATGTACAGTTTATATTATACATATAAAACCAAAGAAGAGTCTTATTTGAACTTTTGGTTTGCTTGTTTTTTAACGGTTATCATGCTGCACCATTCTGTCGTTACTTAATAATCTCAGACACGATTTATATTACTCCTCAGGATTGTTTACATGACGACTGATTATTTGTGAGAGACCTGTTTTAATTGTTGCAAAGTTATTTTACTTCATTGATTTTAGTTTCAGTTAGTTTCCTTCAGTTAGTTTCCAGTCTGTGTTTGCTCATATCAGTTTAGTTTTTATTGTTTAAAACTGTTTCAGTTTGTTTAGTTTTTTTTTATTAGTTTCAGTTTTTTTTATTTATTATTGTATGGAGCGCATATGTCAGAGGCACGATTTACAAAACTCACTGTAGGTGTAACTAGGTAAGCTTATTCTTACTGTTATAACAAACTGAACTTTGCAACAAATGTGTTTTCTTTATTGCAGGGAATAGGTAAGGTTAAAGTTTAACAACAAACACTGAGCCTCACTTTTGATATTTGCAGACAACATGGAAAAACGTGGATCCAAACACTGTCTCGCAGCCTTTTTGATTAAAATACCTCATATAGCACTAAATCTGGTACTTGAACACATCTTCAGTTTTAACATATTTATGGCTGTGATGAACCAGCATCTCTCTCATGTGTTTTAATACCTGTGACATCAGAATCAATCAGAATATTTTATTGATCCCTAGGGAAATTATGTGGATTACAGTTGCTCTCGTATAGTGACAATGAGAAAAACAGAAACAAAAACAAAAAGAGAATAGATTATTAGCAATACAATATGTCAATATAAGGAATAGCACAATATATACAAATCAGCAAATAATAAATATATCCAGAAAATAGACAGCAACATTACCAAGCAGGAAGAAGCATGTGCAAAAGGATGTAACTATTGCAGTGTTTACAGTGTGTTAGATGGAGGAGTTGTACAGGGAGATGGCCACAGGCAGGAATGATTTCCTGTATCGTTCAGTGGCGCTTTTTGGTAATCTCAGTCTCTCACTGAACGTGCTCCTGTGGCTAGCCAGCATGTCATGGAGTGGGTGGGAGGTATTGTCCAACATTGTCTTTATCTTGGACAACATTCACCTCTCTGACACCGCCTTAAGAGAGTCAAGCTCCATACCCACAACATTACTGGCCTTGTGGATCAGTTTATTGAGTCTGTTGGCATCAGCAATGCTCAACCTGCTGGCCCAGCATGCAACAGCATAGAGGATAGCTCTGGCCACAACAGACTCATAGAAATTCCTGAGCATTGTCCGACAGATGAAGGATCTCAGTCGCCTCAGAAAATAGAGACGACACTGGCCCTTCCTGTAAAGTGCAGTGGTGTTTTTGACCGAGTCAAATTTATTGTTTATCCAATCCAATCCAATCCAACTTTATTTATATAGCACTTTTAAAAACAACAAAGTTGACCAAAATGCTTTCCAATAATAAAACAGAGATAGCAGTTAAAACCATACTTTAAGCATACAATGAAATCAATAAACAAAACAAATATATAATTGAAAAAGAAGATAAAAATAAATCAACATGAGTAGAATAAACAATAAGATATATAATGAATAAGATTAACAAAGTAAAAAGATTAAGAATGACCAACAGCTGACTAAAAACTGACTACAAACTGGCTCTGATAACACTCCTAGAAGGCCTTTGAAAAAAAGTGTGTTTTTAAAAGTGATTTAAACATTTCAAGTGTTGGGGCCAGCCTAATATGGAGGGGCAGTTTGTTCCATAGTTTGGGGGCCACAACAGCGAAAGCTCGGTCCCCTCGGTGTTTGAGTCTCGACATGGGGACAGCAAGGAGTGACTGGTCAGATGATCTGAGAGACCTTTGTGGAGTGTATTGGTGTAAAAGGTCTGACAGGTAAGACGGAGCCAGGCCATTTAAGACTTTAAAAGCAAGCAATAAAATTTTAAAATGAATTCTAAAATGGACAGGCAACCAGTGTAAGGAGGCAAGAACAGGGTGTGTGTACTCCGAGATATTTATAGTCCTCCACAATGTCCACGTTGACCCCCTTGAGTGTCAAAGGGGTCAAGGGTTTCCCGGTATTCCTAAAATCCACAATTAATTCCTTGGTCATGAGTCTGCACACAGATGTCGTGTTGAACAGATGGCGCTATGGTGAGGTCAGAATAACTAAAAGCTGATTACGCTCAAAACTGAGACTTTTTTTTTTTATCTGTCTTTAAAGTTAAATGTTGCTACGAGGGGCGTCATAGTGGAGGCAAAAGTGATGCTCAGATAAAGACAAACAAGGAGCCAAAGGAAGGAGGCAGCTGCAGGTCTCTCTCTTAAGGATGCAACACAAGATAAGCTCATACAGTGGCAATTAAACGTTATTAAAACAGCAAATAGCCTTTATCGGTGTGGTTGGTTTTAAGGTTGATTTAAAAATTTGCATTCTTTTCTAAACACAAGAGAGTTCAGCTTATTTCAACAAAGAAAATGAAGATATAATTTTTTCATTGTTAAAAATTGCGCAGTTAGAAGTAAACTGTGTGTCGAAAACATTAATAGATCAGGTCACCTGCTGGTTTGAAATACTCTCCTTCCTACCTTATTATGAGTAAGCAACAGGGGCACAGGCAATAATCTCGGAGTGGGCAAAAGACGTGATAGAGGCGGATGGAAGTGAAGTGAGCGTGGAAAATAAAGGTTTTCTACCACAGAGAAGGGCTTTTGAGTAAGTGGTGAAAATGGTTTTCGGGTAAATGAAGAGGGATGAATCATAATAAATTTAAATGAATATATTTTTCAATAATTTCTATTTTATTATTTCTAAATATGAATTTAATTGTAAAACTCTGGCAGCCTGTTCTTTGTGGGCGGGATCTATTTTCAATGAGCCAATATGGAACGTTGTGGAGGGCGGAGCCTGTTTCAAACATGAAAGGCACGAGAATCAGGCTATAACGTCACAGTCAACTCAAGTCCTTAAATAGCCAGCTGAAACTGCACACTAGACAAGCACGTTTCTTACCTACAGTCACGAGCGATTGACTAGATGAACTTTTGTTCTGCTACTCTCAGTCAAATCTGAATATCAGAATCAGAATCAGAATCAGAATCGTGTTTATTGGCCAAGTATATGTGCAGACACATACAGGGAATTTGGTTCCGGTAGATGGTGACTCTCAAGCACAGCAATGTAAATCTCACACACACACACACACACACACGTGTCTATATATACACATTACACATACATACACAAAGCTATGTAAACCAACTATAAATAACGAATCTAAACTTATATACATAAAATACAGAAATGAATGAGGTGGAATGAATACTACATAATGTACATAAGGTGCAGTTGCAGTCTGGCAGTGGGAGCAGTGTGACAGGTCAACTGTTAAGAAGGGAGATGGCGAGGGGAAAGAAACTGTTCCTGTGTCGGGTGGTCCTGGTCTGCAGGCTTCTGTACCGTCTGCCAGAGGGCAGCAGATCAAAAAGTCTGTGTGCAGGGTGTGAGGGGTCTGCGATGATTTTCCCTGCCCGTTTCCTGGTTCTTGAGAGGTACAGATCCTGGATGGAGGGCAGGGGGGTGCCGATGATCCTTTCTGCTGCCCGTACAGTCCGCTGCAGTCTGCTCCTGTCCTGTTTAGTGGCTGCTCCATACCAGACTGTGATGGAGGAGCACAGGACAGACTCAATGACCGCAGTGTAGAACTGGATCAGCAGCTCCTGTGGAAGACTGTACTTCCCCAGTTGTCTCAGGAAGTACATCCTCTGCTGGGTCTTTTTGAGGATGGAGTTGATGTTGGTCTCCCACTTCAGGTCCTGGGAGATGGTTGTGCCCAGGAACTTGAAGGTCTTCACAGTTGACACAGGGCTGTCTGATATGGTGAGGGGGAGCAGAGTTGAGGGATGTCTCCTGAAGTCCACTGTCATCTCTACAGTCTTAAGAGTGTTCAGCTCCAGATTGTGCTGACTGCACCAGAGTACCAGCCGCTCAACTTCCTGCCGGTATGCAGACTCATCACCATCTTGAATGAGGCCAATGACAGTGGTGTCATCTGCAAACTTTAGGAGTTTAACAGCCGAGTTCTTGGAGGTGCAGTCGTTAGTGTAGAGGGAGAACAGTAGTGGTGAGAGGACACATCCTTGAGGGGCACCAATACTGAGGGACCGGGTTTCAGAGGTGATCTCCCCCAGCCTCACTTGTTGCTTTCTGTCTGTCAGGAAGCTGGTGATCCACTGACAGGTAGCTGGTGACACGCTGAGCTGGGAGAGTTTGGAGGAAAGAAGTTCAGGCACAATGGTGTTAAAAGCCGAACTAAAGTCCACAAACAGGACCCTGGCATAAGTTCCCGGGCGGTCAAGGTGTTGCAGGATGTAATGCAGCCCCATGTTCACTGCATCATCCACTAACCTGTTTGCCCGGTAGGCAAACTGCAGAGGGTCCAGCTGGTGGCCTGTAATGTCTTTCAGATGGGCTAACACCAGTCGTTCGAAGGATTTCATGACCACAGACGTCAAGGCGACAGGTCTGTAGTCATTCAGTCCTGTGATGGTGGGTTTCTTGGGAACAGGGATGATGGTGGAGCGTTTGAAGCAGGAGGGAACTTCACACAGCTCCAGGGATCTGTTGAAGATGCGAGTAAAGATGGGAGCCAGCTGTTCAGCACAGGTTTTGAGGCAGGAGGGTGAGACGCCATCTGGTCCTGGGGCTTTCCTGGGCTTCTGTTTCTGGAATAGTCGGCTCACATCCTGAGTGTGTATTCTTAGTTTCAGGGAGGAGGAAAGGGGGGTGAGAGGTGTGGTGGAGGTCGTTGAGTCTGGATTGGAGAGGGTGGTGGTGGTCGTTGAGGAGAGGGTGGTGGTGGTCGTTGAGTCTGGATGGTCGTTGAGTCTTGATTGGGGAGGGGCAGGGTGAAGGGGGGAGAGGTGGAAGGTGTGTTGGGGGTCAATGTCTGAAGCAATGTCCCTGGGGAGGGGAGGGTGGGGCGTGGGAGTCTGTCCGTCTCAAACCTGCAATAGAAAGTGTTTAACTCGTTGGCCAGGTCTTTGTTTGCTTCAATAGTGGGTGGGGGGCGTCTGTAGCTGGTGATTTCCTGCAGGCCCCTCCACACTGACGCAGGGTCGTTGGCTGAGAGCCGTTCTTCCAGCTTCTGGGAGTAGATCCTTTTAGCTGCTTTGATCTCCTTGGTCAGTGTGTTCCTGGCTTGCTTGTACAGGACCCTGTCACCACTTCTGTAGGCGTCCTCCTTGGCCTTGCGAAGATGTTGGAGTTTAGGAGTGAACCATGGTTTATTGTTGTTGTATGTGCAAAAGGTCTTTGTTGGCACACACACGTCTTCACAGAAACTGATGTATGATGTCACAGTGTCCGTGAGCTCATCTAGGTTCTCAGATGCAGCTTCAAAAACAGTCCAATCAGTAGAGTCAAAACAGTCCTGCAGTTCCTGCTTTGCTGCGTTAGTCCACTTCTTCACAGTTTTGACTACAGGCTTGGCACGTTTGAGTTTTTGCCTATAAACTGGAATAAGATGGACCATGCAGTGATCAGAATGTCCCAAAGCTGCCCGGGGCACAGAGCGATAGGCATCTTTTAGAGTGGTGTAGCAGTGATCCAGTATGATGTTGTCCCTGGTGGGGCAGTCTATATGCTGTCTGTATTTAGGGAGTTCGTAGTTTAGGTTTGCTCTGTTAAAATCCCCAAGAATAATTGTAAAGGAATCCGGGAATTTCCTCTCCAGGGTAGTAATCTGGTCAGCCAGCTCGCACAGTGCGTTGTTCGCGTTGGCCTGTGGAGGGATGTAAACTCCGACCAGCATGAAGGAAGAAAACTCCCGCGGTGAATAAAAAGGTTTACAGTTGATGAAAAAACTTTCCAAGTGTGGGCTGCAGTGTTTCTGTAACACTGTGACATCAGTACACCAACCTTCATTAATGTAGAAGCAGACTCCACCACCCTTTGTTTTCCCTGAGAGCTCTGTTTCGCGGTCCGCCCGGTGAAGTTGGAAGCCCGGCAGATTTAAGACAGCGTCTGGGACTCGCTCACTGAAGTTTCAGTGAAGCAGAGGGCAGCAGAGCGTGCAAAGTCCTTGTTAGTCCGGTTTAAGAGCAGTAATTCGTCGACTTTGTTTGGAAGAGAGCGGAGATTCGCGAGGTGAATGGAGGGGAGTGCTGTGCGGAATCCTCGCCGACGTAGTTTCACCAGCGCACCGGCGCGACTCCCCCGTCTACGTCTTCTCCAGGAGCCACAGAGAGCTGCTGCGCCTCCAACTAAAATCTCCAAAAAACTTTCCGGGTTTGTGAAAAATGGATAAGAACTATAGTGAGATGACTGCCTGATGTTAAGCAGTTGATCTCTGGAGAAAGTGATGTGGTCTGAGTGACCAAAAGCGCAGAAAATAAACAAAAACAAGAAAAGTGCGAGAGAGCGCAGTACCGAGGCTGCCATCCGCGGCGCCATCTTGGATCCATATGTATCCAAGATGTATCCAAATATCTGATTTATTGTAACACCGCAGCTTTGTTTTAAATGTCAAAATGAGCAACCAGAAAGGAAAAGCACAATTTATGTGCACTCTGCCAAAAAGTACACTGGATGACCTTATTAAGGTTAGGAAAGCCTTCCAAAACACTCTTTGTGAAAATCAGCTTTTAAAAGACGATACAAAGGAAGCTAGACAGCAAATCAAACAGCTGATGGCCCAAATTTCACTGATGCGTGCCAAGCTGGACCAATATGAGATCCAAGCTGGAGAACTCACTGATGAGTCAGTGTCACGCAAAGTGCAAATGAGGAGCACCACTAACAAAAAAGGGGCTCAGGCTTGTTCAGATCAGGAAAAGACCAGCATCTTTGACCTTGAGATGAACCGTCTGGAAGAGCAGCTTAGGCAGAGGGACAGCGAAATCCTGATCCTCAAACAGGACAAGGACAGTCTGTCTGCTGAGCTTGCACAGCTTCAGAAAGGCAAGGAAGAAAAAATTAGGTGCACTCTGCTAAAAAGTGTTCTGGACAAACTTACTCAGGTTAGGAAAGCCTTTCGAAACACTCTGTCGGAAAATCAACTTTTAAAAGAGGATTCAAAGACAGCCAGACAGCAAGTCAAACAGCTGTTGGCCCAAATTTCACTGATGCGTACCAAGCTGGAACAATATGGGATCCAAGCTGAGGAAGAAAAAGAGGAACAGACTTGTTCAGATCAGGAAAAGACCCGCATCTTTGACCTTGAGATGAACCGTCTGAAAGAGCAGCTTAGGCAGAGGGACAGTGAAATCCTGATCCTGAAACAGGAGAAGGACGGTGTTAAGAGAATTTTTATTTTAGTTAAATCATTAAAGTATAATCAAGTAGAAACAAGTATGCCTTATAATCAAGTGTTTATATATTTTCACACGGTAAAGCTTACTGTTGAAAAGAACACAATGTATTCCTTGCTTAAGTGTGTGAGATGTTTGACAAAGACAGGATATATACATGCATTCTTTACTTCAGTGTCTGCGATGTCAGATAAGCATGAATACTGCTGTGTCGTTGTTTTTCAGTTTGTGTGCAGAAGTTAGATAGCTAAGACAATGCCTGAGCTCTCCCCTCTTCAGTTGAAAGAGGAAGTACTATGTAACCCATTTTGCCTTATAAATAAAGCGAGTAAACGGTGCTCGGTGTGTTAGTCTGCTCAGAGACTCTCACCCGTGCGCACGTCTTTGAAACTCTGAGTCGGTCTGCCAGTGTCTCATTTCTCTCTTACTGTGTTTGAACAAATTGTCAACCCCTTGACATTTAATTGGTCCTTCGTAGCCGGATAACTGACTGTTATTTTTAACGTCTAGTTTTCCACAGA
Source organism: Simochromis diagramma (assembly GCF_900408965.1). Lineage (NCBI taxonomy): Eukaryota > Metazoa > Chordata > Actinopteri > Cichliformes > Cichlidae > Simochromis > Simochromis diagramma. The sequence goes on along the minus strand of NW_024387200.1, from coordinate 1,886,984 downwards.
CGGTCTCCATCGGATCCTGACGTCGTGATGCCTGCGCTGGAAGAAATCTGATCAGTAAAACGAAAAACCCGGGAACGTGAATTCGATCTCCGGTCAGCGTTCGGCTTTCACGGCTCCAGGACCCGATGAGCACCGGATCCAAAAACGCAGCGCCACAGTAGAGGTGAATATGAAACACTGCATTCCACCAAGCGCTAAAATACGTTGATATTGAGATTTTCCTTTAAGTAGTGTGTAAACCTAGGTACGCCGACAGATCTCAGTGTCCATGCGGGACTAGGAAGACGACAGGCAAGAGCGAAATTCTAGAAAAATCGCTATTAAAAGTTCCGGTCGCTCTGGGAGTGGCTGTAACGGAACAGGTTTCCGGTCACTCAAGAAGAGTGGCTGAAGGTGAAGGTGTTACACAAATAAATAGGCCTACGGAAAATCTCAATAAAAATCATAGAAACGCGCTTTGTTTGTGAGGAGTGAGTTGTTTTTACGACCCAATACGCGGTCGAACCACTTCTCAAACTGTTTTCCTGTGTACACTCACGTATTGGTAAAGGTGGAAAAAAGGGTTGTGCTTCATCACGTAAAATCGATAACCGCTCTCTCAATTAGTGAGAGAGTAGAAGGCTGTTATCAAAAACCCATTCTCACTTTTTCATGCCAAAGAAGGTGTCACAGTTTTGACGTAATTAGTTCAAAATGGGTAACTCTAAAACTAAAGTAAAATTAACAGCAGATGAAGGATGGTTGGAAAAAAACTGTCAAAATGCAGGAAAAGTCAGTGCAAATAGGTGGAGAAATCCACATAAAATTTCTTGTCCAGCCTGGCAAGGCAAATGTAACCAAGAGTCAATAACTGCTTTAAAAGCTGCTTTGCAAAAAGAACTGTATGAGGGAAAAAGTCAGAAGAAAAAAGCAAAAAGTAGGACAAAGAAGGGACGAGAGATATTAAATGCTATAATTGTGGAAAAAACGGGCATTTTGCTCGAGACTGCAGGAGTGTAAGTCAGGAACAGGAAAGTAATGATGACAGGCGTAGAAGGCGTGATGAATGACTAGCACGAGAGGAAGGAAGTGAAACAGATGAAGCGGAGGTTTACAATGCAGAACAACTACTGTTAGGTTCAGAAGACAAGCCAACAGTTGTAATATATGTGAAAGGTGTGCCGTTAAAAAATGTTTTGAGACACAGGAGCTTGTAGAACTGTCTTAACTGTAGAAGTCCCAAATGTAACATTCTCAAAAAAACACTATAATTGTGAAATCAGCCTCAGGACATGTGACAAAACAGCATCTAACTGATCCCCTTTTTATGTCACATAGAGATAGTGGCCGTGGCTGCAAAAATCAGTGCATTTATGACCCATCATGCCCAGATTGTATGAAATAAATAAAAGGAAATCATTCACATGAAAACCTTTCCTATAAAAAAGAGAGAAGCATAAGGTAGATTAAGGCTGTGTCATTGTTCAGCCAAGGAAAGTGTGTGAAAAGATAAATGTTTCCATCCTGGAAGTGGGTGAGACTGCAGCTCGTCCACAGTCCCTGATGGATACAAAATAAAATATAATAATCTGAAGGTTGGATCTGAGATGAGGCAAACAGAAGACCAGTCCAAAAGTAGGCACAAACCTGTTCAGAGAAAAAGCAAATTTGTACAGATTGGATGAACTATAAATTATCTGTTTGCTGAGTAAGATGATCCTAACTATTAAATTAGCTTAGTAGTAGTATAGTGATATACACTAATAAAATATTGTAATACACTATTGTTATTATATATAGAGAAAAAGATGATAATAATTAATAAAAATATAATATTAATATTGTTATGAAGAAGTCTGCATCAAGCTTAAAGGTTTGCTCAAACTCAGTATAATGACATATGAGATGAAGAAAATAAAAGCAATATCTAAACCAATTAGGTGCATAGAGGCACTTAACCTGCTTGGAAACCTGTCATTTATCCTAGATAAATATTACTGAGATACAGAGCACATCTATAATAACAACTAATAAGCCAAACCCTGTAGATAATAACTAAACCTACAGGATTATGAAGCTGAATTAAATGTGTGGACACCGCTAAGTTGATGAGCATGTTACACATTTATTTTTATTTATTTATTTTTATTTATTTGTTTTTTAGAGCAGAGGCTGCATGCTGTTAAAAGCGAACACATGCAGCTGTCTGTGAGCTCAGTTTCCCCTCACACTTCTGCTTTGTTTCTGGCAGCATTTTTCTTTGTCTTTTTGTTTCCTGACTCATGTACGTTTTTGTTTTGTTTGATTATTTTGTTAGTTTGTAAACAAATTTGTGCCAATACTTGTGGATTATGGTGACACATAGTGATTAGGCATATGATTTACAAATGCCTAGTTTTAGAACTGTGAGCTATGAACAATGCAAAGTTTAGGGAAAAAAAAAAAAAATATATACAAAACAAAAAACTTCAAAGTTTGAAATATGTAAGATGTGTGAATTCTTTGAAAAACTAGAAGGTATCTAAAATTGCCTCAAGTGAAAATGAAATTCTCTAATGACACTCTGATAGTTAGGTCAGCATAAGGGCCAGAAGGCCTGTGAAACCACAATATCCTTTGAGTGCTAGAAGCAAAAGCTCTCAGTTCCTCAAATTCTGCTCAAAGTGCAGAATTGACCGCAGTCATCAGAGCATGTACTTTATATAAGGGTCAAAGTGTTAATGTTTACACAGACAGTCAATATGTCTATTCAGCAGTTCATCATTTCGCTAAAATATGGCATAACAGAGGAATGACAACTTCCTCAGGCAACACAGTTCAACATGCAAACCTTCTAAAAAAGCTATTAGAAGTAATAACGTTGCCAAAAGAATTAGCACTATGCAAATGTGCAGCTCATCAAAAGGACGACACAGAAATTACGAGAGGAAATAACTTTGCTGACAAAGCAGCAAAAGCAGCTGCAGAAAAACAAATTGATGTTTTAACAACAGAAACCATAGATCTAATACCTTTAGAAATACTAGCAGATGCACAGAAAACAGCATCGCTGAGTGAACAAAAATCTTGGGTGAAAGATGGAGCAGAATTAAAAGACAACCTCATGATGTGTAATGGCAAACCAGTGCTTCCAAAATCTTTGCATAGAACTGCTGCTTTAGTGACACATGGGAAAACTCATGTGTCATCAGGAGGGATGATTAATATTCTTAATAAACAATTCTATACAAAAAATTTTGAAAGTTCAGCACAAGAGTTTATCAGAACATGTATGATTTGCCAAAGACACAACGCACAGGGAAATCTACGTCCAAAGCGAGGGCATTTCCCTATACCACCGCATCCATTTCACACTGTCCATATGGATTTCATAGAATTAAATGAATCACAATCCTCCAAATATGCACTTGTGATAATAGATGTATTTTCCAAGTGGCCAGAAATATATCCAGTGAAAAAAAGCAGATGCAATTTCAGTAGCGAAGTGTCTATGTAATCATTTCATTCCGACGTATGGTATTCCATCTCTGATAAGATCAGACAATGGCACACATTTTGTTAATGAAGTAATAAGTAAAGTTTCTGAAGCTTTAGGCTTCAGCATAAAACATCACTGTTCTTATCATCCACAAAGTGCAGGATTAGTCGAGAGAACTAACGGCACAATTAAACAGAGATTGAGAAAATGTATGGAGGAAACTAAAAAACCATGGCCTGAGTGCCTAGGTTTAGTTAAATTATGGATGAGGATAACTCAAGGAGCAGGTGGTCTGACACCATTTGAAGTTGTACATGGTAGACCCTTTCCCCTCCCCATAATTAGTGAGCCAATTAATAAATCTATTGCAGAAACAACAATGGCAGAATGGATGACAAAACTATTTGAGAATAAAGAAGTGAGATTAAGCAATCAACTGCCGAGTGACTTTTCTTCAGTTTCTTGCAGGTTGAACCCCGGTGATTGGATTCTGATTAAAGTCCTCCAGCGGAAAAACTGGAGTGCTCCAAAGTGGGAAGGTCCCTTCCAGGTGCTACTTACCACACCCACAGCGTGTAAGATAGCCGAACGAGTTTCGTGGATTCATCAATCCCACGTGAAGAAAGTGTTTGCACCACAATAAGACGCCGGTTCCCCTGACTCTTACGTGAACCCCTGCTGGAGGACAGGGCTGAACGGGTTTCCCGCCCTGTGCTTCCTCGGCAGTGCTACTCACGTGGGAGCTCGGGTGTGCCTGGTCGCCCTGAAGAACAAACACATAATAAAGAGGGACCCATCCCACCAAAGAGAGGAACCAATGACAACACCTGGGACGCCTGAAATGCAAGGAGCCAACGTGATGAATCTAGGAGAAGAAGAGCCGCCAGCACCAGCCCCAAAGCTGGTATGTTTAAGTGCTTGTCACTTTCAACGGAAACGGTTCATGTGCCGCCTGATCTGACTGGTGGCCGGCATCATCTTAGGGGTGATGCTCTTCTGGCTGATACCTGGAAGAGCCCACAGAATAACACCAACAATTCCCATCTAACTGAGATGACCCAAGATCACATTCACCCTTGGATGAACAATGCTTGGTACCGATATCTATACAATACCATAGAAGAATGAAGAAATTGATGCAATCCGCATCACTGTCATGCAACACCGAGTAGCTTTGGACATTGTTCTTGCAGAGAAAGGAGGTCTCTGTGTACTGTTCAACAAGACATGTTGTACCTACATACCTGATAACATCCATTCATTAAACATGACAAATGCTTTGAATGTTTTGAAACAACTGAGAGACGCTCAGAAAATCTCTATGACAATCTTGACAAGCTTGTTGTTTAATTATTTCACTGAATGACGTGCAAGTTGAAAATGTGACTAACAAGTGACTATGCATTGAGTAAAACATGTGAAATATATTAACATCAGGAGGGAATGTTAAGAGAATTTTTATTTTAGTTAAATCATTAAAGTATAATCAAGTAGAAACAAGTATGCCTTATAATCAAGTGTTTATATATTTTCACACGGTAAAGCTTACTGTTGAAAAGAACACAATGTATTCCTTGCTTAAGTGTGTGAGATGTTTGACAAAGACAGGATATATACATGCATTCTTTACTTCAGTGTCTGCGATGTCAGATAAGCATGAATACTGCTGTGTCGTTGTTTTTCAGTTTGTGTGCAGAAGTTAGATAGCTAAGACAATGCCTGAGCTCTCCCCTCTTCAGTTGAAAGAGGAAGTACTATGTAACCCATTTTGCCTTATAAATAAAGCGAGTAAACGGTGCTCGGTGTGTTAGTCTGCTCAGAGACTCTCACCCGTGCGCACGTCTTTGAAACTCTGAGTCGGTCTGCCAGTGTCTCATTTCTCTCTTACTGTGTTTGAACAAATTGTCAACCCCTTGACAGACGGTCTGTCTGCCGAGCTCGCAAAGCTTCAGAAACACGAGGCCCCTCTGAAAGAAACTCAGTGGAATCAGAAAACACAGACAGAAAATCTGGAGGAAGAAAAAGAGAAAGTCCTGGAAGATCAGAAACTGGTGAAGGACACAAAAGAAATGCAGAACAAACTGGACACGCAGAGAAAAGAATTAGCGGAGGCTAAGACGGAGATAGAAGACACGGCAACCCCAGTTGTCCTCCTCATTAGAAATACAGGAGGTGAATCAGAGCGCTGAGAAGGGCGGAGTCAACACGAAAACACAGAACATGGGGGAGAAGTTGTGCGTCCATAGAGTTATTCAGTTGGTGGTTTCACAGGCCATAGAAAAAGTCTCTTCTAAATACAAGCTCTTCACAGAGCGCCTGACTCCTGACTGCATCAGCGATCGCCTGATTGAGAGAATCTGGCCTGAAATTGGGCTGAAACATTTGGACATATCCACAAAATGGCTGAAAAAGATAGACAGGGCCATTCTCAAGGATCTGTGCCAAACACACAACTGCAAGGAAAAGTATCTGATTTTTTATCTGAGGGAACAACTTGATAATATCACAGTCCCAACCTTCACCAAACACCTTTTGGCTTTACCAAGACGAGTACTCAGTGTCTCTAAAAACAGGGAAGAGTACAAAGAAGTGGTGAAAAATTTCACTAAAGATCTGGTAATGCACGCCATGAGCCAAGAAAATGAGACAGCGACATAGCATCCAGGAACATCAGATTTCATTATACAGAGGCTTTCCCATAAGGTCTGGGACAAAATCTTGTCCAAAACCTACAAAATGTCCTTAGAGAACGTTGAATAGCTCAGCCTGACGGTGTACAACGAACTCCATGACAGGTGGCCTTCTCCAGTCCTCTTAATGAAGTCAAACAACCTAGTGGTTGACGAAGCAATCGTCAAAACCTTCAAAACACATGCCAAACTGAGGAACCAAAATATCATCCTTAGGGCTTTCTCATGTGCACGCTAAAATTGAACTGAAACGTGCATGTGATTACGTGACAAAGCTCTGAAACTGGCTTAAAATATGCATTTACATTGGGCAATCTAAATTTAATTTTAAAACCAGAGTGGTTAAAAAATAACTACCGTACTCTTCTCTTCCCAACTTCCTTCCCTCATCACCAACTGGCCGAGGCAGATGGCCACCCCATCCCAGAGCCTGGTTCTGCCGGAGGTTTCTCTCTTTTAAAAGTGAGTTTTTCCTTCCCACTGTCCCCAAAGTGCTTGCTCTAGGGGGTTGGAGTTTTTGTGCATTATTGTAGGGTCTTGACCTTACAATATAAAGCACCATGAGGGAAGTGTTGTTGGGGTTTGGTGCTGTTTCTTAACTCAAAATGTCCAATTACAACAGGACATTTTGAGTTGAGAAACAGCACCAAACCACTAGACAAAAGGAAATAAAAATTAATAATAAAAAAAAAGCTGAAAATTTAAATAGTTAAAAGTTGAAATGTAAATAGTTGGTTTTTGTATTATATGATTTATTTATTAGATTTTATGTGGAGTGAATAAATAAAAGTATATTTATGGTGCCTGCTAGAGACAAAGCACGTACAAACCCCAAAACACGTAAAAATTCCAAAACACGTAAAAACTCCATAGCATGTACAAAGGCTGTGTAATTTTGTAGATAATGTCATTGCCTTATGCTCACTGTCGGCAGGTGCAGAAATGAGGTTTTGCCAGGACACTGCTGTCACTAGCACAACAACAGTGGCCTCAATGGAGACAGAGAGACAGCTCCTGAACTTGCACAGACCTCTAACACAGTTGACCGCAACACGGAAATGCCAGTTGATATTTCACGGGAAACAACAGTCAACTTGCACAGCACAACAGAAGATTGCCCTGGTGCCAGATTTATCACTAATATCCAAAATACCAATAATGTCAAGGTTATTCAATTTAACATCTTTAAAAACCTGGAATTCAGTTTAATACGAAAAACCGGAAAAACAATTGTCATGCCCAATACTCCAATAGACAAGAAAGATCGTGATGACACTCAGGCTGTAGGAGAGGGAATGGGGTCTTTCAAGCAGTCACACTTCAACTGTGTAACTCCCTTGTCCTTATGGTGCATTGACACTACTGACACTTTTCAAAAGCAGTCTAATGTTAGAAGAGCTTTTATGTAAACTGTTTCTGTTGTTATTATTATTATCATCATTATTATATATTTTATTAATTATATTTTTATTATGATGTTGATTTGGGTGACAATTATTTGACAAATATTATATATTAATTTTCTAAACATATTAACCATCCTTATGCTTAAAAAAAAAACTTAAAAATATTTTTTTTTCTTTTAAACTTGTGTATTGTTTGACTTCTAAAATGTTTGTATCAGGTGTAAAATTACTTTTTAAATAAAGTTGTTTTTAATGTGAGCAGCTCCTATCGGGTTGTTCAGTCTGACATCACTAGCCATGTCTGGACCTAAACTCCGCTGCAGGTCCATATATCAAACGATCACTATGGCATTACTGAGAGTTGAAAAACTGTCTAAAGTCTTTCATCTTTAATAAAACGATCAGCGTTCTGCTCTACCAGGTGTAACAATTGAGTTTAACATCCAGGCATCCATGAAAACGGAATTTATGACATTTAACGGAGTTAGAAGTTAGCAGGAAGTTAGCTCGCTAGCTTCTATCTAAACACAATATAGCATGTCCTGACTGCTGGGTTTTGGAAACAAATTAAAACATACAGCTCTGTTATCACTTCCAGCTTAAATGAAGACAGAAAACTAAACAGCAGTGATGTTTGTAGGGTTATTGAAGTGGGCTAGCTGGTATATAATGATGTGCTACGTGACCGCTAGCAACACAGCTATGTTAGCATAATATAAACAAGCTAACTTTTTTCCACTCGATAAAAGTTAACGTGAGTGTTCTCGGTGGTCAGGAACAAATGTAATCGCATGGCAGGATGCTGTAAAAGGACCAAACTTCATCTAGGAGAACCACTGAGATAATCCATCCACAATACGAAGTTAGTCATTCATATACTGCTGCATGGGATGGGCTGTAGTTACACCCTAAGGTTTTAAAAACTGAGCTTAAATAAATGATTTGCGGTAATAAAAGCCGAGGGAGGTCAACAGTGATCACTGACTGTTTTAGGAGCTTTTTGAGATTAAATAGAAGAAAATACATAACAATAAACATGTTAACAACACAAAAGCCATATTAAACGCAGACTACTTTAGGCCTGGAAGTAGGATTCATCACGTCATCACTGAACAATCGAATTGGCTCGTTTAAAAAGAGGGAGGAGCAGATTGCACCGCCTAGCGTCTAGTCTTCCCCAGTGTTGCCAACTTAGCGACTTTGTCGCTATATTTAGCGAGTTTTCAGACCCCTTAGCGACTTTTTTTCTAAAAAAAAGTCTCTAAAAAGACGTGAAAGCGCGTATCGCTTTTACTCTCAACAAGCAGCGGGTGCTGTAACGCAGTCAGTTCTTCTTTTACTCTTATGCTGTTTTGTGGATCACAAGGTTTAAAACTACTTATAAACACACACACACAAAGTAACTCCACCAGAGTGCCTATTTCGGGTCACTTTTGACGGTCCAAGCCCGGGTAAAGGAGCAGGGTTGGAATTGTGACATAAAAAAAAACAATAATTGCTAAAAGACATTTAATTTGTAGTTCTAAATAAACTCTAAATGCATTTAGGACGTTTTTTTACTCACTTTATGTCTCTTCCACGATGTTATTTCTCTCTCCAACAACATAGGTTACAATTAGATTAGCATGACCAATTATGCAAATTAGGCAATGACGTCATTTAGCTACTTCTAGCTACTTTTAGGACAACCGATAGCGATTTTCCTTACTGAGGAGTTGGCAAAACTGGTCTTTGCGGTCTTTCGTCAGTTGCGGCCTTTTCTCTCCCTGGTGTTTGAGAACGTGGAGGACAAAAGGATACCAAAGAATCGAAAACTATGACAAAGCTAAATACTCAAAGTTTGATAAGTTTTCATCAATGATTATTTTAGTAACTTTCTATAGTTGTCCTAAACGGTATAAATGGTAAATGGCCTGTATTTGTATAGCGCTTTTACTAGTCCCTCAGGGGGAGAAGCATAACATCTTTAGCTAGCAAGTAGAATTGGTTTAATTTACTGTCATTGTCTTTGGCAAACATTATTAAAAGTTAATTACTAAACTCTTACTGCCTATATTCTACTCAATAAAGTTCATCTTTTCTTATTCTGTTTTCATTCCGCCATTCTCTCTCTACAGTTTTTGAATTTACATACTGTAACGTACACGGCAGTTTTTTTCTGTACTTTTGCAACCTTTTCTTGGGTTTTCCTATAAGGTATTTGTAATTAATTAACATGAAATTTCCCCTTGTGGGACTAATAAAGGTATCTTATCTTATCTTAAAAAAAAATTATTCTTTTTTTGGCTTTACTGGATTCCCACTCACGTAACTTACCCAGTAAACAAAATGACTGAACAATATCTTAAATGTTTGAACATGAACTAGTCATGCCATGTAACGTAATATTCATGTGCAGTATAGCAAGCTCACCTTATAGGGGTGTAAAACATGAGGCGTATGAAGTGATTGTTTAAATTACAGCAGTAGATGCCTGCAGCTGAAACGGTTTTCTGATCTGAACCTGACCCTACTGGTCACGTTTACGGTAATGTTACCAGATATGCGTTGTACTATAGGAAAACAGTGGTGGATCAGTGTGCAAAAAGCCCCCAAAAGAAGCACACAGCTTCTTTAGCTCAAACACTGTCTGATCTCTCTCTTAGATACTGTGCTGTTCCATCTAGTTATTGGTTATTGAGAAATGTTTGGTTATTAATTTATTAAGAGAGTGCAGCTGTTCGGTGAAGTAGGAAAATGCAAAACATGTTACTATAGCTGAATGCTGTGTAAAATACTAGTAATAAATCTAACTCCCATTTATGGCTTTTACTACTGTGGGGCTAAATAAAAAATTACAGACATAATGAAATCTGCTACAATTACAAAGCTTAAGTTTAAAAAAATTATTATTTATTAAGCATTTTTTTTGCTCTTTTTAAAATTCTTTTTGCCAATAATGGACTCAATCCCCATGATTGTCAGCCAGGTGGTGACTGCTGGGATTTATTAGGATTTTAGGAAATGTTCATCCATAGAAAGCTGGACCTGTGAGTACCAAACAAGAAGAAGGACTCATCCAGGCTGGAGAAACTGATCAGGAAGGCTAGCTCTGTGGTCGGCATGAAGCTGGACACTCTGGTGACAGTGGCAGAGAAAAGGACACTAAAAAAACTGCTGGACATTATGGACAATGCTGGGCATCCTCTGCACACGGCCATAAACAACCAGAAGAGTCTGTTCAGTGACAGGTTGCTTCTCCCCAAGACAAGAACTAACAGACTTATAAACTCCTTCGTCCCACACGCCATCAAACTGTTTAACTCCTCTCTGGAGGGGAGAGGGAGGGGAAACAGGAGGACAAAGGAGGGGGGAACAACTAAGCTGTAGTGCCTCTTCACTTCACTGTGCAATTACCTTTTGTGCAATACTTTTGTTAATAGTCAATGGTGCAATAGACCTCAATACTTGAAATGTGCAATTCACTTGTATTTTTATTTTTATTCCTATTTATTCTATTTATCCCCTTCGTATATTTTATTTATATTTGTCTCTGTATTTAATAATGTGTGTGTGTGTGTGTGTGTGTGTGTGTGTATATAATATTCTGTAACTCTGTAACTTCTGTCGGTGCTGTGCTTTTGGAAACCGAATTTCCCAGAGGAACCCACCCGAGGGATTAATAAAGTTTTATCTTATCTTATCTTCTGCAACTGCTGGCTTAAGAGGAAGCTCAAAACTTATGAATTTCAATCCTTTGATGTAGAATTGCAGCTAATGTCAGCCTTGAATCATACCAGAATTCAGTGATGCATATGAAAGTTATTGCAGCAAAATTTCTTTACACAACTACTTGAATTTGACAAGATGGTGGAGTATTCCTTTAACACAGAAAGAGCTCCATCTATTGTGGACAGAGTCAAATGGCAGGTTTGTTACTATCAGCTCCACCCACAACAGAGTAAATGAAAACGAAAGAGTTATAACATTGATCAGAGCAGAGACGCCATTACATTGAAGGCTGGGATCTGTATTTATTGTGAGTTTTGTTATTTTGGGGAAAAAAAGCAAATCTGAAAATCAGATCAAATGGCTGAAAAACTTGTACTTTTTGAAAATTTCCTGAGCTGCCATGTGTGTTCAGAGACTTTCAGAGATCCTGTGTCTCTGAGCTGCAGCCACAGCTTTTGTTCAAGCTGCCTGCAACAATTCTGGGAACAAACTAAAAACAAAAACTGTCCCATTTGTAAAAGAAAATCTTCAAAGGATCATCAAGATGTAAACTTTGCTCTCAAAGAACTTGCTGACTCTTTTGCTGGGAGACAGAAAGTTGGATCATCTGATACACTAAAAGAAAAGAAGGCATTGGGAATGATTTGCAGTAAACATGAGGAAGTGCCTAAACTGTTCTGTGTGGACGAGCACAGAGCTGTGTGCACCGTGTGTGAGTTTTCTCTCCACCAGAGTCACAAAGTGGTTCCTGTAGAAGAAGCAGTCAGTGACCTGAAGGAGCAGCTGAAATCTGACTTAAAGTCTCTGCAGGACAAGAGGAACAAATACAAACAAGTGGAGGAAACATACAATGAAATGAGGGAACACATGAAGAAGCAGCTGTTGTCCACAGAGAGGCAGATCAGAGCAGAGTTCAACAAGCTCCAGCAGTTCCTGAAAGAGGAAGAGGAGTCCAGACTGGCAGCTCTGAGGGAGGAAGAGGAGCAGAAGGGGAGGACTATCAGCAGAGAGATGAAGATGATTGAGAAGCAGATCTCCTCTCTGTCAGACAGCATCTCTGCTGTTGAAGAAGAGCTGCAGAAACACAGCGTGCCATTCCTCAGCAGTTATAAAGACACTCAGAGCAGAGCCAGAGCCCAGAGCTCAGTGTCAGATCCACAGCTGGTCTCAGGAGCACTGATAGATGTGGCCAAACACCTGGGCAACCTGTCCTTCAGAGTGTGGGAGAAGATGAAGGAGAAGGTCCACTTCAGTCCTGTCATTCTGGACCCAAACACTGCACACCCCCGTCTCTATCTGTCTGATGATCTGACCAGTGTGAGATGTGGAGACACAAAGCAGCAGCTTCCTGATAATCCAGAGAGATACTCTAATTATCCTGAAGTTTTTGGCTCTGAGGGCTTCAGCTCAGGGAAACATAGCTGGGAGGTGGAGGTGGGAGACCATCCTTGCTGGTTTTTAGGTGTAATTAAAGAATCAGTTAACAAGAACCAACAGTCTGTTTCACCAAAAGATGGAGTCTGGTGTTTACTGCACCGCAGTGGAACATATAACAATGGTAATCAGCCTCTACAAGTGAAGAAGAGTCTCCAGAGGATCAGAGTCCAGCTGGACTATGACAGGGGGGAGGTGTCCTTCTATGACCCTGAAGACATGACTCACATCTGCACTCACAGAGACACTTTCACTGAGAAACTCTTCCCATATTTTTATATTGGAAACATGGGAGATGCCAAAACCTCTGATATCAAAATCTCTAAGACTCAGGTTCCGCAGACCAGTGTGGTCTGAATTTCTATTTGCACTCTATGTAGAAGTGAATAATATTATTAATCTTTATTAATATTAATATATTAATAGTCGTGTCTGGACATGCGCACATCAGAGTGTGTCTCTTCTGCTGACTGCTCCTGTTTCAGTCTGAGATACATGAACAGGTGTCATATTTTTTGTATTCTTTTCAAAAGGTGAAACTTGAATTTTAAATCATTTAGGAACTTTTCTAACTAGATCACATATATCAGGGTTTTGCCTAATTTTAGTTATTGATTTGTTGAATATGACTGGTTTGTTTCCTTCTATTCTCAAGTCCAGAGAAACAGGAGTGAATGTGATCTTTTACCTCTGTTAACTGTAAATGTGCAACTTAAGCCTGGCCCAGATGGTAAATGTCTGAGAACTCCCTGTGATTTTTAAGCTAGATAAGTGCTTATTATTCACATAAAAATCAGACATTTACTTTCTACTTTATTGAAAATATGGGCAAAAATATGTAAAATGGATTTTCTTTTCTTTTTGTTTTGTATGTCTGTAAAAAAAAGAAAAAAAAATCATGTAATGCAGTCATCAGTATCTCTTGTTGAGGCTAGCTCCACCTAAGAAAGCAGCAAGGCTTTAACATCACTTTAATATCAGTTATATATGTTTTCATAAAATTCTCCTGGTTGTAGATTTTAACTGGAACTGTCTGTTGTATGAAATATTTGGGTCTCTCACAGTTTTAAATCTATATCATGCCTGTAATATTGCACAACTAATTAAGCCCAAAAGCACGGGTTGCACGATGGTTAGCACTGCTGCCACACAGCAAGAAGGTCCTGAGTTCAATTCCACCATCAAGCCGGGATCTTTCTGTGTGGAGTTTGCATGTTCTCCCTGTGTTTGCATGGGTTCCCTCCGGGTACTCTGGCTTCCTCCCACCATCCAAAGACATGCAGTTTGTGGGGATAGGTTAATTGATTAGTCTAAATTGCCCATAGGTGTGAATGTAAGTGCGAATGATTGTCTGTCTCTGTGTGTTAGCCCTGTGACAGACTGGTGACCTGTCCCGGGTGTTGTTAAAATAAATGCTCAATCAACAATCCTTTATTCCATAGAATTCAACACTTTAAGAGCACAAACCATCCGAATGGGGAGACATGCATGCAGAAGGACACAGCTAATCTCAGACTTGTGGAGGGTTACTCAAACTCTTATAGCCTCTAGTGGCCCCCACCTAATCGTAAAAACCTAATCATTCGCATTCTTTCTAACTCCTAGCGAGCCTGACTTATGGCCTTGGCTCCCTATTTTGTCTGCCTTCAACAACGGTGGGGGTCAAGCTCCCGTGGAATGTGCTCTCTGTCTCCTCTACTATCAGAAAAAGCAAAGTCCTGACTCTCCAAAAACAGTATTTCTTATAACTCAGCAGTATAATGCATCATAAACGATATCATTCATTCACACTGAATCAGCCGTCTAATGTAATACAAATCAGTTTAATAACTGTAATAGTTATCACCTTCTCCTAATTCAGGAGAATACTGCAAACTAAAACTGCATAATAATTTCACAATCTTTAATTAGGGGTATAACATAGCATAAGATACCTCGCCTCTTGCCCTATGACAGCTGGGATAAGCTCCAGCGCCCCCCGTGACCCTGAAAAGGATAAGCAGAAGCAAATGGATGGATGGATAATTAAGCCCAACTAGTCAAAATCTTAAAGTCTCAGAGATCCTCGCTTCTTGATTCATTTTTTGACTAATACTCCCTGTAAATATTCAGATATTGGTCTTTTTCACAAAAATGTCAGTGCAGATACAGTGAAACTGTCTAAGCTTCCAACATCCTGATCACAAATGGTTCTTAGGCAAACATCAAGTATTTTTGTTGGCAAATTTTCCTTTATGATTGACCTGACTTGGACTGTAATAAGATCTACCTGATTATGCATGCAATATGGAAATACTTTTATGATGTGTTTATTTAAATTACAGATTAACATGCTGCCCCTTGTGCAAATTATGAGGTAAATGCCAACACAACGGTTTTGTCCTTTAGCTCTCCAGTCTCCTCAATGGAAAATATGTTGCCTGGGCTCAGGTCAAGAAAACAAAATCTGATGCTGACCGAGATTTAAACAGCTCAGACGCCGTTCAATAAGTAAAACAGCCAAATCTGAGTTCTACCTTTCAAAAATGACTAAACACCTCAATGATTCTAAGAAGCTTTGGAAAGTAATAAAATCTTCATATGGGATTGTGATGACACGCCAACTCTACTGTAGCTGAAAAATCTGATATTCTCCACTTCTTTACTGTACTTATATTTTGTATTTAATTTATTTTTACAACAGGAATTGCATACATTAATATTGCAATTAAACAAAAGACGCAACCGATGCATGTGCATAGGACTTCTAGCCACAGGTAACCTGCAGACTTTTTCCCTGTCAGAAGACCAATTTCAGTGATCACAGATTTGCTTTTCTTAAACCAGTTAGATCTTAATAAATCTGCAGGTCCTGACAAGCTGGATCTTCCTTTTCTTTCTCTAAAACTGAAATGGTCACACCACATGAGTATTTAGGCACCATTATAGATCAGAAATTGTCACTTTAAACTCACATTGAAAATATTTAAAATTGTGTTTACCACTTGGAGAAATGTTCCCACTAACCTCATGGAACCACTTGAATCAAGCATCCCTCAAAGAATTTTTGAAGTGATCAACAATAATGGTGGAGCTACTCATTACTGAGTTCATGTTTGAAACTTTGATTTCTGTTTTGGGGGTTTACAGGGTTTTTTTTTGGAAGTGTTGTCCTAAACTTCAGATCAGCTGTAAAACAGCCTGTTTCAGTTTAAGCGTTGTTTTCTATAAACTGCATGCTGAAAAAATGTTTTTGTTTCACTCCTATTTCTTCTTGTTGGACGTTAAAGCTCTTCTGGGAACAAACTAAAAACAAAAATTGTCCCATTTGTAAAAGAAAATTTGTAAAATAGATCCACAAAATGAATTTGAACAAAAAGTCTTTAATGTAAACAATATTTGTACTGATTTTCACAATATAGTCCTGCATATACTAAAAAAAGCACTTGAGGTTGTTTGGGGGATTTTAGCATTTACTCCTCATATTTCAGTCAGGAGGTTATTAAGCTGCTACTACATTTCTGTACTACTGTACAGACATGAACAAACAGCAATGTAGTAAAATCACCACCACCATACAAACATTCATTGTAAAAAATGAATCAAAATAAAGTCATAAACCACAGTGAAGTACATGAGAAATCCCTGGTTCTCTTACAATACACAATGTAATACATGTTGAGATCAAAGCTGCAGGAGGACAATAAAAGCTGTGAAGCAAAGTCCAAAGAAAGAACCATAAACCAAAGTCAAAGGGGAGATTTATGACATAAATGAAGCTCATGTTTGACAGTGAGCTTGAAAAACACAAATGGCTTATGAAGTAAAAATAATTTGATCAAATGATAGCAAGCAAAATCTCCAGGGTTTGAAGTCCATGATACATGTTTCAGCTGCATCCTGTTCTGCCTAAAGGTAATATAAGACAGCAGAATCCAGCTAATAACTAACTGATAAAAAATCCACATGAAATCTGAGTATCAAGTAGAGTATTTTGAAACCAATGCAGGGCTTGGCATCTGTTACTGAACTGTGTTTCCTTGGCAGAGAGTTCAAGGCAAGGTTTCATTTGAAAAAAGAGAATCGCTGATCGCTGATTTTCTCAGTCAATAAATGTTTTTATGATGTTTTTGTGTTTCTCTTTAAAAATTCTGGGCAAATCTAGAGTTGGTGGAAACAAACACGGAAATGTAATGTATCTGATGAATAGTGCTCAAGCTCTATATCGATTTTCTAATAATAATTTAAAAAATTAGGGCTCTTCAGCCACACATGCACTGAAAGGCATCAGGTTACATTTAAGTGTAATCAGTTAATGAGTACTAATACTGGAGTTAGCAATGGAATCCAACAGATTAGAAAAAATGTAATAAAATCTGACTTTCACAAATATTTCTTTTCTGTGGTTTTTAAAATCTCAGAACATCCATCCGTTTTCTTCCATTTATCCATGTGGGGTGGGCGGATGGTGGGGACTGCTGCCTATCTGAGCTGTTATGGGACGAGAGACTCTGGACATGGAGAATATGCAAATACCATACAGAGAGGTCCATGCTGGTGGGGTTAAATCCAAGTGGAAGCTAATCAACCTTTATTTTTTTTTAATCTTTTATTTTTTTTAATGATAAGTGATTTTCTGCTGATTAACCATCTAGAATCTAGATGGATGTCTGTTATAACGATTCAGTACTAACATTACTTTAGTAATCCTTAAACATTTGTTCGGTTGGAGCTGCTGTTTCTTTAAACTCTCACTTCATATGTCAGATGGGAAAAAACTGAGAAGCCTGGCTCCAGTTTGATGTGTCTGTGAACATAAAAGGACAAATATCAATTGAAAACAGGGCTCAGACCTGCATTTAAAGAAACACTTCCATTATTTTCATATTTGGAGGCAAAAGATGCAAAAACCTCCAACTTTAAAATCTGTTTTAAAAATAAAAATATTTGTTTTTAAAAATAAATGTAAGTTTAAAAAAAGTTTGTACATTGAAATTTGGCCTTTTTTTAGAACTGAGCCTATACAATGACTTATTGCAAAAAAATAAAATAAAATCATAAACCACAGGGAAGTATGAAGAACTCCTTTGTCTATAAGAATACACAAGGTAATAACTGTTGACATCAAGGCTGCAACAGGAGGACAATAAAAGCTGTGAAGCAACATCCAAAGAAAGAGCTGCAATCTAAAATAAAAGGGGAGATTTATAATGTAAACAAATGTTTGACATTTGCTTGGAAAACACAAATAACTTAAACTAAAAAAGTAATAATTTTATCCCCAAAAAAAGATTCCCGAGAGTTTTGAGTCAGTAGGTTAGTTTATGGTTGTTTCGGGACAGATCCCATTCTCCATAAGGGTAGTAAAAGCTAGCACAATGCAGTTAATAATCAACCAATGAATGATTTAGATGAAATTTGAAGAGACTGTTGAAACCAAGTAGTCATTACAGGGTTTGGTGTCTGTTACCAGTCTGTACTTACTTGGTGGACAGTAGGAGGAAAACTGCGAGGAATTTTGATTTGGTGAGTTTCTCATTTGAAAACAGAGAAAATGCAGAAAAAGACTTATTTTCTTATGTACTTTAATCCACTTTGTGTTCTTAGATTTTCAAAGATGCTGTGTCTCTGATCTGTAACCACAGATTCTATTCAAGCTGCCCGCAACAATTTTGAGAACAAGTCAAAAACAAAATCTGTCCTATTTGTAAAAGGAGACCCTCAAACCACATGGAAGATCAAATGCACTCTCTTACCCATCTGGCCAACTTTGATCAGAATGACGTGGCTGATAAGTATGATGGGATAAATACAGCTCGATTATCCGAGACAGTAAAAGAAAAGAAGATGGTGGAAATGTCTTGCAATCAACACCAAAAAGAATCTAAACTGTTCTGTGTGGACGAGCAGAGAGCTGTGTGTCCTGTGTGTGAGTTTTCTCTCCACCAGAGTCACAAAGTGGTTCCTGTAGAAGAAGCAGTCAGTGACCGAAAAAAAACACAGCTGAAAATTTAAATAGTTAAGTGTAAATGTAAAAGTTTGGTTTTTGTAATATATTTATTTATTAGTTTTATGTGGAGTGAATAATAAAGTATATTTATGGTGCCTGCTAGGGACAAAGCACGTACAAACCCCAAAACACGTAAAATTCCAAAACAGTACGTAAAAACCCATAGCATGTACAAAGGCTGTGTAATTTTGTAGATAAGGTCATTGCCTTATGCTCACGGCGGCAGGTGCAGAAATGAGGTTTTGCCAGGACACTGCTGTCACTAGCACAACAGTGGCCTCAATGGAGACAGAGAGACAGCTCCTGAACTTGCACAGACCTCTAACACAGTTGACCACCAACAGGAAATGCCGGTGATATTTCACGAAACAACGTCAACTTGCACAGCACAGCAGAAGATTGCCCTGGTGCCAAGATTTATCACTAATATCCAAAATACCAATAAGGTCAGGTTATTCATTTAACATCTTAAAAACCTTTGAATTCAGTTATACAAAAAACCGAAAAAAACTTGTCATGCCAATACCCATAGACAAAAAGATCGTGATGACACTTCGGCTGTAGAGAGGGAATGGGGTCTTTCAAGCAGTCACACTTCAACTGTACTCCCTTGTCTATGTGGTGCATTGACACTATTGAAACTTTTCAAAAGCAGTCTAATGTTAGAAGAGCTTTTAGGTAAACGTGTTTCTGTTGTTATTAGTATTATTATTATATCATATTATAATATTTTATTAATTAATTTTATTATGATGTGATGTGGGTACAATTATTTGACAATATTATATATTAATTTCTAAACATATTAACCATCCTTATGCTTAAAAAAAACCCTAAAAATATTTTTTTTCTTTTAAACTTGTGTATTGTTTGACTTCTAAAATGTTTGTATCAGGTAAAATACTTTTAAATAAAGTTTGTTTTTAATGTGAGCAGCTCCTACGGGTTGTTCAGTCTGAACATCACTAGCCAGGTCGGACCAACTCCGCTGCTGCAGGTCCTATATCAAACGATCACGAGGCATTACTGAGAGTTGAAAAACTGTCTAAAGTCTTTCATCTTTAATAAAACGATCAGCGTCTGCTCCTACCAGGTGTAACAATTGAGTTTAACATCCCAGGCATCCAGGAAAACGGAATTTATGACATTTACGCGAGTTAGAAGTTAGCAGGAAGTTAGCTCGCAGCTTCTATCTAAATACAATATAGCATGTCCTGACTGCTGGGTTTTGGAAACAAATTAAAACGTACAGCTCTGTTATCACTTCCAGCTTAAATGAAGACAGAAACAAAACAGCAGTGACGTTGTAGGGTTATTGAAGTGGGCTAGCTGGTATATAATGATGGTGCACGTGACGCTAGCGACACAGCTATGTTAGCATAATATAACAAGCTAACTTTTTCCACTCGATAAAAGTAACGTGAGTGTTCTCGGTGGTCAGGAACAAATGTAATCGCATGGCAGGATGCTGTAAAAGGACCAAACTTCACTAGGAGAACCACTGAGATAATCCATCCACAATACGAGGTTAGTCATTCATATACTGGCGCATGGGATG
Organism: Simochromis diagramma; assembly: GCF_900408965.1. NCBI lineage: Eukaryota > Metazoa > Chordata > Actinopteri > Cichliformes > Cichlidae > Simochromis > Simochromis diagramma. The sequence continues at coordinate 1,866,739 of NW_024387200.1, read as the reverse complement.
GGCTGTAGTTACACCAGAAGGTTTTAAAAACTGAGCTAATAAATGATTTGCGGTAATAAAAGCCGAGGGAGGTCAACAGTGATCACTGACGGTTTTAGGAGCTTTTTGAGGTTAAATAGAAGAAAATACATAACAATAAACATGTTAACAACACAAAAGCCATATTAAACGCAGACTACTTTAGGCCTGGAAGTAGGATTCATCACGTCATCACTGAACAATCGATTGGCTCGTTTAAAAAGAGGGAGGAGCAGATTGCACCGCCTAGCGTCTAGTCTTCCCAGTGTTGCCAACTTAGCGACTTTGTCGCTATATTTAGCGATTTTCAGACCCCTTAGCGACTTTTTTTCTAAAAAAAAGTCTCTAAAAAGACGTGAAAGCGCGTATCGCTTTACTCTCAACAAGCAGCGGGTGCTGTAACGCAGTCAGTTCTTCTTTACTCTTATGCTGTTTGTGGATCACAAGTTTAAAACTACTTATAAACACACACACACAAATCTCAACTCCACCGAGTGCCTATTTCGGGTCACTTTTGACGGTCCAAGCCCGGGTAAAGGAGCAGGGTTGGAATTGTGACATAAAAAAAACAATAATTGCTAAAAGACATTAATTGTAGTTCTAATAAACTCTAAATGCATTAGGAACGTTTTTTACTCACTTTATGTCTTTCCCCGATGTTTTCTCCTCCAACAACATAGGTTACCAATTAGATTAGCATGACCAATTATGCAAATTAGGCAATGACATCATTTAGCGACTTCTAGCTACTTTTAGGACAACCATAGCGATTTTCCTACTGAGGAGTTGGCAACAACTGGTTTCCGGTCTTTCGTCAGTTGCGGCCTTTTCTCTCCCTGGTGTTTGAGAACGTGGAGGACAAAGGATACCAAAGAATCGAAAACTATGACAAAGCTAAATACTCAAAGTTTGATAAGTTTTCATCAATGATTATTTTAACTTTCTAAGTTGTCCTAACGGTATAAATGGTAAATGGCTGTATTTGTATAGCGCTTTTACTAGTCCCTCAGGGGGAGAAGCATAACATCTTTAGCTAGCAAGTAGAATGGGTTAATTTCGTCATTGTCTTTGGCAAACATAATTAAAAGTTAATTACTAAACTCTTACTGCCTATATTCTACTCAATAAAGTTCATCTTTTCTATTCTGTTTCATTCCGCCATTCTCTCTCTACAGTTTTGAATACATACTGTAACGTACACGGCAGTTTTTTTCTGTACTTCTTGCAACCTTTTCTTGGGTTTTCCTATAAGTATTTGTAATTAATTAACAGAAATTTCCCCTTGTGGGACTAATAAAGGTATCTTATCTTATCTTAAAAAAAATATTCTTTTTTTTGGCTTTACTGGATTCCACTCACGTAACTTACCCAGTAAACAAAATGACTGAACATATCTTAAATGTTTGAACATGACTAGTCATGCCATGTCAACGTAATATCAGTGCAGTATAGCAAGCTCACCTTATAGGGGTGTAAAACATGAGGCGTATGAGGTGATTGTTTAAATTACAGCAGTAGATGCCTGCAGCTGAAACGGTTTTCTGATCTGAACCTGACCCTACTGGTCACGTTTACGGTAATGTTACCAGATATGCGTTGTACTATAGGAAAACAGTGGTGGATCAGTTGCAAAAAGCCCCCAAAGAAGCACACAGCTCTTTAGCTCAAACACTGTCTGATCTCTCTCTAGATACTGTGCTGTTCCATCTATTATTGGTTAGGAGAAATGTTTGGTTATTAATTTATTAAGAAGAAGTGCAGCTGTTCGGTGAAGTAGGAAAATGCAAAACATGTTACTATAGCTGAATGCTGTGTAAAATACTAGTAATAAATCTAACTCCCATTTATGGCTTTTACTACTGTGGGGGCTAAATAAAAAATACAGACATAAAAAATCTGCTACAATTACAAAGCTTAAGTTTAAAAAAATTATTATTTATTAAGCATTTTTTTTGCTCTTTTTTAAATTTTTTTGCAATAATGGACTCAATCCCCATGATTGTCGCCAGTGGTGACTGCTGGGATTATTAGGATTTTAGGAAATGTTCATCCATAGAAAGCTGGACCTGTGAGTACCAACAAGAAGAAGGACTCATCCAGGCTGGAGAAACTGATCAGGAAGGCTAGCTCTGTGGGCGCATGAAGCTGGACACTCTGGTGACAGGGGCAGAGAAAAGGACACAAAAAAACTGCTGGACATTATGGACAATGCTGGGCACCTCTGCACACGGCCATAACAACCAGAAGAGTCTGTTCAGTGACAGGTTGCTTCTCCCCAAGACAAGAACTAACAGACTTATAAACTCCTTCGCCCACACGCCATCAAACTGTTAACCCCTCTGGAGGGGAGAGGGAGGGGAAACAGGAGGACAAAGGAGGGGGAACAACAGCTGGTAGTGCCTTCACTTCACTGGGCAATTACCTTTTTGTGCAATACTTTGTTAATAGTCAATGGTGCAATAGACCTCAATACTTGAAAGTGCAATTCACTTGTATTTTTATTTTTATTCCTATTTATTCTATTATCCCCTTCGTAATTTTATTAATTTGTCTCTGTATTTAATAATGTGTGTGTGTGTGTGTGTGTGTGTGTGTGTATATATATTCTGTAACTCTGTAACTTCTGTCGTGCGTGTGCTTTTGGAAACCGAATTTCCCCCAGAGGAACCCCCCGAGGGATTAATAAAGTTTTATCTTATCTTATCTCTGCAACTGCTGGCTTAAGAGGAAGCTCAAAACTTATGAATTTCAATCCTTTGGATTTAGAATTGCAGCTAAGGTCAGCCTTGAATCATACCAGAATTGCAGTGATGCATATGAAAGTTATTGCAGCAAAATTTCTTTACACAACTACTTGAATTTGACAGATGGGTGGAGTATTCTTTAACACAGAAAGAGCTCCATCATTGTGGACAGAGTCAAATGGCAGGTTTGTTACTATCAGCTCCACCCACAAAAGAGTAAATGAAAACGAAAGAGTTATAACATTGATCAGAGCAGAGACGCCATTTACATGAAGGCTGGGATCTGTATTTATTGTGAGTTTTGTTATTTGGGGAAAAAAAGCAAATCTGAAAACAGATCAAATGGCTGAAAAACTTGTACTTTTTTGAAATTTCCTGAGCTGCCATGTGTGTTCAGAGACTTTCAGAGATCCGTGTCCTGAGCTGCAGCCACAGCTTTTGTTCAAGCTGCCTGCAAAATTCTGGGAACAAACTAAAAACAAAACTGTCCCATTTGTAAAAGAAAATTCTCAAAGGATCATCAAGATGTAAACTTTGCTCTCAAAGAACTTGCTGACTCTTTGCTGGGAGACAGAAAGTTGAGATCTGATACACGAAAAGAAAGAAGGTATGGAAATGAGTTGAGTAAACATGAGGAAGTGCCTAAACTGTTATGTGTGGACGAGCAAGAGCTGTGTGCACCGTGTGGAGTTTTCTCTCCACCAGAGTCACAAAGTGGTTCCTGTAGAAGAAGCAGTCAGTGACCTGAAGGAGCAGCTGAAATCTGACTTAAAGTCTCTGCAGGACAAGAGGAACAAATACAAACAAGTGGAGGAAACATACAATGAAATGAGGGAACACAGGAAGAAGCAGCTGTTGTCCACAGAGAGGCAGATCAGAGCAGAGTCAACAAGCTCCAGCAGTTCCTGAGAGAGGAAGAGGAGTCCAGACTGGCAGCTCTGAGGGAGGAAGAGAGCAGAAGGGGAGGATATCAGCAGAGAGATGAAGATGATTGAGAAGCAGATCTCCTCTCTGTCAGACAGCATCTCTGCTGTTGAAGAAGAGCGGCAGAAACACAGCGTGCCATTCCTCAGCAGTATAAAGACACCAGAGCAGAGCCAGAGCCCAGAGCTCAGTGTCGAGATCCACAGCTGGTCTCAGGAGCACTGATAGATGTGGCCAAACACCTGGGCAACCTGTCCTTCAGAGTGTGGGAGAAGATGAAGGAGAAGGTCCACTTCAGTCCTGTCATTCTGGCACCAAAACACTGCAAACCCCCGCTCTATCTGTCTGATGATCTGACCAGTGTGAGATGTGGAGAACACAAAGCAGCCAGCTTCCTGAAATCCAGAGAGATACCTAATGATCCTGAATGTTTTGGCCTGAGGGCTTCAGCTCAGGGAACATAGCTGGGAGGTGGAGGTGGGAGACCACTTGCGGGTTTTAGTGTAATTAAAGATCAGTTAACAAGAACAACAGTCTGTTCACCAAAAGATGGAGTCTGGTGTTTACCTGCACGCAGTGGAACATATAACAAGGGTAATCAGCCTCTACAAGTGAAGAAGAGTCCCAGAGGATCAGAGTCCAGCGGACTATGACAGGGGGGAGGTGTCCTTCTATGACCCTGAAGACATGACTCACATCTGCACTCACAGAGACACTTTCACTGAGAAACTCTTCCCATATTTTTATATTGGAAACATGGGAGATGCCAAAACCTCTGAATCAAAATCTCTAAGACTCAGGTTCCGCAGACCAGTGTGGTCTGAATTTCTATTTGCACTCATGTAGAAGTGAATAAGATTTAACTTTATTAATATTATAATTAATAAGTCGTGTCGGGACATGCGCACATCAGATGGTGTCTCTTCTTCTGACGGCTCCTGTTTCAGTCTGAGATACATGAACAGGTGTCATATTTTTGTATTCTTCAAAAGGTGAAACTTGAATTTTAAATCATTTAGGAATTCTAACTAGATCACATATATCAGGGTTTTGCCAATTTAGTTATTGATTTGTTGAATATGACTGGTTGTTTCCTTCTATTCCAAGTCCAGAGAAACAGGAGTGAATGTGATCTTTTACCTCTGTTAACTGTAAATGTGAACTTAAGCCTGGCCCAGATGGTAAATGTCTGAGAACTCCCTGATTTTAAGCTAGATAAGTGCTTATTATTCACATAAAAATCAGACATTTACTTTCTACTTTATTGAAAATATGGGCAAAATATGTAAAATGGATTTCTTTCTTTTTGTTTTGTAGCTGTAAAAAAAAGAAAAAAAAATCATGTATGCAGTCCATCAGTATCTCTTGTTGAGGTAGCTCCACCTAAGAAAGCAGCAAGGCTTTAACATCACTTTAATATCAGTTATATAGTTTTTCATAAATTCCCTGGTGTAGATTTTAACTGGAACGTCTGTTGTATGAAATATTTGGGTCTCTCACATTTTAAATCTATAGCATGCCGGTAATATTGCACAACTAATTAAGCCCAAAAGCACGGGTTGCACGATGGTAGCACTGCTGCCACACAGCAAAGAAGGTCCTGAGTTCAATTCCACCATAAAGCCGGGACTTTTCTGTGTGGGTTTGCAGTGTTCTCCGGTGTTTGCATGGTTTCCCTCCGGGTACTCTGGCGTCCTCCCACCATCCAAAGACATGCAGTTTGTGGGGATAGGTTAATTGATTAGTCTAAATTGCCCATAGGTGGGAATGTAAGTGCGAATGATTGTCTGTCTCTGTGTGTTAGCCCTGTGACAGACTGGGTGACCTGCCCGGTGTTGTTAAAATAAATGCTCAATCAACAACCTTATCCATAGAATCAACACTTAAGAGCACAAACCATCCGATGGGGAGACATGCATGCAGAAGGACACAGCTAACTCAGACTTGTGGGGGTACTCAAACTCTATAGCCCTAGTGGCCCCCACTAATCGTAAAACCAATCATGCGCATTCGTTCTAACTCCTAGCGAGCCTGACATGGCCTTGGCTCCATTGGTCGTGCTTCAACAACGGGGGGGGTCAAGCCCCGTGGAATGTGCTCTCTGTCTCCTCTACTATCAGAAAAAGCAAAGTCCTGACTTCTCCAAAAACAGTATTTCTTATAACTCAGCAGTAAATGCATCATAAACGATATCATCATTCACACTGAATCAGCCGCTAATGTAATAAAAATCAGTTTAATAACTGAATAGTTATCACCTTCTCCTAATTCAGGAGAATACTGCAAACTAAAACTGCATAATAATTTCACAACTTTAATTAGGGTATAACATAGCATAAGATACCTCGCCTCTTGCCCTATGACAGCTGGGTAAGCTCCAGCGCCCCCCGGGACCCTGAAAAGGATGGCAGAAGCAAATGGATGGATGGATAATTAGGCCCAACTAGTCAAAATCTAAAGTCTCAGAGATCCTCGCTTCTTGATCATTTTTGACTAATACTCCCTGTAAATATTCAGATATTGGTCTTTTTTCACAAAAATGTCAGTGCAAGATACAGTGAAACTGTCTAAGCTTCCAACATCCTGATCACAAATGGTCTTAGGCAAACATCAAGATTTGTTGGCAAATTTTCCTTTATGATTGACCTGACTTGGACGGTAATAAGATCTACCTGATTTCATGCAATATGGAAATACTTTTATGAGTGTTATTTAAATTACAGATTAACATGCTGCCCCTTGTGCAAATTATGAGGTAAATGCCAACACAACGGTTTTGTCCTTTAGCTCTCCAGTCTCCTCAATGGAAAATTGTTGCCTGGGCCAGGTCAAGAAAACAAAATCTGATGCTGACCGAGATTTAAACAGCTCAGACGCCGTTCAAAAGTAAAAGCCAAATCTGAGTTCTACCTTCAAAAAGGACTAAACACCAATGATTCTAAGAAGCTTTGGAAAGTAAATAAATCTTCATATGGGAGGTGATGACACGCGCCAACTCACTGTAGCTGAAAAATCTGATATTCTCCACTTCTTTACTGACTTATATTTTGTATTTAATTTATTTTTTACAACAGGAATTGCATACATTAATATTGCAATTAAACAAAAGACGCAACCGATGCAGGTGCATAGGACTTCTAGCCACAGGTAACCTGCAGACTTTTTCCCTGTCAGAAGACCAATTTCAGTGATCACAGATTTGCTTTTCTAAACCAGTAGATCTTAATAAATCTGGCAGGTCCTGACAAGCGGGATCTTCCTTTTCTTCTCTAAAACTGAAATGGTCACACCAATGAGTATAGGCACCATTATAGATCAGAAATTGTCACTTAAACTCACATTGAAAATATTTAAAATTGTGTTTACCACTTGGAGAAATGTTCCCACTAACCTCATGGAACCACTTGAATCAAGCACCCTCAAAGAATTTTTGAAGTGATCAACAATAATGGTGGAGCTACTCATTACTGAGTTCATGTTTGAAACTTTGATTTCTGTTTTGGGGGTTTACAGGGTTTTTTTTTGGAAGTGTTGTCCAAACTTCAGATCAGCTGTAAAACAGCCTGTTTCAGTTTAAGCGTTGTTTTCTATAAAGGCATGCTGAAAAAATGTTTTTGTTTCACTCCTATTCTTCTTGTTGGACGTTAAAGCTCTCTCTGGGAACAAACTAAAACAAAAATTGTCCCATTTGTAAAAGAAAATTTGTAAAAGATCCACAAAATGAATTTCACAAAAAAGTCTTTAATGTAAACAATATTGGTACTGATTTCACAATAAGTTCTGCATATACTAAAAAAAGCACTTGAGGTTGTTCGCAAAGCTTCAGAAACACGAGGCCCCTCTGAAAGAAACTCAGTGGAATCAGAAAACACAGACAGAAAATCTGGAGGAAGAAAAAGAGAAAGTCCTGGAAGATCAGAAACTGGTGAAGGACACAAAAGAAATGCAGAACAAACTGGACACGCAGAGAAAAGAATTAGCGGAGGCTAAGACGGAGATAGAAAACACGGCAACCCCAGAGTCCTCCTCATTAGAAATACAGGAGGTGAATCAAAGCGCTGAGAAGGGCGGAGTCAACACGAAAACACAGAACATGGGGGAGAAGTTGTGTCTCCACAGAGTTATTCAGTTGGTGGTTTCACAGGCCATAGAAAAAGTCTCTTCTAAATACAAGCTCTTCACAGAGCGCCTGACTCCTGACTGCATCAGCGATCGCCTGATTGAGAGAATCTGGCCTGAAATTGGGCTGAAACATTTGGACATATCCACAAAATGGCTGAAAAAGATAGACAAGGCCATTCTCAAGGATCTGTGCCAAACACACAACTGCAAGGAAAAGTATCTGATTTTTTATCTGAGGGAACAACTTGATAATATCACAGTCCCAACCTTCACCAAACACCTTTTGGCTTTACCAAGACGAGTACTCAGTGTCTCTAAAAACAGGGAAGAGTACAAAGAAGTGGTGAAAAATTTCACTAAAGATCTGGTAATGCACGCCATGAGCCAAGAAAATGAGACAGCGACATAGCATCCAGGAACATCAGATTTCATTATACAGAGGCTTTCCCATAAGGTCTGGGACAAAATCTTGTCCAAAACCTACAAAATGTCCTTAGAGAACATTGAACAGCTCAGCCTGACGGTGTACAACGAACTCCATGACAGGTGGCCTTCTCTAGTCTTCTTAATGAAGTCAAACAACCCAATGGCTGACGAAGCAATCGTCAAAACCTTCAAAACACATGCCAAACTGAGGAGCCAAAATGTCATCCTTAGGGCTTTCTCATGTGCACGCTAAAATTGAACTGAAACGCGCATGTGATTACGTGACAAAGCTCTGAAACTGGCTTAAAATGTGCATTTACATTGGGCAATCTAAATTTAATTTTAAAACCAGAGTGGTTAAAAAATAACCACCGTACTCTTCTCTTCCCAACTTCCTTCCCTCATCACCAACTGGCCGAGGCAGATGGCCACCCCATCCCAGAGCCTGGTTCTGCCGGAGGTTTCTCTCTTTTAAAAGTGAGTTTTTCCTTCCCACTGTCGCCAAAGTGCTTGCTCTAGGGGGTTGGAGTTTTTGTGCATTATTGTAGGGTCTTGACCTTACAATATAAAGCACCATGAGGGAAGTGTTGTTGGGGTTTGGTGCTGTTTCTTAACTCAAAATGTCCAATTACAACAGGACATTTTGAGTTGAGAAACAGCACCAAACCACTAGACAAAAGGAAATAAAAATTAATAATAAAAAAGATCAAATTGAATACATTTGTGCTTTGTTCTGTTTGCTTTAAATTTGCTAAGAATGTCATATCAGATTAGAATTGTGTGTCTCAATATCATGTATCATAGCATCATTGTGTAGGCCAATTTGAAGTGGATGTCATAGTAATGTCTTTCTGTACGTGTGTACAAACCAGTGGTGAAAAACACAGAAGATACGCAAAGAATAACCGGTGTTTGAGGTTAGCTGGTTCCATTTGTTTAGATATTCTACTTTCTGTGTTCCAGATCCCCAGAATTGATATTTTCACCAAATGGTCTTTTCTGTCTGCCAGTGTGTCATGCAGTTTTCAAGATTAAAGACCTTGAAAAAGAAAAAAAGGTTCCTCACTCCAGCTCTTGGGAATCCATATACCCTTCAATATTACTTTCAGACAACAATTAATTATTTGAAATTTTAGTAAAAAGCCTTCAACCTGGTTTTATTTAGATTTATTTAGATTGTGTTCACTGACACATCTGAATTCAAACTGATAAACAGGATTTAAAAGGAGGGAGCGATGGACACTGAGCAGCAGATCAGTCCGTGTAGAAACAGGACATAAGTTTAAGGCACAGGGGGGATAATTTGATTGTGATCATTTTTGATCTGACTCAGTGGTGCTGGCTTCTCTCCCGGACACATCTTTCTTTTACATGCAGGTCACTGATGTAGAATAGAATAGAATAGAATAGAATTTTATGAATCTCTATGGGAAGGTCCATTTATTGGTCATTCTTCAGGATGTGGTTTCTGTGTCTGTTCTTTCTATCCTCACATGCAGCTCAACTTTAAAAAGCAGTGCAGCTGCATGGTTGCAGATGATTGTTTCCTATATATACATACCGCTACACTAATGAAGGGCAGCACAATCAATCATGTCGATTCCTGATCTATTATGTTAAATGACATCAGTGCCATTTCAGTCCTAACTGTGCAGACCTGATCAATAATTTGAATGGAAACTGGTTCTTCTTTACACTGATGAACTGCTGATGTCTCTGACTGGATTGTCTGTTTGATTTGACACTTAAGTTATTGTGTAGTTACATTAGTACCATCAATCTGCCACCAGTGTGTGATTGTGCTTTATTTTGTAAATGGACTGGTACTTACATGGTACTTTTGTATTATATTTTCAAATTTTAAGTACATTTTACTAGAAGCCTCACTTACCCATTCACACTCTATCCTGTGCACTTTAATCCTAACATGCACACACACTCACACAGTCATCAGGGTAAAATCAGGGTTCAGTATCTTGCAGGAGGAGGAGACAGGATTGAACTGCTGACTCTCTAATTAGCAGATGACTCACTGACACAAAGACTCACCATCCCTTTGAGTAGCACCCTTGCTGAAGCTCATTCACTCATTGAAGTGCCTCTGATAAAGTAGGTCTTACAGACGGTGACCATCTGAAGCTGAAAAAAAGAGTAAAAGAACTCAGGTTAGTGATGTGAAAACCTCCGATGTCACAAATCTGTCAAAGAAGTGGTGAATGCTGTGATTTACTACAGGGAGTGCGGAATTATTAGGCAAGTTGTATTTTTGAGGAATAATCTTATTATTGAACAACAACCATGTTCTCAATGAACCCAAAAAACTCATTAATATCAAAGCTGAATGTTTTTGGAAGTAGTTTTAAGTTTGTTTTTAGTTTTAGCTATTTTAGGGGGATATCTGTGTGTGCAGGTGACTATTACTGTGCATAATTATTAGGCAACTTAACAAAAAACAAACATATACCCATTTCAATTATTTATTTTTACCAGTGAAACCAATATAACATCTCCACATTCACAAATATACATTTCTGACATTCAAAAACAAAACAAAAACAAATCAGCGACCAATATAGCCACCTTTCTTTGCAAGGACACTCAAAAGCCTGCCATCCATGGATTCTGTCAGTGTTTTGATCTGTTCACCATCAACATTGCGTGCAGCAGCAACCACAGCCTCTCAGACACTGTTCAGAGAGGAAGAAGGTGTCTTCCAGAAACTGGCAGTAGGACTGGGAGTTGAGCTTGACTCCATCCTCAACCCGAAAAGGCTCCACAAGCTCATCTTTGATGATACCAGCCCAAACCAGTACTCCACCTCCACCTTGCTGGCGTCTGAGTCGGACTGGAGCTCTCTGCCCTTTACCAATCCAGCCACGGGCCCATCCATCTGGCCCATCAAGACTCACTCTCATTTCATCAGTCCATAAAACCTTAGAAAAACCAGTCTTGAGATATTTCTTGGCCCAGTCTTGACGTTTCAGCTTGTGTGCCTTGTTCAGTGGTGGTCGTCTTTCAGCCTTTCTTACCTTGGCCATGTCTCTGAGTATTGCACACCTTGTGCTTTTGGGCACTCCAGTGATGTTGCAGCTCTGAAATATGGCCAAACTGGTGGCAAGTGGCATCTTAGCAGCTGCACGCTTGACTTTTCTCAGTTCATGGGCAGTTATTTTGCGCCTTGGTTTTTCCACACGCTTCTTGCGACCCTGTTGACTATTTTGAATGAAACGCTTGATTGTTTGATGATCACGCTTCAGAAGCTTTGCAATTTTGAGACTGCTGCATCCCTCTGCAAGATATCTCACTATTTTTGACTTTTCTGAGCCCGTTAAGTCCTTCTTTTGACCCATTTTGCAGAAGATGCCAAAACCACTGATATCAAAATGTGTCCAATGAGATTTCTTTGAAAATGAGGTGAAAGTGAGAAAAAAGAAAAGTAGATCACCACCTGTGTAAGATTATGTTTCTGTAATGGTTCATTCATGAAAGTAAACATCCTCTTTAACTGAAATCATATTTTAATGCTAAAATATATATTGTTGTTTTTGTCGATGATTTTTCAAATGTTTATTTTTACCAAAAGCTTAGAAAATTATAAAGAGCATTATTATGTTTGATCAGGATGATCACAGTTACTGTGACAAAATCCTGAGTTTTCTCTCAATCAAAATATCAAAGCCTGGCTGCTCTTTTATGTGTCTGTAAACTCAGAAGAATTTTCTATTTTATTTTACTGACATATTTTCTGGAAGTTATATGTGGGCAAAAATCCACAGAGTGAGAAGTATAACATTAATAATATCATAAAGAAGAAACCAAACATGACTGTAAACGACCTACGACAGACCCGATGACACATTTGTGCTTTTCAGCATCTTTAACCACTTTTATTGCACATTTGCTGTCACAGCACACCTCAGCTGCAGCTTCCCTGCTGCCAGCCACACGAACACAACAACAACATTCAGTCCGGACTCAATTCATTGTTTTATGCTGGAGAGGTGTGATTGTGGATGCCACTCAGCTGCGTCCGCCTCACCTGCAGCGGCACCGCAGATCAGGCCCCACCACAATGACATAAAGAGACATAACAAAAGTAGAAAGAGCCAACTCCAGAGAAATGATGCAATAAGATTGGAAACAAAGGCAGTGGGGGACAGAGTGAATGAAGAGAAGTCGTCTCAGTGTTGTCACTGACTGGAGAAAGAAGATCGCAGAAGTTTAGAGTGTCTCCAGCTCATTTCATTGATGCCTCATCTGACTTGTTGGTATCTAAATCGGCTACAAGGATTAGACATGTAAAGAGAAACTGAGGTTTCATGGTGGTGTCACAAGTGAAAGGACTGGTTATTTTTCACAGGCATCCAGCTGACAAAGGCAGTTACGTCATCATGGGAGCTTCTGTTCTGTATTGTATAGAGAAGAGTGAGTGAGTGAGTGAATGGACCAGGTCATTGATTCCCAGGCCTGCTGAAGATCATGGTTTCCCAGTGGCAGTGTAGGCAGCACATGCGCATATTCTATGATGTGATTTGTACTGTTGCAGGGTAGACTGGGGCATCCCTAAAGACTGATACATCAGGTCCTGGGCAGCAGGAGAGACGTCATGACAAGAAGAGATGGTACTGAAACAGTTCTAGTTTTACATTTCTCTGAGACTTTTGCAACATCAAAGATGGTGGATGAAGTAGTACAGTTGGTGCACTCTTACTTTACTCAGATATGTAGAAAAAGGATGAGAAATAATATTTATCACATCATCATTGTTATTACTGTCAACAGTAGTTACCAAAGTAATATATATATTAACAAAAACATCCCTATCATTATCTGTATTATTTCATGCTGTGTTAAAAATAATTACATGCACTTTACAACATTCAGTTCAGGTCATGTTTGTTTAGCATTAGCATGCAGAAATGCCTTCAGGTAACCTTTTACCGTGCAGTATTAGAACAGGCTGAACTAGACAAACATTTTTATGGAATGAAACATGAGTGCGATACAACAAAGCTGCTCACCCTGAAAAAAGTAACTGCCACCTTAATGAAGCGGATGACACAAAGTACATACTAAGAGCTATAAGGTAACAAATGTTCTTTTCTTATTAATGATTTCTAATGAACAGGGAAACCAAACACACTATAAACTGAGAAAAAGCGTTTAGGCGTTTAGGAATAAAGTCTCTAAAAATTATCTGATCAGTTTCAGTCTTGGTTGTTTGATATATCCTCAGAACAGAGAATAAGATATTAAACTGGTAACTGGTGCATCTTTCACCTTTGTTTGGATAAAGTGCTGGTTTGGAAAAAAAAAATCATGCCACCTCACACTTTACCAGTTTACCTACCACTGCATGTTGTTTAGAACATTTTCAGATTAATCCTAGTGAAGAGTGATGCAGTGGTGAGTCCTGTCACCTGTTAGGGTTGTAAATCCTTGATTATTTATTTAAATTATTTGATAAAGCTGTTTTAATTATTCTATTTATACACAATGCAAATGTGCTCATGAATTAGTTGGCTCTCTGTGTTTTGAGGGCCATAAGCTTTGTCCAGCACTATGCCTTGTCACGGTCCGCTGTGACGGACCGAGGGGAGAATGCGTGTAATGGACCCAGGTGCGTACACAAGTGAACAGACGGGAGTGAGCTTTAACAGAAGGCGAGCCTTTAATATGGCTGAAAACAAGGTGTGCAAATACAGCAGGGATGGCGTGGCTAAACAAAAACCTAAACTGGGAACAAACTATGGTGAGGCTATGGCTTGGAAGACAACAGACCAGGTATGGAAACACGGAGGGTGGGAACACAGACGACGCGACACAGACTGTAAGAAACACAGAGACTAAATACACATGAGGAATGATCAGGGGAAGTGGCCACACATGGGAACGCAGCTGACACACATGAACTTAACGACAGGACAGGAGGAGTGAGCTGAATACACAGACAGTGAATGCAGGCCTTCAAAGTAAAACAGGAAACATGAGACATGAACCGGGGAGATGTAGTACAGGGGGAGGTGACATAACTGACAGCATGAACTTGACAGTACAAGACACACAGACATAACACACGAAGGGCAAGGGAGACGTAATGCAAGGGTAACATAATTACAAAAAGGACTGGACTACCTTAAAGAACCTAAGCAAACAATAAACATCAAAATAGGTTAAGCATAACACACTGGGTCACACGACCCAGGACCATGACATGGCTGTGCTGAAATATTGAAAAGTGGACGTAGAGCGCTTGAGGTTCCTTTTTTTGCTGATAATGGTTACAATATGGTTACAATAAGTCTCTCTGGGTCAGGAAGTCCAAACAGTCCAAACAAGATGTCCTGAACTGGGTCTTAAAATCAGCTTAAAATCAGCTGAGGGACAATATTAGACAATATTAGATAATCAAGGCTACGTAGGGTTGTTTTTCTTCTGTCTTTCTCTTTCTTCTCTGTCTTTCTGATTCCAGGAGGAGCAGATACAAGGCAAGGTTGGACTGAAAGGAGTGGATTGGAAGGGAGCCATCAAGAGGGGTGCTGGGAGAAGATAATAATCATTTGTTATTGTCAAAGTATAAAAGCTGCACAGCCCGTTTCAGGGATAACCTTAGTGTGAGGCAGACTGTTGTTTCACACCACGGTCCAGCGCAGTAACTTGTAATTTTAACTGCCAAAGAAAATTAAATCTTTTAAACGACAGGTGTTTCTGACAATTCTGAACATGACACACCTCACAGCAAGATGATCCTGGGTTTAAATTCAGGGTGGGGATTTTCTCTGCAGAGGTTAGATGTTCTTCCTGTGTCTCTGCGGGTTCAATCTGAGGAATCAATCTTCCTCCCACAGTTCAAACACACGCAAGTTAGGTTAGCTGATTATCCTAAATTAGCTAATTGTCTCTATATGTTAGCCCTGCCACAGATTGTTGACCTGCTCAGTGTATACCCTGCCTTTAAAACAGCAGCGTGAATGATCAGTATTTCTGCACAACTTCACTGACACAGCATGTCTGATGCAGAATTTCTTTAACACCGTGAGAAACTGCACCATCTAGTGGTGACAGAGTCAAATGTGAGGATGATCGATATCAGCTCCACCCACAACAGAGTAAATCAAACTTAAAGATTCACTTTGTCGATCTGACGGGAACGCCATTACACTAAAGCTTAGGATCTGTACTGAAGAATACAAATTAGCTCAAAAGTCAAAGGAACTGTATTTCGGTGAGTCTTGTCCTTTAAGTTATCTGATATTATCACGGATGGCTGAAAGAGCTCTTTTTGAAAATTTCCTGAGCTGCCATGTGTGTTCAGAGACTTTCAGAGATCCTGTGTCTCTGAGCTGCGGCCACAACTTCTGTTCAAGCTGCCTGCAGAAATTCTGGGAACAAACTAAAAACAAAAACTGTCCCATTTGTAAAAGAAAATCTTCAAAGGATGAAGCATCTATAAACGTTTCTCTCAAAGAACTTGCTGACTCCTTTGCTAAGAGACACAGTGAGAGCTCACCTGAGAAGGAAAACGAGAAGGAGGAAGAGAAGGAGGAGGTGGTGTGTGATAAACATCCAGACGTCCCTTACTGGTACTGTGAGGATGAAGACAGAGCTGTGTGTCCTGTGTGTGAGTTTTCTCTCCACCAGAGTCACAAAGTGGTTCCTGTAGAAGAAGCAGTCAGTGACCTGAAGGAGCAGCTGAAATCTGACTTAAAGTCTCTGCAGGACAAGAGGAACAAATACAAACAAGTGGAGGAAACATACAATGAAGTGAGGGAACACATGAAGAAGCAGCTGTTGTCCACAGAGAGGCAGATCAGAGCAGAGTTCAACAAGCTCCAGCAGTTCCTGAAAGAGGAAGAGGAGTCCAGACTGGCAGCTCTGAGGGAGGAAGAGGAGCAGAAGGGGAGGACTATCAGCAGAGAGATGAAGATGATTGAGGAGCAGATCTCCTCTCTGTCAGACAGCATCTCTGCTGTTGAAGAAGAGCTGCAGAAACACAGCGTGCCATTCCTCAGCAGTTATAAAGACACTCAGAGCAGAGCCAGAGCCCAGAGCTCAGTGTCAGATCCACAGCTGGTCTCAGGAGCACTGATAGATGTGGCCAAACACCTGGGCAACCTGTCCTTCAGAGTGTGGGAGAAGATGAAGGAGAAGGTCCACTTCAGTCCTGTCATTCTGGACCCAAACACTGCAAACTGCTGGCTCTATCTGTCTGATGATCTGACCAGTGTGAGACATGGAGACACAAAGCAGCAGCTTCCTGATAATCCAGAGAGAAACACTAAGTATGCCACTGTTTTTGGCTCTGAGGGCTTCAGCTCAGGGAAACACAGCTGGGAGGTGGAGGTGGGAGACCATCCTGAGTGGATTGTGGGTTTAGGTAAAGAGTCAGTTGACAGGAAGGGAGAGCGTTTTGTTTCACCAAAATGTGGAATCTGGTGTTTAAAGCATCACAGTGGAGAATACAATAATGGTGATGGTCAGACTGTGAAAGTGAAGAAGAGTCTCCAGAGGATCAGAGTCCAGCTGGACTATGACAGCGGGGAGGTGTCCTTCTATGACCCTGAAGACATGACTCAGATCTGCACTCACAGAGACACTTTCACTGAGAAACTGTTTCCATATTTTAACATTGGAGAGGCAGGAGACGCCAAAACCTCTGATATCAAAATCTGTCAGACTGAGATTTCTCTGAAAACTGCAACGACGTCTCTGTGAACTTTTTTTCTCTTGTCTCATCCGTTTAGTTACAGCTTGTTTTGTGGTTGTGTGTTTTTCAGTTTCGGCTACTCCTGTTGTTATTTTTTATGTAAGAAATTTCAGAAAGAAAGATTAGTATCTGAAGCAATTTATATAATGAGATAAAAATTATTTTCAAAACACAGTAAAATTAAAGGATAAACGTAATTTTTGCTTTGTTTTCTTGCAAATTCAGTTTGAAGGTCCTCAAAACTTTATATTTATTTGTTCTCTTTTTGGTTGATTTTTTGCCTTTTTTCACAAATATATAGCAGTTTCAAGTCATTGGGTGTTCATGAAACAGTTTTTAAACATTTAAACAGTGTGTAGTTGAACATACTTCCATGTGTCAGACATTGATGAACAAGCACTAATAAATGTCACTTTCTTTACCTTTATCAGTTATTTAGATCCATATCAGCTCATAACAGCATTGTGACAATTTGTGTTTTAATGGTTTCAAAATGATAAATAGACTTGACTCATAAATAATCCTAATGTCTTCTTTTGATACTTAACTGTCAGTGATTCATTTAAGTGATTTGCTTCATTTAAATGTGCTTCTTATAGCATGTTCTCCATTACGTTGCAAAATAAGCCAAACTGTGTAGGTTGTCATAATAATTCAGCCATGTTTTTCTTCAAAATGTGTCATTGCAGAATAATGTTGACTGTCTGACATTTATTCAGTTGTATTCATACAAACTAAAGCTCATTCTTTGATTTTAGATTGTTCCTAAGTTCTGTGTAAATTGCTTTGTCAGATACAGACACTGTTTTCTTTGCTACTGACTGACCCGAAACATTTATTTCATAATTGTTGAACATTTGTACAGTTGGAGCTGCTGTTTGTTCCAGTGTGTTTCTGTGAACTCTCACTTCACATTCCAGATCACATCAGCACATTCAGCATTTGGTCTTGTTAACTGTGGATTTCCTGTTTTTCACCTCCAGAGCAAATATGATGAAAATGTCAGAAACATGAGTTCACTGATTTCCTGGATTATTTTCTGTCAATAAAAATATCAAAGTCTGGCTGCGTTTTGATTTGTGTATAAACATCGAAGAAAATTTGATCTCTTAATTTTTATTGTTTAATTCTTACTGTATTCAAACTGTCCTTTTATTGGTAACACATTAACACATCTTGAAGTTAGAGAAACACGTGCATCACCTAAGAGAATAAAGCAATAATCTGAAGAATCAGAGAATTTAAGGATTAATATTATTACACAGAAAAAATCTAAAGTAGCAATAAGAGACAAAAGGAAAAGTAAGAGGAGGAAACTTCATGTAGTTTATGTGTAGGGCTGCACAAAAAACCTGTGTTTATTATTTAATCGTTGATAATTCAAACAGAATGATGATTTATTAGAGGCATCAGTGCCATTTTAGTCCCCACTGTGCAGCCCTGATGTTGTTGGTCAGACTGTGACAGTGAAGAAGAGTCTCCAGAGGATCAGAGTGCAGCTGGACTATGACAGGGCAGAGGTGTCCTTCTATGACCCTGAAGACATGACTCACATCTGCACTCACAGAGACACTTTCACTGAGATTCGTGTATTATTGGAAAAGCAGGATATGCCAAAACAACTGATAATAACCTGTTTTAGACTTTTAGAGCTTTTCATTGTAGTTCAGTGAGATCTCAGTGAATTTCTTTCCTTTTATTTTTCCGTTTTCCGTTTATTTTAAATTTTTGTGTAAATTATTGTGAATGTATTTGTTTCATCTTTCAATCTTTAATCAATTCCATCACTTTCTTTCTATGTGAGAAAACACTAAAATATCTCTTGGAGTAAATGAAATGTACAACATGAACTGCTGATGACTGAAACACAGAACAGTCATGTGTTCATTTCTTGTCATTTAAGGTCAAGAGCCGTCACTACAGGCCTGCAGGCAGAAATCTGAGAAGCCTGATCTGAAACTTTTCTGTTAGTCACTGTGATTTGAAGCGACTAAAAGTGATCAAAAACCCTTGAAATAACAATTTGACTAGTTCATCTTTTGGTTGTTTCAGTGGCTGAAACACTAAAAATAACGGTTTTTTCTTGTTTTTTGGACACCTGCTGTATTTGAAAGCAATTTGAGTGTTTTTAATTATTATTGTTGCATGGAGGATTTACAAAACTCACTGAAGATGTTATAATGAAAACACTGAACATTTGAAAACCTCATCAGGCAAGTCTTGATACAAATACTGAAGCTGAGAACATTTCCTCTGTATTTGTATTTGATACTAATTAGTCTTATTAACTGTGGAGTTCAAGTTTTTCTCCTGATGAACAAATATTGTGAAAATATCAGCAAAACAAGTTCATTAATCTCCTGTTTTTTTTTTTGTGAGTTAAATATATCAAAGCCTGTCTGATGTGTCTGTAAACACAGAAGGACGCTGAACTTTCTATTTAAACTGTCATTTTATTGATAACACCTTAACACATTTTATTGAAGTTAGAGAAACACGTGAAGCATGTAAGAGAACAGAGCAATAATCAGAAGAATCAGAGAACTAGAGGATTAATATTATTATACAGAAGAAATCCAACATGACAAAAAGAGACAAAGGGAAAGACTATGACAGGGGGGAGGTGTCCTTCTATGACCCTGAAGACATGACTCTGATCTACACTCACAGAGACACTTTCACTGAGAAACTCTTCCCATGTTTTGGTATTGGAGAAGCAGGAGACACCAAAAACTCTGATATCAAAATGTGTCCGATGAGATTTCTTCAAAAATGAGGTGGAAGTAAACAACCCACGACAGACCCGATGACACACTTATGCTTTTCAGCATCTTTAACCACTTTTATTGCACGGTTGCTGTCACAACACCCCGCAGCTGCAGCTTCCCTGCTGCCAGCCACACATACACAACAACAACATTCACTCTGGACTCAGTTCATTGTTTTATGCCGGAGAGGCGTGATTGTGGATGCCGCTTTGATGTGTCCGCCTCACCTGCAGCGGCACTGCAGATCAGGCCCTGCCACAATGGAAAAAAAGAGACATAACAAAAGTAGAAAGAGCCAACTGCAGAGAAATTATGCACTAAGGTTGGAAACAGAGGCAGTGGGGGAAAGAGTGAAAGACACCCTAAGAAGAGAAGCTGACTCAGTGTTGTCACTGGCTGGAGAAAGAAGATGGCAGATGTTTACAGTGTCTCCAGCTCATCTCAGTGATGCCTCATCTGACTTGTTGGTATCTAAATTGGCTACAAGGATTAGACATGTAAAGAGAAACTGCAGTTTCATGGTGGTGTCACAAGTGAAAGGACTGGTTCATCTTCCCAGATATCCAGGTGATGAAGGCAGTTACGTCATCACGGGACCTTCTATTCTATATTGTATAGATAAATGTCTTTGACAGAAAATTTAAACATAATATTTTCATGTTACCTGAAGGTTGTACTGGACAGTAAGTCCAGTTTAAAGATATTACTTTGAATTGAATTGAATACTTTGAAGTGATGCATCTTTCCCAAATAATAAATTATCGGTCTTTAAACCTTTATTTGGATAAAATGCTGGTTTGGCAAAAAAATAAAAAATAATAATAATAATAATAATGTCACGGCACTCTTTAGAGTTTACCTACCACTGCATGTTGTTTAGAACATTTTCAGATTAATCCTAGTGAAGAGTGATGCAGTGGTGAGTCCTGTCACCTCACAACAACATGTTCCTGGGTTCAAATTCAGGGTGGGGGTTTTCTCTGCAGAGTTTAGATGCTGTTCCTCTGTCTCTGTGGGTTCAGTCTGAGTAATCTGGCTTCCTCCCACAGTTCAAACACATGCAGGTTAGGTTAACTGATGATCCAAAATTGTCTGTCTGTCTCTACTTTTTTAACCCTGCCACAGATTGTTGACCTGCTCAGTGTCTAACCTGCCTTTAAAACAGCAGCACAACTGAACAGTATTTCTGCACAAGTTCACAGACACAGACAGGCATGAGCATGTCTGATGCAGTGTTTCTTTAACACTCTGGAAAACTGCGCCATCTAGTGGTGACAGAGTGAAATGGCGGGGTCATTGATATCAGCTCCACCCATAATAGTAGTGATGGGATTTCCGGCTCTTTTTAGAGATCCGGCTCTTTCGGTTCGGCTCACTAAAAAGAGCCGGCTCTTTCGGCTCCGAACCGGCTCTTCAGGTTGTTTTGTTGCTTTAATTAATTTATTATTAACAATAATATAAAATTATGCACAAAAGGAATTACTAACGTAAAAAAAAGTGGTTTTATTTATATATGTTTATATATAAATATATGCGGTGGCCCCTAGAGACAAAACACGTACAAACTCCAAAACACATTTCTAGCATGAACTGAACTTCCAAAGCAGAGCTACTAGATCACTTAAATCACACAATTGAAAGCATGTGTGTATTGTTTGTGTATTTATACACAGGCACTCATATATATTCAAATAATTAAAAAAAAAAAGTTCATTTACCTGTTACTACCACACACCAAATCCGGTCGTTGGTACTTGCTGGCTTGTGTAGCCACAAGATAACAAAAGCTCAACATTGCGCCCAGCATCCTGGAGCACTTCTGTTGTCTTTTGTACGTGTTTTGAGTTTTTATGTGCTTCTGAGTTTTTATGTGCTTCTGAGTTTGTACGTGTTTTTACGTGTTTTGGAGTTTGTACGTGTTTTTACGTGTTTTGGAGTTTGTACGTGTTTTTATGTGTTTTGGAGTTTGTACATGCTTCAGAGTTCGTATGTGATTTGAAGTTTGTATGTGCTTTGTCTCTAGGGGCCACCGTAAATATACTTTTATTCATTCACTCCACATAAAATGTAATAAATAAATCATATAATACAAAAATCAACTATTCACATTTCAACTTTTAACTATTTAAATTTTCAGCTTTTTCCTTTTACAAATTTAAATTGAAACAACACAAAACACTGCAAACCACAACACAATTAAATATAAATTATAATATGAAAACAAAAATAACATGCATATTCTCTGTCATATGGGCCTGCATGAATAAACTTTCTGAATCCTTTATCATCTGCAACCGAAAATAGTTGAGGATGATTACTATACCTTTCTAATGTGACGTTGTTGTCCCTGGTTCTCTTTCTCTCTCTCTCCCTCTGGCTCTGTTCCTGTGCTACTGAGTGTAACTACCGCCCCTCCCCCCTCTGCCCAGCGTAAAGCACAAGGCTCCCGTGCAGAGTGAAGCGGAAAAAAAGTGCGAGAGAGAGGGTGAGAGAAAGAAAGAAAAAAAAAAACCACGTGACGGCTCGCGATAAGGAGCCGGCTCGCGTCGTTCACGCCAAAGAGCCGGCTCTAAGAGCCATTTCGTTCACGAACGACCCATCACTACATAAGAGAGTAAATGAAACCTAAAGACTCACTTTCACGATCACCCGGGAACGCATTACAGTAAAGGTTGGGATCTGTACTGACGAATTCAATTTAGTTCAAAAGTCAAAGGGACTGTATTTTGGTGAGTCTTTTCCTTTAAGTAATCTGTAAATTATCAGGGATGGCTGAGAAATTGCTTTTAGAAGGTTATTTGAGCTGCCATGTGTGTTCAGAGACTTTCAGAGATCCTGTGTCTCTGAGCTGCAACCACAGCTTCTGTTCAAGCTGCCTGCAGAAATTCTGGGAACAAACTAAAAACAAAAACTGTCCCATTTGTAAGAGAAAATTTTCAAGAGATGAAGCATCTATAAACGTTTCTCTCAAAGAACTTGCTGACTCCTTTGCTAAGAGGCAGAGTGAGAGCTCACCTGAGACAGAAAAAGAAAAGGAGGAAGAGAAGGAGGAGGTGGTGTGTGATAAACATCCAGACGTCCCTTACTGGTACTGTGAGGATGAAGACAGAGCTGTGTGTCCTGTGTGTGAGTTTTCTCTCCACCAGAGTCACAAAGTTGTTCCTGTAGAAGAAGCAGTCAGTGACCTGAAGGAGCAGCTGAAATCTGACTTAAAGTCTCTGCAGGACAAGAGGAACAAATACAAACAAGTGGAGGAAACATACAATGAAGTGAGGGAACACATGAAGAAGCAGCTGTTGTCCACAGAGAGGCAGATCAGAGCAGAGTTCAACAAGCTCCAGCAGTTCCTGAAAGAGGAAGAGGAGTCCAGACTGGCAGCTCTGAGGGAGGAAGAGGAGCAGAAGGGGAGGACTATCAGCAGAGAGATGAAGATGATTAAGGAGCAGATCTCCTCTCTGTCAGACAGCATCTGTGCTGTTGAAGAAGAGCTGCAGAAACACAGCGTGCCATTCCTCAGCAGTTATAAAGACACTCAGAGCAGAGCCCAGAGCTCAGTGTCAGATCCACAGCTGGTCTCAGGAGCACTGATAGATGTGGCCAAACACCTGGGCAACCTGTCCTTCAGAGTGTGGGAGAAGATGAAGGAGAAGGTCCACTTCAGTCCTGTCATTCTGGACCCAAACACTGCAAACCCCTGGCTCTATCTGTCTGATGATCTGACCAGTGTGAGGCGTCGAGACACAAAGCAGCAGCTTCCTGATAATCCAGAAAGAAACACTAAGTATGCCTGTATCTTTGGCTCTGAGGGCTTCAGTTCAGGGAAACACAGCTGGGAGGTGGAGGTGGGAGACCATCCTGTCTGGGTTGTGGGTTTAGTTAAAGAGTCAGTTGAGAGGAAGGGAGAGCGTTTTGCTTCACCAAAATATGGAATCTGGTGTTTAGTTTATCACAGTGGAGAATACACTAAAGGTGATGGTCAGTCTGTGACAGTGAAGAAGAGTCTCCAGAGAATCAGAGTCCAGCTGGACTATGACAGGGGGGAGGTGTCCTTCTATCACCCTGAAGACATGACTCACATCTGCACCCACAGAGACACTTTCACTGAGAAACTCTTCCCATATTTCAGTGTCGTAAAGGCAGGAGACGCCAAAACCTCTGATATCAAAATCTGTGAGACTGAGATTTCTCTGAAAACTGCAATGAGGTCTCTGTGAACTTTTCTTCTCTTGTCTCATCCTTTTAGTTACAGCTTGTTTTGTGGTTGTTTGTTTTTCAATTTAGGCAACTCCTGTTTTTACTTTTTTTATGTAAGAAATTACAGAAAGTAAGATTTGTATCTGAAGCATTTTATACAATGTGATAAAAATCATTTTCAAAACACAGTAAAATTAAATGATAAAAGTAATTTTTGCTTTGTTTTCTTGCAAATTCAGTTTGAAGGTCCTTAAAACTTTATATTTATTTGCTCTTTTTTTGGTTGATTTTTTTGCCTTTTTTGACAAAAAAATAGCAATTTCAAGTCATTGGGTGTTCATCAAACAGTTTTTAAACATTTAAACAGTGCGAAGTTGAACAAACTTCCATGTGTCAGACATTGATGAACAAGCACTAATAAATGTCACTTTCCTTTCCTTCATCAGTTATTTAGAAAATTTGTGTTTTAATGGTTTCAAAATGATAAATAGACTTGACTCATAAATAATCCTAATGTCTTCTTTTAATACTTAACTGTCAGTGATTCATTTAAGTGATTTGCTTCATTTAAATGTGTTTCTTATAGCATGTTCTCCATTATGTTGCAAAATAAACCAAACTGTGTAGGTTGTCATAATAATTCAGCCATGTTTGTCTTTAAAATGTGTCATTGCAGAATAATGTTGACTGTCTGACATTTATTCAGTTGTATTCATACAAACTAAAGTTCATTCTTTCTTTTTAGATTGTTCCTAAGTTCTGTGTAAATTGCTTTGTCAGATACAGACACTGTTTTCTTTGCTACTGACTGACCCGAAACATTTATTTCATAATTGTTGAACATTTGTACAGTTGGAGCTGCTGTTTGTTCCAGTGTGTTTCTGTGAACTCTCACTTCATATTCCAGATCACATCAGCACATTCAGCATTTGGTCTTGTTAACTGTGGATTTCCTGTTTTTCACCTCCAGAGCAAATGTGATGAAAATGTTGGAAACATGAGTTCCCTGATTTCCTGGATTATTTTCCATGAATAAATATATTGAAGTCTGGCTGCGTTTTGATTTGTGTATAAACATCAAAGAAAATTTGATCTCTTAATTTTTATTGTTTAATTCTTACTGTATTCAAACGGTCCTTTTATTGGTAACACATTAACACATCTTGTTGAAGTTAGAGAAACACGTGCATCACCTAAGAGAATAAAGCAATAATCTGAAGAATCAGAGAATTTAAGGATTAATATTTTTATACAGAAGAAATCCAAAGTGGCAATAAGACATAAAAGGGAAAAGTAAGAGGAGGAAACTTCATGTAGTTTGTGTGCAGGGCTGCACAAAAAAACCTGTTTATTATTTAATCGTTGATAATTCAAACAGAATGATGATTTATTAGAGGCATCAGTGCCATTTTAGTCCCCACTGTGCAGCCCTGATGTTGTTGGTCAGACTGTGACAGTGAAGAAGAGTCTCCAGAGGATCAGAATCCAGCTGGACTATGACAGGGGGGAGGTGTCCTTCTATGACCCTGAAGACATGACTCACATCTGCACTCACAGAGACACTTTCACTGAGATACGTGTAATATTGGAAAAGCAGGAGACGCCAAAACAACTGATAATAACATGTTTTAGACTTTTAGAGTTTTTCATTGTAGTTCAGTGAGATCTCAGTGAATTTCTTTCCTTTGGTTCATTTTAAATTTTTGTGTAAATTATTGTGAATGTATTTGTTTCATCTTTCAATCTTTAATCAATTCCATCAATTTCTTTCTATGTGAGAAAACACTAAAATATCTCTTGGAGTAAATGAAATGTACAACATGAACTGCTGATGACTGAAACACAGAACAGTCATGTGTTCATTTCTTGTCATTTAAGGTCAAGAGCCGTCACTACAGGCCTGCAGGCAGAAATCTGAGAAGCCTGATCTGAAACTTTTCTGTTAGTCACTGTGATTTGGAGCGACTAAAAGTGATCAAAAACCCTTTAAATAACAATTTGACTAGTTCATCTTTTGGTTGTTTCAGTGGCTGAAACACTAAAAATAACGTTTTTTTCTCCTTTTTTGGACACCTGCTGTATTTGAAAGCAATTCGAGTCTTTTTAATTATTATTGTTGCATGGAGGATTTACAAAACTCACTGAAGATGTTATAATGAAAACACTGAACATTTTGAGTCTCACTGAAAACCTCATCAGGCAAGTCTTGATACAAATACTGAAGCTGAGAACATTTCCTCTGTATTTGTATTTGATACTAATTAGTCTTATTAACTGTGGAGTTCAAGTTTTTCTCCTGATGAACAAATATTGTGAAAATATCAGAAAAACAAGTTCATTAATCTCCTGCTTTTTTTTCTGTCAGTAAAATATATCAAAGCCTGTCTGATGTGTCTGTAAACACAGAAGGACGCTGAACTTTCTATTTAAACTGTCATTTTATTGATAACACCTTAACACATTTTATTGAAGTTAGAGAAACACGTGAAGCACGTAAGAGAACAGAGCAATAATCAGAAGAATCCGAGAACTAGAGGATTAATATTATTATACAGAAGAAACCCAAAGTGACAAAAAGAGACAAAGGGAAAGTAGAAAGAGCCAACTGCAGAGAAATGATGGAACAAGGTTGGAAACAGAGAGAGTGGGGAAAGAGTGAAAGACACCCTATGAAGAGAAGCCGGCTCAGTGTTGTCAGTGCAGCTCAGTCAGCGACTGTAAAAAGAAGATGGCAGAAGTTCAGAGTGGCTCCAGCTCATCTCAGTGATGCTTCATCTGACTAAATAACAGGAAGGCAGCAGAGCTCACAGTGGCCTCAAGAGGAGGACACTTCATGTAGTTTATATGCAGGGCTGCACAATGAATCACTGTTCCTTATTTCACCTTTGATGATTCTTACAGATGATGATTTATTAGAGGCATCAGTGTCATTTCAGTCCTAACTGTGCAGCCCTGATCAATAATCTGAATGGAAGCTGGTTCTTCTTCTACACTGATGAACTGCTGATGTCTCTGACTGGATTGTCTGTTTGATCTAAAGTTATTCTGCAGCTACATTAGAAGCATCAAGCTGCCTCAGTGTGCGTTTGTGCTTTATTTTGTGTGACAGCGCCCCCTGCTGGAGCATCTTTACTCTTTGAAGCAGCAGTGACTCTTGGTGCTGACGGTCACTCAGCTATGTACAAAAGGCAGCCAGTCTGCACTGGCAACACAGAGCCCCATAGAGAAGCATGCCAAATAATCATCATCACATCATCATCATAACTGTCAACTTCCTCATAGTCATCCTCAGTTCTATAATCTATATATAATATTCCTTATCATTATAATCATCTTCATTATATCATCTGGAGACAAAAATAGTTATATGCACTTAAAAAGCTGAGAAAATAGAGAGAGAAAGGTCGAGTATACCAGCATTCAGTAGAAAATGAACCCAAATAAAAAGAAAAACACCAAAAAGCAAGTAAAAACAAGTAAAAACAAGTGTCCTGTTGACTGTCATGCAAAGAAAAAAAGGCCAGCTACTCTGCTTGTTAGTTGCAGTTGTGTAATACTGTGAACTCATTTTAAATATGTGAATCTCATCATGATTTTAAAGGTTAGAAACACACAAAGAAGAACAGAAGAACGACACCTTTGTACTGTACATGCTGCTTTTTCTTCTTTTTCTGGAGGGAGGGGGTCATGTTAGCACGGTCACGCACATATGTGTGGTCAAAGGTAACCTTTGACCTTTGAGTATTAGAACAGGCTGAACTAGACATGAACATCATTACTAGATGAGACACAAGTATGATACAACATCTCTGTTGTTTACTGCAAGAAAAAAAACAAAACGTTAATCTGACAAAATCTTCACCATCTTATCAAAAAGGCGAAGTGTTGGGTGGGACAGTTCACACAAAATACAGTCCTGTATCATATGAATTTCAAAGCAAACATGTATCCCACTCTGTAAAAGTGGTAATGACATTAAGTAGAAGGAAAAAATGGACAACGTAAAACAGCAAAAAATGTAAATCTGCAGAAGAAAAACAGCAGAAAAAGCAAAAGTCATTTCCACCATGTTGGTCGTTACACAAAAACACATGCAGAATGCAGATTGGGTGTACTATCCATTTAAAAGCAGTCATGTTTATACATGAAGCATCGTCTCTTTAAACAACTGCAGACAGCACTTGCACAAGTGCATGATTTGTACAATAGGAAAAGAAAAAAAAAAGCACAGTAAAAATGTCGACTACAATAAATAAATAAATATTCAAAATAAATTAAAACCTGAGGACTGTTCACCAAGACGACTGAGCGGTCTTTTTCTATCTTGGTCTGACCAATAGGGGCGAGACAAATGTGAAGGCAGCCAATGGTGGATGAGCAAAGTAAAGTGGAGCTGATGAAAAGTCAAACCTCCACAAAATCAGTTTTCAGTGCTGCAAAGTCCATCCGTTCAGTCCTGCCACCTCTGGCACAAGCACTTTATATCATAAAAAGCTGATAACACTTTACTGTAACACAAACAAACCAAAATAACAGAGTAAAAGCATGAAAAAAAGAAAAAAAAACACACATGAAAGAAAGCAGATGAAAACAGTCCTGGGCTGAAGGCAGGGGACTGATGTGTCCTCCGAAAAAAAAAAGCCTTCTCATTTCATCATCCACACGGCACACACTTCCAAAATATCCTCCCAGGCTTGTAAAGAATACACACTGAAAGCAACCAATGTACATGCGTGCAGACACACTCACATAAATATTGCACCTGTGGCAAAAGACTAGCAAAATGCACACGCCCAGCCAAACGCAGCCTTCATTCTTCATCGCTGATATGGGCGTTACGCTGATCTGCGTGTGCTTCGTTTAGACGAAGCTGCAGCACCAGCGTGCTGTGCTGTGGCTCTGGAAGTGAGAAAGCTCAAACATCTACCGGGATCCTTTCTTCTGACTGCTTCTGTCATTTTGAGTGGGGGGAAAAAGGACCTGCTGTTTTTCACAGAGATTTTTGGAACTTAAAAATACCTCACACGTTCAGGAAAGACCACAGAGCTCTGATATTCAGCTGTCGCCTAGCAAACAGCAGGACTCGCCCAACATCCCATCTCTCCGCCAAACACCTTTTCTGCACCACTGACCAGAAAATAAAACCATCTCCAGGTGGGGTGAAGGCTGAACCAGCATTCACAGAGATTCGTGAGAGAGGCAAGGTTTAGGAAACAGCACGTCAAAGCAACCCTGACCAGACTATTTCAGAACAAATTATCTGTACGCTATAATAATATTCAGCATATCTGATTCATTATTGGTTATAACAAAACACATTCACCTTCACAAGATGGTCACTATAAGATGAAATACATATATCTGATATCGTTTAATAAATTGTGGTCCTTTCTAACCTGTTTGAAAGTCTTGAAAATCCATAAATAATTTAAGTTAGTACAGCACTTTGCTCCAATTCACATTGAGTTTCTTGGCGTGAGTTATTCTCCTGAAACTCTACAAGCGTTTCTTCAACACTGTAAAGTTTCAGTCGCAGGAACATTATTCTTATTTGTCGTGCAGCAAATTAATTTTTTTTTTGATTTTTGAGCTTTTGGGAAATATTCTAAATTATAATGCAAACTTTAATTTCTTTTAACTGGGTTTTGCTGTTAATCGAGCCCAGTACAATACAGCCTCTATAAAAGTACTCCTCCCTGCTTCACCAAGCTAGCCGCCTGCTGACCTCGATCTAGTGTAAGTAATATACTGAATGTGAATAAATGCCTCATATAATTCACCTGAAAGAAGCCAAATTATCCCATCAAAAGAAATTATTTATAACAACCTAAGAGGCAACAGGCACTATGATGTACTCAGCTTCAGTTACTTTATAACCATTCCTAATCATCTGTGTTTTTTCAAATGCCAGCAATGAATAGCCTTCATTGGAGCAGAGGTTTCACCGTGACACATTTTTCTTACAACAGCTTGATACATCACTCTAGAATCAAGCATCCTGGTCACAGAGACAAACCTCTTCATGTCCATGTTCTTGTTACTGCTTCGTTTTACACCCATCAGCTCAGACAGTCCGAGATCAGGGCGTCACCGGTGTTGGAAAGTAGCACTCCTGCTGCATGCTGTTTGCTTTGATTTGAAGCCCAGTTAAGCAAACTTGTTCTCCTGTCTTTTACTTTGCAGCAAGGGAGAAACGACAAGTTCCTCCAACTGTACCGACTTATCGTGACTGGACTAACATGCACTTACTCAGCACACCCATACACACACTTCAGGGCTCGATCTCTACATGGACGCCCATCAGACGCACCCCTTCCACAAAAAAAAAAAAAAAAAAAAAAGAACAAAAAAGAAAATACAATTAAAATAACATTAAAAAATAAAACTGCAAACGCACGATCAAAAACATGTTAACCATGAGTTTGGGCACACTGTTATAGCTAACATACAAGAAGCAAATTACAAAAACTGCCAATATCATTTCCACTTAATAGCCACAATAAAAAACAGCCACTGTAAATATGGGGCAGGGGGACATGCTTCCTTAAAAAGATAGAGAAAAAAACGATTTTCTTTAACTCTAAAAACCACTGGCATCAAGAATTCTGAATTATACAAATTACATATACAATTGCAAATGTGTAATAATAATTATAATAATAATCATAATAATAGAGTAATGATAATAGATTTTACTTAAAACTTTACATACTGTATTTCCAGTGCAGTGTTTATGTCACACAAGTGTGGATTCACAGGAGGACAAGAGGGTTGGTGTCACAAAAGACCACAGGAAGGAATCACACCCAGTGCTGAAAAACACCCCCACCCCCATCAAACACCCAGCGTGCCGGAGGGAAGAAGAGGAAGTCGTGAGGGATGAAGGACGCTGCTGCTGTTCGACGGTTGTCAGAAGGTGCGGTAGGACAGGTGACAAACAGGGGGCAGTAGTAGTAAAAGAAGAGACGCATGCTGGGAGGGGGTTGAGGCCGGGCGTCCAGTTTGTTGTTGGAGGACAAAGAGCTCCCAGACCACTGCTGGACGTGTTCTTTCACCCCTTCCTCATCCTCCTCCTCTGCCTCCTCCTCTCTCCAGCAGAGCACTCCTGACAGATGAAACTACAGCACTTAACCCTGAGAAGGAAAAACAACAACAAAAACACCCTGAACATTAAATAATTACACAAATCAAAGTGTCACACACATACATAATTTAAAAAATGGCTTTAAAACACTGGTAAATGGATTTAGTGGATTCATAACAACTGTTAGTCGAATCGAGCTGGAATATTTTCCTCAGCTGTTTCTCACATGTAGCACACAACAGGAAATAGCCACTTCTGATGCATCTGCCCTGAATAATATATGGATATAGCACGCAGGAGGCAGCACACACGATGCCCACGTGTTATTAGTGAATGCACCAGCCTGTTACTACTATTGCCACATTGATCCAATCGAACATCACACTTTGTTCCAGGAAGCTGTGCGATTGAAAGGCGACTAACAAGCATGCACATCTTGCAGTTTCGACACAAGAATGTTTATAAATTTTAGGAGAATCAGGTTGGAATATTTTGTCCTTTCTCACATAATGTGTAGCCCACAGCAGGAAATAGCCTGCTTCGGATGTGTTCACACTAATGAAAATACTCCAGAGGGGGAGCTGCCTGGACAGAGCGTGCAGAAAGCAGCACACATCACGCCACTGCACTTAGTTTGCACATCGGTAAATCTGATATGATGTGGATTCTCACATGCTTACCCTTTCTACTATTAAACAGTATAAACAATCAAAGAGAACAAACCAAAATGCACCCAAGGATTAAAAAAAATCAATCTGGTTATATAAAGAGCTGTTCATAGCAAACTGATTAAGGGTCTTTTTCTTTATTTCCAGTTGAAAATATACAGAGGTGGGTGCTGATATCAATTCACTTTGGCATAACAGGTTCAGCATATAACAGGTGAGCAAAAAGCTCAGGAATGCTTTGAGTACTCAATACTTTTCTTCTGCTCTTGGCTCTGCATTATTTCAAAGAGAGTGTCAATGAGAGCTGTGAGCATCTACTGTTTAAACTTTACGTTTATGAGGCGCAGCCAATCACAAGGAATTTGGCTTACAGTAAGAGAAACAGCTTGATTCAGAGCCCAGGAGGTGCACCAAGATGCAGTTTTAAAAAAAATCCTTTTTTAACTTAAACTATCAATCATGTAAAGGTACACTGGTAAGGTCCAAGAAAATACACATGGAACTGGAACAAATCCTTCTGCTTTCAGCTTACTCAGTCCATACCTTACTGGAGTGGCGCAGCTGGTGCGCCTGAGCAGTGGAAGTGGATGTTCTGCCACTTGCTGTCTCTGCGATGCCAGACACGAGTCTCCTCTGACTGGCTGGACCGCGGCCGACCCTGGCCGTCAACGAACTGAGTCAGGCGGATGTAGGCGATGCAGGCTGCATCCTCGCCGATCAGGTGCACATGGGGGTTCAGGATGGTGGTGTGGATCGGCTTGCTGTTCTTAGCCAAAACTGAAAGGATGATGAGGACAACGTCATCAAATACGATGGCACAACTACAATAATGACAGGACCAGTGTTACTACTGATGATTCAATTTAGCTATATCAATGGAAATTAATTCACAATACCAGGAAGCAGGAAAAAAGTAGGTAAACATACAAAAGCACATATTGTGTTACCAGTACACACTTATCCAAGTGTAAATGTAAGCGCTGCCGTGGAGCATTCGTCTGTATTAATCTCGGTTTGTGGTTTAGGCAAATATGCTTTTCATCAAATGCATCTATTAATCTTACGGTTCTCAAAGTAGAATCTGTGGAAATCCATTCCCTCTACCAGGTTGCCCAGGGCCTCCGGCTCAAATGAAGTCAGTCCAGGGTCGCAGATCTTACTGAAGAGCACACATGAGCGCATTTTAAAGATGCCAAACACTAACTTTAAACCACAGAAACGACATAGTACATACAAAAAGAGACTCACGCGTATGCCTCAAAGTCTCCGTTGTTGATGGCCTCTATCAGCTGTTCGGTTATCTTGATAATTTCTTGCTTGCGTGCTGCAGTGAACATGTACGAGCAAAAGTTATTCAGAGGCAAACACAAGAGCCATCAATGTTAGCTCATTTAACTTCAGGTCATTTAAACACAGTTTTAACTCATTTACACCAAACAGATGCTCAGGCAAAGGCAGTTAGCGCACCAGCTACGCTAGAAAAACTGAGAAAATAAATCAATGAGCAAAGTGTAGCAGCAGCAGGTTAATTCATACACGCCACAGAGACGCATACAAGAGGCCGGGTGATCATGTGATCCTGGACACTGTCAAACACACCTTAACATGAGCACACACCAGGCTTCTCTTTATATCACCACAAACCGTGTCACCTATATATTTAAGGGCATAACAGTGAGTCAGCACACACAGATTCCCTGTGCTGTTAGCGGTGCTCTCTGTGGCGCAGCACACAGGAGGTTAACAAGGCTCAGAAGTAAAGTGCATCACATTAAACACAAAGTACTTCACTCCATATACACCTGTTCGCACAATCAGAACACAAACTACCAAACAGGCGCCCTGTGAAATCCTAACACGTCATTTGATAAGGGCTCCTGACTGGATACCATGCGCAGGGTTGGGGTTTGGCTCACTCAGTACTCACTCTGGGAGGAAGACAGGGGAGGGCTGGAGGGGGAGTGAGGGGGAGGTGGGGAAGTGGTGTGTGCATGTGGAGGGGTAGGCCTGGCACTAGGTACCGGCGCCGGCGCAGCATCGACTTCGGGCGCAGGGGCCGCCGGCGCCCTGCGAACGCTGCTTACCAGGTCTGTGAGCCGAGACACTGAGTGCAGTCCAGGCAAGATGGATGGATGGGTGGATGGGTGGATGGGTGATGGAGGAACGCATAGAAACAGATTAAAAACATTGTCAGAAGGTGGTAGAGACAAGGAGAAGAGAGGAATGAATACACAAGGAAATCCCTTCAGGAACTATAGTTCACTATAACAGTACAGTGAACTTAAATTATGCAGAGTAATTTTACAGGTAATCATAGACCATCATAGATCTGCAAGGTTTAGCTGCCTTTGTACGGCAAGATTACATATAAAGTCTTAAGAATAACATGTCAGACTGATGATAAATCAAAGTGCACATTTATTTAAATAATTAATTAAATGTGTGAAATGTAAGAAAAGCTCAAGTTTAAAACAATGTAACACTGAACTAAAAACATGTCAGGATACAAAAGTAATACTATGTGATGATTATGCAATAAATATTGACATTTTTAAATTTAAAAACCCCATTTGCACTACATATATTTTGAGACTGCATTTTGAGGTCGCTTTAGACGGGATAAGCTTTATTTATATCTCTCCTGCAACTATAAAGGTTATTTTTAAAACTGTTAAAGGGACTACAGAAATATCCAGAAAACAGCTGTGAAAAAAACAGCAGTTTTAATTCCTCCTCATCTTTCCCAAAATAGCACATGAAAATCAGATCAGTATCAGTGCATCTTTTCATGCATCATCTTGGCAATAAATGAGAGCAAGAGGAAGATGCTAACTTATACACATATTTCTCATTTAGTTTTCTCTGTCTGTTGTCGCTCTTTTCTACTTACTCTGCATGGGGACTACCGGGGTGTGTGGAGGGGAGGGGGCAGAGAGGGCAGAGGGAGGTGGAGTGTTGGCTCTCCCTTCTCCGTCAGCTACGGGCCCTGATCCCCTACGCACTGAGCCCAGCAGGTCAGCGAACTTTGCGGCAGCTGAATTTAGGAACGGAGGAACATGAGGAATGACACTTAAATGTAACCGCATGAATGAAAGTTTGTCTAGGAGAGCACTAAGACAAGCAGTCCTCTCAGACTAATGTGAAAAAAAAAAGGATCTATATTTATTTACATGAATATATCAAATGACACATCATTTGATGTAGCGCTAAGGTGCTGACTACATTATCAGAGCTCTTCAAGACAAAGTTAAACTCAAACAAAGACAGTGAAAGAAACATAAGACAGGGTTCATGCCAAGAACTGGAAAGCAGTCGCATTGTGTTGTTATTCCATGAACATCCAATTGAGGGAGACAAAGAGTTGTCCTAATCCTATGTGGTGTAGGTGGCACAAGGTGGGAGGAAGGGACGGTAGAGGAGCGATATGCTACAGAGCACTCTGGTGGTTTATAGAACTTTTCCCTTTTCTGTATTGAAGTTGTTAATTTCAGACTGATGCAGAAATAGAGACAAGGCTTTCTAAGTCAAGGCGTTGCAGGGATTTAGTGGCTCTACACAGCAGCAGATGCATGCTTTTAATATAAGCGAGGACTGTTTTTAATACAAGCAAAACACGCAGAAAGTGATTTAGTCAACTTTTTGAATGCGTTATAGGCATTTGGCGGCCATGCTGACTTACAGTGCACAGCAGCTGAGGAGCTCTGAGAGCTATCAGGTTGGGAGCTTGTGCTGGACTGCGCCTTAAGCGAGCTGTTGTCTAAGCTCTTCCCTAACACACACACACACATATATATATATATCTATAGAGTGACACCAATCACAAGAGAGATGAGAGCCATATTCATACTTTGCACACAAAAACAGAAATGTCCCAGTGAGGAACGGTTGGAACTACATATGAGATGGCATGAAGGGGGCAGATGAATGTGATGAGCGCAGTCTGTCTTTACTTTTTCAGAAAAATTACTGCTACTATTTGGCACAGCAGTCTGTCAATAGATTGAGCAAGAGGGAAAAAAAAAGAAGCTTTTTTCTCGTTATCTCAGTTAATGACTCCATTTTGGCAGGATTTACAACTGCGGCTGCCGCTGCATGAGAGGTTTTACTGAGACTTTAATGGGAGTCTTGCCAGTAAGCAGAGGACGGATGATGACAACAGTGATGGCCATGATGATAATGAGAGAGAGTTGGATGTTACTCATTATCGCTTGTCTGTTTAATCAGCTGGCACGCGAACAACTCATTGACAAATAGAGGGAAAGAAAAGGCCCCTGCAGGGAAACAAGGAATTTGCTGCCACTGGAAGTACACCCACTCAAACACAATTACATGAAATTCACAGACCAACTATTAAACAATCCACACCTTCTGCAACAGTAATTTTGACATTTTTCTGTTATCACTAAAATTAGTTGTGCTAAGTACAGAAACCAAGTATAATGAGGGGAAACCAAGAAAAATCTGTCAGTGTGCAACCAACAGTAGGTGACTGACAAGCGATATCTCGGAAGTGCAGAGCATAAATATTCCAGCGATGGACAGTTAATTCAACAGATGTCAAATAAGAAGAATACTGGGATTATTAAATTAACACCCAATAACCCTTCAAATTCTAACACAAAAACATGTAAATTAATGACTGAAAACAGCAATCAGCCCTCAGAAAGCTGCATGCAACATATTCGCTTCTACAGACTTATTGAGGCTAACAAAACAGATATGTACTCAGATGCTCTGAAGGCCAGTGCAGGTGTTGGGTTACAAGCCAGCTGTCGAGCACTGACCTCACAAGAAGATCCTATAAAGCCAAGCGAGAGACAAACTACTCCAACCAAACACGCCACACTCACCTGGTTCTTGTAGTTTTCTCTGAGCAATCTGAGTGTTAGCTCCCTAAGAGCCCTCAAACTATTGCTATCCAAGGGTGGCGCTAGCCGAGCGGTTTGTCTTTAACACCTCTCCGGGAGCTCCGTCTCGGTTTCCTGCCACTGGTGCTAAGTTTAGACACCTCTCCCTTTAGCCCAGACTTCCATCCAAAGGTGTCCTAGCCCCCTCCACTTCTGCCAGAGGGGTGGGGTGGTGGCGCTCCAATTTAGAGTAGGGGGATGATGCAGGAAAAGTACAGTAGTATACAGTACTTCCTTTGTGCATAAAGTTTTTCCAGGCGATACAATGTTCTGTCAAGATGCCCTACCTTCATAACGTTTGTTTTAATGCCAACGTTTAGGCACATCATTTGACATTGGATGACAATTTGACTAAGGTGCAGTACAGAAACACTTCCAATCAGTTCGCTGAAAGATTTCAGACAAATTAATCAAAGCGCCAAAAGACCAAATTTACTGGAACTGCATCAATTTTTTTTTTTTTTTTAAACTGATAGATTAAAAAGACTAAACCTGCACCCTTCTTGACAGCCAGCAGGGTGCTACACCTCTGTTTATAAAAAGAGTGACTGGAGAAATGTACGATAAAATTACTTCTCGCTTGATTTATGACTTCAATAAACACATTTCTACTGATTTTATGGTCTCAATAATAAATTAGTTTCATGTATCATTTAGTACAACACATTAATTGACTTCAGAGCCATCACAGTAACATGAATCCTAAACTGCACACCTCTGTATGAACCGATCTCCTGACTCCAGGAGGATATCTGGATCAGGATCAATTTTTGATATTTCCTCGAGAACATCGAGACAATGTCTCCCAACTTTTCTTATTTCAACTTAATAGGTCTTTTTGAATATATGAAGAAAAGGTTAAATCTTCTTTTGAAAAACTTTTAGGATGCATTAACTCGAAACACTAATCACTCCCAACTTGGTGCTAAAATTTTAATTCAAATCCAGCAAGTTGGAGCAAGTTTTGTGCTGGCAAACGCCCTGATCACATCGCTTCCTTGGCAGAGGTAATAAGCAACTATAATAAAAGCATTTGGAGTACTGTTTCCAACATTTTTTTTTCTACGAGACCTACATGATGGCTCTTCTGCGGTTGCTAGGGAATTTGTGACATAGCAGCAAAACCTCTATAGGGAGGAGGAGGAGGACGATGAGGAGGAGGAGATGGAAGCGCACATCCTGTTCTGTATGCTTGGCACCAAAATGAGACATTCATGACCCGATTTAGATGCATTGTACTCAGCTGAGATGTGGAGAACAGGGGTGTTTGAGTGTGTTGGTATAGATAAGCTGAAATTATGCTTTCACAGTAACACAAGAGAAAAACACACACCGAGTGGACACAAAAGGCTAGACACAAAAACACTTTGTGGAGTTATTTGCTGATATGTGTGATACGCCTTTGAAAGAGTGTTTTTTTTCCTCTCTCGCAACACCAGCCAAGTGACACACGCACACACAGCCACAACTACACAGCTCCAAAAGCTGACACCCCACACAGGCATGTTGGTATTTAAGGGGTGTGTGCTCCTCAGTATTAAGATTTCAGCCAAACACTTTTGAGCCAAACCACAACAGCATTACAAGGCCTCTTACATTTCACAGCCCTCGTCTCACATCTCAAACACACAAAATCATAACCATACATGTCTTCATTATAGAGCTCCGTGAGGAATCAGTAAGAGGTTAGACGTGAGCCAGATGACTAAATTAGAGCTCATCTACTGCATGTGCACCACACATGATGTGCATGTAGGACTCTTTTTAAACAATAACCCTTTTAGTACATATAGCATGTGCTGCTCAGCCTTCTGCAAAGCAACAGAATTTTAAATAAATCCAGTCATTACGCTCTTCAGTCCACTCGAAGCCACTATGAAGACAAAGCCGGTCGCATGAGAGTTTGTCAGCAGTTGGCATCAAAAAAACATTTCTGCCCCAAGGCTCGTGATAACACAGTCTAATAAACAAGAGAAGCTCATGCAAAGCAGAGCATGTAAGTATTAAGAGCCTCCCTAGACCCTCAGTACATTTGACTGTAATTTTCAAGCTTTTAAAAATTGTAGCAATTTCATAAAGAGGCATTCATTCAGGTACAATTATGTCAGTAACAAAGAGCAGCTTTCACCGCAAGGAGAATCCATTTTCCCAGCAACTAAAGAGCAATAACAGAGCCTGTCAAAATCCACCATTATGAAGCTGAGAACTTAATAACTGAAAGGCAATCAGCCAAATCTCCAACATATTCCATTAAAGTGCGCTGTCACACGGTTGTCATCGACTTGTAATGAACAGTTTTAGTGTTTCTGTTGTTTAAAAAATTACTTTTCTGGCTCCTGAAATTTTTGATTACTAGATGCACGTTAAGTTCAGCTGTCACACAAGTTGTTCACTGACTGACTGCAGTGACAAACAAAAGCCTGGAAATGTCAAGTGATGATCCAAAACTGGTCAAGACCCCTGGAGTGTTGTGACTTTTCATTCGGAGCAAACAGCTTCTCCTTTTATCTGCAGTCTTACCTTTCACATCTTCGTCCTCCACAGTGGTGTTGCTGCTGTCCGACGATTCCTGGAGATCAGAGATAAACAGTTAGCTAAGGTTCGGCCATGACAGGGCACACATTCGCGCTGAATGCACATGAAGAGGGACGTCACAAGAAGGGCAATGAGACTTGATTTACACAGACACAAGACTGGCCAGCAGGGGGCACCCTATGTTGTCATGTCATGTCTTTACAAACCCAAAACAGCGTAAAATACACCAAGACCAGTTACTTACTGTGGATTTAGTTCATAAGCAAAACACAAAATCGAACTGCAAATACGTTAGTTACTATCATCCAGCCTTTGTAACTATTATTTGTTTACTTATTTTTGCATTAACAATTCAAAAACTTAAAAGTGTCAGTCTATATTTAACCTTTTTACACTCAAACCTCTTTTCTTCTACTCATGCAGCTTCGTCCTATCTGTGTACTGCACCAAGTGGACAAATGATGCCTTTGCTTCAGTGGGAGCACTTATATCATGCTAAAACTGACAGAAACTGCTTTCCATTTCAATAACGCTAGTAGACAGAACAGATTCTCACAGGGCGATATGTTGTCATCTTAATCAGGGGCTGCATCCCTCAAATCTAATCATCTACCCGTCTGCCTGCCTGCTTGCCTGCCTGGCTGGCTGTCTCCCTCTTCTTAGGCTTTTGCCAGAGGAGGAGTTTCTCATTTCCAATTAGAAGATTAAATGGGCCTAAATTCCCCTGCATGAAGAGTTGAGAGACTCTGTGACCTCATTAGAAGCATGCACGTGTGCTAACAGCCTCACGAGCACAAAGCACCAAAGTGGTTTCATACATAGCCTTTTAAAGAGCAGCTGGTGGCCTGACCGGAGAGGAAGAGCGAAAAGAAAAACTGTTTTCATGTGAATGCGAAGGAAAGAAGTGTGGAAAGGATTGTCAACTATTTGAAATATAATTAAAAGTGTGATTACGCCTACAGTTTGTTTTCTTTGGTTTGAATCATTGAGATGTTTCCTGCGACATTCTGCAT
Organism: Simochromis diagramma; assembly: GCF_900408965.1. NCBI lineage: Eukaryota > Metazoa > Chordata > Actinopteri > Cichliformes > Cichlidae > Simochromis > Simochromis diagramma. The sequence continues at coordinate 1,826,629 of NW_024387200.1, read as the reverse complement.
CTTATTCGTTTTGTTTGACCCTCCTTTGAAAACTATTCATTGTGTAAATATGGTGAATTTATTTTCTTTGTTCTTTTATGCGACATTCATTTCTCGGGTCACATATTGAAGCCTCGCATTTACTTGATCTCGACTCCTCTTTATTGTTGCCTCACAAAGTCCAGAATCTATCAAACTTAACTTACCAGATGGACAGAGCTGAGTGAGTAAGTGCTAAAGAGGTCAAGTGTGCTTCTTTAAACCAGGCGGGTGTGAAAACATAAACTGCACTGAAGACTAATCTTCCACATACTTTCATCGCCTTCCTGCATAGCCTCTGTTTGAGCTTGGAGAGTGAGAATTCAAAGTCATGTACTGTATTTCACACATATAACTGACCCACAATCAAAAGATCACTGCGCTTTATTAAAAAACAAAAGTTCTGCTACTTCTCACTTTGGGTATAACAACTCGGGAAAAACACCTCAGTCATGCCTATGAGGAAGTGATCTTACTGCAAAGGCATGCATGTTCATGCACAAGCTATAAACACATACACATTCACACTGGTTACACCAGCAACTTTTAAGAGATTATATGACAGTAAGAGAGGGTACAACAAGACACCATCAGTCAGTATAATGCAAATAAAAAGTTTTACCTATATCATATATATATATATATATATATATATAAATTACAATGCTGAATGCTGAATATAACAGTCTTAAAGATCCAAAGACACCAGTCTCAGGTTCCATTCATTGGCTAAAATATAACATCTGAGCTCAAACATGACATCTAAGCTTATAAGGACTGCCACTATTCTCACTTGAATAGACATTAAGTATAGTTAGAATTCCCTTAATCCTAATACATGCGTGTGTTGAGGTCCCCCTTGGTGGCAGACTAACACAAGTTTGGTTGTTGGGGTAAACAACATTCGCTACCTAGCACCTGTTCCCTTCAGACAGACTTTTATCTGAGATTAATATTTAGTTACACACATAGACAAGTGCACAAAGCCATGTTGCACTCGCACAGATGCAGCATGAAAAGAAATATCAAAGGAGAGGAGAAGATAAGGAAGAGGAGGAGAATGACAGAGCAGGAGAAAGAAGAGGTCTGGACTGGGGAATGACGTATACCTTTGTCCTGTCCACCGGATTATGGATGACAGTTGTCTGAGGTTCCTGGAGGAAGAGGAAAATGAGGAGGGGAGATGAAGGAAGATGAAATAAAAGAGAGCAAGTAAAGAAAAAGTGGAAGAGAAAGAGAGGGAGGGAAAGGAAGAGAGCAGAATTTGACATAAACGTAAATATAAATGAACCAAGTGTACCAGAAAGAGTGACATGAATGTTGTATGAAGAGAAAGTGCTTGTTAAGGATGGCAGAAAAGAGAGGTCATAGAGTGGGTGGATGAACTGAAAACTGTAATTTGGAGTCAGTTCTGTTGCCTGTACACACACACACACACACACACACACACACGCACACACACACGCACACACACAAATTAATCTGCAATGGGCACATCAGTGCTCACGCAATTTCACACACACACAGTGTTTTTTTGCATCACTTCAGAGGACATTACATTGACTTTTCTTCTTTTCCTGAAGACTTGACCCAAACTGCGCCCCAACTACTGCGACCATCATTTTATCCTACATCCTTACACTAAAATCTAATGACCTGTTTTTTAAAATCTCAAAACGGAGGCGAGTCCCCGTAATATAAACAGCTCTACATATGTCCCCACAACATAAGTAATACAAGTGCAAATACACACATACACAGAGTAAGTACACAGCCTAAGGGAAGAGATGGCATGAAGTTGCACTCAAAGCTGTGACATCTTTTTGAACTTTAACTTATCTAGGCTTTTGTTTACATGGGTACTCCTTATTTCTGCACCACCCTGCTGTGCATGCATAATTTCAAACTGCTTTCTATGCCTGAAAAGATGGAAATGCATGCCAAAACACAGAAATAGCAAATCGAAAGGGACAAAGGCATAATGACAAAAATCAGCCAGCTCATACAATATGCATAAAATATAATGTGACAGATTAAAAGAAAATGGCCTCAACATCTTGCAAAACATTGGCATACCCAGCAGAAAGACTCAGATGCCCCACAAGATGAAAAACGGGTCATTCTGTTCTTTCACACTCGTCTCAACAGAAACTGCGATCACTGCCGGGCAGACGCTGGCATCATTTCAGGGTCCTTTTTGAAATGGAATTTAATCAGAAACAGCTATTGTTGTTCAGGACTATGTGCAAAGAAATGGCTCAATCACTCAACAGGATTAGCCATATAACAATTTGTCATGCTAATTTTGCTGCTACCAGCACTAAACTTCATGCTGAAACTAAGCTGTGTCTTAAAGTACAGCAAGGTAGTGGTTCCCAAGTTTTATCTTTTATCTGACATACCCCCAAACCCCCGTCAGGCAGACCCAAACCACTCTCACCTCATTAATTTATACTTTTGGCTATTTTAACCATTTTGCTTGTAGTTACGTCTAGCTAATGAATTGCAACTTTTTATCAATCATTTCAGCGAACTACTTCAGTATATTTCTACATACTCTATATAGAATTAAGTTTAACTGCTTGCCATACAGTTTCCTTATAAACAATCATTCATTACTATATATTTTTCCATTTTCTAATTTGCAATTTCAGTAATTTATCTGGACTATTTTCTATTATTTCATCTGGTAATTAATAAAATTCGCAATTACTTTATTTGAATCCATGAAAGTGCTTTTATCTAGAGTCTCACTTTCTGCTGTTTATCAATGCTATCTTCTGATAAAAGCTGTTCAAATCCACCAAAAAACAAAAAACCCTAAATTACACTGCAATTTTGTTTTGTTTTTCATATTCACTGTGCAATTCTGTCCACGTACCACCTCGATACTGCAGAAATATCTCCTTTAGCACTTGTATTGCAGCTTGCAAATCACCACATGAGGTACAAAGCTGTACTCTTTCTTTGCCACTTTCTGCTATAACAGTTATAGTTTTACCACATTTACACCAGTACTTGACCTTTGTCTTGAAACCCTCAAAGGCTTGCCTCCTCTCAAGTTCACACAGTAGCCACTGATTGCTGATGACTCAGACTGGAGACAGAGATATTTTCTCCCTCTACTAGGAGCTGTCACTCGATGTAGAATATCCTGTGTAGCCCCCCCGCCAGGAAGTGACACCTCTGTGATGACCAATCATCAGCTGTCTCCCTGGTGATGATGGTGGTGTTGTCAAGGCAACCATCTCCTAGGGCAACAGACACCGGTGGCAACGTGGGACAAGACGATGAGTGAGAACAAAGTACCTGGGGTTTGCAGATTAGGGGGGGGGGGGGGGGACACGTGCTGATGGCATCATCAGATGGGGGAAGGGTTCGATGGTGACACGTCCCTGTTGACCCTACATTAACACTGATGCTTTACTAGGGATGCTTTTGCTGTGCAGCTAATTAAATGATTTCCCCTTTTTCACTCTAGAAGGAATTCATTTAAACGAAGCACTAATGTATTCATATATATATAAACATATATTCATGTGGATTTACCACCACCTGCCTACTGCTTCCAGGTGGGAAGAATGTCAGTCCCCTGCTGTAATTAAGGAGATAATGCACCAAATGGCTGAACACAAACTAGATGAAGTCCCTGGTAACAGTGCGATTATTGCAGCTGCCCTCCTACTTTCTATTCCCTTCAAGGATCAGCAATAAACACCTGTCCTCCATGCTTGAACCCACACTACCACAAAGACTTTGAAACACGTAAACGTGAACTTCCATTCAAACCCTGAATGTGAGTCATTGTACATGTGCCAAGCAGAGTGCTAAAGTTAGCATCACATGTAGTCAAACAGAAACACACACATTGGCAAAAAGAAAAACGTTCTGTTGTGGAAAAAAAAAAAAAAAGCTCATATAGCTACACATGATGCTAAATGGAACTGGCTCACTTACTGCTGTGTTATATACAGTGGGATACAAAAGTTTGGGCAACCTTGTTAATAGACATTATTTTCCTGTATAAATCGTTGGTTGTTACAATAAAAAATGTCAGTTAAATATATCATATAGGAGAAACACACACAGTGATATTTGAGAAGTGAAATGAAGTTTATTGGATTTACAGAAAGTGTGCAATAATTGTTTAAACAAAATTTTGGCACTGTTGTCATTTTATTGATTCTAAAACCTTTAGAACTAATTATTGGACCTAAAATTGGCTTGGTAAGCTCAGTGACCCCTGACCTACATACACAGGTGAATCCAATAATGAGAAAGAGTATTTAAGGGGGACAATTGTAAGTTTCCCTCCTCTTTTAATTTTCTCTGAAGAGTAGCAACAAGGGGGTCTCAAAACAACTCTTCATTCTGGAATAAGGTGCTGTGGACTGATGAAACTAAAATAGAGTTATTTGGGCATAACAAGGGGTGTTATGCATGAAGGAAAAAGAACACAGCATTCCAAGAAAAACATCTACAGTGAAATATGGTGGTGGCTCCATCATGCTGTGGGGCTGTGTGGCCAGTGCAGGGACTGGGAATCTTGTCAAAGTTGAGGGACACATGGATTCCACTCAGTATCAGCAGATTCTGGAGACCAATGTCCAGGAGTCAGTGACAAAGCTGAAGCTGCGCCGGGGCTGGATCTTTCAACAAGACAACGACCCGAAAAACTGCTCTCGATCCACTAAGGCATTCATGCAGAAGAACAAGGCCATCTCAGTCCACAGACCTGAATATTATTGAAAATCTGTGGTGTGAGTTAAAGAGAGCTGTCCATGCTCGGAAGCCATCAAACCTGAATGAACTAGAGATGTTTTGTAAAGAGGAATGGTCCAAAATACCTTCAACCACAATCCAGACTCTCATTGGAAGCTACAGGAAGCGTTTAGAGGCTGTAATTTCTGCCAATGGCGGATCTACTAAATATCGATTTCATTTCTTTTTTTGTGGTGCCCAAATTTATGCACCTGCCTGATTTTGTTTAAACAATTATTGCACACTTTCTGTAAATCCAATAAACTTCATTTCACTTCTCAAATATCACTGTGTGTGTCTCCTATATGATATATTTAACTGACATCTTTTATTGTAACAACCAACAATTTATACAGGAAAATAATGTCTATTAACAAGGTTGCCCAAACCTTTGCATCCTACTGTATCTACTTTGGTGAGATTACTAGAGTGCCCTCTAGAACATAAAGCCAAACTGCTGCCCTGTGTATATATAGTAATCAGAACAATAAAGAGTCCCAAAGGGAAACTAGAACTCCCCATTTCTGTTCCATAAGAAAACCTCACTCGCAATATCGCTGAATTTTCCCAACTATTTGACAATGGACTTAACATCATTTTTTGACATAAAAGACAAATCCATAGGCAAGAGAGAGTAGCTGGATTTAGTTCAAACATGTTTTTTCTAACAAGCTGACAAACAAGACTGTGTACTGTGGGCCTTTTTAGCTTACAGGTTTTTATTCCAAAACATCAGCCAATTTTACAGAGGAATTCTCTAAAATCCACGGGTGGAATTTTTTTCGCTGGAAGGACAATCTGCAGACCTTTGGACTGACACGGTGGGGGACAGCTTCAATACAGGAGGAAGGGGGTAAATCGCAGTGACAGTCCCTGCAGGCACTGGTTGTCTATTTGTCTTTGGCAAACTTACACTGACAGAGAAAACAACATGGCGGTAGACTATCAACCCGAGTCCAAGTCACAAAGCATTCCCAACTGCCGTGGGAAAATGCTTCCTGACACGACTGCTGGTTTACGACCTACCCGACTGCTTTGGCCATCTCAGTGGCTCGATAAAGACCAAACAAAACCAACAAGAATGGACAGAAAAGAAAAACACACAAAGGTGAAGGAAAAGGTGTGGGATAGGGTGAAGGTAAGGGTCTTAAAGGACATAAGGGCGGCGGGAAGTCGGGCACACACAAACACACAGGTGAAGGGCGGGTTAGGAGATAAATACCAGAGCGGGTGAAGGGATGTTTCCTTTGGGGCTGGTGACTATGCTGTTTTTGGTGCTGTTTGTCTGGGGCTGTGCAGGAAAGGAAAGGAAAGGTAAGGAAAAGGAGGAGACACAACAAGAGTGTTAACAACAGCAAGAGGTGGGCTTGTGAGTGTGTGTCCATGCTTGTGCTCGTGTGTTTTTGGAATTAGCACATATATGTCTCTTTGACAGAATCAACTTTGAGGGTCTCACCTTAGTGGCTCTCATGTAAGGTAAAGAGTTAGGATTTGTCTTTTCATTCAGTAAAAACTCAATGCAACATTTTGATAATCATCGTTCAGAATTTATCTGCTGTTCTGTGTTTCATTTATTTAATTTGTACCGTGCGGATCAGAGCAAAGTAGTAGGATACATGTAGGTGTGCATCCCAGTGAGGCCTGAAGGTGGCAGGCAGACGCAGCAACTGTGAAGGGATTATCCTAAAACGTTCACTCTCAAGACTGATCTGTAATTCTCAGGTGACACCACGGGCTGAGGGGTACTCTGACATCATCGTGATGTCACAAGTGACTTCCCCTGCTTGGGATTCCACATCAAGACGATTCAATTGTGCCGTTTGGCCGTAGTGAATCACCTTTAGAAGCCTGGATGAAATGCTCTTTTGAAGATCAAACATCAAAGAGCGGCCGGCTCTTTGGAGCGTAGATTGATCCAAATTATTTTTGCATTGAATCTACATTACATTTGTAATCCTGCTGGGGGGGAAATATCCAGTTTAAACCCTACAAAGGATCAAGCCCTGGGTGTGACAGTGAATAAGCTACAATTACGTCAATGGTAATTATGTGAGTTGATACAGTAAAATGCAAGCAATCTTGCTTGTAAGTGAAATTTCAAGAGGTCTTAAGTAATCAGGAGGATTACCTAATCCCCTATTAAGACTTGGCTAAGATATGGCATGATGTTGGTGTGCTGCCAAGCTAGTGAATGATTCCACCTAACATTAATTAGATAAGCACAATATATGAGAATTTAAAAGTGCACATTTTAAACAAGCCCAGAAGATTCAATAAAACAAAATGTTTGGTAATCTTGGTGCTGCAGCAGTGCTGAATCAGAGTGACTGTAATGGTGACTCTTTAACACTGACTTTCAAGATGGAAAGATGAAGACTGATGTGTGTGTGGTTGTGGGTGTATATGTTTACCATAATATGAATTTTTTAAGCCACTGGGCTTACTCAGAGGAGACGAGAGGAGAGGAGAGGAGAGAGAAGAGGAGAGGATGCCAGCACACATATGGTGCGAAAACACCACATAATGCAAGCACGCACTAAACAGCAAGTAAAAGCTGGTGTTAGCTGACTATAAGCTGACATATAGAAATTTTAAGCACCCATACAGTAACCCACACACAGCCACTCCCAAACAAATCTCCACACTCACACACAAATTACACCAAACAAAGTGGCTGTCACTCCGCTGCCTTTGTGACGATGAAATGCATTCCTCAAAGCAACGATACCATCGTGAGCCGTCTTAGTCAGAGCGTGTTTGCAGTATCAACTCGGGGCCTTAGCATTTACGTCATGTGTGTTTGTGGAGAGAAAACTGCTAACACTTCAGGGAGGCATTGAAAGAAAAAAAAAGAAGGAATGATGACAGCAGTGCTACGGCTCGCCAGTTGTGGAGACGACTGCCAATCATTGTCATCTTGAAAGCAAAATGTCCATTAGATCATTTCTAAATTATGAAACAGAACACCGGACATCAGGAGTGATCACAGACAATTATAACCATGGATGGGGGTTAAAAGGGGGTTAAAGTATCCACACGAGGTTTCCAGGATGGGTACAGGAAGAACAAAGGAGGGAAAGGTGCAGAAGAGATGACAAGTGTGGTAAAGGATGAGCCAGATCAGAAGATCGGAGAGGAAAAAAAGGTTCCTTCTGCGTAACGGCAGGGCAAGAAGTTAGGGGTCAGAAATAAGTGAACTGAAACTAGTAATTCTGTGTGGTTTAATATTCTTATGCAAATTCCTGTTTCATTTTAAATCCTCCAAGTATGACACTGAACATGTAGGGTACATGGACCATTCACAGAGTGTATGTGCCCTAGATCAGACTTTTGTACTGCATGTACTGCATGTTGTGTTTAGTCAGGCAAAGCCAGGCTGTTGTTTTGTGATCGTGTCTTCAGCGTTTGGATGCAGTACTGTGCTATAAACCTGCTTTTTTCTCCCAAGTTTGTTTAAAACAAATAAGTAAACATCTAAACGCTACCTAAGACTGTCTAAAGTCAAGCTGGTACTGACAAAATAAGTGCACACGCTGGAGTCATTTCCAGTATACCAGAAGCTTAATTTAAAAACTGGAACACTTTTTGACCCATTTCTGTGTAAAAGGAACATGCGCGCCTTGCTTAAAAGTAAAAGACTGGTCTATTTTTACATTTGCAGAGGAGAACTCAGTGGCATATGTGAACCACATACTGTATATTCTGCTCTTAAACCTCATACAGCAATATTCACAGGTTAATGTGGCAATAAATACATTGATACACTGTGAGTAGTACACTGGAAAAATTGCACACTAATGTTTATCTACAGTAAAGTATGCTGATCCGCTGTAATGGCCAATTCTGATGCACATGCATGTTGGCCTCTGCAAACACCGTGGGTAACGAGTCAAGTGAGGAGTTGATTTCCCCTTTACAGCCTGTAACAGCGAGAGAGAACCGAGCCACAGCAATCAATGACCTAGCCTACTGTAATCAGTAATTACTGGACATTAGTGCATGAATATCAGCTGAACAGTATTAGGTTCTGATATTTGCCTGGTTCTTTATTCATTTGTAATCCTATTATAGTTTTTTTCCCTAAGTTGTTTTTGAATAGATGAAGTATAGCTAACAGGAACAGTAGGTTAATAGGAGTCCTGAGCTAACTTAACTCCAGAGCCTCGTGGGGAGTCACCTTAGGCCAGGTGGGCTGCTGGGCTTGTAACACACTGGATGAAACCCTTATTAAACAATATTTAATATTCAACATGTTTTTTTATGGAATTTCATATGCTGCCCAGCTGCTGCAGCATCTGCTCTGTGAATGGTCAGCATAGGTTACAGATTCAGCGTAGTAGGTGAAAACTATAGCGTTCTTAGAGGTGGAGGATTAAATAATTATACTTTTACTCTTGTTTGAAGTATGCACCTTGTTAAACTCAAGGGCTCTGTCTCAAAACTACAAGTACTGGCTCCGTTCTAAAAGTGTGTGCCTGACAGATCTGGAGCAACATCCCTGGAGTAACTCTGATGGAACTAAAACACCCTGCTTCCATTACGTTTTCAGAGTATTCTCGTGACGCCGTACTTTGCAAGGATCATCCCGGCCTGTCAATCAAGCGAGTGAGACCATTGCTGTGACTTGTGCCTGGTTTTTTCTGTCAATGAAATATAACTTTCTGTATACGCTGTCATTTTCTTTATGTGACATGGCAGCTGTTGCCGCTCAGAAGCTACTCAGCCTCTGTAGTTCCTAACAAGGTGCTGCTGTTGCCGTCATGTAAAATGCATTACCTCGTGTACACCAGAGCATTTTTAACAAGAAGTGCCTACATGACATCTGACTGCTGTTGAATAAAAATGATTTATGAATCGGCACCCACTGTGCCACAGAATAATAAGTTAGTGAAGGAAGGGAGTCTCAAATCTATTACACAGAAGGAAGAAAGGAGACCATAAGGGATGGAACAAAAAAAGAAGTGACATGGCAAAATGCATAAATAGGATGCTCACCATATACTGGACAGTAGAGCTGGACTTGCGTTTCTGTCCTCAGGCAATTGATGGATGGGTTTATTGATGGATGAGCAGATGGTAGAAGGAGGAGGGATGGGGAGGAAAATAAAGTAACCAAAAAAACAACAAGTGAGTGCACTGTCAAAAAAAATGAAATTAAAAAACAAAGAGCAAAATAGAACTTGTCAGCATAAACCAAAAGCTGTACACTTTGATGGCAAGTGAAGAGAAGTTCCTATACAGCTTAGAAAAGGCAGAAGGAGGAGCAGCTCCTTCAAAGAAGTGAAAGGAGCAGTGGTTGAAGCGAAGGCCATCAGAGAGAGAAAATTAGAAGAGGAGTCAGCTCATGGAAGAGTCAGAAGGCAAAAATTCAACCTATTGCTTCGGGGACAGTGAAAGGGAAGATGGCACGGTAAGAAAATAGCATGACAAGGAACTGCAAGATTTATTATGTAAGCGTTTTCCCAGACTTCATCTTAAATTTAAAATCACAACTGGCTTGAATTTTGTTGTTACATGTTGCATTAATGCATCAATAATTTATCGGAGACCAAAATAAATGTTCTCAATGTTGTTATTTTACATTCATCTAAAACTGTTTTGCAGCTTTTAATCTAAAGAAATCTGCACATTGTGTATATAATAACTAGTGTAAACTTAATAAGGATAAACAGTGTGTCATATAACTACACTGTTTAAAATGCAGAATATGTTGGTTCCTCTGAGCAGTAGCTGGCGTCGAAGGAGGTGAAAGGTGGTGGGCAACCAGTGCCAGAGAGAGACCGCTTGCTTGCACTGGACAGGTGCTACAACTGAAAAGCGTCAGGTGTCATTAGGCATTAATGAGCCAGCGGGAGAAAAAGCAGGAAGAGGAGAAGACCATGAGAGGAGCTCAGAGTTTCAAAAGGAACAAAAGGACATTTGGAGATTATAAGAAGAAACAAGAGAAGAGGGAGAAAAAGGAGGCAAGCAGGGACGGCAGCAAATGAAGAAGACGCCTTTAGAAATGGTTTGGGGCGAGTGTGTGGGGAGCCTGTTGCTAGGCAATGAGTGCGCCGCAGTGGAAGTAAGCGTCTATTTCTGTCGTCTGAGTTTCCAGGGTCCAGACTGGCAGCTATTCCTGGAACCGGAGTCACATTCCCTGCTGAACCGACTGCGCAGGGAGGAACGGGAGGGGGGGGGACACATTCACGCACACACACTCACACTAAATCCATACATACACACACGCATGGACACTCGATGCTGCACATGAGTGTAACACACGCATGGACACCCACGCTTACGCACACTTGTGTGCAGGCATGCTCACAGCCCCGTTTGCACGTTCAGTCTCTTTTCAAGCTGATAAACAAATGGGATGTTTTCACACACACACACACACACACACACACACACACACAGTCTTACAAACACACACATACCTCCATGTCCACGTGCATGTGCCCAAACCTTTGCCTAATATAATGTATAATGCTGAGAAGCATGAATAGCACGTTGCATGTACGTGGCGCACACAGACACATTCATGATAGCTGTGTGTGGGATGTGCTACTGCAGCGTGTGCATGTGAGAGCGTGGGATGTGAGAGATCTTCATTAAATGGATGAACAGGAATGTGGGGTTAAAGACCAGATGGGGTGAGGAGGAAAAAGAAGCATTGAAAGAGGAGCAAAAGGCAGAAATGGAGGGATGAGAGAGAGGAAGTGATGAAAAAACAAAATGTGAAGGGCTGACAGATGGTTAGATTTAATAATGGAGATGGAGAGGTGGCACTGAGCTAAATAATGCTAAATCAAAATAAGAGGTCCTTTCAGGAGGATGCGCTACTCGAGGCTTGTGCACTGGCAAGTGGCATGAAGGCTGATACGCATAGCACACACAGACTCGCATACATGTAGACACACATCCAGATGTGTGTACAGATGTGTATTCAGAATGGACCACTCACTTTAATAAAATAATTAGATAATAACTTAAAAATCCAGCAGCTCTCATTCTGATACACAACACCTCAAGCCAAAAAACACAACTTTTACATGTAACACTAGACAAACATCCAATGACAGAACATACATGACAAGAAAGACATTGTAGGCAAAAGTGAGACTAGCAAGATTAAGAAGAAATGAACAATCGAGCAGAAAAAAAATGGGGAAGAGGAAGAAGAAGCAGAGTTTCTAGCCCAGAAAATGTAAGGAAGGAGGAAAAGTCAAGGAAGGAGATAGGTAGAGAAGTAAGAGTGTGCCCCTTACCTTGACATCTGCCTTTTTGTTGAGCAAAGTCTTGGCTGCTGCAATGACAAACAGGGAAAAACAACCAGTTAAAGGTGTAGCTGAGCAATAGCAACTCCATGTTTCTCAGCGAGTCTTGGTATGAGCTACAACCTTAACCTACATTGAAGCATTCAGAGATAATCTGGATTTGACTGAAATAATGTTCTTTACTGACCTTAGTAGTAATAGTCTATTTTGAGTAATGATAAGTAAAAGGTTGCCTGAGGCTGAAAGAGAAAGGGAACCTTTTGCACACTGAACTTAAAAAAAAAGTGTTTTTACAAAATGACTCAAAGCTAAACAACTACAACCTCCTGAATTTACTAGAGTCTACAGATGGATACAGTATGAGTATATTGATTCATCTATTAGTCAAACAACTCGCCTTGATCTTTTTCCCCCCCCCAATTTCATAACAGCATGTACCTGTAAAACTGAATTCTTTGACTGCCTGAAAAGTAAAGTTAAAACCAACCTTTCTTAATAAGGCTTACATAGAACTACAAATGCACAACAACTCAAAGATGTTTAATACTAATGTCAAGGTAGTCAAACTGCAAAGTGGCAGGGTGAAAAGTTAAGCCAGTGCAGAAAAACCAGTACTTAAAGATGGTCATTGAGGCTGGCTTTAAATACCAGTCAATCCCCACTGACTCTTATGTTAAATGCCCACCATTATATTAGTCAACAATGTGCTTACAGCCTGGTAAAAAACAGTTTGGGGCTTTATGTATAGTTTCCCCCCTTGACAGCAACTGTTTGATGGGAGGTTTTTGGGTTTTGTTTTTACTCATTCATTTGTTAAGGCTTCAGGGTTGGGGTGTGACCGCTTCGATGAACAGCTGAGTTGAACCAGGCGGCTGTAGCTGTAGTTCTATGCTTTTAAACAGCCACACAAATCTCACTGTCTCCTTGGGAACAGTATTGCTCCCAAAGAGAAGTTGGCATATGAAGCGGAGGAGCCAGGGAATTGAACTACCAACCTTTCAATTATAAGCCAGCCCGCTGTAGTCCCCGAGCCACTCAAACAGGCTACAAGCAGACAGACTAGAAATTTTCCGAATATGGAATTTTCACATCAGTTTGTCTTAAGAATAGTTGGCACAAAGACGCTGTTGTCAGTGAAATAAAAATACTCTCCATTTGCATGGTTTCACATGAATTCTCAGGCTAAAGTCTCCCTGAAGCCATGAGGAAGTCAAAGTAAAGATGGCTGCCTCACACGGCAGCCATAAACCCAACAATAAGCCCTGCCTTAAAGAACTCCACAGAGGCCCAAAGGAGGATTAGTGTTCAGTCTGCTCTCTAATGAGGGGTAATGAACGAGAGGGTGAGGGAGGAAAGCAGGAAAGAAAGAACGATACTATAGAAAAAGTCCACTGATGAGCATAATACCCATAATCCTTTACAACAGTGGAAAGTGCGTGTAGTCAACAGAAGACAGTCCGCAGGGCATTTACTGTGACTGCACTGCTAATGCCCAGAAAGTAAGGTGGTCTGATTGCATTAGATAGCTACATGTTCACCCAGAGGGCTCCAAAGTAAGAGCCAGACTCTGGCTTGCTGGTCAGTGGAGCCTGTGGCTGCATCTGTGGGGATGTGGACAGAGGATTAACACTAACACGACACCAGATGATGAGATTGGACGTGCAAATTAGTGCAATTCTACAGCTTTAAAGTTGGTACCAAAATGCACTTTCTTGCTTGTTGGTATTTTACAGCTGTAAACACCAACACAAGGATAGAAAAATGACTTCAGGAGAGCATAGTTATGACTTCTAGAGTTCCTATTTTGATCATCATTATTATTTTACAATAGGAACATTATTTTCTGTCTGTGGTGTCTTAATTTACCAAAGTGAACACTTAACTCAGTTAATTTAATTACTCAATTACTCCTGAAGACAATAGCTAGAGCATGATACAGAAGGCACAAATCTACCTTCTCAAAAGGGCAAATAAAATATATTTAAACATGCTTAAATTGGGTTGTTTTTGAAAAAAAAGATTCTCAAAAATATTGTTTTGCTTTAGTATAGATGTCAGTGCTATACATAGATCTCATACAGGTTACCTTGTACAAAGATGTTTACATTATCACTGCCATAGTGTGCCTATCTTATAGTAAATAATCTAGCTGTGATCACCTGGGAGTTAAAAAGCCAGATTCCTCTCAGTGTTACTTCCATAGATGCTTGCTGTGACTTTTTGCTAAGAGCCTGAGTGCAGCTTCAAGTCTAATCAGATGCAATCACATCAGTATCCAGCCATGTTACATAAAACACTATTTATGGCAGTCTGGCTGTTTTTTCTTTTCTTTTTGCTTTTTCCCCTCTTTCCTTCCCTCTCTCCCTCATTCCTCTTTCTCCGAACATCAACCTCCTGTTTGATTTCCCCACTTCCATTTCAAAACATGTACCAAAGCAGCTACACTGAGTGATCAGAAGCTTCAAGTCGATGAGAATTCGGACTGTGTGCTGATTTCTTTGGGGGAGCAGAAGTCCAAACAGAGAGCGGTCACTTCAAAGACCACTGCAGGCCATGCCAAATTTAAACTGTATCCTTATAAGAGCACATTTGAAATAGCCATTAAGATAAAGATCAAGAGAGAAAAATACATGGAAGATAGGGTGTGCACACTACATCTTTTTTTTTTTCTTTTCTGCCTCAGTGATTCAGTATATTGTGCTTGAAGTGAGGTTTGCATATTCAGCAGCCAAAAAGGGAGCAATAGGAAGTGATAAATAAGCACTTTGTAATCTGGAGGGATGTGAGGATGGCATGAATGTGCATGTTTAATTGTTGTGCTGTTCTTCCTCAGTCTCCTTCCAAAGGCCGGTTGTTACTGAGGAGAAGAAATGGGGTCAGAAATAGTGTCAAGTTCATTCTCTCGTATTCTCTGATGGCTTAGCAGAGAATGAGAGGATATGAGAGCAGAGAGGAAGAGTAAGGAGAACATGAGTGGAAGTGATGAAGGTATTCAAATGTGCTTTCCAAAGTGACATTTTTCAGTCAAACTGGATCTTCCAAAAATGTCTTTAAGTTCCAGGCATAGCTGTGGAAATCTGAAAAGAGCCAACATTAGCTTAGTTCAACCCAAAGGTTTAGAAGCAAGGGGTGCTCCTTACCTTGCCACAAATTACACATGAAGCAAGAAGAGAGAGGAGGAAGAGATTAAATCAAAGGCATCACTAATAAATTTCTATTAAAATCATGCAAGATGGACCACTGCAAGAACAAAGCAGGGATGGGCATTGATTCACATGAAGTCCCACATAACGGAATAAGCTAATGGAGAGATATGCCTATAATGAAGAGCCCCTCAATATCTTCTTCATATAACACAGTCCAGGACAGATTAAAAGACTGTCCGCTGCTGTCCTGCAGGATGTTGGAGTGAGTTTGAGTAGATTTTACTTGTACTTTTAATGTATGAATACGTGTAAAAGAACAAGGCCTCTAGTAATCCAGTGAGGCAAAGTGAGGCTGATATGGAGAGGCAGTCCACTATAAATATTTGATCGGAGTCTCGTGGAGGCTGAGGGACACAGAGAGGACGGTGGTGTCCCAGTAGATTATAGAAACAAGGACACAGCCACTGTTTCTGTCTCCTTAGCTCAATGCTAGATTGTCACATGAAGTTCTTTGCTGTTCATAAACGGGCACCCTACTAAGCAAATGTACAGTGATAAGAAGCTTATGAGCATTCCCCGATGCACAATGGCATCAAGGAACGATACGGTAAAAAATTTAGGTGATCTGTGGTCTGTGAAGGGAGGCTTTTAAGCTTACATTTCAATTTAACAGACTTAACACATCTTTTAAATAAAAGAGGAAGTAAGATAGACATTTTTCTTGAAGTGGTTGCTGAAGCTACAAGCTAAGTTACATTTGTCAGGAGGGAAGATATAAAGCTCATAGGAGTTGCTTAGGCTGTTGTGCGTCAGCTGGATGTGCAGCTGTTTGGCAGCTAGGTCAACCTGAACCACTTGATACAGCCATTGCAGAGTTTTATCATTTTTTTGTCTTAATATGTTTAGACAGACGATGAAGTCTTTTTTTGTCTTGCCTTGCATAACTTCTTAAAACATGACCACTGTGTTGATTCACCACATAGTGGGCTTGAAATAGGTTATGGTGAGTCTTCTGTGGTCTGATGTGGGGGAAAAAATACCACAGCACACCTGAGAACAAACCAATATGTGGTTGAGTTGTGACTGAGTTAAAGGAGCCACAAGTTAATGCCTGAGTCAAGGCCACATGTAGACCAAAGCATCATGCAAGCATGTGCCAAGGTTAGGCCAAACAATTACTGCTATCTGGTCTAAACTATCCAGAAATGCATGTGCCAACTGCAATCTGGGAACCCGTGAACTTAGCCTTGTAAAGTTTTTGGAGTTTTTCTTAGTCAGGATACCTGGATAGGGCAGATGTAGATTGTTCAAGATTTCTTGTTTTTGGATTCTGGAAAATACTTCTTGCTCTCAACGTGGACTGTTATGTACAGGCAACTAAATATTGCTCAAATGTGATTGGTTAGTTTACAGGACTACAAATAGACATTTTTTTTGGAAAGCACTTTTCAGTTTCACCACTGAAAAATTAAGCTGAAGTTAACAGACTTTAATTAGATCTGGTTGTCTAAAACAAAGCCTTACATTCAGTCTGAAAAGTAAAACAACAAGGCTCCAACATTTACAATTAAAACATTGGTCCAACGACCAATGACTACATGTTACAGCAATACAGCTACATACGAAACTGGACTGTAAAACCTACAGCTCAGTTCACAACACAATTACTGAATAAGTACTAATACGGGACTTATCTTAAAAAAAACAACAACAACTTTAAAAGGCTTCGACTTCATGAAAACAAGCCCAGCCTTGCATCATTTACAGTGTTCATCATGCACCAGAGTCCCCTTGTGTTGCAGCGCATGCACCAGTCCAGTGCCCCATGCAGCATTCACCGACAGCTCTCAGGCAGTTCCATCCTTAAAGTTACAGGGGTGAACTTTCCAGTGTCATTGTCAGACAGAGAAAAGAAGAGAAAGGGAAAGAAGAGTGAGGAGTGAGGGGAAAGGTAAGATGTGACATTTGAGGAAACAGGGAAAGTGGGAGTGAAACTGGTGAAGTTGTGGAAAAGTATTGGATGACTCAAAAATCAACAATGTCCAGAGAAGTAAAAATGCCAGAATACAGAAAAAGGGAATGGGGTAAAAACGAGTGATGACAGAGATGGCACAACTGAGATGGCAGGAAAAGAGTGGAGAAAAAAAGAGAAACTGAGAGACAGGACAGCAGTGCGTTTGGGCCATGCTCGGTGACTCTGTGCAGAGATGAAGATAATACGATGAACAGGGGTGTGTGGTAATGACAGAGCAGTGATGGGCTCTGAAGCAACTATCAAATCCCAGACAGGAGATGAGAGATGTGCTGACATAGTAAATGACAGCAGTAGCTGGGCTTCCACTCTTTAGGTCCTTTTCAAATTTAACAGCCTAAACATAGATTGAAAAAGACGGAAGCTGTAATATTTAGTCATCTTGCGGAAATTAATTTCTGGTTTTCTCATTAAACAAAAATGTTTTCAGTCTTCCTTACCAAATTAAATTTAAAGTTAGTGGTGTTTTTAACATGAAGAAGAGACATATGTATAAACCAATAGATCAGATCACCATTAATACTTCCCAGTTACATTAAAAGAAACTTACATTAAAACATTAAATAGGCCTTATATTCATTCTTTTTAAGCTTTTTAACATACTTGGAGTAGACAGAGTTAGTCATAATGTTGGGCTATTTATTTTATTTCTTACGTGTTTTCACTACCAGCAGACGCAGAAGGTGTGAGTTTTTATAGTGGGAGAGAACGTATGTGTTTGTTTTAATATTACTCTGCTAGTTGTTCTTGTGTCAGTGCATTTTTAATGATTTTTTAAAATATGTATTAATATGATTCTATGTTATGTGTTTCAGGATCCTCTAGAAAAGGATATGGGGCATCAAAAGGGTTCGCCAATTAAACTTTTATAACTAAAAATCTTAACATTGTATGTAAGTAAAAATCCTTGTTTTATTAATTAATTTAGCTTAAATTAAAAGTTGGGTATCTTTCTTTTACATTGGGGGAAAAAAAGCATATAGTGCACATTGACTGTAAATTGGTTTTAAAGATGTCACATTTGGTGTCATATGGAAACATTTGGTGTTGTCAGTGCTACTAAAGTTTGTAAAATTCCAGTCATTTTTATAAGAATATATTGTTATGTGTAAAAATATATCACTATTGCTATACAGCTTCTTCAGCTTATTTTTAAAGTGACAGGGTTTTTTTAAATGTACTGCAATCTTTTGAAAACAGAATATGCAAATATTGTATCTGTAATTAAAAATCTATTAAATAGTCACTAATTTGTATAAATGTCAGATAACAGGATATCAAAAAGAAACTAAATGAGTATTTTAAACACATGTTTTAGAAGCAAAACTCTTTCACATTAAAAATTATTAACAAAATAGATGTGAAAAGGAAAAAGCTTAAATTTCTTTCATTTGTCGTATGTAAAACACGGTAATAGTTAGCTGGAAGCATAGCTAATACTGCAGCTGTTGAGATGAGGGGAGGTGTAGTTAGCAATGTTGTCAGCCATCATGCTCTGAACTCCCATGCTCGGAAAGGAGGGAGGGGTAGCAGAGAAGATTGAGTAAAGGGAAAACAGAAGAAGAAGAAGTTCAAAGAGTCAAAGACAGGTGCAGACAAGGGGCAGGGTGGGAGGGGTGGCATGCCCTGGGTGAGCCACCGTGATACCTTGTTCCACCAGCCCCGCTGTGGTGCCGGCGGCTGCAGCCACAGCTGCTGCAGCTGCAGTGACAGAGGCTGGAGCGGTGGTCTGCCTGCTGCCCACTGTTAAGAGTCAAATACCCAGTCACACGTGAAGAAAGAGTTACAAAGCCAGGAGGAAAGGGATGTGAGAAAAGGGTGAAAGAGGAACAAGGGGTCAAGATGGAGAAAGGGTGGAGTGATATTTAGTAAGAAGGTGATTGACGAGGAGTCGGATACAACAGGAGGTAGGCAGGTAGGGTGGGGGAAGGAAATAACAGGTGAGGAACAAAAGGGGCGGAGACACACGGGGGCTCATTAGTTTAGAAGGGGGATTAATTTATATACACAGACCACTGAAAGCATTTTTATAAATGGAGTCGCTGCTTTGACAGAAGAATCCACAGAAAAACATCAGGCAGTGACACAAATCTTTACTTCCATGTGGGACACTTTAAATCTTGCCATTTGTCTCAAAGAATACCTGAGAAGAGTGTTAATGTTAGGATGATGATGGCAATGATGATGCAGAATCAAGCCGCAGTTAGTATGTGTTAGATTTGTAGCGTCTGTGCTTTTAAAACTAAACTAAAAAACATCATCTTTTCCTGACAGCATCTTTATTTGGTACGTTACACATTGAAATGTGATGAGAAATAGAACCACCTCTGTACCAGCACAGACACTGAAACTGATTTGTGTAACACATGATTCATAATATATGCTGAAAATACAGCAAGCCATTGCATAAAGCACTGACGTTGGATCCTGCCTTGATGTAATGTGCCACAGCTATCTTTCTCTGAAAGCCTATCTCTCACTTTTTACTTTTTTAACTCTGTCTCATTTTCTCTCTGACTCATTCACCTGCTGACCTACTCTTATATTTGAGTACTGCTTTCTCACAAGAGGAAAAATGGTAGGAAAAAAGGTCTCTGAGAGCGGTCGCACAGGCAGGCCACACACCTGGGTCAATGTGTGTATGTGTGGGGGGATTTAAGAATTGATTGATTGTTTAGTGGATATTCAGACTGCTTCCCATGCCGATGCTTGCAGTGTTAAATCAGCTGCTGTGAGTCATGTTTACTAAAGCAGCATGCTTATAGACAGACGTATACACACATTTATATATGCAAAATACACATTTGTACAAGAATGAAGACTCAGTAGGGTATAATTCTTCCAAAGCGATTACCCTGAATGCATAAAAGCACTATAACGTTCTTCCATACACAGTAAATGACAAAATATTTTGTCATTGTACAGTAGATGAGCTCCCGTTTCATAGACCACAACAGTGCCAATAAAAATCAACCTAGTAAGTTCCTATTTAACCATCTACTGCATTTAATACATCATAGGTAAAAAAAAAAAAAATTCTCAGTTTAAAAAAATTAATATCCCAAAGTTTGGGAGGGGAAGAGGGAGTGCTAAAGTACACCATGTTGCTTGAATTAAAGCACAGATTCAAGATCATGTAAAACTTCAATAAAGTTATTATTACAGAGATATAAACAAATACAAAGACAAGTACACAGACATCAACAGCTTGCGGATCAATTCAGTGTTTCCCCACATTTTGTTGTTCCAGTTCAGCGTGGTGCAAAAGACACACACAGAATGACTGAATCATTTTCCAACTATTGTTGCTGTACTTTAAGATTCTGCTGTGGGTGATTCACTTCCTGTAGCTGAAAAACTGTCATTAAATGTTAATGTAATGTCAGGTTGAAATGGTCTTAGGTGTTGTACCTCATATTTACAGAGTGTGAAAATATTCTCAGGACATCGGGACGTGAGAGCAGCGAAGAAACAATGTGCAGCTGTTTTTATTAGACTAAATGTGGTTTTAAAATGTGAAATTATTGGAAAAATATCACATAAAAACAGCTCTTTTCATAAAAACATCCTGCATTACATGTTAACAGCTACATACACAAGAAAACCAAGGGAAACACTGAAGCTGCATCGAAATGAAATGGAAATGTGAATCTGAAAGCATGCTCTTTAATCTTTATGTAAAATATAACTCTTGAAAAAGAGACAAATGAGTCTGTCATTAAATATTTACATTTACCTGTGCTTACCAGGTGCATGCCACCATTTATTTAAACATCAACAGCCTCATTTTACCTGCTTTGGTTTTCTCACTGTAAGAAATAAAAACTGAGTTTCCCACAGAAATACCTTATTCGAGTGGGCTGCACTGACATAAAATAACAACTAGCAAGTGTTTTCTTTTTCACCTGTCTGGGAGAATGACACCAGCTGCCAATTTACTAGTGGACAATCTTTTCACACTTCCTTTCATAGTTTAAAAGTTTGTCATTGCTAACCAGATACTAATGGCTTTAGCCTGTTTCATATTTCCATACCGGCAGCCTCACCAGGTCACTGATGTGGCAGCCCTTGATATTGTTAAGCTACCTCTTCAGAGGTTTTTCTCCTGGAAACAGACTCCAACTCCACCGACATATATCCACTCCAGGGATCTGCTGTTAATGTAGGGTCACTCTAACCAGAACCCAAAGTGAGTAGAGTAGTTCACGTGCCACTACATTGCAGTTCGTCAGTGCTGCAGAGCAAAACTACAGCTACGCTCGCCAAATACAGTTTAAGGTGGAGCTTTTTCACAGACAGAATGTAATTCTGTGGGAAACACAGTAATTTGTTTGTGGCTGAAAAGATGTGTGGTGGAAGGCACCAGAGATCAATAGTGAATACACAGGATAAGTCAAGTTCTTAGGTGGAGTATTTTTTAAAGAATGAGTCCTCCAACATAGTGGCATGTCCCAAACAGACTGTAACAAGTTTGCATTTAAAAATGCTTCTAGAAATTTTAATACTGGCAGGTGTTGGTTCACAGATATGAATGGTAGGTTTACAAAAATGGAGGATTCAAGAAGCACTTACCGGAGAAATTTCGAGAAACCAGCATGGTAGTAAGAATGGCCCCCTGAGAAGAAAACAAAAGGACATAAACTTAATGATTTTGGTATTTTTATGGAAATTAAAACCCATTTTTCCCCTCTTCTGCTAGCAATTGATTTGTCACAGCCATCATTTAACCAACATTCAGGTGATTAAAGTGTTATATTTGCCACTTGAATCAATAAAACTGTCTTCATTTGGAACAATCCTGATTTGTAGCAGGTGAAAGTCACACTGGAAGCTTCCAGTGCTACCCCTCAGCCTCCTGTCTCTCAAAATTAGGTGTCTACACCACCCGCCCAGCACGGGTGACAATAATACCCCATTAGTCTTTTACAGCTGAGGGGTAAAAGTCAATTGAAAGATGCCACTATTCGTGTTTGATTTATAAATGATTTCTTAAATGTGGAGTGTAAAATACACACAGTAATTTATCACCAATAAAGATATAACCCCAAATTAAGATTCAAATTATATAGAGAGAGAGAAAAAAAAAAAACTTTCCTCCACAATAACAAAGAATACCAAGCTGCACATGTAACCCACTCAGACCTACTCACATCTAAAGCGCTGACAACAAGGCCAGGCTATGAAAATCAACAGCAAAAAAACTACTTGATAAAATGCAGCACGACTGCAAAGTGAGTCCGTATAATAGCCTGGCACACGAAAATGTTCTGCAGTATTGTCCTAGTCAAACAAAAATGTGTGAGATACAAAGACAGGAGACAAAGGACAAGCAAAAAAACAGAAGAGAGAAAAAACAAAGAACAATGAGGAAAGCAGCTCGTCTTAGCACTTTTTTTTCTCTGGAGAAATCATCTCAAACTGGAGGCGAAAACTTTTCAAAAATGGTTTGGAATTTCAAACAGACGATGGGATGATGATATGCCTAATATCAGATTAGATAACACATGACACATCTCTCGCTCCCTGTAATCAGAGCGAATAGAGTGGCAGTAACAAATGTCTAAAAGGTCAGAAATAGATATGAAGTCCACATCTGAAACATCCAGCTCAAATTCAGAATTAAAGAGAAAAGAACAGGCAGTAAATGTCTAGGAGATTTTTGCATCTCTAAATGATTTTATGCAACATATTACAAAAAATTAAAGCTACACTGGAGTAAAATCAAGAAAAAAAAGACTTAAAAAAAACAAAGTACACACAAAAAAGCTTGAAAATAAACAGCCCTCCTCTTGATGCTCTCCACTCTCTCACTCTCAGTTTTTTAGCCTCTCACCAGACAATGCACACTACAAAGAAGTCAATTTTGAATTTTGGCTCGACACACAATTTAAAACCCACTCTCTCAGCTTGAAATGCATCAGCTTTGGGCCTCCCTTCTTATTTCCTGTGTGGACTTGTTAAATCTGGATATCAACTCTTTGCGATTGGCCTCCTGTCATGGACTAGAGTTTCTAAAATCTAAAAACAGTAGATTGGTTTGATTTGAGACGGCAAAAATTAAGTGTGCAGAAAGGTTATTGTAGATTTTTTTCTATTGACCACTAACACATAAAACATGTCCCTGCTTTAGGAAGTATCCAGAAGACCATAAGTTAATCATAGTATGCTAAATTTTAGCATAAACCTGGAATTGGATTTATTCAATTAAAATTTGTTATTGTGTTCGTTTTTATTTAAATGCACTAAATCACAGATTGATTGTCTGTACATTTTGTCCTCTTTTCATACTGTGCATGCTTTGATTTTCTTATATTTTTTGTTGTGTTTTGCAGTTTCTGTTCACTATGTAGCAAAACATCTAACCTTGCCACTTGACTTTAAATGTGAAAAGCCTGAGACAATTGTTTGACGCTGTTGACATGTTAGTTGAATGGTGCAACATTTGCCTGCAGCCACCTGCACTTCAGCTTGCCATGTGCTGGTATTTAAGCCATGCCAAGAGTGGCCAAAAGCAGCAGGGTAACAGTGTCATGCTCCAATGGCTAAGCTGTTACGTCCACACAAAATCTAAGCAATAAATCAGTGTAAAAGGGAAACCATGCATAACACTGAATCTAAATTTGAAATGACTTTGCATATGTAAATATCATATAGATGAAGCAAATGCTATATTTTATACTGCAGGCCAATTAAACCCACTTATGTTTTCTTGAATCACTTTGGCGAACCCTAAAGTAATGAGGTAATAAAAGTGAGTGAGGACAGCAGCAGAAGGACTGAGAGCTTATTAGAGCAGAAGGGGAAGAAGTGTAATAGGGTGAGTATGCGAACAGACCTTGAGTTTCCTCCTGGCATTGAATTTCTTCAGGCACTCCACGGTCTCCTGTCTGTGCATCATAGATGCCACTGTGGATCGTTGCTGAGAAAAGGAAGAAGAGACGGAAGAAAAGGAGTGGGGTGGGTAGAGGAAGAGGGTGACAAATACAGAATTATATTTAGGGAGAAGAAAAAGATAAAAAGAACATTGTCTGCCTTCTTTAGATTTGCATTTAAGGCACCCAGTAGTGTACTCCAGATGTGTACAAATAACTTTTGTCTGCTTGTCTATCAAGCAGAGGACACTTACGCAGACCCATGGGTGCTTGAGGGCCTCTTGAGCAGTGATCCTCTTGGCTGGGTTGATCGTCAGCATCTGGTTGATCAGGTTTTTGGCCTCTGGGGTGACTGTGTCCCACTCTGGGGATGGGAACTAGAGGCAGAGAAAACATAAATCTCACATTCACAGAGAGGATATAGAATGTCCTTAGATAGTCTTTAAATGGATTAAAACATATTTTCATATTACACCTGCTGCCTATCTTCATCTAAACACCTCACATAAGGGGAGCAAAATTATCCTTCATAATCACCATCTCAAAAAATTAACACACATCTGTGTTTATCTCTATTTATCCAATTGGCTCTCTAAGTTACCATATCCTTAGCAACGTAGGCTGCTTTGCAACCCACCTCTACCCCAGCTCCTTCTTTTCTTCCCCTTTCTGTCTTAATAAGCGCCGTTACTGATGCCTGCTCTGTTCTATGCTGTCTTTCTGCTGCTCTCCTCAGCTCAGGCTCATCTTCTTTAAACATTTAGTGGTTCTGACTACCTTCTCATTTCCAGCTGTTTATGGCAATCTTACATCCTTCCTAAATCTATGCTGCAGTCAGTAGATTTTAAATAGCAAATCTAACTATGCCTTGGCCTTTTATCATGACTTTATGTAGTTATTTTCTTTGATGTTATGTCTCTGTAAGTATTTCACCTGTACAAATCTTCTAATTTTCAGGCATGCTTTTTTACAGTGTGACTACAAAATTTAATGCATGTAGATGAACCAACATTCGTTCTCTCGTTTGACAGAGTGAACGTGTGTTTGCTGTACTGCTTAGATGTGTAGCTCAAAAATTTGAATATACTGAAAAAGTGCAGTTTCTTCATTATTAAATAAAAAAAACATCATTTCCATAAATACGACACTCAATAAAAAAGTGAAATATTTCAACCCTTCTTTGTTTCCATTCTGATGGTTACAGTTTATAGGTCGTGAATAACAGAAAACCAGTAAAACAAACAAATAAGTAAAAGTAAATAAATAAAAATATATAAAAAAAAATAAAACACAGTAAACATTTCATTAAGATAAAAAAAAAAAATAAAATAAAAAATGTCCAATTTAATTAGTTAACTGATATACTCAAAACTTTGTTCAAGCTCCTTTACCATAAATAAAAGCGGTGAGGCATGTAAGCAATCAGGCTGTGGCACTACTAAGGCTGCTTTGATCGCAGCCTTCACCTCATCTTCAGAGATTCTCTGTGGGGTTCAGGTCAGACCAGTTGGCTGGCCAGTTGAACACAGTAACAACTTGGTCAAGTTAATACTTTTGGGACTGCGGGGGGGTGCCAGGTCCTGCTGAATAAGAAAACCAGCATCTCCATGAAGCTTGTCAGCAGATGGAAGATTTTCAAACAAAATACTAAATTTACTTTTATCTGAAATTAGGACTTTAGACGACTGAGCAACAGCCCGGTTCTTCTTCTCTTTAACCCAGGTAAGATACTTCTGGTTCAGAAGAGACTTGATATAAGAAATGTGACCGCTGTAGCTCTTTTTTCGAGGACGTGTGTGTGGTGGCTCTTGATGATCATCAGCCTCTTTGTGAAGTTCTCCCAAGTTGTTGAATTGACTTTACGTGAAAATCCTCAAGGCTACGGTCATCCTTGTGCACCTTTTCCTATCCAAACTTTTCTGTTCCAGTCAACCTTCCACTAAAATGCTTCAACACAGCACTGTGAACATCCAGACTGTTCAGCAATGAAACTTCTGTGGCTTGCCCTCCTTGCAGTGCATCTAGAATATATTACAATTCTGAAATGCAACTTTGTATGTAACACACCCCGATGTGTTAAAATAGCAGCTTTACTTAGAGCTTACATGCCTTTGTTGGAAATCTGCAGAGCAGAGAAACACAGAGGGACTAACAAACAACCCAGCTCCCTGACCACACATGACCTCAGGATGTTGCCAGTAGATGTCCATCCAACATTACAGCCACTCAGGCTCCCTGCGGATGTGTTGTTTAACGATACCAAAAGGCCAGTCCAACACAGCCCCAAGCAATTTGTTAAGAAATTCTCAACCCATCAGGTCCCGTTGTGTTTAGGCATAAACACTGTGTCCTATGAGCCCAGAATCACTGCCAGACTCAGGAAGACTCTCTCTCTCTCTCTCTCTCTCTCTCACTATCTCTGTCTGACATGGAGCTCAATCTGATCTCCATGCCATGTGTTCTAAGGTGAGGCTCATTCCCTTGCACCCCCTGAAATATGAATGAGGTGACTGAGTTATGTAATAGCAGCCAAAAAGGAAAGAGGGCAGTGGGAGGGGAGGGGAGGGCATTACAGCAGGAAGGGAGAAATGAGAGAGCGGGAGAGGAGACTCACATCATAAGCCCCAGCCTTGATCTGCTGGTACAGCTTGTGCTGGTCCTCGTCCCAGAAAGGAGGGTAGCCCACCAGCAGGATGTAGAGGATCACCCCTGAGACACACACAAAAACACATGGACAAACAAGTACACAGACACACACACAAACACACAAAATGCACATTTTGTTAGAAACTGGATTTCAGACAGTTTGTTTCTCAGTTTTTATCATCTAGGAAATACCATATGTGCCTTGTGTATATTTCTCTGAACAACTCACCACAGGCCCAGATGTCCACAGGTTTGCCATATGCCTCCTTCCTCAAAACCTCAGGGGACAGATACCCCGGTGTGCCAGCAAATCCTGCAGAAAAAAAAAAACCCAAACAATTGATTGACATGCTCAAGGCAATAGACTGTGTTGGTGCTATCTGTGGATCAGCTTATATAGGAAGCAACATAATCTTCAGTAAGATATGACCTATTGGTCCAAACAGGACTGAAATCTTGAGGATTTAAGATGAGTTGATTGTGAAGCACTGGCTAATCTCTTCCTTGAGAAATGCCACAGACACACTCACTGATCAGTACGGGTGTATCAGCACTACTAATCTTGATATTGCCAGACTGACTCGTGCAAATGCCTCTGTTCAGTGGCTTTTTCAGAACTGGAAGCTAAATTTATCTTTCATTACCAGTCTACGTTTCTATCACTGCGGTCACTGTGAGCCCATCAATAGCTTATGGGTTAAAATGCAGATGTGACTGTACCCACCGAACCAGGCCTGCTGATCCCCCTGCACCTCAATGGCGAGGCCAAAGTCGGCCAGTTTCACTGCAGCATTCTTACACTTGCTTGCCAGGAGCAGGTTCTCTGGCTGAAGAGGGAAAGAGGACAAAAAAAACAACAACACTGGCATTAAGATTTTGAAATGGAGGATTGGGTACAAAACAAATAAACTGTCCTAGTAAGGAGAAAGAGTTGCAGGCACATAGCTAGGCATGCATGCAAAAGTTTGGACAGTTTCTCACTTTTTTCCAGTGCGTGCACGCCCACACACACACGCACACACAGAAACAGATGTTATTTCAACAACATGCATGGAAATTATACAATAAAGGTTAGTCCGCATTTCTGCAGAGACTCTGTTGGTTTTCAGTGTTTTTTAGTCCCAGGCTCATGTGATGAGCTGTGGCCCTGTAGTCTCCATCTCTGTGGCCCAGATAATACAGTCAGCCTCATTATTCTCTGTCAGAGGAGGGCTCTAATAATGGGCTGCAATCCCCACTGGTCCCTGTTCTTTTTCACTTTCACTCACTACATCTTTCTCAATCTCACTTAATCAGTGCCTACGTAAAAGCAATTGACAATCTTGAATGTCAAATAAAGCACTCTGGTGGGAAATACAGTAACTTTTCCATTGACGTCCATAGACATACTGTGTTATTTCAGCCGATAACCAGAGGCTTGATAATACTAGGCTTTGCGCACCAACCTGTACACTGAATCTGAGACAGAAACAGTTAAGTCCTTCCCTCTGTTCGTTTAACTCCACCCGTTAAGTTACTCTGCTCGTCCAATTAGTCGCTGTAGTTGTTTCCTTAAATAGTAGACAGCAACACTAATCTAAACTTTATGAGAATGAGGACAATATATTTAGACTGCATTTCTGTCACTGACTCCCCTGCAATGCAGCAGCATGCGTTTTCGCATCCTCTGCCTTCCTCTATCTGTTCCCTCTCCTAATATGTTTAGAGGCATACTGTGTATTTGAAGCACAGATTGTTGAAAGTGTTCTTTCACAGTCTTTGAGGCCATAAGTAAAAGAGAGCGACTGAGTGAGTGAAGCAGTAATCCGAAGGCCCTGAGCCTACCTTGTGTCATCACATTCTCCCGGCTCTACCACTTCGTTAGGCTTTACTCTTTTGTAAATGGGGAGTTAGAACTTGCCAACACTGCAGCACTAAGATAATCCGTGAAAACGGATGTGGGCGGAATTCACGATGAAGCATCCGCTTCCATCAAAAAGGTGCATAAATGTGATGCAAAACAAGCAGGCCAAACGTTCAGACATAACAGCAGCAATCACCATCAGCATTTGGCAGAGGCACAGCTTCCTTTTCCATCTCTTCAGCGCACACATACACTTGGACATCTACACACAGCTCAGCACACAGATGACTAGCAACTGGTTTGGTTGAGGAGGGCAGAAAAGGACAGAATACAGCTGACAGAAAAATCTGTATTGAAGAGCAGGTCATGAGTGGGTGTTTTAAATGGTATGATTCCAGGCTTTCTCTTCTCCCTTTTATTTCTTTGCCTGTAGAGAATCTGGAGATGCTGTGGCATTCCTGCCATTAGATAAAGCAGCACGGATGTAGACCTCTAATAAGAAAGCACACCATTTCAAATATGTTGCTCTGGTGTGGAAGGAAAATTGCTCCTATTTCATTTTACAGTGACATAAATGCTTAAAGAGATTAATGTGTACAGATTTTTATCTTATAGATGGTTTAAAAACTAGCAGCATAAAAAACAGTCATCCAAGAGTAAAATAACAAGGTTATGTCTTATATACCCAAGTAATTAAGTTTGATACAGTTTAATTAATGCATCTTATAAGACCTGTTACCTTCATTACTTTTGTTGCTGAGGTTTCCAGCAACATAGACATATAGCCTTGGGATCAGTACACATTTAATTTCTGAGATGTCAAAAACACTATATAGCATCTGCTTTACAGTCTGTACATAGATATGGGTTTTTGGGGCACACACGTGAAAGTGCACAGTGTGTTGCCGACATTTTCTGTATCCCATTTTCCCAATTTGAGGGTTCTTGTGACTCAGACTGTCCTCAGCCATCACACTATGACCTACTGCATGAAACACTCTCCAACGCTCGGGTGTGAAACCAGATAGGCGTGTCAGCTAAATAAAGACATGAGCCACAACAGTTCTGATAAACACAACACGCCTTTACTGGAATGCCTGACATTTGCATAAAGGTCTACTGGACAGCAGAGGTGCATCACGTAAAACAAGATGCAACATAAAGGCATGCAAATGCAAAACACAAACAGGTAAAAGACTTGTTTCTATTCTGATGCTTATTCACACATGGTTTATATTTAAGGTGTTGCTTTGGAAAACTAAAAGGCATCTTGAGAAAAGAAAAAAAAAAATCCCTGAGAGCAGTGAGAACAATGTGAAAATGCATTAACTGTTTCCAGCTCTAAAATGGACTGAACTAGCTGGCAGTCAGCTAACACAGGCAAACTTCAGAACACTACAAGTTAATTAACGGGCCTTTACAAAAAATGAGCTGTCACGTTTAAGTCAATCTAAACCTCACAGGGTGCCTGATAATCAATAGTTCACATCTATCTCTATCTGGTAAATGAACCAGAGATCAGATTAAGTATCCTCTTGGTAGAACTTAGATGGATCCATCGATAAAAATGGGACAGCTGTGTAAATGACAAATTCCTGCTCCAAAAAGGTTACAGAGAGAAGGCGCAGGTCAGGTGGAGTGACCTGCGTGCATGTCTAAAATCCTCTTACACCAGGGAAAGTCATGTTTATACAACAAGAAGGTGACTGCAGAGAGCTGGAGGCTGCGTACGACAGAAGAGAGCCAGACAAAAGCTGGAAAAAGCATTTAACAGTCCCTCAGTCATCACCACAAAGCCTAAAGGGGCTGTTAGAGCGCTGACTGGGGGCAAAAGCTTTTACCTAAATCTGAGTAAATACTATATGTTTTACAGTTAGATCAGAAGGCAGGAGGCTTTGCGAGCGACATTACATCAACAAATAATACAGACAGTCTGTCAATAACAAATCAGACAAACCAGACCAGACAAATAACACACCCACAACCCCCCCCGACATGAATATATAACTCTCAAGGGACAGCAAGGTGATCCTAATTACTCACCTTCAGGTCCCGGTGCACCACGCCCATTTGATGGCAGTGAAGCACCGCCTCCAGGATCTGCTGGATGCAATGACTGCATGCAAACACCAAGGAGGGGGCTCATGTTAGTCTCAGCAGCGCTTCACTCGCGTGCACAGGCCAAGGGAGTAGGGTGTGAGGTGAGGAGTGGGGGTGTTATGGAAGGTAAGAGGGTTAGAAAAGAGGTAGCAAGGGCTCTTCTGTTGCTTTGACCTTTTACTGGCCAATCAGGGTTCAGTTTTGCAAATTTCCACTGGATCCAAATGTGATGCCGAGCTCAGACTACACAATATTTGTGATTGCTCGAGGTGATTATAGAGTCATAAAGTCTTGCATCTGTTTGACTGAGAGACACCGTAGACTGCTCCACTATCGATCATGCTGGCTCTCTTACAAATTGCGCATGATGTCATCAGGAAGGAGGAGCTGGCTATTTCCAAGTAAAGAATGTAAACAGACAATGGCAACCACTGCCAAAGTGTATGTGATAGTGGCCAGCTGGCATTATTCCACTTCCTCTTTCATTTTGTGATGTTTACAGGTGTACACACAGCTGGGAAAAAAAATAAATAAATGGTTTAATGGCTGGTGGACCTCTCTGTGCTACTTTTGGTCAACATCACAGAAGTTAAAAGCGGACATCATGAAGTGTCCATAAAAACAGCATGCATGCTACAAGACTCCAATTTAGTCTTTTTTAATGTCTGATGATATCTACCACTCCTGCTCTTCATCAGACAATAACAGCATCTTAAATTACATGTTGCTGGTCACATGATCACATCATGTCCAATCATAACACATATACCAACCTAGTGTCCAGATGCAAGAATGTTTTTTGTCCATTATGACACACTACACAAGACAAAATGACTGACTATCAGTCAGGTCTTGCTGAATAATCAACCCTTTTCACGCTTTACCCAAACTGACGCCCCTGTGCTGTGGCCATAACTAGGCTGATATCATATAGGCTGAACCCGGCATAATACCTACTATAACATTAATTTCTTAGACTGCAAGACTAAAAAATGGATTGCTCAGGCTTGCTCATCTATGGTGAGCTTCTCAGTTAAAAGGTGACCTAAGTTTTAGGTGGCAACTGTGGCTGTGAAACAAACACCTTCCAGCATATCAGACGTCATCATTGACCTTCATTAGTGAAGTTTTTGGGGGCTGGCTGTAGCCATGAGTTTGACTCTGTGGACTGCAAGGTCAGAGGTATGCAACAGAAGACTCCTTTGAGTCAGTTTAATCTGCAAATAACCAATGGATACAGCCTATGATCTTTGTCTTAGGTGGTCTATTCTTGGTAGATGACAACCCAATCTAAGAAACACATTTACTGTTGGCTAAGGGCGGATTCTCAATACCCCATCTCCCTCCATGAACTAGCCAGCAGGCTTTGAGTGATGAAAGAGGGGTGTGAGGAAATGGCTGGCCAAGGGGGGGCTACAGAAAGCGTTGATGAAGGAGGTAAGGGAAGGAGTGAGTCATTGTGCAATTAATAACAAGATGTGTCTGGGATCAATGCCATGTCTACTGCCAGTCTAGCTGGCCTATGCTGACAAGAGTAGTCATTCTGATGTCAGCAAGCCTCCAGACACTAAAAATAAAGCCAAAAACTGTACAAGGGACGCTGAGGGGCGATCGAGGTGTGAGTGTATGCAGAAATTAGATGATATTCCTCAGCAGGGTGAGGTGTGAATTAATGCAGAGCCGCAGTAATACACACTCACAAATGTACTGTTGGAAATGTTTTGCTGTGACCGTGCATATATGCTTCCTGTGCACTGACAACGTTTTTCCACCTTTCTTTTGTTTATTTATTTTTAAACAGAAATTCTTTTGAGGAGAGAAACAAAATTCCAGGTTTACTATTAAAAAAAAAAAATGGTATTATTAGAAATGTAATGCAACATCTACTAGATTCAGTTACCAGTATTTGAGGGTGCAAAGGGAAAGGGCTTTTGTCTCTACTAACAACCCTGATTTCTCATTCAAAATGAAAAAAATTGAGTCATTATTGAAAAGCATTAAAACTAGCGGGGGGATTATTTTCTAATAAGAAAGTTTCATTTCTATTGTCTGACAGTTCTTGCAAAATGAGAAAAAAGAAAAACAAGTAAGACAGAGATATCTTTCCAAAGCAGTACGGCATTTCAACGTCACTGATTCATTTAACCCTGAGTTATATTTCACCACCTCACCTGTGTCACGTCCTACTAAGCAGCTGCTTACATTTGAAACCAGGCTTGTTTTCAGTGTGAAGGCAGTGGAAATATTGAAAAGTTGGGCTCACTTGTTCTCACCACTAATACTTGGGAAATGAAACTAAAGCATATTTTCTGTGGCATCGTTAAAGCGACTATGAAAATGCTTTTGCACCTTTTTTTTACCACTGCGCAGCCAGTCAGAAGGTGAAAATGAACTCCCTTCATTGGAAAAAAAACCACTTGATCCTTGTCGATAATACAGAGTAATAAATACATTATGAGAAGAAAATACCTTTCCTATATTTCAAAGCATTCAAAAGTCGGAAAAAGCATGAATTATTAATTTCTCAGCACAGAGAAGCTCAAAGCTTCACAAAGGGAATTTACTTGCCAAGGGTTAAGAAATGATGTTTGTTGAAAAGTCAGACAGAAATTAGCTGGCCTCATTTTTCTTTCTAAACATTTTTTATTTCGTTAGTTTGAGGACAGTATGTTCTAATGGCTTGGCAATTAATCAACAAATAATTTGTCACACATCCTGGATTTTTCTCTCCACTGCTCTCAAGGTCATCCTCAAGAATTAATTTTGACTGGTGCGAGATGTACCAAACATTTAAAAAATAGCTTACAGATGGCATTTATTTTGAAGTTAGTTGCATAAAAAAAAAAAAAAACTGAACTGAAGACCACAAGCATCATCATTATCGTGTTTGTGGGATTTTCCGTTACACAAACTCCTTTAGTAACCACAGCCGGATGGATTATTTCTTGCGTGCAGCCTTTAAGTCTCCATTATTTATACGGTTAAAATCCTGGAAACCGGATATGTGCAAGAGAAGTCGGAACCAAGTCAAGTATTTTTTAAAATGCTATCTGATGTTTTATTCAATCCCAGATGCTGTAAACAGTGCAACAGTGTGAAAGCGTACTTGCACAGGTAGGCAAATTAAATTTTCAGTATGTTCTTGCCAATAAACAATGAAAGAAAAAAAATCAGTATAGCAGCAGCTGAAGATTTCAACTATCAGAAACTGAGCTGTAATGAGGGAGATGTTTTGATACTGCAGTCATGTTAAACCTCGAAGGCTGAATTACAGCCATAGAGTGCAATAAAGCACGAGTCGGGCCAGTCTGTGAAATATTATAACATGAGAGAAATAAGAGACAGGGAGAGACAGAAACAGAGAGAGAAAGAGAGAGCGATGGACTGGCAAGACTGTAAAGTTCAGGGCTATAAATTAGAATCCTGTGTCTTGTTTCTAAAGGTCTCCCAGTGAATAAATACTAGGCAGGTCACACCAGCATGTGGCTGTAAACGTGCGGTCAAGGCTAAAACAACTTCTCTCCATGAAATGTGTCTGTGCTCTTTTGTATTCATGTTCATGGATAAATATGTTGGTATGTAAGCAATTCAAAATGAGAGACTGTGTGCATATGCACATTTCAAGCTTCCTCCGACACTTTTGTCAGCTGTTGAGCTCTCTTACTTGTCTGTATGTGTGTTTGAGCGTCCAGTAAGCAAAAATTGGGTATTGTTAGGAGTGGTCATGTCATGCAAGTCATGCCCAATTTTTGCAGGCATTCTGCAGCATTTATTTCAGGTCATTGAAACATCATATACAGACTCCTACTACAAGGGAAACCCCTTTAGCGTAATTTTTAGAGTGAAGCAACAATGAAAACTACAAAAGTTCGCTTTGAGAGGTAGGTGGTGTGCCAGATGGTACAAATCACAAGTGTTTATTGGGTATTTTACTGGGTAAAAATACACCCTTTCATAGTGTTAAGTACGTGTTTTAAAGCAAACTTCTCCCATTTGCATTTCTTTTGTTTTTATGTTACTCGCAGTGACAACAGAAGCAGAGCACTACAGACTACTGGCTCAATAGCACTGCCCTGCACTTTGTAAAATGACTGTACGCGAGTAACCAGCATGCTATATGATACCTACAGGTCCTGAGCAAGTGTTAGTATGTTACAACTTGGAATTGAGAACAGATCTTCTTTCGTCAAGCCATCCTTGTGCATCAAACAGAATATATGTGTGCGCATTTGTATTTAACATCAATATAAGTTGGAGTTTTTGCATATAGTATTATCCTGGATTCAGAAACAAACACAGCCAAACTTTGTTTAACTGTAAGACAACACATATGGCTTTCTGTACACTTTGTGGATAAGCAATACAATCTGCTCTAACAAGCCACATTTGCTTGTAGTTCTGCTGCAAACTAACAAGTTAGTCCAATTTACAATATTCTTCAAAGAGGAAGTGAATAATTAGGTCGACAGATCACAGCAGCAGATGCACCACAGGACAGGAATAATTTGTGCTTGTTTTTTTGTGTTGTAGTTCTAGATAGAAAACATTACTATGACAGTATGTGACAACAAAAACAATGTTTCACTTGTGGTTTAAATTGTACATTTACAAGCAGGCGTTTGATAAATTATAAGCTGGTCAGAATTATTTTTGCTTCTGTGCCTTGAGTTAAAGGTGCAGTATACAGAAGAATGCTTTCTGTTGTCTAAACCTGAGAAACATGAGCTCAAAACAGCAATCAGATACCCTAAATGCTCCAGTCTATAGGCAGCAATACACATTGCCATTGCCACTACTACTTTAACATCACTAATGCTAATAAATTCCTTAACATATTATCATTTAACACCAACATTCAATGTTGCAGTGTTTAAATTTTTAAAGTCTAATCTCTAACTCTCCCTAAAAAGGCAATGTTTGACAGCGACTCTAACAGGTGTCCAAGGGAAAGAGCAAAGAAAACAACATCTTTTCTTCCTTTTTCGTTTTTATATCCACAGGTAGACTCAACCGTGTGGAGATCTCACTGCACTGTTGCACTGATTGTTGGTCTTTTCCTGCAGAGATTCATAGATCAACATCTACAAGTTGTAGATTTTTCACAGCCACTTAGAGGCAGTGTAATGGGACTATTCTTGTTCATACCGTGCCTTTGTCAGCTCTTCAGTATTCCTCCTTTAGATTTTCAAATAATCACCATTCAACCCACGCAGTGAATTGCACACCTTTGGCACACTGTTGGCTTACTGAAGGACCATACAAGTCTGTCTCCAGAGCCTTTACACTCTTGAATTCCCATAATCCTTCTCTCAGCATAGCCTGAGAACTATGCAAATGGACACGGATGCATAACCATAAATCCTCATTTTAAAATACAATGAATTCAGTGTTTCATTCTACAGCGATGTATGTCTTGTTAGACTAAATATCATAGTATACTGCACTGATATCTATTACCTGAGATTGAATGAGCGGTAATATTAATAATAATAACTCCTGCATCGTACTGTACGGCTGAAGGTCTAGAATAAAAGCTTTTTTTAAGGCACTACACTTGTTTATGAAATCACCTTTAAGACTTCATATCGGAATGAAATTGTGTTTAAAATGAGTTTGCTTAAGTGGGTTTAATTTGTGATATCTCTGATGTTTTAATATTATCATATGAGTAATATTATAGCAGCATCCTAAGGTTTCGTTTTATTATATTAGAGCTACTTTGAGTCTGACTACGGTGACGTTAGGAAGAGACAGATTGAATATATAATAAGTAAATCAAAAATATTAAGGAAAATATTCTTTGTTTTATAATCTCGGCTCCTATTTTGCTGTGTCTGTCTTCGAGCCTAAGATCCCGTAACACCTCTATAAAGGGGTTAAATGAGGCTGTCCTGAAAATTCAGGGATCAATACAAGAGAAGTTGGCATTTTAAAGGAAGAGAAGATAAAGAAGGAAGAAAAAGAGAAAAAAAAAAATCAATGAAGAAAACAGTAAATATAGCTGTAGATTTTTCCTAACGAGCCTGGTGGGAGAAATTGATGGTTTCATGGCCTGGATATTCATTGCACCTGCAGAAAGTTGTGTGCTTGCTGCAGGTGACTGTGTGCACATTTGTTGAAGTGCATTCATTAATAGATCTGGCTGTCAGTCAGTGCAACAGGAGCTTTTGTTATGTGGGCGCTGTAAAAAGAAAAAAAAAAAAAAAAGGTTGAAAAGAAAGGGGAGGGCTGATGGATCAGGGAGGGTGAGTGAGGTAGGCCAGGGTCCTCCAATTAAAATTTAAAACACGACACAATAAGACAGCAAAACGTAAACAGCATACCAAGAGACAAGTCGGACAGGCGGACATCAGACCAGTAACTGACAGGAACGACACCACGAACTGACGAGATTGAGGAGGAAGGAAGGAGAAAAGAAACGAAGGAAGCAAGCAAAAGGATGGGGGGAAGGGGACGTTAGGAGGGTGAGGGATGCAGATGCTTCTCTACTTTTACTAACCTTCAGGTCCCTGTGCACTATGTCATGTTGGTGAATGTGATGGACACTTTCTAGAATCTGATGGATACAGTGACTGTGAAGACAAAACAGAGAGAGGAGGGACGGTGGGAGTGGAGAGGGGAGTGAAAGGATGGATGGAGATGGATGGACCGTAGGAATGTATAGAGAGGGGTGAAGGTGGAGAAATGATAGAGAAGGAGTGGAGGAGAAGAAAGAGGGATGCCAAAT
Source organism: Simochromis diagramma (assembly GCF_900408965.1). Classification (NCBI taxonomy): domain Eukaryota; kingdom Metazoa; phylum Chordata; class Actinopteri; order Cichliformes; family Cichlidae; genus Simochromis; species Simochromis diagramma. The sequence continues at coordinate 1,789,222 of NW_024387200.1, read as the reverse complement.
GAGTGACAGAGAAAAGACAAAATGAAAGATGAGAACAGGGCAGGTTAGGAGGAGGAAGAGAGGTCATGTAAGAGGTGGGAGGGAGAAAGGAGAAGGCAAGAGAGATTGATGCAGACAGAGGTGGAAGGAGAGGGATGGGTGAGTGAATGCAGGTGGAGGAGACAAAAACGTTTCGTTTTGCTTCTTTAAACATGATGAGAGACAGGGGCAGCCACAGCAGAACAACCTGGCAGACAAAAAACACATCAAACACTGACAGAGGAGAGGAAAGGAGAGGAGAGGAGGAAACGAAAAAAAGATGACAGGTTTTGAAAGTGAAGATAAAAATGTTCTGCAGAGGAGAAAGAAAATGATAATAATACATAAGAGAAATGGAACACTTATGTATAGGATGAAACTGAATCATAGAAGACTGGTGGGCTGTTGTCAGGCTATTTTTCCATCACTAAAAGGAAAACACATCACCATGCGTGTGCACTGCAGAGAGACACATGAAACTAACTCGCTATAATGTGTGTGCGTTTGTATTTTAATGTGTGTGCATGTAGGCTTAGTGCAATGAGAGAGTTTAATGTGCAGAATATGTGACTAATAGCAGGCGCAAGGAGACAGGCAGCCTGCAGGATCCACACCCACACAGTGTCTAATGAGTGGGAGGCCTGAGAGAGAGAGAATCAGAGAGATATACAGTACGTATGTGCATGCTCGCTCACACACACACACACACACACACACACACACACAGACACACACACACAGACACACACACACACAGACACACACACACACAGACACAAAAAGGGAAAAAAATCAAAAAACAAAACATGGCTAGCTTATGATTTTATACTCGTCAACACCAAAAGGCATATTTCTGTTATAGTAAATCCTACTGACTGCACTAATTTCCTGATCCTGGAAGCAATCTGCAGCCACATGGTAATCCTACCATTACATTTAATGCGTTTCAAAAAAGAAACCTGAGTATGTAAAGTAAAAGGCATTTAGAAGATGTAATATAATGCTTTTTTCTAATCTTAAAGAGTAACTTAAAAAAAAAAGCTGCAGGCTCAGCATTGCACCGTTGCTGCAGTGAACTTCAAAATGAACCAACTGACCATCATCAGCATCAAAGATCGGTGCAGCACTGTTTAAAATTTAACCCTAGTCACAAGTTCCTGCCCTGAGCTCTTGTGTTAAATGATTTCTAACCCGCAGCATACTAAACGGGAGCTCAGTGGTTTCCAAACTCCGTTCGTGTGGCACCTGGAGCCACCCAACATCAAGAGTTAGATGTTATGATATATTAAATACAGAAAAGCTAGATGGTACCCTGCAGATTTACACATTAATATTTACTTAAAATGTATTTTCCTTAAAAATAAAATCAGTAAAATAAAAACATTTTATAGGCATTTCACTAGCTGGGCCCACGTCCTCATTTTAGGTTTGACAGCATTTTAGTAGGTAAAGGTGAATGGTTTGGACATTAATTGAGCCGCAGTTTGGGGAAGGCCTCGAAGGGGAGTGGCAGCAGCTCCCAGGCCTGGCCGGTCCCCATGTACTAAATAGAAGTGAAGAAGTTAAAGAATTGAAAAGGTCAGGGAGGGTGGGGCACATACACGAGAATGAACAGCTTTTAGAACTGGGGGAACCTATATAGATAAGAACCAGAAGGTGCGTGTTTGGAGGTGTGGTCCCACTCCTGAAATTCTGATACTTAATCTCCAATTAGATAAGACAAAAAGATGTTGACACGTCACTAATAGGTGGTTTTTGGTCTTGTTTGGAGGGATAATCAGATATATACAGCTGAAAATATATAATATAGTGAGCATAATTCAGCCAGAGTCTGTTGAATAATAATCGGTTATATTTTTGTTAGTGTACTTTAACTTGTGAACAATCCATCTGACAAAGAGTCAGATAGTAAAAGTAAACAAAGTAAACATATAATATTTATTCATAACAATCAAGGAAAGTTACTTTGCAGTAGCAGTTTGATTGTCATTAAAATTACACTCAAAGGGAATTAAAAAAAAAATTAAAATATTATATTTTTATAATTATAATCTATTAAAAGCATGTATTGGTTTTTCATGTAATGTTAAAAAAATGTTTTAAAGGTTTTCCAGATTCTATACATGATAGTTGAATGGTTGACGAAACAACAAAAGGGCGCTACATGTAGTAAATCCACCCTAGAGTAAGGACTTAACAGCAGCACCGCAGAAAAGCATAGGTGGGTGTACAGCACAGATAAAGATGTTTTATGAGTCACAAAGTTAACAGTTATCATTAAGTGGTTATGATAACTATTTGTGTTTGACTGTTTCAGGAAGGACATGCCTGTGACTTACTCAGATAAGAGGTGAAGACCTGCACAGAACACCACACCGTCTGGCTTCTTCTCTTCAATATAACCTGCTCTATATTTGCTTTTTCACACTTCCTGATGCTGCTGTTTGGACTGTCAGTTAATATAAAGTGACAGTGATTTGAAAGTTTACTGCATGCCTGCGTGGACACAGTGTTTGGCCTGACAGAAACCCACTGAGTATGGCATTTAGAAATAGGGGAGCGTCTCCATGCTGCTCCTTTGTTTATCCATTTGTGCATGCCTCTAATATCTCACTGTCCAAAACCATTTTGTCATTCCGAGTGATTGTTTATGGACTCCTGGCGGGGCAAAGAGGGGGGGAAAAGTGCAACGCTCATCTTACTGGCTAAAAAAATGTGACTTGCTCAGCACTTTCAGCTATAACGTCCCACTGTTCTCTGCAGGAAACTGAAGTGACACTCGGAGGAAAATCAAATACAGCATCAGTGAATGTGTCAAGCGTGGGGCACCTTCTGTACCTCTCATATGCCTGAGATGCTTTCAAACTACACCGTGCTTTCTCTTGTGAGCATGGTTAAAAAGGTTTTTTTAAAAGAGGATCATAGAAAAAAATAGATTGGCTGCCATGTTTTTTGTGCTACATAAAGATGAGGATGAAAAAAAAACAAAACAAGTAAGAACAAACAAAACAACCTTTCAAAATGCTTCACCATGGAAACTAAAGCGCAAACCATTCGTGGCAGTGCATCACTGTAGCCAAGCAGAAAGTAAATTCTCAGAGCAATGTTTTGCATATTAAACACACAAGACAGAATCAAAGTTCACAATATATTTAATGTCTAATGCTGCGGGGTGGTGTGAGGATGCGTAGTCCAACGCTGATCTACAAATCAGGACTAAACTTACCTTCTTATGACAAGAACAAATCTAGATTAAACACTAAACTGAATCTCTTAATCTCAGGCTGCACAGTCTGAGCATGTGCATCAGATTTCACTCCACGGAGAGTTTCACTAAACTGCTGGCTGGTATAAAAAGCTCACATAATCTGCCTGGTCAAAAGAAAAAAAAATACATTTCACTGCACTACTTTTAAGCTTTTTTAATATTGATTTCCATGCAGAGTTGTGTTATTTTTTTTTACTAAGCCCCTAAAATCTACTTCAGCACATCCAGAAGATTCTCAATAGAAGTTAAGGTCTGGGCTCTTTGGTGGCCAATCCATGTATAAAAATGATGCCTCATGCTCTGTAAACCACTCTCACAACCTAAGACCAAAGAATCCTGGCATTGTCATCTGGAAATATATTAATCCATGACCCACACCTTATGTATTTTTTACTTTTAAGATGTTTCAGAAAGTGTGTGGGGAAAATGGTTTGCAAACCTTAAACGTAAAACAACTAAATAAATCAACAATGTTTGTGTGCCACAGCTCCTGCTCCCTAAATATTCCTGAATGCAGCTTTATTTGTAATCAAATAAAGCACGATGGCCTCGATCCAATCAAACGCTGCTTAAGAGAAACTCGATTCTGACGGGGGGCGACAAGGTGTTATGCTGCACAGTTTGGGGTCTGTGTGCGAGTGAGACTAATTATCGTAGCTAATTAAAGTCCCACTTCTTGCTGGTCTCCAAGGGAGCGAGGGGGGAGGACTGGGGTGGGGGTGGTAGGTGGAGGGGGGAGGTGGGGAGGGGGGGTACTGGCCTGAATGAGTGACATTCAGAAAGGAGGGGAAAGGAAAGTGAGTCCGTGTGTGTATGTGTGCATGAACAAGGAATGAACATTTCAAGGGTTGCAAGGTGGGTGGCAAATGCTGTAGGGTTTATGTGTACTGTAGGATAAAGCAGGTGCCTGGCGGCCTACACATAAAGAGTAAACCACTGCATCGCTGCTGTCAAAACAGATTACAAATTCCAAAACATATACAAGAACATTTCTTTATATCCTGTTATGGAAGTATAGTTCAGCTGCCTTTACTTGGCCACTAAAATAAATAAAGTGCATTTTGTTTTATTAGTTTAAAAGCATCACACACGCAGTGAGATGCCAGTATGCAATAAATGAGACAGTAGCCTCTGATGGAAAATGCCCAGTAGAAAGACAACATTTAATCCAGAATGAAAAAAAGAAAAATCACCCCTGTTGAATTTAGAAGCACCATCACGACAGAGCTACATCTGGTATTTCATCATTCTTTTCTCTGACACCATCAAAATGGTAATTTAGTGAATGAAAGTCAGATTTATATATAGCAGATCTCTCTCTGGATGTCTCGGATATGCTGTCACCCTCATTACATAAATTATAGTATGCGTGAGAATCAGAAAATCTCACAAGATGATACTATTACAGTTTGAGTGGTATCGCGATATAAAATGATTCTGTGATGAGACAAGATATTCATCACAAATTCTGTGTAACTGAGTAAAGAAAAACACTAAAAAGGCAGGAGGCAGTAATCATGTATACTTTTAATTCACTTGTAATCCGCATGAGTATGTATGTTATCGTTATTATCTGATAATAATTCAATATGCCATCTTAACAAATTAGTTCTTGGATTTGCCGTCTTGTGTGTTCCTTCTATTTCACTGCAAATACTGTTTCCATCCCCTTCATCAATTTTATTTGATAAGCACCAACAAAAAAGTCAGGAAGTGCCTGCATGGATATTTATAGGATATCTGTATTGCTTTATATATATATGACCATCGTAATGACAGTAAGTAAGGTGTTTGCCTTTTCATACAATTTCTATCGTACTGTAAGTTTCTGAAAAGCAGAGAATCTTAGATGCATTTGAAACAGCGAAACCACATTTACGTTTGTTGGAAGCATAAATCGTTTCTTGAGATAAAGATTTTAAAAAAATCTCTTATATTTTAGACTTGTGAGTGGGTACATTTGCATTAAAGTGAACAAATTACAGAGCACTGTGGGTTATGACCTTTCTGCTGTGAGTGATATAAGTGCCTCTTAGCCACCTGTTGTAACTGCTGACATTAGCAGCTGACATCTATATGAATGTTTTCCTGAAAAACAAAACAATTCACCCACAAAGACGACAATGCATATCCAGTCCATCTTATGAGCTAATCTTGGACCCAGTGCTAAAATGAATGACCGTAAGGACCAGGCCATATCAGGGTTGATTTACCTGTTGATGGAGCATAGCGTGATTAAAAATAACACGATTACTGTGGTTTAACTGACATATAGGTTGAGATATATGGTGTCAGGGAAGAACAGTGCATCTTACTTTAATGGAAAATATTAACAAGAGTTACTGAACTTGATGATGATGATTCCTGACTTAAAAATCAAACAATGACAGTAAAGTGTGTAAACAGCTCACTGGTCAGGGATGTTTTACCCAAGGATATCAAAGAAACAAAGTTTCATGATTACCTGAACCCTCACCATCCTCGTTAACTCGAAGAAACCTCAGAAAATAAAAGTTAGCCTTTTCCATCAGTTACACAGTCGATGCTAAAGAGTAAAAGCACTTTAAACAAACTAAGTCAAACTCCGAGTGGAGACTTGTGCTGAAATTGGCCATTTACTGTGCCAAACTGGTGTGATTTTCTACAACAGCAGACTATTCAGTTCTGCTTTTAATGTTGCTGAATGGACTAACACCCACATCACAACTGTCAGTTTCAAGCATCTCTCTCACTCTTCTCTCAGCCTATTGTCTGTCCACCCCCCCACTCCATTTCCTCTTCCGCCATTGGTTAAAAAGCAAACTGTGTGTATGTGTGTCGATGAGTCAGCATGAGTGGTGGGTGTGAGATATAAAACGGCATGGGTGGCTGTGGGGGAAGGGGGAGAGGGGGGGGTGAAAAAGAAAGTAAAGTGGGGGACGGAAGCAAAAGAGAAAGAAAGAGAAAAGCAAGAAAGTAGGTAGGACGCGCACACGCACGAGGTGGACAGGGTCACGCTTATATTCTTGTTTTCATATTTCTCAGTGTTTAAAGGAAAAGCATGTGAGGAACATGAATGAGCAACATAAGAGTGTAAAGGTGTACCCTGAACATCCACACCAGCTAAGCTATTTGAATCATTGAAAGAAACATACCTGAGGTTTGACCAATTAGAGTTCTACACATAGTTACAAACACCAGCAACCTATTATGTGAGAGATACAATGCAGTTTTATGTTCTTTGTAGCAAAGGCTGTCATTATCTTGGGGTTTCGATTTTCCTGTGCCAGAAAATAATTACTGCTTTTGAGGCTATTTTAGCACCACACGCTGCACTTCAAGTGAAATTATTTATTTTCTTTTTGAGAACAAAAAAATCGAACGACGTATTCATCAAAACACTTGTGCCGAGAGCTTCTTGCTGTGACACGTTTTACGCTTTGCAGCCCATTTGTAGGTTTACAACAAACACCACTTTTTTCTGGCTTCATGTTTTTTTCCTGTTTTCCTTATAAGACTCGATGATGCATTTTGAGAGGTTACTCACACAGACGGCTTTTGATTTAATTTAAGAAAATGTTTTGAAAGACATTAAGATTTATACATTTATGTTAAAATAATATGAAATGTAATAAAAAAAAACTGCCTAGATTTTGTTTGTATAGACCTGAATAGGTTAAAGATGACTTCGAGTGAGTCCCAAATTAAGCCACTTCTTTATTCTGTGCCGACTGATCACCTTTAAAAGGCAAATGAAATGTTTTTCTAAACTTTGATGTCAAACTTGCATCATGTCATGTTTGATGGCTGTGTTGTCAGCTGGAGTTTAATGTATGGCTGTAACAAACAGCTGTAACTAAACAGAGACAGAACTCCGTCCTGTGGCAAGTGTCTAAACCCATAGCTGGTTTGTGTCCACCTGCTCTCTGTATGCTTCAGTACTGATTTAGGATTTTGCTGAGCACGCCTGGGTCCGACTTTAAACCACTTAGCAGAAAAATCAGCTCCATAATAACAAGTTCACAGAAGAAAGAAGCAAAAGAAAACAAAAGAATGTTTTGCTTTTTCATCAAAAACTTGGTAAACTGTGTTTTTAAGGATGTCATATCAATGCAACAACAGTTATTGTTATTGCTCAGATATTTTGTAGCTATATAAACATCTTAACACATATCTTGTGTTATGTATGTGTTTGCAACTTCGACCCTAACCACAGGTTACAAAAATACAAGTATCTTAGTCACCACAATTTACTGTGATTTGGTACTGAAAACCTATAGTGGTCAAACCTTAAAGGTAGTCCTGTGTCAGTGTGAGGGGTGAAGTGCTCTGATGTAAAGGAAGAGGCAAAGGACAGAGGAGAAATATAACAAACAAAGGGGGGATAAAGATGAAAAGAACAAAGAAAGTGGCAGTGGTAGTAGTATAGCAATGAAAACAGGAAGTAGAAGGAAGACCACTAACAGAATAGAAAAGGCAAGAAGACACAAAAGAAGACAGTAAAATGCAGAGAAAGAACAGAAGTGAACAGCAACACATGCAGACAAAGGATGTAAGGGGCAGAAAACAGGGGACAAGATAAGACAACACAGAGCAAGTAGTAAGAGGAGAGGACAGTGAGACGAAGAGGGGAAGGAAGAGTAGAGCAGAGTCACAAAAGAAGAGGAAGAACATGTACAATCAAAGAAAAAAAAAAAAAACAGACAAGAAGACAACAGAGGACAAAGACCATTTAAGGGCAAAGAGAAGCCCCACATACAGGAGTGAAGGCTGCGCTCCTACCTGGCATCGGCCTCACTGTAATACTCTCTGGCTACGATGTCCTCAAATAGTTCACCTCCGGTCACCCTGTAAAAGCAGACAACACACACACACACACACACAGACACACACACACACACACACACGTTTATTTAGGAAAGCTGGACTGGTTGGAGTGGAAGGAGGAGGTAGTGATGGTGGTGTGTGGTTATAAATGCTTCAAATCAAGGATTCCTACTTCAGTTCTTATTTTCTACAGCTCCCCCCTTCCCCCCCAATCCTCCTTCACTTCATACCCCCTTCCCACACCGTTACCATGGAAACTAGAGGGAATTGCTGAGAGATAGATGTGGATAGCGTGGGTGGTGATAGTGGCAGTGGTGGTGGTGGTGGGGCAAATATAAGAGAGAGTTATGCAATTGTATATGTATATGGAAGAGCTGGGAAAACTGAGAGGCAGCAGCTAAAAGAAAAGGGGGGCAGAAGATGAAAAGGGATGAGGAGGAGCAGAGAGGAGAGGATGACGACGATGACGATGACTTACAAGTCAAACAGGAGGTAGTGGAAGCCCTCCTCTGATATACTGTCATGAAGACGAACTGCGAGAAAAAAAAAAAAAGAGAGATTGAGAGAGATAAAGTGATACCTGGGCTCTGTGTAGCTGGAGCATTCAAGCTATGATGGTTATTCAAAGAGTTTCTGAAAAACACTGGGGATGACTGCTGCATTTTAAGTTTTTGGTTGTTTTTTTAAAAAAGGAAAAAGGTGAGATAAAGAGATAGTGAGAGTGCGCGTGGGGTAGAAACCACAGGGAGTCGAAATAATTGAGTCTTACATCATATGTGTTTACAATAGGGTAGGAGCTTCTGGCAATACAGGGCTCGGTTTAAACAACAAATGAATAAAACTATATACTTCTATTGGATCTTTTAATAAAAAATGTTAAGTGTGTGTTTTGGCAAAAAAAAAGAAATTGTTCTGTATCAGGAATAAAAGACTGTTAATCAAATCTAAACTGGTCTTTACTTTTAAATGGATTCAAACTCATTTAAAATAAATTATTTTCAGTGGGTTGAAAATAAGAAAAGCATGTCCTCACCGATGTTGGGGTGTTTCAACAGACGACAAATACGAGCCTCTCGCTCCAGCTTCTGGTGATCTGAGGCGCAACAAAAGAGAGAGAGGTATGTCAGAGTTATTGTTAAACTTGGGTTATAAATATGTTATATCTATATTGTAGACGGCTTTTTAGGACAATAAAGTCAAATGTGTCAAAAACAGTTTAGAAAATGGTTTCATGTCACAAAGGACGAAGAGAACGCAAAGGAACCCAGTGGGTGTAAAATATGGAAAAAGTGAAACATAATAAGGCGTGTTGTTCTTCCAAGTTTTAAACTAAGAAGGCTCGAGGTGGATTCCAGTGCTACATACGATAAATTAAAAAAAACAAACACATTCTTGATTTACTCCATAGTTTAATGGGTGATCTTCACTAAGGCCCACAAGATTCAGCAAGTTTCTGTATTGGTGACTGGCAACATAACTTATCTAGTCAGAGCAGCATTTCCTTAAACATAAAACTGCACTAAAAATAAATAAATAAAAATGAAGACGTAATGAAAAAAAAAGGTCAAAAAGATCAAATAAATATCCATCCATACAAAGCATTTTTCGTGTCCATGAATTCAAGAGTCTATGTAAAAACTGAGCATGAATATTTAGCAAAAATACAAGTTGTTCAAATTATAAAACACCAAACTGAATTTAAATAATGTTGCTGAATTTTTGTGTGTGTGTTACATTTTTCTCCATAATGCAACATAAATTTAATATATTATGTTTAAGTGGCTTTGAACTTTGAATATTTCAGAAACTCGTGATCTACTGGGATTTTCCCACACAACCAACTCTGGGGTTTACAAAGACTGGTCCCGTAAAGAGAAAATGAGCAGCGGTTCACTAGGAGAAGATACCTTGTTACTCCCAGACTTCAAAGGAGCATAGCCATAATTCTTCCACCCAGAAGGAAGAGAATAGTAATTCAAATAACCACTTATTACAACCAAGATATGCAGAAGAGCATCTCTGAATGCAGGAAGGAGCAGAAGACCACACTGCCTGCCGTTCCTGTTTGCAAAGAAAACTACTTTGAGACTAAAATTTGTTGCCTGGTGTGTCTGTGCAACATTTGGTGCAAACAACATGAAACAGTGGTTCCACAGTGGATGTGTTATATCAATAAAGAAATGATGTGGGAATTATTTTATAGGGATATTTTCTGGGCTTCAGTACTAGCTGAGCAGCATTTTGACACCAGAGCATACCAACTACTGCTGCTGACCATGTTTATTCTTTTATGACCGCTATCTACACATCTTCTGATGGCTACTTTAAGGATAAAATACAGTGTCACAAAGCTGAAATCATGTCTGGTGGTTTCCTTCACCTGACCTGAATCAATCTAATAGTGCATCTTTGGGTTGTGGTGGAACCAGGGGCGTAATTTCCAGGGGGGTTAGAGGGTTATGACCCCCCCAATAATCAGACCCAACCAATATAACCCCCCCCAATAAAATTGTGAATGATCTTGCATAAATAGGCTCTTGATTTTCTTTACTCTTTTCAGGTACTACCAGCAAAATAGTTGCATGTTTAATCATCTGGGAATTTACCCAGATGTATTTATTTATTTAGACAGAGATCTTGACCCCCCCTATGTTCAGTACAAAGTTACGTCGATGGGTGGAACAGCAGAGTTCAATCGTGGATGCTCAGATGAAAATATCTGCTGGAAATGTGTGATGCTGACATGTCAACACAGACCAAAATCTCTGACTCTAAGCCAGTTCTGAAGACAAAAGAGGATCATAGCAAGGTGCAACTAACGAAGTGATCGGTGGGTGTAATTTACTGTGAGTGGAAGTACAAATATATGAGCATATATACTTCAAGACACACTATGTATGTATGCAGCTAAAATATTTACATCAGCATGTCCCTTTACATAACAGATTACTGATGCTAGCCAACATGCATTACAGGGTTATCGTGCAAGTCACAGCAGGCATATAAAGCACACACACATACAGACACACATACACACAGGGGGTGGATCACCGGATCCACAAAGCGTGACTGTCAGCACAAACGTACATATGCATAGGTTGCACCCACACGCGTACAATCTGTACGAGTTTAAGAGAACACAGACTGGCAAAACTCAAGTGCACACATTCACACTGGCACTGTGGAGTGACAGTGAAGTGTAAGCGTGGTGATTATAGTCTCAGAAGATGAGAGGAGTGAGGCGGAGAAAGGAGTGGAGGAGTGTTGAAGGGGGACAGGAGAGGAGGAGGAAAAAGGAAGGAGAGAAAAAATACAAGGACGTTTAATATGCACAAAGCCTGGTTGCTGTCTTTCTGTTGAAACAATAAGACACCGCTAATCACTGCCTGCTACTTTTTTTTTTCTTTTTAACTCTAGTCATTTATTCTTCACATTTGGTTTTTGTTTGAGGCTATGAACTCACTGAATATTTTTTTCCCCATTTATTTGTTTGTCCATGTGTAACAAACTGCATTTTAATGGGACTGAATTTCATCTTTTCAAAACATGGATTCACATCTGACCTACTCAGAAACACACCGATTACAATGTTTGTGATTTACTGGGAGAGACCTATTGCAAATTAGCACTTTAAATAAGGCTATCATTCCTGCGCGATCGTGCAAGCTTTCACTGCAGTTGAACTGTATCTGACTGACTCTTAAAAACTACCAACTCTCAGCTTGTGTTTAGCACTCCCAGATGTTATCTGTCATACTAATGTCAAGTGTTGGAAAACTTGCCATGGGCACTCGCATCACATTTCATTCTATCAGTGGCATCTGCTAATATTACTCTGCAAGTACAGAATTGGCTCACAGTAGCTGCTGTGGTGCATCATCTATCGTCTACCATCTGTGCCTTTGTTATCAATCCATCATCTACGTGGGACAGTTTTATTATTAATATTGTGATATCAAGTATTGAAAGATCTATTGAAATATAACACATATGTCATTACTGGGCTTTTTTTCTTGCCTTGCTTCTACTTAAAACTCATTTGGCATTGTGAGGTGAGGTAATTAAAAAAAAACTCATCATATGATTTACAGATGGAGGATAACTGAGGATGAGATACACGACCTCCCCTGAAATGAACATGGTCTTTTATCAGGTCTTTTATCAGAGCTTTATCAGACCGGCAGATAACACTACAGCAAAAAATTGTGTATGACAGATGACCTTCCCATGGCAGAACACTCATAACAGATGCTCTTCTCAACTGCCCTGCATAAAAGAGGACACAACCGATAACTGTCTATACAGTCTGCAGTGTGTGTGATAACCTTGTGGTGTGTGTGTGTGTGTGTGTGTGTGTACCAAGGAAGAAGTCAGCTATCAGGTTCAACTGTACGACAGTATTTTTAGTACTGCATATGAGGGGTCAGCGTAGTTTAACAAGAACTATGGAGATTAATGTAATTTTATTTACGTATTGCATGTAGTGTATCAGAATAAAACTGATATGTAACTGACAGTTAAAAACCCGGTTTATAAAAGGTACCTTCTCTCATGTATAAATGGTGGGAGATTTGCCAGAGCTACTGCAACACTAAACATTTACTTAAATAGATTTACTGTAAGGCCGAGAGCTCCATTTGTTTTCATAGTTGTGTTTACGTATTTAGCTAGGTAGAAACTATTCTAAGTAGGGACAGCTGATGTAGTGGCAGATCATATAAGAAGATTATCATGTGCATTTTTGTTATCTAGTTACAATTTTAATATATTCTCACTCTTAATTTCATCTTTTGCTCAACTGCTCATTAATGCAAATGAGCCAATCACATGGCGGAAACTCAGCGCACTCAGACAAGCTTGGTGAAGAAGACCAAACCGAGCATTAAAATGGGTAAGAAAGGTGATTTAAGTGACTTTGAACATGTCATTGTTCAAATGGTACCAAACAGACTGGTCTCATTTCAGAATCTGATGATCTTCTGGGATTTTTCCCGCAATACCACCTGTAGGGTTTCTCTGAATGCACAACAAGTTATAACAGAAGCATAAAGCCTACAGCAGCAGAAATCCACATTAGACACCACTCCTGTCTGCTAAGAATAGGACACTGATGCTACAGTTCGATTGGATGGCCAAAACTAAACAATAAAATATTGGAAAAACGTTGCCTGGCCTTCAGACTAGCCCTGCTCTGTCATTTAGATAATAGGATCATAATATGGCATAAATAAGATAAAAGAACAGAACAATGCTGCCTTTTATTAACAGGCTTTAGGCTGTTGGTGATGTAAATACGTGTGGCGAGTTTTCAAAGAAAGTTAACCAAAAGGAACGGACGAAAGATTTGAGACAACTCGTTTCAGATAAAGAAACAACCAATTATAAGATAAATGAAGATTACTGTGAAATCTGAGTTGTGTATAGCTACTCCAGTAGAGTCAGAATAAAAACACGGAGCAGGACGTGAGCATAACGGCACTCATTTAAAACACCAAGAATTTTTATTCCACAGAGAAAAGAAAAAAAAAGGCCTTTTTGGCCCTCCACCTAATGTAAAATGCACTGATTTCTGTTAAGTAAGGCGCTCCAACCCCCACCCTTTCACTCCCAAAGGCCCATTTCTAGTCAGAAAAACCCTAAACACGTATCTTGAAACGTGTCCAACATTACACTTGTTTCTGGACTTTAATTAATTATTGCAGTTTACAGTTATATGCTGAAAACGTAAAAGCTGGTCCAAAATGCATTCGCTCTGGGGTTTAAAAAAAAAAAAAGTACTCTTTTGTAAAAACATGACACACAAACAAGATCAAATGAGAACTTCCTTGTGTGGTTCTCACTGTAATTACTTGACTGTCAGCAACTGTGGCCGTGCTGCTCTTTTAGTGCAGGCTGCTTAAAATATTCATTTAATGAGTCTTTCAAAGTGCCGGTCAGTCAGAAGCAGCAGGGTAAATAAGAAATGAGACCAGGGAGTGGGGTAAGGAAGAAAGGCAAGGACAAGAACACATGCACAGAGTAGGATAACCCAAGGACAACATTCAGTGAAATCAGTGGGAATCTTCATGCTGAAGGAGAAGAGAGCAGAGGAGAGGAATATATTTGGGTTAATCATCACCAGTGAGGACTTAAGTCTCTAGAGAGGGAGGAGATGTAAAAAGACAGCCACAAAGACAGCCAGATATAACCACTGTTCGGAACACTTGACTCGTAACAGCGTGAGCCCTACCAGCAGGGAAATGTGGAGTGCGGATTGAAAAGTTTCCTATATCCTATAGATCCTACAGAAGCACAGCATCAAAAAGCAGCCTCTGAGTTTAAGGTGAAGCATGACAGTGGTGGTGCAGAGGGGCTGCATGTATATAGAAATCTAAGTGGATTCCTGAGAGTAATATGATTAAGAAAGCATCATTTTTCCAGTGAAACACCTGAACTTGTAATCTCATTACATGACATTACATAATTACATAATGGGTGAAATACTTCCATATAAACAGAGTGTGAATTGACAGAAAAAGTACCAACACATCTTGAATTATTTACATTTGTAATTGCAGCTACAGTAATTTAATTTCACACTCGGGTTTAAGTCTCATCACTTTAGTTGACTATATCTGCCCTGGTTATGTGACATTGACACAAAGCTCACTGGCCAAAACCAGGTCAGATCACTTCTACTGCATTGCAGGTGAACATCAACCCCCCCCCCCCACACACACACACAGACACACAAGCTCTACTCTATCATGATATAATTACATGGCCATACAGGAACCTCTGGCATCCACTGTCCAGAGATCATTGCCAATAAACAAGTCCTATGATTGGCTGGAAGCCTTGCCCAGCAGACCTGCCCTATATTTCCTGTTGACATGTGTTGGATTGGCATTAACCGTTTGTCGGCTGGAAAAGGGAACGGCAGGGTGGGGTGGTGGGAAGATGTAATGAGAAGCCCGACTACTACTCTATTCATAAATTTGAATGTTCAGTATGTGAACCAAGTGTTATGACTACAACAACCAACGAATTGTGACACTTTTTGGTTGTAACTAATAGTTTCTTGATAGAGTTCACTGTCCAGTTGACTGCCTGCATCACAGACACTGCTTCTCTGCTGTGGCTGTCTGAATATCTGCCCGTGTGTGTCTGGGAGAAAGAGAGGGAGAGTCAGATGAGTATCCCGTGCTAAAGGCATGTAGGCGTACAGGCGCATGGCCCTCAGCTGCCAAATGCCTGGGGTGCCTTTGCTCTGATGACCCCACCCTCCCCTCAGCTACCATCTCCATCTGCTGATCCTAAACAAACGCTCCTCTTAAGTTGGTGAAACCAGGGCTGTAAACTCACCGACCCTACCTGCTGCCTGAGAAATATTACAACATCATAAAAGGCCTAAACCAAATCCCACTTATAAAGTAGAGCAGCAAGCCATCAGGGCTGCCATAAAGCGTGAATGCAGCAGCAGCCCATGTCACAAAGGTCATGGAGCTATAAAAAGGACTGAGTAGAAGTAGTATGCAGCAGCTCTGTTGGCTCTAGCATAGCCCTGCTATTTCACAGAACATGGCTCATCCATTAGTAAGGAGCGCAGCACGGGCCTCGCGCACCGCTCAGTCAGGTCAGATCAGTCGCCCTATCAAATGTTGAAGCAGAGAGGTTACACTGTGCCTCCGAAAAATGGTGGAAAGCAGCTGCACTGCCCGATAAAGCAGCTGGAGTGAAATTATGCAGAAGTCCAATGATAGCATAATCTATAGGAAGTGTATTTATACTCTGTGTGTCTGTGTATGTGTAACTTTAAGTCTCATTAAACCAATCTCTAGAATTAACTGCTAGCCTCTTGCAGTTAATAGAGGCCGGATAATCTAGGATGGGTTTAATCTCATTAAACGCTGCACAATGCAATAAAATGCAGGCAAAAAATGAGATACAATTACTGCCAAGAATAATGTGACACCACAATTAGAACAATGTTTGTTGCAGTCGACTTCTTCTATTTTTTATAGAAATTTAAATTTTTATAAAAAGCTTGTCTGCAAAGTTTAATATTAGACTATATTTTCGTTACGGCTTAGCAAGAAAGATAAATACAGACGCTCAGATCATATACCCTCTACCACCCTCGTAATGTTTGAAATCAGAAACACATTTGTAATTTCACTGCACAAAATGTTATGAGTTATGAGTGACAGTAGCAATGCTCATTTGTGTCTGATGCCTGCTGGAGCTGGAAATAGTATGCTGAAATACAATGCTAAAAGTGCATCACAACATCATCTCATTTATTTATTACACTGCACTGTTTCCAAGTGTCTGCCTAGTAAAGGAGATGGACACACATAACCTGACTATATAAACATTCAAGTCTAATATTTTCAAACATTATTATTGAATTTTACACCCAGGAGCCTGACCTTTAAGAAGCTCACATAATCGTGAACACACAAAGCATAATTTTTTTTAAATTGTCTGCATACGGCACTGATACTTTAACAATGGTTTGGTAAGAAAATTAATATCTACAAACTGACAAGCCGAACTGAGGGTAACACTTGGGAGAGAAGGCAGATAAGGACAGACATTTCAGGATCAAGCCCTCTGCTTCATGCCTGTTAAAATGCCTTTTCTACCACACTCAACATTTTAACACACAATCCGTTGGTGAGCGTATGTCAAGGCAGGGTAACAGTCAAGTGACAGTGTGGTGCCACCTGGCAGGGCCACGGCAGTGGTTCTCCAGTTACGAGGCTGCAAGGGCAGCAGGAGATTTACACTGGGCAAGTGGTGGTGTAAATTGCCACGGCGACCACAGTGGTGCTCGACTGGCTTTGGTGGCAAAGGCATTTAGCCTTGGCTTTGGCTTAAGTCATTACTGGCTGAGTAGCATGTGACACTAATTACGGTGGTTACAGAGTCTATGTTATTCAGAAGAAACAAAATCCCAATAGATAGAAAAACCTTTTCACTTTACATTGTTATACAAGCCAGTATTTGAAGACTGACTGATTTATTGATACGCCCATATTATCCTGCAACACATGCAGCAGAATATGAATTGCAGCTAAACAACTAAACAAGATGGTTTCAAGATAAGTAGTGTGTATAGGGTTGGTTATCAGTGATGCCTGCTCTGTTCTGCTGTGCTGAGTTTTACTTCTCTTCTGCCCCCCTTTGCTTTTCACATTTGCATGTATGCATGTAGAAGGGCAGGAAGATCCCAGAATAGCGCATACAGCTAAATAGAAATTACTGCAGCTGAAAATAGCTTCGACTTTAATGGTCCTGACTGATTTACGTTGAACTCTTTGGACTTGATTTAAAGACAATTACTGCTACGATCTTTCCTGCAGTCGTATATAGGGCACACGAACAATACCCTACAATTTGTTCTCCAGGGGTTCCTCAACACAACTCAGAAACAGGGTAGAGTAAAAGGTGAACCAGTGTTGAGCAAACCTACTGTATGACTGTCACATCCCCATACCAGTGCCGTTTCTACTGCTGCTAGGGCTTTTCCAGCTTCCTCCATTTCTTATAAACAGACATGATTTATAAGAAATTAAAAGTTTGTCCTATGAAGTGGCATCTGAGAAGGAAACCAAATTTTGCTGCTACATTTTGCTTATATAACTGTCTACACTACAGGTGGGGGTGGTGACCACTGGGACAGAGAAGCTATGAACAACTTAGTCATTTTTGAATGGTTGCAAATTGTACTTTTAGCTCATGAATTAACAGTTAAATATAGCAACAGTGGTGTTGTTTGAGATCACACTTTGGCTCCCATGGAAGCTGTGATTCAATCGAACTGGATGCATATGTGATATAACACTGAAATAAGTTGTGCTTACCTCTTGCAGATAACTTTTTGGTGTTGATTATTTTAGCAGCATACTCCTGTCCTGTGCACAGCTTAACACATCTGCGCACCACTGAAAATGCTCCCCTGGAAAACACAGAAAAAAACCCCATTGACTAACATTTCATGCATGGTTATCATAGGACAACTCTATCAGGAAAAAATAACTAACAGCTGAAACAACACTTCATTTCTTTATCATAAATTAACAAGTTGGGACCATTGTTCTCTTGCAAATTCTTGAGTGGTTATGGACCTTGGGTAATAATGAGCATGGTGAAGGTTTTGCTGAGTGAACAAATTTGCACACAACTTTGCAGAACGAGCATTTTTCAGACTCAGAACATAACAGAACTGATAACACTTTTCATGTTCACCGTGGACACATTAAACACTTTGCTGCTTAGTTAATAAGATCCCATGAGATCTCCAGTCAGGATACAAGTAATGCGAACACATGTGGGATGTCGAAAGGTAAATTGGTAAAATGTAAGAGCTAAACTGGTCTCTCAAACACATTAGATGTAGAGTCACACAGCCCATATTATCAGCCAACACTAGCCCATCACGGATATATCAATATCAATATTATGTTGTTTGATATGTGTGAATATGATTTTCTTTTTGTCAGGACATAAAGCTTAGAATTTGTTTCACTTACAACCGTGTCTTGTACCTGGAACCCATAGAGACCTGCTGGTGTAGTTTGTGTTCTTATTCCTGCGTTATACGTTTTATTTCTTTGTTTTGTAATTTACCAAATGTTTTCAGTGGGTGTCAGGTCTGGACTATGGGCAGGTCTCCTATTGTGACATTTGAGCATGATGTCTTTGCACCTTATGTTTTGTACCTTCAAATACTGTCGGTCTTACTTTAATCCAAAATAAATAAATAAATAGCAAAAAGTAAATAAGCAGAATATTCCCCCCAAAACTAATGATAATACATTTTAAAAATGAGAGAGAGCGAAAAAGAGAACGACCATCTGTAGGACAGCATATGTCGCCCCAATACCTGAATGTTTTTCACTGCGCCGTCACAGATGTTTAGAATTTGTTTTTTTCCCTTTAGATCCACCAGTATAACTTAACACACAATATATTTGACATACCAGATTCAAAAGTTCAGTATTGTTTAGGCACGTTTAGTCAAACACAAAATCAAATCATAACACCGTACTGTATTGTGTTGTTGAAGGGTCTTTACCTTATAATATAAAGTGCCTTTAGACAACTGTTGTTGTGATTTGGCATTATATAAATCAAATTAAACTGAATGAAAACTGAATTACTGCCAACTCATCTAAACCTTCGTTGTGGAGCATTGGACTGCCATTACCTCATAAGACTTTGTTGTTACACTATCTCTTACCGTACATTACTAAATCTCCATTTGCACTATTTGTCTATTTGCACTACTCTGCCTGGTTTACACCCAATGTCTTTACCCATTATATTGTATATTGTATAGCTTTCGTTTATGTAAAATTGTATTGTATTTATTTATTTAAATTTTTACTTTTTAATTATTTTACCTGCATTTTTAATCACTCTTATATTTAAATGTTCATTCGCTTTTTTATCTAGGGATTGAGAGTAACGTAGTTTCTATTCTCTGTATGTCCTGTACATGTGGCAGAATTGACAATAAAGTTGACTTTGACTTTGACTTTGACTTTAGTGTCCAAAGCCAAATTTTGCTATTACATCTATGCATTTCTGCAAAATATAAACATTAATTTCAATAAACGCTCAACCAAAAACAAATGTTTGAATATACTTATACAAACCAAGGCTGGACAAGACTACATAGTCCTGTCCAGCCTTGGTTTTGATTTAGTTGGGTGTGAAACAGTCTGATGTTGAATGGTGCCACTAGTCTGCCTTCACACTGGGATAGTTACAGACAGCCAACAAGGTCAGTGCCAAAGGTGAAGGCCAGCTGACCTGACACTGGGGTAAACTTCTATATAAAAGGCACAAACTCTGTAGAATACAAAGGGCATTTCATCACTTTTTCAACAACAAGCTGAAGTGCATTTAATGCCCCAACGTCAAGATCATTACTGTCCAATCAGAGTTCTGATAAAGAATCAACTCGCCTGAAGCAAAAAACTCACTAGTCACACACACAAACAAACACATATGCTACTGATACCAAACTCCACAGCTGTGCTTGGAAAGTTCATACTCCATGAGGTAAGTATCTAACGTCTGGACTAAATATGCTTTAACACACATAGAGGGTTAAATGGGGTAACAGGTCATGAATCACGACTGTGGTCTGACATCCAGAAAGTTGACATGGAGAGATTTAAACATGCCTAAAACTATTTTTGAGGGAAAAACACTGGTGCCTGCAGAAGTGAAGGGTTTTGTAACTGGATAAGTTTGAGCTTCTGGTATGCTGTTACAGTCTCCCTCTGATGTGGAAGAATTAAATACTGTGTGGTGTGTAAATCTATACTCTTAGGTTTCAAGCCTAACTGAGACAAACAACAAAAAAATGTGTTTAAAAAGTCTTCAAAAGTCTTTCAAAAGCCTTTGTGCTGTTACAGACTTCTTTTTAGCAGCTGTGCAGCAGAAGGACAAACACAAGCTACACTCAAGCCTCTGCGATTGTTCACGGTATTGTTCTTCAAGCTGTTTAGCTTGTTATCGGTGTTCTAATTGAGATCAATTTGACCAATTTAAGCAATGATGTGCATTACTTCTGTGCAAGAACAAACACAGAAGCATTATCTAACCAGGAGCCAGTGTTCAGCACACCTCAATCGGTGCTGTGGTGTTTCTATTAAAACAAGCCGGGCAATATTTGTAACAAACGGGCTAAGCACACTAAAGCAAAAGGAGCGAGCTTAAATGTCACAAGTCCTGCTAAGAAAGTGACACCAGCAGAGAGCGAGCACACAATCATTAGCTCTCCTCAGATGTTGGATTAGTATTACAAAGTTCCAGAGAGTGTTACCGTAAGGATGCCAAGCCACTCACACCTGCACTCTTTCCTCCAAGCTTTATGTGCCTGGGTGAATAATAAGATGGGCCTACAGAAAAAGCTTTTTGCATGAGGGGTGCAGCTTAGTCCCTCATGCACCCAGAGCTTCAAAGCCGATAGTTTCTGGTAGAAGTTGAGATTTATCTCAACACAGAAAAGCAAATGCATTTGATAAGTTACAGTCTTTATAATGTCTTTTTTTTTTTCCAAATCAACAGCCGGCACCATAGAATGAAATCTCATAGGGTTCAGGAGGCATTGGAGCTACGCTGGCATAATGATCCCTGCGAACAGTATTTATTACTTATGGGATGAAAAGAGAATGGGAGGGATGCAGTGTTGTAAATTAGTCTGAGCCCCGTGTCTTCTACAGCAGTCAGTCACATAGACGATGACTCTGTCTATTTATGCTCGCTCAATAACAATAACCCACCAAGGAAACAGGACTTGAGTATATACACTCCCCTCCTGTAAGTGAAGACTCTGAAGAATTCATAGATTGCACTTCACTATGGATGGCAGCCGTGGCTAGATTAGCTTCACAGCAGTTGCAGTGCATGAAATTGAAATGGCGACCTAAATTCATGACTTAAAAATATTCATATAAACTAATCACTAATTTACCTCTCTGCTACAAGTCCCAGCATTAAGTGTGCTTTGTAAAACCCATCATCACCACGATATGGTTAAACACCAGATATGCTTTTTATCTAACTTTCTGTTTCTCATTATCAATCACAGATAAAACTGGCTCAAAAAGATGGCAGTTAAGTTAGCAAGGAGTGAATGTAAATATTCAAAATCAAAGGCTTCTAGTGACGCATCTTTTCAGTTCCTTTTATTAATCCTTCAATGAATCTTGACTTTTTCTTGACATATTTGCATATTAGGTGCGTATTTTACCAGCCTTTGAAGAGAGATATCAAATGAGCTGTCACAAACACCTGTTAACACTCCAAATGTACAAAATAGTACTATGCCGTCATGTTTAAAAAGTCTCTCCGCACCTATGAATAATCCTGCTATCTTTCCACAGGCCTGTAAATAATATAAATCTAGGACAACACTTAATAGATTAAAAGAATACTTTAACATGGCTCATTTTCCCATTGTTTTTAAATAGATTAAAGATTCAAGCCAACAAAGTCCAAGAAAAACACGATTTCCATGTTTATACATCATCATGCAACAGCTAATAAAACTTAAAGAAAAATATCTTTCATTATATAATCTTTGGAACACGGAGGTGGATTACATTAGAGCAGGGACGTCAAACTCATTTTACATCGAGGGCCACATACAGCCCACTTTGATCGTAAGTGGGCCAGACCAGTGAAACTCCCCTTTCTGTCTGTGTAAAGAAGATTAACTAAACATTTATTCACTGAGAGATCTTAACATAAGAAAACGAAGTGCAATTTCAACAGCACATCTCAATTTTTCAACATCATAAAGAAATGCTGCTGTAGTAAATTAAATAAATCTGTCAGCACCACTTAAATGAAAGAAATGCAGTTTTTTTTTTGGTTTTTTAACTGTGGATCTATTGTAAAAAAAAAAACAAAAAAAAAAATTAAAGTCTTTGTCCGACCAATTCTGGTCCCCAGGCCTTATGTTTGACAGCCCTGCACTAGGGTCTTTTCCAGTGTTCCTCAATGACAGCATAGTTCAGTCTCTATTCTGTCAGAGCCACAAAGCTAACACAACATTAACTGCACTTCACTCCAGATAACTTGGCTGTTTCTGTGTTCTCATTGAAGTTGTCATCACTGTGGTGGCTGAATAAACAGCATTAGGCAAATCAAGCTAGCAGTACATAACGAGTGATATAAATGATAATCAAATAATGCCAGTACAAGATGCATGACGGGCTGCAGCAACAAAGTAAACAATAGACACAGAAGGATGATTTGAAATTGTCCCCTTTACTCCTTTGCCCCGTGCCAAGTGTAGATCACCTACTGTAATGAAATCACCAAAAGTTTTGTTTGCCTCTATATTAATTTTTTTTTATCTCTCATAATCATCGTGATTAAATTGTGATTATTTCAAATGAGTACTGATTAACCAAATTGAATCCCTTCAGCCTTCAGAACTGCCTTAATTCTTGGTGGCATAGATTAGACAAGGTGGTGGAAACAGTCCTCAGAGATTTTGGTCACGGTGGCATCACAGTTGGACATCAATGATGCAAATCCCCCGCTCCACCACATCCCAATGGAGCTATCTTGGATTCTGATCTGGTGGCTGTGGAGGCCATTTGACCACACTCAGCTCATCGTCACATTCAAGAAAGCAGTTTGAAATTATCTGAGCTGCACTGACATGATGCACCATCCTGCTGGAAGCAGCTGTCAGAAGATGGGTACACTGTGGTCCCAGAGTGGTGGAAGTGGTCAGCAACAATACTCAGATAGCCTGTGGCATTTAAAGGATGCTCAGATGGTACTAAGGTGCCCAGAGTATGCCAAGAAAATATGCCCCTGCTCCATTACACAATTACTGAACTGTTAATATGAGTCGGGATGGATACATGCTTCCATGTTGTTTACACCAAATTCTAAACCTAACATCTGAATGTTGCAAGAGAAACTGAGACTCATCAGACCAGCCAGAAGTTTTCCAGTCTTCTGTTGGCCAATTTTGGTGAGGTTGTGAACTGTAGCCTCAGTTTCCTCGTCTTAGCTGGTAAGACTGGAACTCTGTGTCTGCCCATCTACTTCGAGTCCAACATGTTGTGCGTTCCAAGGTTCAGAGGTTGTAACAAGCGGTCATTTGAGTTGCTGTAGCCTTTCTGTCAACTCAAAGGCACTTGTTCATTCTCTTCTGCCCTCAGGCATCAACAAAGCATTTTCATCCAGAGGAATCCCGTTCACTAGATATTTTCTCTTATTCGGACCATCTTCTGTAAACCCTAGAGGTGACTTTGCCCAGTTTCAACTTCAAGCGTAATTCAAGTAGCTGCCATGTGATTGGCTGATTAAACATTTGGGTTAACAAGCAGGTGAACAAGTGTACCTAACAAAGTGGCTGGTGTGTAGAATTCCAATTAAATACGAAAATATAACAAAATTTATACATAACAAATAAACTAAACATGCTTCTGGGAAGAAGCAACAGCCACTGCTGGACAGGAAAGTGTGTGTTGGGTCATTAAATGACTAGAAAATGAGAACATCGATGCAAAACAATTAATTTGTATTTTTTTTTTTAAATCACGAATAATTTGTTTTTTATAATTACGGGACACCACAACCATAACTTAAAATAACATTTAATGAACTGCCCAGCCCTTTTAAGGGCTACACACTACACACCGTGTGTCATGTTCAAAGATTAGGTTCAGACATATTACATACCTATTCCCTTCCCTCCATCTGTTATTATACACAGAAGTATTTAGTTACACAAATAATAAAACAATATGAGTTCAGTTTCCGTATTTAGTACTTTTAATTCCCTATGGTATCAAAACTTTCCACAACAACAATAGTACCTAGAATATATTTTGCATATGCACTGCCATATGATTGTTTTTTCCTACAGTATGATAACGTATGATTCCTATGGTTTTGACAGATCGGCTTTTATCGGATGGATTTTTTTTTTTTTTGCTTGCTGCTGCACTGCAGAATATCTTATCTGGTGTAATCTGCCACCATAGTGCTGCAAAAAAATGTCTTCTAGGGAAAAAAGGCTGTTTGTTCATATAAAGGTTAGTAAAGCACACACACTTCAAACCAATGCAATAAAACAGGACAAAATGGTCAATCGAGATGCAGTCTTAAAGGGTTTTTTGATCGGATATTTATTGCATAGCTTTGCAGAAGACAGGAATTTGATATTTGGTCATACCCGCAACTGTCATATGTGAAACCCTTAGTTTTTCTCTGTAAACTTTGACTCTCCGTCTTCAAAAAAGAAAAAAAAAAGCGTGCAACTGCACTTTCCATAAACCGCAGATGTCTTCTTTTCATCTGTGGTTCAAATGGTTACACCACAGGACTCTGCTGACACCCCACGTTTCTCCGTGTTTCACCGTGAAACGAGCGAACTCGTCAAAAACATCGGCAACGTTTTTGCAAATATTGTTGCCTCTGACGTCCGTTTCTCGTGATGATCAGGAAACAAACAAAACACTTGGTGAGCTTAAACAGAGGCGTGGGGGGGGGGGGGGTGTACTTTGAGAGCTGTCATCCCCGAAAAGGCGCACACACACGCGCACCATCAGAGCGCGCGCACACGCTCAGCACTGCTGGCCTGCAGACTCGCTCAGCTCTGCACTGCCTGGAAACCTGCCCCCCTCCTACATTTCAACTACACTACACTTTCTAGCAGACAGCTGTACCGCAAACATGCACAACTAAAATAATAAATACGTCAATTTTGACAGAGAAACAGCGACAGATACTCACTTCCCCAGCTCCTCGTACAGCTGATATTCATCTGTGAATCGCGTACAGGTTGTCGTGGCCATGTCTCTCCCCTGTCTCTCGCTTCTTCTTGTTAATGAACTCCGAAGATTCGCGGTTAGTTCGGGCTGAATGTGCGTAAAAAAAGTGCAGGTCCGCCCAACAGCGAGACGGCCGGTGGAGCGGAGAAGTGCCTTTTAGGAGGCGCCGAGTGACGGAGGTTTGATATAAAGAGCCGAGGAAGCCTGGGTGGGTGTTCACTCTATCTCTCTTTCTCTCTCCCTCCCTCTCTCTGCACTATCTGACAGCTACCGCGCTCTGCGCTCCTATAAACAAGCCAGCTGAGCTACGACAAGCCACTTCCTTTTGCGATTTTCACAATAAAAGCTTTGACATTGTCTACGTTCAAAAAAGAAAAAGTTGCAACTTTTGGTTTTCTATTAAACGGCCATTTATTTAGCCTAAGCACTGCTTTAGCATTTTCCCCTGACCAGCCAACTAAGTGCATAAAGTTGGTTTTATATACATTTTTTAAACAAGATGCCAGTTCATGCAATGGTAAGAACAAACTGACTGGAGTATTTGCATGAGTTAAATGATATTATACTCAGCTATATTTCCATTAAAAATTATTTGAGAAAGAATGTTTCCAGGATTCAATTCAGTTCAAATCAGTTTTATTCATACAGCGCCAAATCACAACAACAATAGCCTCAAGGAGCTTTATATTGTAAGGTAGACCCTACAATAATACATACAGAGAAAAACCCAACAATCATATGACCCCCTGTGAGCAAGCACTTTGGCTACAGTGTCACAATGTTTTGTTTTGGGGTTTTTTTTTGTCTCTGCTGCTGTTTGGAAGCAGTCTGGCAGAGATTTTAAATGTCCCATATTTGGGCACCAGTTTAGCTCACTGGTTGAGCAGGTACTCATATGTCCTATAGTTAAAACAAGGTTGAAGTTTGACCCCAGTTCTTTGCTGTGTCTCTTCCCCTGCACTCGGTTCCCTGTCTAGTCTTCACTGCTAACCTGTCTATAAAGGGAAAAAATGCTCTACTGCTACTTCTTGTGTCCCTTCACCCTCAGAGGAGAACATTACATTTGGGTTTTCTGCACCTTATTTACCTCATCATTCTGCTCTGCATAGACCTGTTGCATCCCATGCATCCCAAACAGGACCATAGGGCTCAGGTGGTTATGTCACCAGTACCACAGAAACAATTAAACTGTCTATGTTAATGCTGTTCATAATGTTATTTATGAAGACCCTAAAATACTATAGTTCTTCCTGGTGTGCAGGAAGAACTCCCTTTTAACAGGAAGACTCCTTCGGATGGACCGAAGAGTCAGGAAGGGGTATCGTTTTGTGGTTGTGTCTGTTTGAGTAGGTATTTTTCGAACATACTCCCATGCAGTTCTCTGAAAACACAACAGTGTGTAGTGCTGTTTGTAGTCTGAATACTTATTTGTTGAAAGGTGGAACCAGAGCAGGGAGAGGAATCAGGCTTTCCCCCATTCCAGAGTCCTCCGTGATTGGAAGAAACATGAAAAAACATCAAAGATAGACAAAAAAAAATACAGTAATCCATTGTTTTAACAATCAGTTTCTGTGGCTGATGGACCAACAACAGAACAAGAGAGACAGCAAGACCAGTTGTACCATATACTTTGGACACAGCCTGCATCTGGCAACAAATGCTCTCTGCAGGCGATCAAACTATCCTTAGCTGCCTGTCAATATAATGCCAACAGAGAACCGTGTTCAGCACCCATATATGTAACCAGCTGAGGGCGAGGGGAGAAAGAATATAAAGTAGAATAGCAAAGAGACAGGAAAGAAAAATTAAAGGATGTTTTACACTAACCTGGTTCACCTCTAATAAGCTTATATAGAAAAAAAAAGGTCTAATCTTAAAAGTAGAGAGGGTCTGTCTTTTTCCCGAGCCCAAACTGGGAGCTGGATCCAGAGGAGAGGTGAAGGCTCTGTCTTCTGTTCTATTTTTGGAAACTCTAGGAGCCACATGTAAGTCTGCAGTGCAAGAGCAAAGAGCACTGTTAGGATAAATTGGCACGATGTGAAAAGAAGGATTTAAAAGGGAGAAAATGAAGAGAAGCTAAAATGGGAGAAACATGACTTCTCTTTCCAGTGTTTGTTAGCACTCTTTCAGCAGCATTTTCAATCAGCTAAAAGCTTTTTAGAAGTTAACATATTTTTTGATTCCTACACATTTTCCAAGCTGATGATTCCTATTGGTATATTACCACAAGTGGAAGATTCCAGTCGGTGGAAAAGCACAAATGGAAAATATCACTAGCAAACAGCCATTGTTTCCATGAAATGGATTGTATGCTGAAATTATTTTTTTTCATGTTATTTTACAGTCTTATGAGAATAAAAGCATTTTAGCTATTTGAAAAAGAAGAGTGCCCAGAGTTATTTGATTTTTAAACATTGCTACTGACTATTGACTGGTTCACCTAAAATATTAAAGCTCACCCGAAAAGTGGGATAAGCCTGGCTAAGGGCTAGGCTATATAACCAGATGGACCCTTTTCCAGCAGGAAGAACTGATCAGAAATTCATTACTTACAAAAAATAATTTTGAAGCTTTTTGAAAAAACGTGCATTATAGTGAGAAAATAAGAGAAAATAAACCACTCCTCTCACCATCGCTTTGGTCATGCCACCACATCAGGACTATTTTTTAGCTGCATGCAAGTTGACAGAAAACAGAGCTGGGTAGCATATAATTTATCCTTAAATCTAATAATTTTATTCATGCACCTTTGTGAAGATTAGTAATTAAATGTCATAGTTCACCTATCTCATCCAAATGAGTGCCTCCGTCTTTATTTTCGTCTAAGAAACGATGTTGGATTCTATTATGAAAACAGCAATAATGAATTTCCGGTCTGGTGCTGATCAGCTCGGCTAAATTGACGGAGTCAGCTTGAGTTGGTTCGCGGCTTCCTGAGCGGCAGCGGAGCTTCGACTCTTTGTCGCTCTCTGGTGGACAAACAGTCCAACGGCAAGCGCGACAACGTAATCGAACACACCTCCCGCGGGCTTGGTGCTTATTTCCAAATAGGGGCAAATATGAGAGAGCTTGTTTCTGCTGTCAAAACGTGCCGCTATGTGTGCAGTAAATAGAAGTTTTCTCTTCAAGTTTGAGAAAGAGTTACATCAGCATCTTCGTGACTTCCTCAAAACAAC
This sequence comes from Simochromis diagramma, assembly GCF_900408965.1. Classification (NCBI taxonomy): domain Eukaryota; kingdom Metazoa; phylum Chordata; class Actinopteri; order Cichliformes; family Cichlidae; genus Simochromis; species Simochromis diagramma. The sequence continues at coordinate 1,760,651 of NW_024387200.1, read as the reverse complement.
AAATATGTGTCAAGTAATGGACACAGCTGTGCAGGAAATACAATAAAAAACTCTCATTAAGTATGAAAAAGTGCAAAACTGTATTTAGTACTGGTTACTTTAATGTTAAGCGTATGTAAAAGTACTTTTACTAAAGTGTTCTACCTCAGTATATATTTCATAGCTTATTTCTAAAGCGCAGTTTTGGCACTTTAACTTAGGTAAAGGATCTGAATACCTTCTTTACCACCTTGTTTTTATTTTAAATTTTGTTTATTTTACTTATTTGTGAGGATTCAGATTATCCACAGCTTTTGTCCCTCATCACCGTCTGGACTCTCCCAAGAAGTCAAGTTTCCTTTCAGATAGTGTTGGACAATGACTGGTTGCAGTTTAACCTCTACTCTTGAGGTCCACATCCTCTTTAGTGAAAATGGTTTCACTGATCTGAGCTCTACCCAAAATGCGTGAAAAGCCTACACACTGCCAATAAAAACTACAGACATCAACTCAGCAGTTAGCAGATTTCTTGGAAGGACACGCTGACTAATAATGAATGTTGAATGTTCTATCTGCGTCTTTTCTTAATGAGCTGGACTCAAGACCTGGACAGAGGACATTGTGAAATTGGCCGGCAAAGCCTGAAATGGGCTAGAACAGAAACAAATACTCTTCAGAGAAATGCACACAAAAAAGTAACTGTGATTAATCGTGAGAATCTGGGAGGATAAGAAGGTAACAAGATCTAAAAATAAAAGCTGTGAGATCAGAGACACGAGGACTAAGAATGAGACAGAGTTTGATGCAGGCCCAGATGGCTGCTGGTAATCAGATTACCTCTGAAAGAAACCATTCGCTGCAGGAGAAATAATATTACAGCACTGACCTTTTAAACTCTGTCGTTATGAGATCAAATCTTCATAGGTTATTTAAAAATAAGCACCTCTTTCTACTTAAGCACTTCTGTCAATAAAACCTTTCCTCACAAGAAGAGATCACAAGAGGTGTTGGTCTGAAATAAGTAATCTCAGATATTTCAAAGAATGAAGACAATACCTTCAGTAATTCTATGACACTGTGTAGTTTCACCCAAATCACAAGGTTTATATTTGCTGTTTTTTGAGAAAACTCCGTTGTTCTCGTATTCTTTGCAGTAGCACCACCATGGTTTGTTGGTCCAATGCACTTTATGAAAGAAACCTGAAACATTTTTTTTTTACATATTTTCTGTTGACAGCCAATGAGCAATTGTTGGCATGTAGCTCAAAGCACCCAGGGCTTAACTACAACCTCACAGAGTGTGTCAAACTACACGTGCCCCCCGCAGCCCCTCGCCCATGCTTCAGCAACATGCTTGAGTGTTGCTTGTAGCAACATAATTGCTGTGAATTAATGTTATCAGCCACGTGGACTCATTAGACAGTTGCCCCTTTGGCTTCCTGAGTCACAAATGAATCTGCTGCTGCAAGATGACACCTGAAACTTCCCTTCTTGACTGAGTTCATTTATTTATTGGACATATTTCTCACACAGAAACACATTCTGGGCATCGCACACACACTGAGACACACGTACACAAAAATCTCAGGCAAAGATTAGAGACTTTCCACGATAGAGGAATAAATGAACAGTCCACTCAAAACAAAAGAAGTCACACAAACATAAATAATATCACAGCAGTCCTTGAACAGATCAAATATTGCATCATTTGAAATGTCTCCATGCATTCCTTATATATCTGACTATAGACTTTCCTCATTACTCGATTACATTACTGTATGAGAGCTTTGTTGCTCCTGTGGTTGTTGTTTGAGGTGGATACTCTGTGGTTTCGTCTTGTGTTAAAGACATTGTATCCACATCTGAAAATATATGTGTGTGTGTCACTGCAGCAGGCGGACAGAGTTGACGTGGAGATGGTAGAGGAAGTCTGCGTAGGACGCGCCTCCATTGGGGCTCTTGTCTTCCACAAGGTGGCGCTGCAGGGCCTCCTCGCAACTGTCGCCCTGCTTTACCACCCACAGCTGAAAAAGAATGATACGCAGGAGGTTACGCTTTCGAAAGCGTCTCCGGTCTTAAGTCGTGCTAATCTGTACACAGCTGCATTACATATACACACCAAGACTCAAAACACGAGTTTCTGCAGCTAACCCCGTCTGTGTCTATGACCTGAAATCACAGGGTGCTGCCGTGAAGAAGGCATCGGGCTCTGCAGGGAAACTCTCTTGCAAGATTTCAGCTTGCAGCTGATACATAACTCACCTTCTCCAGAGGAGTTTATGTTCCAGATAATAAATAAGCCCCTACAAAACTGTTGCCTGACTGATTCTGTACAAAACGGCATCACCATTCCTGAAAGAAGCAGTGTATCTCAGCGTGCAGGTTTATAGCTCAAATGAGAGCTGGGAACAGATGTGGACTGAACTCGCTGAGATGACAGCAGATGTGTAACATAAGGTCATCATACTGGGGTGATGCTGTCTGAACAAATAAACTCAGCCTTCAGCTGCAGTTGACACAGCCGCTCACCTTGCGGGTGCACGATGCCCCTGAGTTCAGTGTGTTGATCAGGGATCGGATACCGATGGACAGATGGTTTTCCAGAACTGGCAGCTTGGTCTGGAGGAAAAAACGGAACAAAAATTAAAAAGAAACACCTGAAAAAGATTTTTTTTAAAAAGAACTTCTCATTCCACATAAACTGCTTTGTGGATGAAATTTTCATAGGTGTGTTTTTATAGCACTTTGTTACAAACAAAAGCAATCATCACTTTATGTACTTAACATCTTTTTTTTTACCTTCTTTTTTTTTACTAAAAGAGCTGAGATTTAACAGTTTTATGGGCTTTTGTGTTTTTGTTTTTTTACTCTGGCCACTTTTGACTAACATCTACTGACTCAACAGAGTAGGACAGTTAAACTCCCTCCCCCACACACACATATTAAAATGATTACAGAATGATGGCCTTACTGTTTGTTAATTCAGTCATGCAAACTGGCTGAATGTTGAAATATGACCAAAAGGCTCACTAACACTGATGGTGAGCTAGTGCACCTTTAAATAAACAAGCAGGACTGTCAGAAACAGTGCTCGCAGCATCAGTGGTCTATCTTACTCCTAACATCCAACATGACACTGCTGAATCCTCCCTCAAGGTCCTGGAGTGCATCTGTGGCCACTAAGTTTTACAGAGTGAAGCAGCTGCACCCTGGTGTGGACGACGCTCATGCTTCAGGATTTCCTCCAGAAGAAACGAGCTCGCAGGATCAGGAAACTTAGGTGGTTCTTTGGTGGAGTCCAGACAAGTTCAATTATCAGAAAAGACACTAAATCATACATTTAAAGTTACAGCTGGGCCCTTCTCTGTGGAGTTTTTCGACTTGTTTTCTCTGTCATGTGATTCGATAACTCTGAATTGATGGGAAAGTATACGTTTAAAGAGACTGAGCTCATGGCTCATTGTTAGTCAGAGGTGATAGTCTCGGTTGTTATGCAGCTGTACTGTTCAAAAGGCTGTGAAACCTGCAGTCAGCTGAGACTGAAGAAGTCACTCGGATGAGTGAAAGCGCTGCAGATGAACAGAATCAACTTTCCTGGGTTTTACTCGGATTATTGAGCGTGCATCCCAACCCAGATGATTATGCTGTGAGCTCTGGTTAGACAAGCATTCATGTTACACTGAATGGCATTTGTTTCTGGAGTAATCTCTGATGATCAGACGAGCTTCCAGTTTAAGTGCATTTAGTTTATTTTTTAACACGGTGGCTGCTTTGCTTTAATGGCCTCCATGGTCACAATGGGCTAGAAAATCTCTGCTTTATGTGCTGCTCCACCGGGAAGTGACCACACGGTGTGCATCTCTATTCATCTTCTCTGCACTCTTATAACAGATACCCCATTCTTCGCTCTCTGTGAGGTGTTTGCAGGATTAGAAAGCTGCACGCTCAGAGGTTTTTGACTTGTGATCACCTCCATGGGAGAAATATTGCCCGACTATAAAACTAGCTGAAATGTTGACGGCAATTTTAGTGTCCAGGGGGGCAGCAGAGCGAGGGTTCAGCGGTCAGAAAGAAATAAAACAGTGAAGATGTAAAACTGAAAAAAGCATTGCCTCTGCAGCAACCTCCCTTGATACATTTAATTTCACTCAAATAAGCAGCCAGCTTCAGTCCCTTTAGTTCATGTTTGCCTGTTTATGCACGACGACTGCAGCGCTTTAGTCTCTGCTGTAACTGCAGAAAATAAATCATTCATCCGATTCATGTGGTGTTGACGTGGGAAGCGACCGTACGGTGTGTCTCTTATCTTTTATCTCCATGCCCTCATAAATGCATAGTGTTTTCTGTGTATATGTTATTGTAATGAAGTTGTTTTTGAAAATGTAATGTTATTAAATATGACTCATTTTAATGAGTACATCAAAAATGAGAGCAGAAATTACATTATGGTAGACCTCTGTGACCCTTTCCATCAAAATAACAAAGCTCTGCTCTGTAAATCAGTTATTACAGTGATCACATTTTATTTACAATAAAGTAATAAATATATTTATCATCATAAAGAAAGAAAATTTAAATACCACTAAAATCTGACATGATCTCTTCTATGCATCCATATCTTTCCTCAATCCTCACCTCTCCAGAGGGCAGGGATGAAAAACAGCTGGTGTTGAAGAGCTCAACCAGTGTGCATGCTGGGACTTGGGTGCCCACCCATAGCAGCAGCGTGAGGGGTGTATGAACCAAATAAAGACCTCTGGGCTCCAGGCTAGCTGCAGAGCAGCGCAGTGCCTCCTCTGGTTTCGGAGGGTTGGAGCCATCAGTTGATAAAGGCTGCAGGTGACGGAGGAGTGAAAAGCCGAATTTAGTAAAAGTCTTCAAAGCTCAAAATGGCACAAGCGGAACTGTCCAATGGTGCAAAGGCTAAGCTAATGGTGACTATTTAAAGGGAGCAATCACTTACTAAATACATAGCGTTGCTATTTTAAGCGCAATCTCTATGCTGACTTGTTCAATGGAAAAAGAGGTCACAGTTCAGCACTAATGCAGGGCTGGAGAAATACTAGTTTGTCAATGACTCATCAGCACCGTGGCCTGTGCTGCCGGGCTGTAACTGCACTCTGTTCTTAAAATAGACAATAGTTTGCTACATGAAACAGGAAATCAATCCTTTCTCTTTCTCCTTTCGTTTTATGAATGAGAAACTAAACTGTGCGGCCAGTTTTTCTGCTGAAACCTCCCTGCATTTAAATATATATTTAAATTTAAAAATCACAGTAATGGTACAATTAAAAATAAATAATTTTTAATACAGCTAGTGACGCTTATTGTACCATAAGAATAAATTCTTCTTGCTTTTAGAATATCTCATCACGACATGTGAGCATAAATTCTAACCATTTCTCTCTGCTTCATCCGAATGAGCATCTGACACTATTTTGAAGTTACTTCATCGCAACTTTATCCTGACATATTAGTGTCACTCTGATCAAGAACACCCTTATTTAACAGAATAAAGACATGTAAGACAAACTCCCATGTGTTGATGGCACTGACCAGAGGCAGCAGCAGAGGGTAGAAGTGTGTGGCAGTGCTGCAGGTGTCCATGCGCAGCACCTGGCAGCGCTGCTGCAGGCGCTGATGGATGGAGCTCCTCAAGCCTGGCAGCAGCACTTCACTCTTCCTCAGGCTGTTGATGTAAACAGGAAGAGCTCGCAGATACTGAGGAAGAACCAGCTACAGGACGCACACAGTGCAGTACGTATGGTCAGCGAGACTCAAAACAATTCAACTATGTGCAATATAATAAAACCACAAACAGCGGCATTGACGTACATGTGTGCGCAATGTTCTCACCTGCCCCGCGGACACTGAAGCAGAGCAGCAGTGTTTTCGATAGGACGCCAGCGCTTCCGTAACCTCCGTCTGCAGCTCCTCCCTCAGCTCCTGCAGGGGGCGCTCCTGTACTGCACAGTACACTGACCAGACAGAACGAAGGCATCATTTGAATATCATTTGGTAGCTTCAGATGTCAATATTTATGGGGATGTTGGTGCCTTTATTTAAAAGAAGAGAAGACAACATCAATACCTCAGAATCTTTACATCAAGCTTCATTCAGACCTCAGTGTAAATGCCGTCACTTTAAAGGGGCGAGTCAATAATTTTACCAAGATGCCACATGAGAGACTGTAAAGCTGCACCAATAAGCTTTTAAAGAGATAAACTTACTATTGCACAGACTTACAAAAAACCCCCAAATAAAACTGGCAAACAGATGATTAATAGCACGAGATAGGTGGTTTTAATGACGTCATATTTTTATTAATAATAATAATATTAAGGATAATTGTATATTGATTCATTTCAGGTTTTCATGCAATTTTCATTATGTTTAGGATTGACTCACCTAAATATTTTAGTATTTGAATATTTGTTCACTTTAAGGATTTAGTTATTTATTCGTCTTAAAAAGCAGAAAGCTGTTTAATCTGACTTTCGTTTCCTTGGTGTTGCTCTCTGCTCCGGTCCTGTTCTGTTTATCGAGTGACAGAAGGCTGCAGCTCTCTGAGTCTTCATATTACATGAAAGTAGAGCTGAAATCCCAGCAGGACTCCTTCCTTTAACTTGTGTGTAGGTAGATTTTGTCACACAATATAATTCATATTGTTATAAAGTTAGAAAAGATCAAAGACAGCTCTAATAGTCTACCCGTGAACAGTGCAAACTCCTTACTCTTCTTGCAGTAGAAGGTGAGTAGTGTTTGGGCCTGGTAGTGACGAAAGGTGTCCTGTAGCTGACGTGAGCACCGCAGGGTCAGAGTGTGAACCCTGGTCCTCCGGTCTCCTGTCTGGAGGGTGTAAGATAAAACAACCTGACACACAGGACAAAAGGAAAAGAAACAGGTTTAGTGTACAGCTAACATGTAAACTGGTTCCCAGTATGTGCAGTTACCGTTTCATCGATACATCGATATCACCTTATTTGTAAACTACATCAGCAAAAAAGCTTTAAAATTGTCACCATAATGGATTTAAATGACAGACCCACCTGTATGGCTACGCCCCTCGTCTCATCCAGAGCTCTGGTGTGTGCGAGCTCCACAGCCAGTGTGGTCCACGTGTCGAGGGTGGCCAAGGTGACACGTCCAGGGTTAGAACCAGGAACAAACAGCCCGTAACAGCCGGACACGCGTAAATCTAGTGAGACGCGTACATGTAATGGAAGCATTTCTGCAGAGCACTCCCTGCAAAATCTTAACTAAGAAATAAATCTCACCTTTGCTGACAAATATCCTGAGCTCAGCCTTGTAGCCTGTGTGCGTCTCTACAGTCCTCTTTAGATCAGTGCTGAAACGCTCTCTGTCCAATTCTCCCTGTGGAGCATATAAAAAAAATACCAGTTTACAACCAGACCTCACAAAACATTTTCCAAATCGTCATTATACAGATACAGATAAAAGACCTCCTGCAGTACTGATAAATCTGATGGCCTCTTTAATTTTCTCCAGATGGCTTTTTTCTAGTTCCATCTGCTTGTCTGCTGATGTAAGAAACTAGACCTCGTTTTTATTCTTGGTTTAAAAAGCACCATTTGTCACATGTATTTACACACATTTTAAACAGGATTTGTAAGAGTGAAGCAGAACGTAATTTGTCACCCCATTAGGATAACTAACTGCAGGCTGCAGGCTTTAAATTGAGCTGGACTTTAGTGTAGTGTCATTTTTAGTTACTGTGTCTCCCATGTGGCAACCTTCATGGTTATAAATATGCCATGTTTGATGTTGCGGTGTTTACAACCATCACTTAATTCAGTATTATTCAACATCCAGGATTTTAACCATTTAATTTGTGGAATTCTCAGTGAAACAGTAGGAAAAGCCGCTGATTTACCTGGAGGTGGCTGTAAGTGTGCAGAGCTCCACCTGTCAAATATGGAATGTCGCCTGGCCAAGCCCCACCCACATCTTGGTGAGAGAGGACAAACAGATGAACACCACATCCCTGATGGACGCACTCCTTGACCACTGACACGGTCTGTTCTGATGGCTGAAAGATGGACTGTGGGAGGAGGAGGAGAAAGAAATTTACATATGGAGAGGGGTCATTCGCCAAAGGATGAGTTCAACGGTTACATTGCGACCCTAGTACCCACAGGTGTTTACACCTTATGGCATTGAGATAGTCTACCTTTGGTTTGTTGGTGCCAAAGAAGCCTGAGCTTGTGTGTCCAGTCTCTATCAGAGAGGTAGTATGGAAGATCAGCAGCTTGCCAGGACAACCCAGACCCTAGTTTGTAATACAGTCAATTATGATTTTATCAATATTTAATGCAGCCACATCGCACAAAGAAAAACCTTTAATTGTGACATTTAGCCTGATGAAGTTTAGTGCAGTTATGCCAAACCTGTAGTACAGCAAGTCCTGCTTTGACAGGCAGCTCCATGGGAACTCCACCGGAGTCAGTTCCTTCTGTGTTGAACTGAGGAACGAGTTGTAACACGCTGCATGAAGAACAGAGACAAACAGATTGTGAAACTCATGAAAGACATCAAGACAAGACTATACTTACATCAGAGTTTAAAAACAGTGGCACCTGCAAGTGCTACCAATCAGCCTCCTAGTAGATGCACTTATGGTATCAATTTGAAATTCCTGGGTGACTTCCTAAGTAAGTGCATTAACAAACTTGAATGTAAATGACACCTAACCGCCTGCCTGCCAGGGTTTTGTGGTAATTAGCATACTAGCATTGTTTTCCTAAAAACATGTCTACCATGGGTTAGGGTTATTAGGGTAATAGGGCTATTATCTACCTTATTAAGCCATAAAAGCGGCTCATGAGTTTAATTTTTGTAAACGAGGAAAGGTGAGACATAAAATGGCAATAAGACAGAGTTCGCCTGTTTGTGATGGGTCAAGTTAATTGCTGCATTATCAGAAACAGCCTGCATGTAAATGCCAGCTTGACCCCACATGGTCGCAGACCTGGTACCTGTGTTTGAAGCAATCATTTCAAAGGCAACACGATTGCAGGTTTATTGCATACATTTGCAATTATTTTGCCTGTTCTATAGTCTCCAGCCAGCGTTTTCACTATAGTGACTGCAGCATTTGTGGCACCACAGTGGTCAAGGCCACTGAATGAGAATGAGATCATGACAAATGTGCCAAATTCCACAGCTTTTTACCAACATGGACCTCAAACGTTGTGGTTGCCTGTGCTGATTCCCTGCTTTGCTACCAATAAAAGATAAAATATTACTTGAAAGAGTGATACAAGAAACACTGACATGAACAAAGTAGCACCACTGCATCAGTTCGTCATACAGACTCGGCAAAATACATCTGAAAAAACTGTTAGCATCTCTGTTACCTGTCGATGCTGCTGATACAGTCTTTGAGGGGCACCAGAAGTCCCTCCCTCACAGGAAGCTGCAGGTCTTCTGTCTCTGTGATGACCAGCATGTGTGGGCGGGACAGTTCAGGACTGAGGTCGTAGAGGTGGATCCTGCTGTCATACGTCATCAAACCAACACGGACATCTAAAGCATCACCATCCTCCCTAAACACACAGGATGAAACCTTAAAGACAAACCAGGATTTATCAAAATTGCACAGGAATACTACTGAACACTGTTTTACCTGTTCATAGAGTTAAGCAGCATTTGTATTTGTTGTGTTACAAATTCCAAGTGTCCTCCTCTCAGTGCTGAGACAGACACATCTATGGCTAGAAGGAGTGCAGCAGCTTCCCCCTGAAACAATATGACAAGCGTGTCACAGTTGTACTTAAATTTCACAAAGCCTGTTTTCAAGAGCAGCTAATGATCATCAACGTGCAAACAAAACTGTAAATGGGTAACCTTCTGAGAATTGAGGATTTCATATGACCCCGTGCTGAGTTCAGGCCTCTTCTCCTTATCGACCCGAACCCCGTTCACACCATTGGTGGGCTGGTAGTGCTGCCATGGTACTGAAACACAAGAGAAGACAGACAAACTGCAGCTACACAAAAAGCAACAAAACTACACTCAGTTTGTCCAGAGCAGTTCAATACACTGAAATGGCTTTTAAACTTCTTACTTGTCTTCATTCCACCAATATTTTAAGTATTTTTACTCAAACAAGTACGTTCCATAAATCCATAAAGTCTTCAGGTCAAAAAGACACAAAATATTTTTCTGTTAATAAACAGTACAGTGTAGAAAAAGTTGCTAAAAAAACAAACTATTGAAGGAAACAAAAGACAGCACAAATTTAATTTAATTTAAAGTGAAAGCAAGGAGTTTATTATCGAGCTCGACCCCTGGAATACACGACTGACCTCAGTGTTTGTACAGACCACATAACTACTGCATAGATGAAGTTTACTGTATTTGAATTTAATCAAATATAGTTTTTTTTTGTATTTTTGGTATTTGTGAGTTTACCTTCTCTCTGTTAAATCTTACCTTCACTGAGTTTGCCACAGAAGGGGCAGTAAAACCTTTGACCACAATCCTGCCAGCCCATCGCTGGACACATGGAAGCTCCACACCCCCCACAGCCCACAACACACTCTGTCTCTTTGCACAGTGGGAGAGGCTTCTAGAGGCAACAAACAAACACATTTAATGCATCTAATATCTAAATGCCATATTAGTTAATTGTAGCAACAGTATTGTAGCTTCATCTCCATTTTTAACAGAATATGAAGCAAACTGAGCAGCGAGAAACTAACCTCTTCAGCACTTTGTTTTACCAGAGGGGTGATCAGAGCGCCCAGTGGCAGACGGCTAAGCAGAGCGGCCTGACCCTCACAGGGCACACAGTACGAAGTGGAGCGGATGGCAAAAGGACTTGCATTACCTACAACAGATATAAGCACACAGAGGATCACAGATGGGATGCAGGTTTTAAGTAATGGTGATGCACTGGTGAATATGCCATCTGCAACCAGAGTGCTGGATAAAATAAATTTAGGAATACAGACAGTTTTGTGTGTGTTCACCTCTGTCCTCTACGATACAGGAAGTAGTTGCCAATGGAGGAAGACTGGAAAAAGGCTCAGAGGTAAAAACCTTCCCCTCCCACTCAGCCTTGTCTTCCGTCATCACCTTCACCTAAGGCCAAGAGAGAAACAAGAGGTGGAAGCAAGAATATGTTAACATTTCAGAGGAAAGACATATACGTGTAAATGCATGGAATTAAGGATAAATACTAAGCTGCAAAGGAAACAAGCAGAAATAGTTAACGACACTTTACATTAATGGACATTAGACATATTAGAGAGAACATGCATCGTCCTTCAGACTAAAAGCCTGTGAGAAGTTGAAGAGAAAATTGTTCTTCACTTTAAAGGAGCAGACAGGAGTTAGTTAGGAAAAGACAGAAAGGTAAGAGGATAAAAGAACTTACAGCGCTAGGCAGGAGCTCTGGGTCCAGACCATAACGAGATTCAGAGTTAAGAGACTGCAGAGAGGAAAGGTAAAAGCTCATTCTCAGAGCTAAGATGACACACGGGTGATAACAGAGTCAACACGAGCTGATGTTCAACCTATTTTCTGATTCTGAAAGGTTGAATAAAGGTTCCTCAGTTTTACAGCAGAGTAAACACACATGAAGAAGTTAGCTTATAATGTTAGAAACTTATAAACAACTTCCTTAAATTTATGGGGTTCTAAAGACTAAGAAATTATTTCGCTATAAATTATTAGAATTATATATTTGCATATTTAATATTAGATGTTTCCTCACCTGAGGTGTGAAGCTTTTGACCTGTGCAGCTGCAGTGGGAACAAACTGGTTTATGTTTTCTGGGGAGAAAGGGGAGATCCAGAATAGTAATAAGTGGTCTATTTTTATTCACACTACAGCACATGACATCTGATTAATAATAAATGAACTCACCTCCAGAGTGTGCTGGAAGTGTCCACTGAGGCTGCTGTTGGATGGGAGAGGTGGGCGAGGCATGATTGTGAGTAAATACTGCAGATGATCTGGCATTTGCTCCCTCAAATCCAGGCTGAGGTATACACTGTGGACTCTCGTTTCCATATAATGGAGGCCTAATGGGCAAATGATTTTGATGTGGTGACTGAGGTCCATTTACTAAATCCTGCTGTGTGTAGGGATGCTGGAAATGTTGAGCTACAGCTTGGTAAGGGTTGTGAGGGGAATGAAGTGATGTCCATTGGGTGTCACAAGGATGAATGTCTTCATTCATGTTACTTCCTCGGCTTGCAGCTGGAATCGTGGCTGAAACATCAGGAATGACTGGCTGCACACTGTGGTCAGTGTTATTAACATGTAACAAGCTGTTATGAGGATTGTTGTTATTGTGTGAAAATACAGTGAAGTCTCTCTGGAAGCTGGAGCTGGACATCTGGAGGTGGTTGTAGCAGGGAGTGTAATCAGAAGGAGAACTCAGGTTGAGATGCTGAAAGCTGGGCAGAGGGTCAAAGAGGTGTCTTGGAGGTGAAGCTGTGGACCAGTCCTTCTGACCCGCCCACGGCTGGCAGGGTGTCTGGCTCTGATTGGCTGAGGGGACGTCCATCATGCCCCATAACCATCACTGATAGGTGTATTTCTCTTTGGAGGCGTTACCTAAAGAGAAAACAGAAAAATATATCAGGAGGGTTGTAATGTGATCCTGCGCTCTCCACTGACACAGGTTATATTTTGGAATACGTTGCATTTTCAAAAACACATATTTTTCGCTATGAGTTCAGTTTCTATGATTTTTAAGCAAATTTTTGCAGAAACTGTCGAGTCTACATAACCGCTAGCTGTCCTTCGGATAGCACCGGATCTAAATGATCATGAAACAGATCAGTAACAGTACACATAAGAAAACATGATGAGATAAAACACCAATGACTCAAGAAACAAATTCATATTCGGTTATAAAAGACTTAATACCCTCGGACATCAAAGGAAACGGCGGGCTCCGCATGCAGCACTTGAACATTTGCGTCCTCATTTTCGCCTCCCCTACACCGGAAGCGAAATGCTTTACGTTATATTAAAATGTAGAAAAATGCACGAATGCGATAATAGTAGTTTTGTAAGCGTTTGTTAGTAGCTCCAGCATCCCCGGTTCCCGTTATACACCTGAGCCTCACTGCAATGGAAGCGTCATCACGCTGGAAAGTCTAACGTTTCCGTATGTCCTTTCACAGTAAAAGCCTCCAAAACGTACATATTTAATTCGGTTACTAATTTGGAGTTATACAATGGGACTAGATGAAAATGTTTTATATACTATATCATCTGTGCGGAAATTCAGATTATTGCACATTTATTTAAATAATTTAAAAGTAGCTGCTAATTCTTTCCAGCTGAAGATGCCCAGAAAACCTGAAAACTAACTAAATACATATATGGTAAATGAAATAAGGTCAGCCAACAAGAAGCTACAATACTAAACACGTGCTTAAATGCTTCATTACTTTTTTAAATGTTGCAATATAATATTAATATCAGAGTGCTGAGTGTCAGACTGACCATGGATCTCTCTGTTACTGTTAAGAATGAACAGTGCAGTTCTGTCACCAAGTACTTTCTTTTTGAGAAATTAAGATACTGTTTTGATGAACATTTTATATTTATATTTGATCAAATTCAAACATTCTGAATGACTAATTTTCCTACCACTCCTGTACACTCTCGGTGTACAATAATGTGTCATCAAGACACAAGGTTTTGCCTCCCTGACCAAAAAAAGAAAAAGCTACAATATTATTTTTGAGACTTTACTGTTGAACATTTATTTTAACAAAGCATCATGTGCCAGTATACCAACCAATGTAACCAGATACTGTATTCAAAATTGGTCACAGTACCGAGGAACACCATAAAAAAAACCTTTTATCTAAATGTAAATAAAACAGTAATTTTTCAGTATTCATGAACAGTCTCTGTTAAACAAACTTGATAAAATAAAACGTAAAAAAACATGAAAACAAAAACTGAGAACTATAATGGAAAGATATTCTCACATCTGATATACAAATGGACAGAAAGATTAAAGAACAATAAGTCAGCTGAAGGATGTGAAATGTTGCAGGTTTGAATATTAACATCATATCAAATCTACAGCTGTTGGTAATGTGGAGTACTCTGCTGTCCCGCTGATTTTCTGGGCCTTTTCCTGCTTTTTGGTGAATCTTGGAAACAATCACTTTGTCTTTGCAGGGTTGTGATCCTGTTTCTGACGTAGTCCTTTACACCTTTCCACGTGCGGTTTCTCAGCGCTCTTGGCTCAGCATCAAGACACCTGATGCAGTCGTCTTTCTGAGGCACCTTGTGGCCTTGAATGAAACTCATCATGTGTCTTTCTACAGCGTGGACCTCTGCCTCCTCCCACGTGTGTTTAGTTTTATGAAGGGAACCTATGAGGATGAAAAAAAAACATAACAATATATGATTTTGTCAGGGGCCATCTGTAGATGCTTCTATCATGCAACTGAATGTATTATTTGCTGTATTTCTGCCCACCTTGTTTTTATAGATAATACCAGATTACTGTTTCATTCGGATGCTAATGACTGCCTGTTGAGAAAGTGCCTCCATCATGCTCAACAAAGAAGTGGGCACACCTATTCCGTTTATTTTTAGATGTTAAATATAAATGACTACTTTACTTTTTATGAAATATATAATATTGAACTGGAAGGGCTATAAGTAAAATGCTCCACACACAGACTGTGTTCCATTTTGGATACTATTTGCTTACATTTGTTTATTTTCCATGAGCTCTTTTCACCTAAAATGCTGCACGTAGGACCGCCATGTCTAGATTGTGTTAATATACTGTGCTGCTAGAGGCTGGTGGGTTTACTTGTGAAATAGCTTGAATATTGTTTGAGAAAATATGTAATTATTTCATTCATCGTGGTAAAAAGCTAACATTCCAAAAATTTGCAAAGATGAACGAGGCAGATGAAGAAAGATGTAAGGTGTCCTGAACCTTCAGCAACACATAAAAGGTGGTAGGCCTACTAATTTGACTCTTGTATTTTTATTAATTTATTATAAGTTTGTGTGACGGTCCCATTATTGTGATGAAGGCAATCTAAACCAAAGGCAAACAGAAATGAATAGACAGGAAGTATATTAAAGGTGACCATTATTACCTTTCTCACTGGATTTGACAGATCTGCTCGTTTTGCTGGAGCTTGTTGTTTCTTCATCTTCTTGTTGACAAAACATTTCTGTTCCACCACCTGCATAGGAGTCATTGTGATCCCATGAACTGACTTGTTCTCCACCTGCAGACTGTCTCACTGTATTGAAGACAAAACATATATACATATAAGGAAAATTATTACTTTATTACTTTTTACTGGGAATCTTAATGGGGAGAGTAGGGGGAGAGATAAGTCAATTAAGAGGGAATGTTGAAGAAAACAACATCATATCAAATCTACAGCGGTTAGTAATGTGCAGTACTCTGCTGTGGCTCTGCTGATTTTCTGGGCCTTTTCCTGCTTTTCGGTGAATCCATGGAAAAGCCGCTTTGTCTTTGTAGAGTTGTGATCCTGTTTCTGACGTAGTCCTTTACACCTTTCCACGTGCGGTTTCTCAGCGCTCTTGGCTCAGCATCAAGACACCTGATGCAGTCGTCTTTCTGAGGCACCTTGTGGCCTTGAATGAAACTCATCATGTGTCTTTCTACAGCGTGGACCTCTGCCTCCTCCCACGTGTGTTTAGTTTTATGAAGGGAACCTGTCAGGAAGAAAAAAAAAGAAATCAATGATCCTGACATTAAAATGCATCTTGGGCAGAGTTGGAGTATAGGAATATTTTTCTGAGAACTTCTTTGTGATCTGTGTGCAAGCCCAGAACCAAAAATAAAATCTAATTATTTAATTTGCATTGATAAAAAGCAGGTATCCCTAAAACCTAGGCTAAAATGCTAGCCACGCAATGACAGAGTAAGAGCCATGGAGGTCTAAAAGATCAACTGAATTCTACTAATGTACGTAAAATACGTAAAATACTGTAAGTAAAATTAAGTCTGACAGTCTGGTAATGAAAACATCTCTGCAGCAGGTAGTAGCTAGCATGACATGATATTACCTAAAAATACCGTGTCAGTCTTAAAGACTACCATTATTAGCTTGTCCACCTGATTTGACAGATTTGGGACGTGTAGTCTTGCTGGAGCTTCTTGTTTCTCCATGTGCTTTTTGATGATTAAAAGGTGCCTCTCCACTGTCTGTAGTAGAGCCTTCATCGTGATCCTGTGAGTCAGCTTGTCGTCCACTCGAAGGCTGTCTCGCTATAAATAAATAAGTAAATAAGTAAGTAAGTCTATGTTCACCTTAGAAATCCCAGCACATATACACAGACATGCAAATACAACATTTACTACAACTGTGATTCTAATCTGTATCCTAAAACAGCATTTAAGGGTACAGCATAAAACTGTGAGTATTCAAAAAAAATCAGCTGGATTATTTGAAACAACACCACGATGAAAACTGCTGTGCTCATAAAACGAACAGACTGGTATTGTTAAAGTGGTGGGCAATTATTAGCTTTTGTTGGCCATTCTAATAGAGGAAGACACTCATGACTTTGTGAAAGAGACAGATACCAAAAAAAAAAGCTGAACAGAGAGATCGAAGAGTGAGAGAAGGAGGTAAAGAATAAGCAAAGGAAGAATAGCAAAGAATAAGGAAAAAGGGTTGTTGAAGACATTTACAAAAAAACAAACAAAAAAAAAAAAAACAGGTTTGGCCTTCAGCAACATATCACATCTATAGCTGTAGGTAATGTGCAGTACTTTGCTGTGGTTCTGCTTCTCTGGGCCTTTTGCAGCTGGTCGGAGAATCCTGCGAAGAGTCATTTTGTCTTTTCAGAGTTGTGATCCTGTTTCGGACGTAGTTCTTTAGACCTTTCCACGTGCGGTTCCTCAGTGCTTTTGCCTCAGCTTCAAGACACTTGACGCAGTCGTCCTTCTGGGGCACTTTGTGCTCCTGAATGAAGCGCATCATGTGTGTTTCTACAGCACGAACCTCAGCATCCCCCCATACGTGTTTGGGTGTACATTTGGAGCCTGACAGAATAAAAAAAAAAAAAAGAGAACTCACATTAATCCTGAGAAGAGGAAATGTCTGGAGTTTCTGTTCCAGAAACAGAACCAAGTTAAACTCTCTGACAGTTACTGGGGTAACAGACTGAAATCAACCTGCTTGGTGGCAGGTTTTCTTCCACAGATTCTCTGAATCCCATCCTCTCCTGCTACACCTCCACCATCACTCAGTTCTCACTTATTTATTGATACAGTCGATGTCAAATCTCATATTGGAGCAATTTGCACACATTTACATATTTACAAACATGCTTAGATATTAAGCAGTAAATGCATAGAAAGAATCAACACAGTCACAAAACACAACGCACATGGACGTCTGCACAGACCCTTTTAATTTATCATGAATATTAAGTCACTTGGACCCAAGCGCACTCACGGATGCAGAGAGCATAATCGAGGACAGAATCATCTGACAGTTGATGACAGTGAGAATGTTTTTTACGTTCAGGTTTTTCAACAGCAAAAAAGCCCATGAGCGCACCTCTTTTGGAACATTTTGAACACAACAGCTTAACAAATCTTTTGCTTCTTTTACTGTTTCATGACCTGCTATTTTTTTAATGACTTAACTGCCATTTATTACTTTTCTTCTGTCCTGTTTTTTTTGGCTAAAAATGAAAAAGAAAGAAGAGAAAGCCTTCTAAAGTTCCCCATGATTACCTCTGATAGATTTGTTGGCACTTTTTCCTCCATGTTTTTGTTGAGATGCCGGTCTGCCTTCACTATGATCCCACGAGTCAGCTGAATTAAAGACAAAAAGATGTTTTCTCTCAGCAATCCCCGCACGTATACACACATTTCTTCAAATAAATTGCAGGATTTACACACACTTGTTTTTTTAACTTAACTGAGTGACTCCAGCTTTATAAATTCACTCAGCATGTTGCCTTCTGCAAACAATCACAACTGAGTAGCTCATGGCGTACGTTTTTTTTAACCAGTTAAAAATATCCAACTTTCTTACTTTTTTCTTATATTTATAGCTACTGATGGGAGTCAGGAATCAGTGCCAATTAGTCTAAAGTAGTGTAGGCCTACTTTTTATAAGCCTTATTACCTTCAGAATCCATTTCAATATCATCCAATGTGGAGTCATTGCACTGCCGCAGGATCTGGATTTTGTTATTAGGCCCAAAAATTTGGTTGGCTTCATTTTCATCCAGGTTCATCAGTTGTAGCATTTTTGCAAAATGCTTGCGGACATTTTTTGATGTCAGACCTTCAGAGTTTTGAGCTCCACATTCTTTGATAAATCCTTGAAGACAATCTGTCCCCCTGTAGTTAGACAGAGCATTTGGTCGGGCAAAGACGAAGGGATTCTTACTGGTGATCCCACATGCCTCACGAGAATCCACTAGAAGCTCCAGAGCCGACTCAAATGAGGGCTTCAGTAAAACAGGGACTTTTCTCCCGCAGTCCCCACGTACATCAACTCTGGTGAAGAACCTACACATGGTTTTTTCCAACTCTGTGACAGACGGGTCCAAGTCATCAGGCGGATCTGACTTTGTTCGTGACATGAATTCCGTCAGCTGAATCGTTGCAACCTCTCGAGGTTTTCTCTTGTTGAAGAGGATTATCCGGGAAAGCATGACTCTGGCCAGAGCGACAAAATTTTCTGTAGAAAGACTGTCTCGTAGATTCTTCTCAGCTGTAGTATGAACCTTCTCCAAGTGGAAATGCAAGCGCTTCATATCTTGAACAAGTGGTATCTGCTTTGCTCGTTTTGATTTAATTTCTCTGAGACTTCTTAATGCGGCCGAAGAAACAAGCTTAGTCCACTTCTTTTGGTACACAGAGAGGAAGTTTTTAGCAGCCTCTGCCTGTTTTGTATCACCAGACTTTACCGCGTTCTCCTTAACAATACTGCAGGTCTTCTGCAGGCTGTGGCCAAGCTTGATTGCAACGGAAGGAGCGGCGTAAATTTTGGTTTCTGAATCATAGCCTGCCAGGACGTTCACTGCAGACACCACACGCTGGAAGTTTGAAGGGTGAAAGAAGTCCTCCAGCTTCTTCATTGGGGTCGTTTTTTGAGCCTCAAGCACAAGTCTTGCTATCTGACGAAGGTTTTGTCTTATATATGGGTGCTTTTTCGCATCACGGCCATAATGATTGTACATGTATTCCCCGAACTGCAAGAGAATCCTGTCATCCATGACAGCTCGCGTCACATCATCGTATATCATTTCATTCAGAATGCTCCTAGCGACATCACTTATGCCACGGTCTTCACAGTCCACAGTTGCCAGCACACACATTGATGCGATGCGCTTTTTTCCAATACCTGAATCCTTTTCAATCTTGCTTTTCGCTGGGCACGTCCTCATGTGTTTGAACAGGTTTCTCTTCACAAAAAGACCATGACAGTGAAGACAAGGAAGAAAGTCACGGGCCTGTCCAAGCACTTTCGGTCTTTGTCGTACGACAAGAGTTCCCTCTCCTGTTTTCAAAACATTTTTATTATGTGCAAAGTTTCCTTCATTTGTTAATTTTTTCCATATATTTTGTCTTTCTTTGGAGTGTTTGGGATACTGAAATGCAGCTGCAACCTCTGGTTTGTCACTATGAATTGACTCAAAATGCCGTGACAGTTTTAACACCGGCTTGGAGCAAAACAAGCAGTAATTCTTCTTGTCATAAAATCGAGATTTTGAATTTGGTCGTTTTACAGCTGGCAACACTGGCGTTTGTGACGCTTCTGCCTGACTAATCACAGGTTTCCTCTTTACAGGAGTGACTCCTTTATCCTTTCCTGAAGAATTTTCTGATTTTGAGTTCTGCTCTTCTTGGTGCGGTTCTTCACTCACGGGGGACTCTGGATCGCTATGACTAGATTCATCTGAAGAACCTTCTTTGAACTCTTCATCACTCCCTGGTGAGTAATCCTGATCATCGTCCTCCCCTGACATGTCTGAAACAACTTCCTTTTTCTGAAAGAAATAAAATAAATCTTTTTTTCCTTGACTTAAGATTAAACAAAAACAACAACAAAAAACATATATAAACAAATTAAAAATCTCAAACATTTTCCCCTTCAAAAAAGTCCTTTTCGGTTTCCCCAAAACACGGGGTTATGGTCACTTTTTATTATTAATGATAATTTACAATTTCTAATGTAATACAATAATAAAAATCCAACATGCTGTAATCAGCATGCAAAATTTAATATCATAAACAAAGTGAAAAATGCAGGTAAATACCAGCGATTCTGCGGGTGACTCTGGCGTATCACAAGCATCATTTTCCTCGTCATAGTATGAAGGTGAAGAACCATTTGCTGAATTACGTGACTGTAATCGAAATAATTAAAAGGTGATATGATGTGATAACAACCTTGACAATCACACAGCATATGAAAAGCCCAAAGAATGTTCAGGCAATAATTTATTGTGCAGTTACCTTTGAATTTGCAGCAGTCTGTTCACACTGAGGTGGCTCATCATCTGACGACTGCCCATCGCTGCTGTTATCTGATGGCAATGCTTTCAGCTTAACAGGAGGAAAGTGAAGTAAGCAGGGAGCAACTGTGTAGAATTTTCTTTAATAATTTTAAAGTATTAATACTAGATAACAACCCAGCAAACATTTTGACTTTGAGAAAACATCAACTTCATCATTACACTTTCTAGCAAGAAAGAAAATTAAACACCACGTCTTTCAGTCTGGGAGACGTCGACATTATGGGCAGGGGGAACTAACTTAAGTTCATATTGCAACATATGAGACAAAATCGATGTATGTTAACGCAAATAACAATAACAGACTCTCGTAATTCTACTTATTGTACATGGAGAAAACGTGTCCCCATCTGTTCACGACTACTTAGTTAACAAATTAATCGGTGTGTCCACCACTTCACAGTTCTGTTTTTGTTGTTGTACTGCGCACAATTTTGACCAGAGATGTGCTATCAGGGTTTCAACTATGTTTGTTGGGAACTATTTAAAAGCATCAATTACCTTCTTTATTTTATTTAAAAAAAGCCATAACCCACTTACAAGTTTATCCATCTCTGCCAGTTGTTTAAGCAGCTCAGCACGCTGCTGTAAAACATCTGAACGCCGCTTTTCACTGCTGGCCTGAAAGCAGACATAATAAAACCTTTACAGGACAAAATATAATAGTTATAGTAGTAATCATCTAAAATCTCCAAGGCTCTTTAACATGATGTCGGTTAAAAGGGAAGATTTTGCCTTTATTGCAGTGCTACAGTTAAAAGGGACTTAAAATGTAAACCTCTGTAAAAGCAAAAAGGTGTGGAAAAATGCAAATATCTTCAAATCATCCATCAAACAACATTTGCTGTTATTTTCCTCACCGTAGTAGATCTATTTGTGTTTTTGTTTTGAACAGCTGCTTTTGGGACGGGGTCATTCACAGCTCCTGCAGAGAAGACAGTAAAGTTAAAAACAAACACACAAAGTGTTAAACAGTTCTGCAAACACTTGTTTAGACAGGCGAAACAAGGTCAACTTTTTAGTTTAAATTTTTTTAAAGTATGACAATCCACAACAGACAAATTAGATCAGTCTAACGTAACTAAATTTAAATTTTGGCTAGCATTTTTAAAGACTGTGTGAGGAAGAGCTAAAAGACTTTAAAAACATTTACACTTCCAAAAAAACAAAAACAAAACAGAAACAAAAAAAACAAGTAAAACAAGTGCTTTCCTTAAATATAAGATATTCAAGAATTTAATTTGTTAGCTTTGTCATACAGTGTTGTTCTCTTGTCCTGTGATAGCAAGAATATGATTCAACACCCCTCAAAACCCTAACACTTAATCAACTATTTGCATTTATGTAAGCCGCTTAACTAATGCACCAACTAAAATACTAAACACTGCTTTGGACCGAGTTTAAATCCAACCTTGCATGCGTACCTACATTAATATGATGTGAAAAAATACATTGTAACATGCATGTAATAAAGCTACAGCTTACCTCTGCAATGTGATGAAGGTAACCACTCAGGCTGCTCCTGAGAGGTGGATGAGGTATAGCTTTGAGTGTTTCCTGCCCCATGAGCAGACTCCACATTTTCTCCGTCAAAAGCAGCTTGATGTTGTCTGCATGACGGCAGGCGGGGGGGTAGACCTTGAATCCCACTTGACAAACCCTGACTGGATATTGGATTTTGAAATGTTTTGAAGGCATTGTGGGATGAGAGAACAGATAAATCCTGGGGCCCACAAAGCTGAAGTCCTTGGTTTGACTGTCGAAGAGCTGGTGGGGTAACATTTTTTCCTTGGTTCGCTGATACCATGATCGATGAAAGGTTAGAGCTTTGCTGATTAAAAGAAATACCTTGAGAGAGATTTGGGATATCTGTGGCAAACAGCGAGCTGGATGATGGAATGCTGCCAATATGAGAGGTTTTATACATGTCAGCATGAGGGTTGTTTCTGGAAGATACAGTGTTCAAGTTGTTAGTACAACTCTGATTGGGTGCCTGCATGTGCTCATAGGAGGTGGGGAGAAGGCTGACGAGCGGGTTCTGAGATGAAGCTGCTGACCAGCCATTCTGGGCCATCCAAGACGGACAGGGAATGTGGCTCTTATTTGCTGTCGGGTTATCCATCACCATCAAAGTTCACTCCTTGAAAGTCTCCTTTACTTCCTTGAGTAGAGGTCCTAACAGAAATAGAACATTATAATACCAAAATTTCATTACTTTTCTGTGGTGTGTTTTGAATTTTTAATTCAGGTTTTCAAAGCTGAAAACGGGCAGAAGACAATAGAAAAATCATAAAATAACGAATCAATACCAAAACATTTTGGAAAACGCAAACGTAAGAACATGGAAGAAGGGAAAATGTAGTAACTGAAATCAGCTTTTCGCTTTACGAAAAACAGGTCAGCTTATCACCAAAATGTGTTTTAGCTGAGTGGGTCACCGACCCTTGAAGCTGCACCGCACCAAATAACATATCAGTCTCTGCAGGATATTTTTAAAAAAGGAATACTTACTGGGCATTGATGTTTACAGCGAGAAATGGACAGTTGCGTTTAAACTGCTGCAAATGCGGTCGAAACGAGAAAAACGTAACTAGCTTAACAATGTGCTATCAAGTCAGTTTTTTTAACTAGTTGTTAGCTGTTAGCGCGCTCAGCACCAAAAACCATAAAAATATCCGTAAAACTGATACTAGTTCTAAAATTAGTGATATGAAATAAACAGAGTGTGCAAAAAAATCTATTTAATTTCCCGCAAACCGCTTTAGAAATCAGGAAAAACCATACCTGCGGCCATAACCGGAAGTAGTGGTCGTTGTTTACATCACAGCATCACTGAGAAAGTAAAACTTCCGTCTATTTTTTTCCAAAATAAGATACAGTTCTACAATTATAAAATAAATTGGACTTTCACTTAAAAAAAATTTAATGAGCCAAAGGTGGAAGAAATTGTATTTATTTAAAAATAATTCCTGCCACGCTGTAAAAGCTCAATAACGAGCAAACAAAGGTCATTTTTTAAATTAATGTTACTGCATCCTTCCTTACGATGTCACATTCATCAGCCGTAAGTGACGTTAAATCTGTTGGAAGAGAAGCAAGAGATACCCAGACTGGTTCTTTCTCATCATGTAGCCATGTAGCATCTGATATGTGCTGTTCCAACTTATCAACCTAAGATCAGTTTGTTGGCTGACCATTTCCCCATAGACAGCCCCCTACTGGTGATAAATCTCATCAAAATACATTCAGTACATTTCAAAAAAAGAAAGATTCCTTTTGTTTACAGTTATTATCATCGTCATTAACATATTTTTTTAAAAAACAAAAATATATCTAATTTCTCAAGCAACGAATCATTTCTTTTGTGGGATGAAAGAAAATCTAATCAGTCACAGACTATTTTCAATATAAAAAAGTCACAAATGTAAGTCATCTCCATACAGTCATCTTAATTGTGTTTAATGCAGTCCATGTAGTGTATAAACATACAGTTAAGTACACTTGTCATGAGTGCATACAGTACACAGAAGCATGATACACTGACTATACTACAAAAATCTTTCTCACTATGGGGGAAATATCAGTCTGACAGACTTTTATGCTACCAGGCTCTCCAATATGCAAATATGGAAAGAGTTTCTCAGTGATAGTGTCTTTGTAGGTGTATATGTGGGCCATGCCATCAACATCATAGAAGGACACCTCTCCTGTGTCATAGTCCAGCTGGATTCTTATCCTTTGGAGACTCTTCTTCACTGTCATAGCTTGACCAAAACCATTACAGCATTTTCCACTGCCATATAGCAAGCACCAGACTCCAAATTCAGGTGAAGCAGAATGCTCTCCCTTCCTGTTAGATGACTCTTTAGTCAAACCAATATTCCAGCGAGGATGGTCTCCCACCTCCACCTCCCAGCCATGTTTCCCTGAGCTGAAGCCCTCAGAGCCAAAAAACTTTAAAATACTGAGTGTTTCTCTCTGGATTGTTGGGAAGCTGCTGCTTTGTGTCTCCACATCTCACACTGGTCAGATCATCAGACAGATAGAGACAGCAGTTTGCAGTGTTTGGGTCCAGAATGACAGGACTGAAGTGGACCTTCTCCTTCATCTTCTCCCACACTCTGAAGGACAGGTTGCCCAGGTGTTTGGCCACATCTATCAGTGCTCCTGAGACCAGCTGTGGATCTGACACTGAGCTCTGGGCTCTGGCTCTGCTCTGAGTGTCTTTATAACTGCTGAGGAATGGCACGCTGTGTTTCTGCAGCTCTTCTTCAACAGCAGAGATGCTGTCTGACAGAGAGGAGATCTGCTCCTCAATCATCTTCATCTCTCTGCTGATAGTCCTCCCCTTCTGCTCCTCTTCCTCCCTCAGAGCTGCCAGTCTGGACTCCTCTTCCTCTTTCAGGATCTGCTGGAGCTTGTTGAACTCTGCTCTGATCTGCCTCTCTGTGGACAACAGCTGCTTCTTCATGTGTTCCCTCATTTCATTGTATGTTTCCTCCACTTGTTTGTATTTGTTCCTCTTGTCCTGCAGAGACTTTAAGTCAGATTTCAGCTGCTCCTTCAGGTCACTGACTGCTTCTTCTACAGGAACCACTTTGTGACTCTGGTGGAGAGAAAACTCACACACAGGACACACAGCTCTCTGCTCGTCCACACAGAACAGTTTCGGTCCTTCTTGATGTATGTTGCAAACCACCGCCACTTCGTTTTCTTTTTCTGTCAGATATGATTCAGATTTCTGTCTCCCTGCAAAGGAGTCAGCAAGTTGTTTCAGTGCAAAGTTGACAAATAGAACATCTTTTGAAGATTTTCTTTTACAAACTGGACAGTTTTTGTTTTTAGGTTGTTCCCAGAATTTCTGCAGGCAGCTTGAACAGAAGCTGTGGCTGCAGCTCAGAGACACAGGATCTCTGAAAGTCTCTGAACACACATGACAGCTCAGGTAATTTTCAAGAACTTTTTCAGCCATTTGATCTTCCTTCTTCACCAAATTCTTGTTGAATTGTCTGTTTTTCGTAGTTGTATTTTTCAGCAGGAGATCTCACACCTTGCAGTGGAATTTAAAGTCTGTTTGACAGTGTGGAAATGTTTTCATTCATGACTGTTAAAAGCAAGTCAACCAGGCGATGGTGTTGTCGTAATATAATCTTAGAAGATCATGGCAGTTTTGTTTCCATACAGAAAGAAAATGAAAGAAGAAAATTATATGTTGAGCTCTCAGGATTTGCTTTTACTTAAATAAAGTATAAAAATGACAGAAAGATGAAGAAATCTGAGTTGTTTTAGTCTGCTGAGGAGGATTTCAACTGACAGATACTAAACCTGTTTTACAACATTTTTGTTTTTCAGCAACTGCCACAGGAAACACTTTCCCAGCATGACCTTAACAACAACATCAACATGGATAGAGAATAAAGAAATCTTTTTACGTTTTTTATCAAATCCAAATCAAGACGGAACCAAAAGAGAAAGTGCAAAATGCTAAAAAAAAAAAAAAAAAAAAGAAGGGCAGTCACGTTTTAATCAAGATGATACAAAAGTCAGAAACAGACACATTGTTACAAAATGCCTATCCCAGCTGTCATATCGAGACAGTCTAGTCTGCCCCAGGGCCAACACAAGGAGACAGACGACCGTTTTCACCCACATTCACACCCACGGGCAATTTGAGATCATCAGGTAACTGTGGGAGTAGTTGGTGGAAACCCAGGAAAACAGAAAGCCAGTTTGTGGATTTGAAACTCAGGACTTTCTTGCTTCTTGCCACCACGCTACCATATTCAGACACAGTACAAGGTTTTAATGAATGTATCTGCAATATTTTCAGAAACTAGTCTTGATTTTTTGTTTTACTTGTGAACTAAGGTTACTGAAGCAAATCATATTACATATGAAAAAGTGTCATAGAGTGAAACTAAATTGTGTTATAATACTGTTTTTCAAGTTCCTGGGTACCACCATCTCCCAGGAGGTGAAGTGGGAGACCAAGATCTTAAAAAGACCCAGCAAAGGATGTACTTCCTGAGACAACTGGGGAAGTACAGTCTTCTACAGGAGCTGCCGATCCAGTTCTACACTGCAGTCATTGAGTCTGTCCTGTGCTCTTCCATCACAGTCTGGTATGGTGCAGCCACTAAACAGGACAGGAGCAGACTGCAGCGGACTGTACGGGCAGCTGAAAAGATCATCGGCGCCCCCTGCCCTCCACCCAGGACCTGCACCTCTCAAGAACCAGGAAACACGCAGGGAAAATCATCACAGACCCCTCACACCCTGGACACAGACCTTTTGACCTGCTGCCCTCTGGTAGACGGTATAGAAGCCTGCAGACCAGGACCACCCGACACAGGAACATATTCTTTCCCCTCACCATCTCCCTCCTAAGTCTCACATTGCTTCACACTGCTAGACTGCAATAGATGTGTGTGTGTGTGTATTGAGTCATTTACATATTGTTGTGATCTGGTAGAGACACCATCTACCGGAAACAAATTCCTTGTATGTGTTTGAGCATATGCTTGGCCAATAAAAGCAATTTTGATTCTGATTCTGTTGAGAAAATATCAACTTTGTCTCCATCTTGTGGTTTTTGCAGGAACAAAACTGTTCACAGTTGCGTCCACATGATCAGGTTTTATTGCAGTACATCAGGAGTCAGTGTTTGGTGAAATTATAAGTAGTGTGCATGAAGGTTGTGCTGTCCATTAGCAGGATGAGATAATTATTAAGCAACAACATTTCTTTTTTCTGAAGATTAAAGAGAAATCTCAGTTTCAGATTTATATTTTTTAATTTATTTTTTAATTTCTGGAATTTTGGAATCACCTCACAACATGCTGGGAAAGGCCTAGCAGGGTAGACAAAGTTATTAAAGGAAAACAGAAAATCACCACTTCAGATCCAGTGTCCCCTGCATAAATCAAGTCACATTCCCTCCCAGTGGTTCATAGTGCCTGGGACGTCATGGGCCAGATTGTAGCAAAGCCACTCCAGACAGGAGAATAACCAAGTAGAGCACAAGTGGATAAATAGGTGAAAACTACCTGTAGCCATTTCCTTTGACTGTGCTGGGTTCCTCATGTAGTTTGAAGTGACCAACAAAATGTTGGACTTATTATTAGTTGTTTTAGATATTGTAATGTTTTATTGTTTCTGTACTGATATATTGTTTTACTTAGTGATTCATAGTTTTATTCTCTGAAATGTTTTGATTCTATTGGCATGCTGGGAATTCACTCACTTTGTCTGCTGATAGAATTTGTTTACATGTTTGTTTAGTGGGGTTGGTTGGCTTCCTGTAGTTGTCAGATATGTCTTCTCATGTTTTTCCCATTTTTCATGCAGTTTTAGTAATGTTTTTAATAAATAGCCAGTTACAGCACTTAATCTGTACTTACTGTTTTGGCTTCTTATTGAAGCCTCTGTGTCATTTACCCTGGTCTTACTGTTTTTATTTATTTATCCTATTTTTCTATTCCTTTCAAATGTGTCTGCTAGTGGATCTCTGTGACCCCAGATGAGGCAAACAGAAACCTCTAAGTTGCTCTAATAAGTTTTGTTTGTCATGTACTGTGTGCAGTAGGCAGGAATGGTGGAACAAAAGGTGAACTTCTCCTGTCAAATACTAAAGTTGTTCCATAAACTACTCGTGTTTCATGCTTGTCTCTGTGCAGTGTGGACCACAACAACAAAAAATCACCTAAATTGATTTTTGTTTCACGTTACAGAGGCAACTTGCTGAACAGTTTTGTGATCAATATTCTAACATGTCAGCTAAAAATAAAATAGAAATGAGAGTTATAATAACTTTTGATTCACTGAAACACTGAAACTCAGAGTGAAGTGTAAAAAATAAAATTAAAGCCTTATTATAAAACATCAGAAGATCAAACTATCAGAGATGGCTGCCTGCTGCTAGTGGGGCAGAATTTGTTTTTAGCTCCTTCCCTGAATCTTGGCAGGCAGCTTAAACAGAAGCTATGATGGCATCTCAGAGACACAGGATCTCCGAAAGTCTCACAACAACATACATGGCAGCATGTCAGGAAAATTTGTTTTGCAGTCCTGTTTAGGCGTTAAAAGTTTTTAAAGAAATATTATAAAATCTGACCTTCAGCTGACATCTCTGCAGTTTTGTTCATACAAACTATTTTCAGCTGTCGGTTTGTAAATATTTCTGTAGGATACGTCTGAATTTTATTTTTACTCTTAAACAACATATGTTAGAGTTTATAAACATACAGGTGTGAGAATGTCAACTTTATCAACATTTGCATTTGATGTCTGTGAGGATCAGACCAAAGTGAGAATCAGTGACTCCATCAAAGCAAACTGCACAAGTCTTCTATGACATGCAGTTTAAGAGAGCTGAGGTTACATGTGAATGTTTGTATTTACAAACCAACAGAAGTAAATGATCATTTATTCTAAGGAGTCAGTAAATGTTTACACAACAATCAAAGTGAAGTTTCATGTTAAATAAATCTGAACCAATGACTGAATGTGTGTGAAAGTTGATTTACAGTCAAACACAACAACAACAGAATCACTGAATTTGATTGATTTCACTTCACAGAGACATTTAGTGTTTTTCAATAATCAACTGAAATGGCTGAAATGAAGATGCTGCTGAAGTAAACATATTGTAATTTTATCTGTTTAAATATTTTTAACCTGCTGATGAGACAGTTTCAGAACTTAGAAGTCATTTCTCTGAATTTGGAAAACTGTAAAGTAGACGTGTTACTATAAAATGTTATTTAACTGAAAACAAGATGCTGATATTCAGGATAATTTAGATCTTGTAGTTGTAAAGTTGACTCTTGCTGATGTGACACAAGTTTAATCATTAATCCTTCTTTAAAGAAGTGTCACAGTTTACTGTTCACACTCAACAACTTTGAAAAGCAAAGAAATCATCATCATTTAGATTTTAAAATTAATAAAATATTTACATGAACAACATGAGAAATATTGTGAAAATATTAATGTCAAAGAAACAAGAATACGAAAAGCAAAAATTTCTTACAGAAACTCGAGTGGGTCAGATTTTCACAAGAAAAAGTTCCTTTGGTTCCATTGAATCAACAATTAATAAAATAAAATAAACTCATAATGAAGTTAGACAGTTTGATTAATAATTTCACTAAAATTAAGCTGCTGGACTGAAAGAAAAAACCAACAAACCCAAAAACAAAACAAGACAAAAAGAAAAAAAACCAAACAGTTAAAATAAAGAATCACTTTACAATCAAATCTCAGTCTGGCAGATTTTGATATCAGAGGTTTTGGCGTCTCCTGCCTTTCCAACATTAAAATATGGGAAGAGTTTCTCAGTGAAAGTGTCTCTGTGAGTGTAGATGTGAGTCATGTCTTCAGGGTCATAGAAGGACACCTCCCCCCTGTCATAGTCCAGCTGGACTCTGATCCTCTGGAGACTCTTCTTCACTGTCACAGTCTGACCAACACCATTAGTGTATTTTCCACTGCGATGCGCTAAACACCAGAATCCATATTTTGGTGAAACAAAAAGCTCTCCCTTCCTGTCAACTGACTCTTTAACTAAACCGACATTCCATTCAGGATGGTCTCCCACCTCCACCTCCCAGCTGTGTTTCCCTGAGCTGAAACCCTCGGAGCCAAAAACATTGGCATACTTAGTGTTTCTCTCTGGATTATCAGGAAGCTGCTGCTTTGTGTCTCCACTGTCTCACACTGGTCAGATCATCAGACAGATAGAGAACTGGGTGTGCAGTGTTTGGGTCCAGAATGACAGGACTGAAGTGGACCTTCTCCTTCATCTTCTCCCACACTCTGAAGGACAGGTTGCCCAGGTGTTTGGCCACATCTATCAGTGCTCCTGAGACCAGCTGTGGATCTGACACTGAGCTCTGGGCTTTGGCTCTGCTCTGAGTGTCTTTATAACTGCTGAGGAATGGCACGCTGTGTTTCTGCAGCTCTTCTTCAACAGCAGAGATGCTGTCTGACAGAGAGGAGATCTGCTCCTCAATCATCTTCATCTCTCTGCTGATAGTCCTCCCCTTCTGCTCCTCTTCCTCCCTCAAAGCTGCCAGTCTGGACTCCTCTTCCTCTTTCAGGAACTGCTGGAGCTTCTTGAACTCTGCTCTGATCTGCCTCTCTGTGGACAACAGCTGCTTCTTCATGTGTTCCCTCATTTCATTGTATGTTTCCTCCACTTGTTTGTATTTGTTCCTCTTGTCCTGCAGAGACTTTAAGTCAGATTTCAGCTGCTCCTTCAGGTCACTGACTGCTTCTTCTACAGGAACCACTTTGTGACTCTGGTGGAGAGAAACTCACACACAGGACACACAGCTCTCTGCTCGTCCACACAGAACAGTTTAGGCACTTCTTCATGTTTACTGCACACCACTGTTAATTTCTTCTCTCCTTTTTCTGTCTCAGATGATCCCGATTTCTGTCTCCCAGCAAAGAATCAGCAAGTTTTCAGTGTAAAGTCACACCAGGATACTCCTTTGAAGATTTTCTTTACAAATGGGACGTTTTTGTTTTTAGTTTGTTCCCAGAATTTCTGCAGGCAGCTTGAACAGAAGCTGTGGCTGCAGCTCAGAATCTTTTCTTATATAAGATTTAGATTGGTGTTATATGGTTGGTTTACACACCTTTGTGTATTGTGTCATTTACATATTGTTGTGATTTACATTACTGTGCTTGAGAGACACCATTTCTACGGGAACCAAATTCCTTGTATGTGTTTGAGCATATGCTTGGCCAATAAAAAACAATTCTAGTTCTGATTCTGTTGAGAAAATATCAACTTTGTCTCCATCTTGTGGTTTTTGCAGGAACAAAACTGTTCACAGTTGCGTCCACATGATCAGGTTTCATTGCAGTACTCAGGAGTCAGTGTGGTAATTATAAAGTAGTGTGCATGAAGGTTGTGCTGTCCATTGGCAGGATGAGATAATTATAAGAACAATTTTTTTTCTGAGATTAAAGAAATCTCAGTTTCAGATTTTTGTTTTTTCATTTTTTTTTCATTTTTGGAATTTTGGAATCACCTCACAACATGCTGGGAAAGGCCTAGCAGGGTAGACAATGTTATTAAAGGAAAACAGAAAATCACCACTTCAGATCCACTGTCCCCTGCATAAATCAAGTCATGTCCCTCCCAGTGTTATAGTGCCTGGGACGTCATGGGCCAGTTGTAGCAAAGCCACTCCAGACAGAAGAATAACCAAGTAGAGCACAAGTGGATAATAGGTGAAAACTACCTGTAGCCTTTCCTTTGACGTGTGCTGGGTTCCTCATGTAGTTTGAAGTGAACAACAAAATGTTGGACTTATTTTTGTTGTTTGTATTGTAATGTTTTATTGTTTCGTACTGTTATTGTTTTACTTAGTGATTCTAGTTTTATTCTCTGAAATGTTTTGATTCTTTGGCATGCTGGGAATTCACTCACTTTGTTCTGCTGATAGAATTTGTTTACATGTTTGTTTAGTGGGGTTGGTTGGCTTCCTGCAGTTGTCAGATATGTCTTCTCTTTTTTTCCCATTTTTCATACAGTTTAGTATGTTTTTAATAATCGCAGTTACGCACTTAATCTGCACTTACTGTTTTGGCTTCTTATTGAAGCCTCTGTGTCATTTACCCGGTCTTACTGTTTTTATTTATTTATCCTATTTTTCTTCCTTTCATGTGTTGCTCGTGGATTCTTTCGGTGTGCCACCGGAGAGCAACAGAAACCTCTGTTGCTCTAATAAGTTTGTTTGTCTGTACTGTGTGCAGTAGGCAGGAATGGTGAACTCTCCTGTCAAATACTAAAGTGTTCCATAAACTATCGTGTTTCATGCTTGTCTCTGTGCAGTGTGGACCACACAACAAAAAAATCACCTAAATTGATTTTTGTTTCACGTTACAGAGGCAACTTGCTAACAGTTTTGTGATCATATTCTAACAGGTCAGCTAAAAATAAAATAGAATGAGAGTTTATACTTTTGATTCACTGAAACACTGAAACTCAGAGTGAGTGTAAAAATAAAATTAAAGCCTTATATAAAACATCAGAAGATCAAACTATCAGAGATGGCTGCCTGCTGTAGTGGGGCAGAATTTGTTTTTAGCTGTTCCCTGATCTTCGCAGGCAGCTTAAACAGAAGCTATGTGGCATCTCAGAGACACAGGATCTCGAAAGTCTCACAAAACATACATGGCAGCCTTGTCCCCTGAGCTGAAAACCCTCAGAGCCAAAAACAGTGTGATACTTAGTGTTTCTCTCTGGATTATTAGGAAGCTGCTGCTCTGTGTCTCCATGTCTCACACTGGTCAGATCATCAGACAGATAGAGACAGCAGTGTGCAGTGTTTGGGTCCAGAATGACAGGACTGAAGTGGACCTTCTCCTTCATCTTCTCCCACACTCTGAAGGACAGGTTGCCCAGGTGTTTGGCCACATCTATCAGTGCTCCTGAGACCAGCTGTGGATCTGACACTGAGCTCTGGGCTCTGGCTCTGCTCTGAGTGTCTTTATAACTGCTGAGGAATGGCACGCTGTGTTTCTGCAGCTCTTCTTCAACAGCAGAGATGCTGTCTGACAGAGAGGAGATCTGCTCCTCAATCATCTTCATCTCTCTGCTGATAGTCCTCCCCTTCTGCTCCTCTTCCTCCCTCAGAGCTGCCAGTCTGGACTCCTCTTCCTCTTTCAGGAACTGCTGGAGCTTGTTGAACTCTGCTCTGATCTGCCTCTCTGTGGACAACAGCTGCTTCTTGGAGTGTTGAATCATTTCATTGTATGTTTTCTCCACTTGTTTGTATTTGTTCCTCTTGTCCTGCAGAGACTTTAAGTCAGATTTCAGCTGCTCCTTCAGGTCACTGACTGCTTCTTCTACAGGAACCACTTTGTGACTCCGGTGGAGAGAAAACTCACACACAGGACACACAGCTCTGTGCTCATCCACACAGAACAGTATAGGCTCTTCCTCATGTTTACTGCACACCACTGTTGTTTTTTTCTTTTCCTTTTCTGCCCCAGATGATCCAGATTTCTTTGTGTCAGTAAATGAATCAGCAAGTTCTTTGAGTGTATAGTTCAAATGAGGAAATTCCTTTGAAGATTTTCTTTTACAAATGGGACAGTTTTTGTTTTTAGTTTGTTCCCAGAATTTCTGCAGGCAGCTTGAACAGAAGCTGTGGTTGCAGCTCAGAGACACAGGATCTCTGAAAGTCTCTGAACACACATGGCAGCTCAGCGAATTTTCAAGAACTTTTTCATCCATTTGATCTTCCTTCTTAGTCACCAGATTCCTGTTGAATTTTCTGTTCTTCGTAGTCGTATTTTTCAGCAGGAGATCTCACACCTTGCAGTGGAATTTAAAGTCTGTTTGACAGTGCGGAAATGTTTTCATTCATGACTGTTAAAAACAAGTCAACCAGGCGATGGTGTTGTCGTAATACAATCTTAGAAGATCTTGGCAGTTTTGTTTCCATACAGAAAGAAAATGAAAGAAGAAAATTATATTGTATTAATAATTATAATAATATTATATTATTTTTTTTTTTGATCAAATCCAAATCAAGACTGAACCAAAAGAGAAAGTGTAAAATGCTAAAAAAAGAGCAGTCATGTTTTAATCAAGATGATACAAAAGTCAGAAACAGACACATTGTTACAAAATGCCTATTCCAGCTGTCATATCGAGACAGTCTAGTCTGCCCCAGGGCCAACACAAGGAGACAGACGACCGTTTTCACCCACATTCACACCCACGGGCAATTTGAAATCATCAGGTAACTGTGGGAGTAGTTGGTGGAAACCCAGGAAAACAGAAAGCCAGTTTTGTGGATTTAAACTCAGGACTTTCTTGCTTCTTGCCACCACGCTACCATATTCAGACACAGTACCGGGTTTTAATGAATGTATCTGCAATATTTTCAGAGATTAATCTATTAGAAGCAAATAACATTACATATTAAAAAGTGTCACAGAGTGAAAATAAATTGTATTATAAGACTGTTTTTCAAGTTCCTGGGTACCACCATCTCCCAGGACATGAAGTGGGAGACCAAGATCTTAAAAAGACCCAGCAAAGGATGTACTTGCTGAGACAAGTGGGGAAGTACAGTCTTCCACATGAGCTGCTGATCCAGTTCTACACTGCAGTCATTGAGTCTGTCCTGTGCTCTTCCATCACAGTCTGGTATGGTGCAGCCACTAAACAGGACAGGAGCAGACTGCAGCGGACTGTACGGGCAGCTGAAAAGATCATCGGCGCCCCCCTGCCCTCCACCCAGGACCTGCACCTCTCAAGAACCAGGAAACACGCAGGGAAAATCATCACAGACCCCTCACACCCTGGACACAGACTTTTTGACCTGCTGCCCTCTGACAGACGGTATAGAAGCCTGCAGACCAGGACCACCCGACACAGGAACATGTTCTTTCCCCTCACCATCTCCCTCCTAAGTCTCACATTGCTTCACACTGCTAGACTGCAACTGCACCTTATGTACATTCTGTGGCTTTCATTTCATTTCTGCAATCCTGTATATTTTCAGAGCGTTCTCACTCCCGAGGCGTAACATGTCGACGTTTTGTCACGTCCCGCGGCGTTCCTGAGGAACGCGAAAGGAGACCTTCGGCGTTCTTATGGTACGCGGCGGGTTATGGCTGGAATCCAGTGCAATGACGCTCCCGCGGTAATGGACGTTCCAGCCCTGTATTCCAGCCCTAAACCTAACCTTATCCCTAGCCCTGACCATAACCTTATTCCTGACCTTAACCAGGACTTTAATGATGTTAAATAGCGTGTTTGTAAGCGATTTGAAGAAAAAGAGCGAGCATGTGTAGATTCATTCCAGACGGTTCTCATATTTCCTCTTTTTTCCGAGGTCGTCATTTGGGAACGTGGTGGGTAGCCGAAAACGTAATATGGTGACGATTTGTCACCTAGCGTAAAATGTTACGCTTTGGGAGTGAGAACGGGTTGATATTTTCTGTATATAAGATTTAGATTGGTGTTATACGGTGGCCCCTAGAGACAAAGCACGTACAAACTCCAAAACACTTGCAAACTCTAAAACACATGCAAATTCCAAAACACTTGCAAACTCAAAAACACTTGCAAACTCCAAAACACGTACAAACTCCAAAACACTTGCAAAATCCAAAACACTTGCAAACTCAATAACACTTGCCAACTCCAAAACGCATGCAAATTCCAAAACACAACGGAAGTGCTCCAGGACGCTAGGGGCAGTGTTGAGCTTTTGTTACCTAGTAACTACACAAGCCAGGAAGTACCAATGACCGGATTTGGGGTTTGCAGCCTTAAAGGCTGCATTTTAAGGCCGATTACGTCACAGCGACAAGAGAAGGCTGTCCCAATTCAAAGGCTGCTCTACATGCGGCCCTCAAATGCGTCCTTAATTTCCCTGAATTTTAAGGATGGGTCGGTGTAGCCTTCATGGCCCAACATATCCCAGACTTCATAGTGCGGTGGTGGTGTGGATAATTTTGCCGAAAAAAACGGTGGAAGCGGAGCGGAGGAAGAGTAAACTTTCAGAAGTAAGTACTGAATATTATGTCACTTATTTATGCGCAAATATTTTTTTAATGAAGAACATTAAACCATTATTGTTGGCCACATGTCGGGAAAGTTATGTGACATTAGCGATGTCTGTACTTTCAGAATTAACTTGGTTTTAAAGCCTTTACTTTAAAAAGTATATATATAGTCGACCTTAATCTTACAGAGATTGTGATGATTTTGTGGATAATTAAAGTCAGTCATATATCCACAAACACAACAAGCTGAAAGTCAGTGATGCTGCTCGGTTTGCAGTCCTGAATATCACGGCACAAGCAGGATCCACTGCACTGTTAATGTTAGCTATGTTATATTGCTGCCTCTGTTCGGTGGTGTCGAGCCAAACGGACTTTAACGTGTGTTTGAACGAGCTGACGGTTCACTCATTAAGCTGAAAGAAAGATGCTTTAATCACAGGAGTCACACATGTGTTCACTGTACCATCTGGGAACTCTTCTTGTTTCGTAATAACACAAACACTAAATCCTCCTTCTTTTGTGCTGTTTTGTAGCAGTGTATACACCTGAGACTTTCACCTGTCTGTCTGTCCTGCACTCGCTCTCTGTTTCTTTCTCTCTGATTGTGTAATAAAAGTATGAACATGTGTTTATAAGTCACACTTGTGTTTGAATCCTGCAGCTTATCACACATTTGATTTCCATGTGTGACAACTGCAAGTGTCCAGAGTGAGGACAGACTGAGGGACACACTGCTGCACATCATCTGTGAGGCTTTGCACCCCTGATGATCCACCAGGACAAACTCAACAGTGTGTGAGGAAGAGGAGGAGGAAGAGCCAGCAGCAGCTGACAGATGGAGAGAATAGACAGACTGTTCCCTGTTTGTGAAGGACTGCTAGAAAAGTTTAAAATAACTAATTGTCTGTCCTGAATCAGTCTTATTAGGTAATGTTCAAATCATTTTATCATTCCAGTGTTTTCAGTGTGGGAGAAAGTACTCAGGGCCTTCAAGTTACACACTATGAAAGGCAGCAACAAGTGTAATATTCAGAAACCTAAAGTATGTATCAGCAGCAGAATGGACCTAAAAATAAATGTTTGTTTCAGTTCTATGAAACTTTGAGTATTTTGGATTAGTAGCACTGCTGTGTTTGTTGCATCATATTGCTGTAATTGTTTATATGCTTTATATATTCTGAGGTAAGTTGATCTATAGTGTTACATCATATTCTATAAGGATGTTATGTGTTTGTATACTTTCTGCCCAGTTTGACCCATTTAGCAGAAGCCAGCCTGTTTAAGGCTCTGATATCTATTCTGTATGGCTTAAAGCAGTTATGACATGGTCTGATTTTCTCACCCAATAAAGGAATATTTAATATGTCAGTCTACTCTTCATTTTATCAGAAACAGTTATCACAGCTTGTACATTTTCTTTTTATAAATATATGTAAGCAATGAGCCAAATTTAGTAATGCCAACATACTGAAGGAACAACATTTGTCTCTTATATATGATACACCTATATATGCACTGTCAAAGATACTTGTCTTTGAGTGAAGATTTAAGGTGATAAGACATATAAATAACTGCAACTTGAATCTGTACTGAAGCTCAGTATTTGACACAGAGTTCATGTTCACTGCTGTAATAGCTAATAATGATTAATATAATAACTATAATATTGGCCATATTATATTTACATTACCAAAGTGATAATGACTTTAGTCTCATGAACAACATCAGCTAATTCTTATTTACTAGCTAATCTTAAATGACTGTTCAGTACAGAAATGAAGCCCAAAAATCATGTTTTTCTGTCCTGTGGTCTCAGCCTCAGATACTTATCAAATCACACAGAACTCTTGTAGAAACAAACAAATGAACAAAATATGTTCTCCCTCATTTCTGTCAAACCAAGTTGTATGACACGTTTCCAGCGGTTAGTATCATGGTTGCTAGGCAACCTGGGAAGCGCGACGGAGACTAGACCGTCCCATACAGACAAACTTGCCGTTTATTTTGCAAATCGAGCTCAACACTGCCCCTAGCGTCCTGGAGCACTTCCGTTGTGTTTTGGAATTTGCATGTGTTTTGGAGTTTGCAAGTGTTTTGGATTTTGCAAGTGTTTTGGAGTTTGTACGTGTTTTTTAGTTTGCAAGTGTTTTGGAGTTTGCAAGTGTTTTGGATTTTGCAAGTGTTTTGGAGTTTGTACGTGTTTTTTAGTTTGCAAGTGTTTTGGATTTTGCAAGTGTTTTGGAGTTTGTACGTGTTTTGGAGTTTCCATGTGCTTTTTAGTTTGCAAGTGTTTTGGAGTTTGCATGTGTTTTGGAGTTTGCATGTGTTTTGGAGTTTGCAAGTGTTTTGGAGTTTGTACGTGCTTTGTCTCTAGGGGCCACCGTACTCATGTAGTTTGAAGGGACCAACAAAATGTTGGACTTATTATTAGTTGTTTTAGATATTGTAATGTTTTATTGTTTCTGTACTGATATATTGTTTTACTTAGTGATTCATAGTTTTATTCTCTGAAATGTTTTGATTCTATTGGCATGCTGGGAATTCACTCACTTTTTCTGGTGATAGAATTTGTTTACATGTTTGTTTAGTGGGTTTGGTTGGCTTCCTGCAGTTGTCAGATATGTCTTCTCATGTTTTTCCCATTTTTCATACAGTTTTAGTAATGTTTTTAATAAACTTGCTGATTGTTCTGACTGTTGCCTCAGCAACTTGCTGAACAGTTTTGTGATCAATATTCTAACATCTCAGCTAAAAATAAAATAGAAATGAGAGTTATAATAACTTTTGATTCACTGAAACACTGAAACTCAGAGTGAAGTGTAAAAAATAAAATTAAAGCCTTATTATAAATCATCAGAAGATCAAACTATCAGAGATGGCTGCCTGCTGCTAGTGGGGCAGACTTTGTTTTTAGCTTGTTCCCTGAATCTTGGCAGGCAGCTTAAACAGAAGCTATGATGGCATCTCAGAGACACAGGATCTCCGAAAGTCTCACAACAACATACATGGCAGCATGTCAGGAAAATTAGTTTTGCAGTCCTGTTTAGGCGTTAAATGTTTTTAAAGAAATATTATAAAATCTGACCTTCAGCTCACATCTCTGCAGTTTTGTTCATACAAACTATTTTCAGCTCTGTCGGTGTGTAAATATTTCTGTAGGATACGTCTGAATTTTATTTTTACTCTTAAACAACATATGTTAGAGTTTATAAACATACAGGTGTGAGAATGTAAACTTTATCAACATTTGCATTTGATTTCTGTGAGGATCAGAACAAAGTGAGAATCAGTGACTCCATCAAAGCAAACTGCACAAGTCTTCTCTGATATGCAGTTTAAGAGAGCTGAGGTTACATGTGAATGTTTGTATTTACAAACCAACAGAAGTAAATGATCATTTATTCTAAGGAGTCAGTAAATGTTTACACAACAATCAAAGTGAAGTTTCATGTTAAATAAATCTGAACCAATGACTGAATGTGTCTGAAAGCTGATTTACAGTCAAACACAACAACAACAGAATCACTGAATTTGATTGATTTCACTTCACAGAGACATTTTGTGTTTTTCAATAATCAACTGAAATGAAGATGCTGCTGAAGTAAACATATTGTAATTTTATCTGTTTAAACATTTTTAACCTGCTGATGAGACAGTTTCAGAACTTAGAAGTCATTTCTCTGAATTTGGAAAACTGTAAAGTAGACGTGTTACTATAAAATGTTATTTAACTGAAAACAAGATGCTGATATTCAGGATAATTTAGATCTTGTAGTTGTAAAGTTGACTCTTGCTGATGTGACACAAGTTTAATCATTAATCCTTCTTTAAAGAAGTGTCACAGTTTGCTGTTCACACTCAACAACTTTGAAAAGCAAAGAAATCATCATCATTTAGATTTTAAAATTAATAAAATATTTACATGAACAACATGAGAAATATTGTGAAAATATTAATTTAAAAGAAAGAAAAATATTAAAAGCAAAAATTTCTTACAGAACCTCGAGTGGGTCAGAATTTCACAAGAAAAAGTTCCTTTGGTTTCATTGAATCAATAAAATAAAATAAACTCATAATGAAGTTAGACAGTTTGATTAATAATTTCACTAAAATTAAGCTGCTGGACTGAAAGAAAACAACCCCAAAAACAAAACAAGACAAAAAAAAAAACCCCAGTTAAAATAAAGAATCACTTTACAATCAAATCTCAGTCTGACAGATTTTGATATCAGAGGTTTTGGCATCTCCTGCCTCTCCAATATTAAAATATGGGAAGAGTTTCACAGTGAAAGTGTCTCTGTGAGTGCAGATGTGAGTCATGTCTTCAGGGTCATAGAAGGACACCTCCCCCCTGTCATAGTCCAGCTGGACTCTGATCCTCTGGAGACTCTTCTTCACTGTCACAGTCTGACCATCACCATTATTGTATTTTCCACTGCGATGCAATAAACACCAGATTCCATATTTTGGTGAAACAAATGACTCATTTTTGTCAGCTGACTCTTTAACTAAACCCACAAGCCACACAGGATGGTCTCCCACCTCCACCTCCCAGCTGTGTTTCCCTGAGCTGAAGCCCTCAGATCCAAAAACAGTGTGATACTTAGTGTTTCTCTCTGGATTATCAGGAAGCTGCTGCTCTGTGTCTCCTTGTCTCACACTGGTCAGATCATCAGACAGATAGAGACAGCCACTTGCAGTGTTTGGGTCCAGAATGACAGGACTGAAGTGGACCTTCTCCTTCATCTTCTCCCACACTCTGAAGGACAGGTTGCCCAGGTGTTTGGCCACATCTATCAGTGCTCCTGAGACCAGCTGTGGATCTGACACTGAGCTCTGGGCTCTGGCTCTGCTCTGAGTGTCTTTATAACTGCTGAGGAATGGCACGCTGTGTTTCTGCAGCTCTTCTTCAACAGCAGAGATGCTGTCTGACAGAGAGGAGATCTGCTCCTCAATCATCTTCATCTCTCTGCTGATAGTCCTCCCCTTCTGCTCCTCTTCCTCCCTCAGAGCTGCCAGTCTGGACTCCTCTTCCTCTTTCAGGAACTGCTGGAGCTTGTTGAACTCTGCTCTGATCTGCCTCTCTGTGGACAACAGCTGCTTCTTGGAGTGTTGAATCATTTCATTGTATGTTTCCTCCACTTGTTTGTATTTGTTCCTCTTGTCCTGCAGAGACTTTAAGTCAGATTTCAGCTGCTCCTTCAGGTCACTGACTGCTTCTTCTACAGGAACCACTTTGTGACTCTGGTGGAGAGAAAACTCACACACAGGACACACAGCTCTCTGCTCGTCCACACAGAAAAGTTTGGGCTCTTCCTCATGTTTACTGCACACCACTGTTAATTTCTTCTCTCCTTTTTCTGTTTCAGATGATCCAGATTTCTTTCTTCCAGAAAATGAATCAGCAAGTTCTTTCAGTGTAAAGTTCACAAATGAACGATCCTTTGAAGATTTTCTCTTACAAATGGGACAGTTTTTGTTTTTAGTTTGTTCCCAGAATTTCTGCAGGCAGCTTGAACAGAAGCTGTGGCTGCAGCTCAGAGACACAGGATCTCTGAAAGTCTCTGAACACACATGGCAGCTCAGGTAATTTTCAAAAAGTATAAGTTTCTCAGCCATTTGATCTTTGAGTATTTTTAACTCACCAAATTAGTGTCTCTCGAACTTTCTGATAAAAATCCTCCAAACGTGTGTTTTTCAGCAGAGATCTGACTCCCTGTAATGGCGTCTCAGCTCAGTTCAGAAGTGTCGGAATTTACTTTCATTTTCATGAATCACGTGTTAAACTGAAACACGCATATAACACTTGTGTCAGTCAGAGGGCGCTGTCTGTGTCATTCAGATAGTTTTCAGTTTGTGCTCCTTAAAACGACACCAAAGTGAAAAATGTAGAAAATCTTGACTTCTCCTTTTTAAAAAACGAAACCTAAATAGAACATAAAAATGACACAAAGAAGGTGAAGCTGTGGTGTTTCAGAAGTTCAAGTAGGAAAAGTCAGCTCGTTCTAAGAGTTTTTATCTGCAGTTTGAACTAAAGTTTTCGTTGCAGCCAAAAACATACATTTGGGTTCATCACAGGGTTTAGATTGTCAACCTGCCAGACCTCTGCTCTCACACTCAAAACAAAGAAAAATTCTTGACCCTCATGAACATGAAGCAATAATTCTGAGTAAAATGCAGCTGAAATACATAAAATCAAAAGTTTATTTTTTTTTTCAAATAATACATCATTAAAATATGCTTGTTATAAACTAAATGTATACCAGTGAAGTTAATTTCCTTGGACCAGATTCAATTAAAGATTACTGCATTACTGTAAACTGACTACATCCTGTAAGTAGTTCGAGTTCAGGGACACAGGATCTCTAAATGTCTCTGAACATGTTACAGTTCAGGAAAGTTTCTCATCAAATGTCACATCTTTACAGCTTGTACCTTACAGTCCTTCAAGAAAGCAAAGTTGTTTTAGAGAGCTCACCTGTTGTCATGGTGTTCTAGATAATTAATAACCACCAAACACAATATCTGCTTTTACTACCTGGGCTGTGGCCTCAAACCTGCATAAGAGTTTAGACCTTTAGACTCCAACTTTCAAGTTTGTCATGAACTGAAATGTGATGAACTGACCAGTGTTAGAGATGTCACCGAAATAATAATGAAAAACAAAGAGAAAAATCACAGCGAACAATGAGAAACCAGAAATGCTAATAATAAATGAAAATAAACAAACTGATATAAACTGTTGATATGACATAATATGACACTGAACTGTGACAACACAGAAGAATTTACTGTCACATGTCACAAATCAGATTCTGGTCAAAGTCATGTTTAAGGTACTACTGCCTCGAAGTTGTTAATCACGTCCACTTTCTTGAAAAAAAAATTAAAAAGACAAAAAAAGAAAAAAAATTGTAGAGCTCTTATAAATGCATTAAATGAAGCCAATGAAAGAAAAAAAATACAAAGAGTGAAGTGTTCAATAAATCAATACATAATATGACACAATAAGGATCTTATGTCTAAACTGAGTACAGGGATTGTGGTGTGAGGTGTAGATTTTCTGTATCTTTGTGTCAGTGACGCTGAAACAGTTGTTGAAGGAAGTGTTTATCTGCAGGTCCAGTAGGAGATGCAGAGGATGGTTTGGGTCCATTATCCACAGCAGCAGTCATCAGGATGGAGGGATCCAATCAGGTTGTATAAACCGAATTAATGAAATATTCAGTTTTCGTTGGGTTTTTTTTTAAACAATCCTAACCTCGTTATTTTCACCAAATAAAATATTTTACGTAACGTGGAGCAACGTGTGTATGGTATACCGATTATTGGCCATGATTGTAGCATAACTATCCACACAAAACACGGTCTTTATTCAGACCATGACATGTGAATTAAGACAATAACTATGGTGTGATACTTGGTTAGAGTTGTAGGGACTCCCAAAAACTTCCTTGAGGTGACCGTTTTTGTGATTTGACACTATATAAAAAAATGAATTGAACTGAATTCTCTCTCTCAGTAACTCAGAGACCAGTTTCCCATGAAAAATCTGTTTTCTGCATTATTCGCTTGTTTATTACGCACCAGTCTACAGTTGTGTTCGGTGCTTTTGTTTTTTCAAAATTGGCCTCTGACAAGAAAGTTTCATTTCTGCTGTTCAATACTGAAGAAATATAAACTCTTACAAATTATGCCAAATTACAAAAATCTTAGCTGTGTCTCTGATAAAACCTCTGTAACTTTGCTCTGCTTCACTTCAGCAACATCAGGTAATGTTCATATTTTGATTCCTGGTGTTCTTGTGTTTTTGTTCTACTGCAGAATATTTCAAGAGTGTTGTGTGCTGTAGAAAGCCAGGCCAGGAAAATCTCCTTCATATTTTTCTGTGTTTTATCCTCAGTTACACCTTTGATAAAGTCTCGCAAGTGTCAGCTTTGTTTTAATACACAGATATAAAAATATGGATAAATGTACTGATAAATGATCATAATTATAATATTTCTGACGGTTGGAGTCAAAATTGAATTGAGCTTGAGTCGAGCTTGAATCGACTCGAATTGGGACCTTGTAAATTGGAATCGAATCAGTTATAGAAACAGAAATCGATACCCTGCCCTAGTGTGAACAGAGTGTTTGTGGTGGCAGGCTGGACAACAGAGCTACAATTGTTAAAAACACTGGGTTATGTGTTGATGTCACTTTTGTGTGGTT
Organism: Simochromis diagramma; assembly: GCF_900408965.1. Taxonomy (NCBI): domain Eukaryota; kingdom Metazoa; phylum Chordata; class Actinopteri; order Cichliformes; family Cichlidae; genus Simochromis; species Simochromis diagramma. The sequence continues at coordinate 1,716,370 of NW_024387200.1, read as the reverse complement.
TTGACCTTTTTGTAGAGCAGTGTCTGCTTTACACACGCTGTGACAGTTTCACGCTCTCGCAGGTAGCTCTCTGTGCTCGGAGAGAAATCCTGCTCACGCGTGTAAATTTATTTTTATTTCTCTACAGGAACTTTGTGTTAAAGGGTCAATGCACCAAAAAGGGTTTTGATAAGATTTGATTGCTCATGCAAGACAGAAACTAATCAAGGTGATTAATAATGAGCACAAGTTAAATGAGCTTATAACACTAAATTAGCTTTATTAGTCCTGCACAGAACAGACTGATCTTGAATTCTTTTAAAGTCTCTTAAAGAAGTAAATTATGAAACTGAAGATTTCTGATTCTTAAATAAAAAACTAAATCTTAAAGAAACAACCTAGCTGTGGGATTTGGAACAAATGTAAGGATAAGTGTGAGCTACTTAACATCAACTGATCATGTTGATGTTTTTCTGTTTTTATTAAAGATGGCTGCTTTTCATTTGAAACGTTTCTGGCTCTGGTCTCTTCACTGTGCTTTGCTCCATCACTCCTCTGAACCATGAACTAGTCCAGCAGCTTATATATCTATTTTACAGCGACATCAGTGCTACAACTGGTTCAAGAAAACAGTGTCAGCCAAACAGGAGTATTTAAAAACCATCAGAATCAAATGTTCTTTTCTTCTAAGGAATCAATTAAATGTAAAAACAACAATAAAAGTAGAAACTTCTGTGATGAATGCATTTGAACTAGGGCTGTCTAAATTAACTCATTAATGCAGATTAATCCATCATCATGATTAATCTGATTAACATTTTTAACGCAGTTAACCCATCTGAAGAGCAGAATGACTCAAAATCCTTGGAATGTCTCTGTCAACACATTTCGGGCAGTTTGTCCAACTAGAATCAAATGAGCAGTTGATCTGGTGACGGGCAGCTGAACCAACCAACTCAATATGCAAGATGACAAACAGCACATTGGCCCTCTCAATGGGAAATCTGAGTATAAAAACAACAAGACGGAACAGTCGAGCGACATAAAGTATTATGCGCTTTGTGCAGGAAAAGAATTTTGTTTTCACCAAAGCACTTCAAGCTCAAAATATCAGATTAACACGAAGCATACGTTAGTCGGGGATGCTGCTAGCACTTTGTCGCCCAGCTTGCAACAAACCACTCACGAAGCATCGGGACTCAGTGAACCTACCTTGGACAAATTGACTGACACAATTGCCAAGTGGATTGCAACAAATCGCAGACCTATTAATATCGTTGAGGACACGGGCTTTACAAAGGTTTTGCAAGTTGCTTTGAACAAGGCTCCAACAATAATGTCAAAGATTCATGGGCTCTATGAAACTGAAAAGAAAAAAAAGCACGAGGGCTTAGCTGTAGCCAAACATGTCGCCCTGACAGGTGACTACTGGACTTCTGTGAGTAACAGTAACTATCTTGGTGTTACTGCACATCTACTTACTGCTGCATAGGAATTAAAGTCGTTTGCATTGAGAATAATGAAGACAGAGGAGCGTCACTTCTCAGAGGCATGTGCTGAACATTTGTTAACAGTGGCACATGAGTGGGAAACTGAGGGAAAAATCCCAACTGTAGACTGTTCTCAGTTGCAGGCAACATTCCCTTTTTTCTTGAGTCTGTTTGCTCATACAAAATGAAATGCGATTTATACCGACTAAAAATGTCAGGATGAATGGAACGGACTCGGGCCCAGACTGAGAAACACAGTTTAACTGAGCTTTATTAACCACACCGGGTGCTCTATATACACGCGGGGGGGAAAAGGATCCACAGGGTAGGGAAACACAAGGTCCTCACACACGCTCCACTCTTCACGCTCCTCGCACACACAACTCCACGCTGAACAGCTCCACTCGCACTCAGAGGTCCTGGGTCACAGGTCCGGGAAATCTACACACAAACACGAAAGTTACTCGTAGGTACGCACAAGAAATGATTGCTTTCTACAGAGCCAGTCAATACTAACTAGAGTTACTCAATATTCCAGCGAGGAGTAGCTCAGCGCCCCTGCCTTAGGAAGAGTCAGCAAACAGTTGTGAGGAATCATCGGTAATCAGCTGCAGGTGCGTCGGCCAAGGGCGGGAGAGCAGGAGAGAAGAGAGAGAGACAAAAATAAAACAAAAATACTTGCGGCCGCGCTGGGCTGGCCAGGCAGCCACAAGGACCATGACAAAAAATGAATGATATTTAATCGTGATTAATCAAAATTAATCCACAGCAATCCTGTGATTAATCTGATTACAAATTTTAATCATTTGACATCACTAGTTTGAATTAAATAAAACTACATGCTTGGTTAAATGTCTGAAGGAGGATTTTCAGGAAAAACAAACAAACAAACAATAAAATCACTGCAGGTGCTGATGAGTAAAATATTAATCAACCATAGACAATATGTTTGCTAATAAGAAGAAAGTTAAAAAAACAACCAAATGTTTACAATAAAGCTTTGCCACTGCAACTTTTCCCCCATAAGAAAATGTTCACCTTATAATGAAATCTCAGTCTGACTTGATATCACAGGTTTTTGCATGTCTGCAGGGTAAAAAAAGATTCAATTGGCAAAATGAATAAATGAAGTTTTACTGACTTTTAGTTAATCACTCATCATCTTTCTCTGACAATTATAGTAACTCAACATTTCTTAATAACTCCTGACAAATTATTTATTTAGACCCACTGTTTATGGAAATACAAGAAAAAGATGTTTTATTTGTCTATTTAAAAATATTTACAGATGAACTTGACTCAGTCTTAACGCTCTGTTTTACCTGGTAAGCCATTCCTAACATTTAACAATTTTCATTTAAAAATGTGAGAAAGTGGAAATAAAATGTTTAAAAAACATGTTTCCATAAATGAAAATACAAACTTTGTGTCCATGTTGTGAGTAAAAATAATATCCGAATAAAACACCAATATTATAAAGTTGGAGTCACGTGTTGAGCTGAAAGACGAACATATTATTTGTGTCCACCAGAGGACGCTGTTAGTGTTCAGATAGTTTTACAGTTTGTACTTCATTCGAAAACATAAAAAGCCAAAACGTAAAAAATGTTCAGCTCTCCAGTTTTTATGCTAAACAGAATATAAAACAGAAGATGAAGCTGTGGTGTTTCACAAGTTCAAGTTGCACAAGTCAGCTTGTTTTCAGATTTTTTCTAGGCAGCTTTAACGAAGTTGTGTTTGCTGCCAAGGTCATATATTTGGATTCAACATTGTGATTGCCGACCTGCCAGACCCCTGCTCTCATTCCCTCCCCTAAAAAAAGATAATAGTTTTGATTAAAATGCAGCTGAAAAATATAAAATCAAAGGTTTATTTATACAAATAAAATGTTAAGGGAAATATCCTTTTTATCAACTGAATGTATACCAGTCAAGTACATTTCATTTCACCAGATTGACTATAATCTTACTGTAAACTCACTACATCCTGTAAGTAGTTAGAACTCAGGCACACAGGATCTCTGAATGTCTCTGAACACATTACAGTTCAGGAAAGTTTCTACACTCAACAAATGTAACGTCTTTACAGCTTGTACCTTACAGTCCTTCAAGAAAGTTCTTTTAAAGAGCTCACCTGTTGTTATGGTGTTTTATTTAATCACCAAACACACTATCTGCTTTTACTACGAAGAAGGTGATAAGGGTGTGGTCTGAGGAATACAGTGAGGGCCTGAGAGACTGTTTTGAATGCGCAGATTGGCCGGAACTCTGCAAGCCTCACTGCGAGGACATTGACGAGTGTCTACATCTCTGAGGACCTCACCTGGACACTGAGCACCACACAGCTGGTCAAGAAGGCTCAGCAGCGGCTGTATTTCTTGAGGAGGCTGAGGAAATTTGGTATGTCAGCCAAAATCCTCAGCAGGTTCTACAGCTGCATTGTGGAGAGCTCACTGACCAGCTGCATCACTGCATGGTACGGCAGCACTACTGCCATGGACCACAAACACCTGCAGATGTGGAGAAGATCATCAGAGCTCCGCTGCCCTCTCTGTAGAGCATCTACCATCGCAGAGTCCAGAGGAGAGCTGCCTCCATCCTCAAAGACCCCACACAGCCCTGACATGGACTGTTCACACTTCTGTCCTCGGGGCGGAGGTTCAGAAGTGTGAAATCCAGAACATCCAGACTCAACAACTCCTTCTTCCCCACTGCCATCAGATTCTTGAACAGCTGACCCATTTTTGAACAGTAATAATATTTTTATCAGGTCATCTTACATATTAAACCAGCATATTAAGCTATAGCTTAATAGCTTATAAGGCCAATGACAATATTTTAGGTGGGTCGAGTATCCAAAAATTGTACTCAAGTAAGAGTAGCATTACTTTACAATATTGTTACTCAAGTAAAAGTGAAAAGTAGTCGTCCAAAAACTTACTCAAGTAAGAGTAAAGTAGTTGGTGATAAGACTAATCAAGTACTGAGTAATGGTTGTAATGTCTGATTTATTTTTCACCTTAAAAAATGCTATCATACAAAAATAAATAAATAAATAAATATACAAATTTAAGTATTTTCAAATAGAATACGTAAAAACATTAACAAAATAAGGCACAAGATCCAGAATTTCCAGATTTCAGTTTTTCCCAACATAAAGCTTTTTAACCAATAACTACAATAAATAATATAAATATATGAACAGTGCAAACCATTTCCAGTGACAAGATGTGCTGTATACATTATATTCACTTTTACTCCAAATGGCACAGCAGTCTCAGAAAAAAACGTTAGAACGAGGCAACTTCAACATATGTACAAACAAGGTAGCTCACTTTACCATAAGTTATATGGGTGTGCATCAATTTCTGCATATTTATCAAAAATGCACTATTTCTTCACTCTATTTCACACAGGAAGGTCATGGTTGAGCTTCAGGAGCAGTTTGCTCTCAAGGTTCTTGCTGTGAAGCTGTAACTGTTCAGCAGTGAACAGGAGTCTCACACAGTCTTTCACAAGCTCCAGATGCAGGAAGAGCTGTATTGATTTTGATTGACAGCTTATTGATGTGTGGAAAGCGATAGATCAGGGCTTGGCAATGCTGGGCACTCTAACCACAGCTGGCACTGATGGTGTTAGAGTTTGTATTGTTGATTGTCATTTATGCTTACAAATATTTAACCATGGATGCTTAGAGGTGTATAATTAATTGTGTAGTGATAAGTTGGGTGATCTTTAATAGGCTACAGAGGCTTGGTGTGTATTCCACACTAGAATGCACACCTACATCCTGGGAGCATGGGAAAGTTCGTACCTTGTTTAATTGTTTTATGGTAGGATTAACGTAGTTACGTCTGTTCTAGTCTAAGTGCTTTTTGTGTATAAATGAACTGCTGGACTTCCTCACGGTGTTCTCTAGGATGAGGGGGGGTCTACCCTCTTCCTGACCAAGGATGTTTGCTTGTGTGCTTTTATGACCCTTTGATCAGATGTGAGTGAAGTTGGCCCCCCCACCTTCTTCAAATCCAACCACACGCAATGAATTAATCTGAAAATGTGCATTAAAAACAAATATCTACGGCCAGGCCAGCGGTGCACATCGCAAATTAGCTCGAGTAGACATATTAGTTGTGCCGCTTCTTAATGACAGTATCTTAGCTAACAACCCCAACTACATGATTCAACTTGTAATTGGCTAAAAATCACTTCGCCTACCGGTGAGAGACGTTACTAGCTGGCAGTTTTTTCAAGCAATGTTGAAACGTCCACACTCCAACACTTCAAATGGTAAAAATAGTAAAATGGCCTGTATTTCTATAGCGCTTTACTAGTTCCTAAGGACCCCAAAGCGCTTTACACATCCAGTCATCCACCCATTCACACACATATTCACACACTGGTGATGGCAGCTACATTGTAGCCACAGCCGCCCTGGGGCGCACTGACAGAGGCGCTTCATGCTTCAGGTGCTGCCCACTCAGCGCAGCATCAACACCACGGAAATGCACGGATACATCCGAAGACTCAAGACAGAAATCACTGTGCATGTTCAGGACTTTCGGGTTTATGGACCAATGTTTTCTTTTCTGATCAAGTCAGAAAGCTTTAATGAGCAGCTGGATGTGTCTCTCTTTAACTGGCTGGACACAGAAGACATTGAAATGCAGCTGATTGAACTAAAAAGCTCGACTACCTGACAAGCCTTAAGAACATTGCATTATTGACAGTATTTGGCTCTACATATTTGCGTGAGGAGATTTTCTCTCACACGAAGAGTGTTCTCAGCGCCTCCCATAGCTGTAGGAACGCTAGACACTCAGGAACCTGTGTCTCTGAGTGGGAGACCAGAGATCACAGACCAGAGCAGTGTCTCCTTTACACGCGCTGTGACAGTTTCACGCGCTGGCGGGCAGCTCCCTGCTCTCGGATAGAAATCCTGCTCACGCCAGTAAATTGACTTTTAAGTGAGCGAGCCCAAACGAGGACGGGGCCCTAATGTGAGTTACACTGTGGCAGCGACAGAAATGCTGTTTTAAACTGTATTTGTTTACAATTTGAAAAATAAAGTTTGCTGAATTCATTGTTAACAGTTATTGTTTGCGTGCAGCTGTGGAAATACAGACAACTGTCACTGGATTATTTAATGTTGAAGAAATCTTTAAACCAGAGGATTCTAGTTCTGAAGCCTCTGCACTACAGTGACACCAGAGAGCAGAGACATTTTAACCAGTGGAGTTTTGGCCAGATTCTTTCCCCGCAGGAGAGCTTTGTGGGTGTTGGTCGAGGTCTGTACTGCCCTCTCTCCCCCTCTGAATGTGTGGTGGTTGCAGATGACACACAAGACTCAAACTTACAGACACTACAGCGACCACATCAGCAGCAGCAGTTTGACTTGATCCTAAAGAGACAATTTGCTTTATCGCAGCAGGATTCTGGATTTGAGCTGATCAGACTGACACTGACCTGAGGTGAAAGTGTGATTAGACATTTTATTTGTTTATTTAAAATGTTTACAGATGAACTTGGCTCAGTCTTAGTGTTCTGTTTATCTGTTAAGTGAAGTCATTTCTAACATTTAATGAATTACATTTAAAAATGGGATAAGTGTAAATGTTTACAGTGTAAACATTTTTACTAGAGAACAAAATATGAACTTTGTCTCCATCTTGTGTGTAAATATAATATACAAATAAAACATCACTATTATAAAGCTGCACCTTCATCTGAAATCTCTGCAGCTTTGTTCATTCAAACTATTTTCTGAGTTTGTAAACATACAGATTAGCTGTGAGAATGTAAAGTTTATCAATGATCACATTTGATTTCTGTCTGGGGTTAAATGTGAATGTTGGTCTGAAAAAAAGATTTAAAATGTAGCTGCTTAAAATAAATTCTTGATTTTATAAAATCTGCTGATTGTTTGAATAAAACAGCTTCAGCACAACAAGAATATTTACAAACTAATAGAAGCAAATAATATTTTATTCTAAGGAGTCAGTTAAATGTAAACACAACAATCAAAGTGAGTTTCCATGTTAAATGAATCTGAACTAATGACTGTGTCTGAAAAGCTGAATTACTGTCAAACACAACAACAACAGAATCACTGAATTGATTTATTTCACTTCACAGAAACATTTTGTGATCTCAATAATCAAAGAGAGCAGTTAAAGAATAACATTGAAGTACAAATCAAAGGTAGGTGATTCATTGAAACACTGAGACTGAGAGTGAAGTTTGAAAATCAAATTAAAACCTAATTATGAAACATGAGAAGATCCAGAAATCTTTCAAACTGTGAGAGATGTCAGCTTCTGATTGAGGTTAAAAACAACACAAGAAAGAACATTTTTAATGAATTCAATCAAGTGTAGTTACACTGATGAGACAGCGTCAGAACTTAGAAGTCATTTCTTTGAATTTGGAAAACTTTAAAGAAGACGTGTTACTTTCAAATGTTATTTAACTGAAAACAAGATGCTGATAATCAGGACATTTAAATCTTGTAGTTGTAAAGTTGACTCTTGCTGATGTTTAATCGTGAATCCTTCTTTAATGAAGTGTCACAGTTTGCTGTTCACACTCAACAACGTTGAAAAGTAAACAAATCATCATTCAGATTTTAAAACTATCAAAAATATTTACATGAACAACATGAGAAATATTCTGAAAATATTAATTTAAAAGAAACAAGAAAAAAATGTAAAAGTTTCTTACAGAAACTCGAGTGGGTCACAAGATTTTCACATGAAAAAGTTTCTTTGGTTTCATTGAACTGCTAATAGTTCCACTAGAACAACAAAATGAAATAAAACCTGATAATGAAGTTAGACAGTGTGATGAATAATTTCCCTAAAATTAACCCTGCTGCTGTACTGAAAAAACAGTTAAAATAAAGAATCACTTTACAATCAAATCTCAGTCTGACAGATTTTGATATCAGAGGTTTTGGCGTCTCCTGCCTCTCCAACACTGAAATATGGGAAGAGTTTCTCAGTGAAAGTGTCTCTGTGGGTGCAGATCAGAGTCATGTCTTCAGGGTCATAGAAGGACACCTCCCCCCTGTCATAGTCCAGCTGGACTCTGATCCTCTGGAGACTCTTCTTCACTGTCACAGTCTGACCAACACCATTAGAGTATTTTCCACTCTCATAATTTAAACACCAGATTCCACATTCTGGTGATATAGAAGATCCATTCTTGTCAAGTGACTCTTTAGCTAAACCTACAAAATAGCTAGGATGGTCTCCCACCTCCACCTCCCAGCTGTGTTTCCCTGAGCTGAAGCCCTCAGAGCCAAAAACATCTTTATAATTAGTGTTTCTCTCTGGATTATTAGGAAGCTGCTGCTCTGTGACTCCATATTTCACACTGGTCAGATCATCAGACAGATAGAGACAGCAGTTTGCAGTGTTTGGGTCCAGAATGACAGGACTGAAGTGGACCTTCTCCTTCATCTTCTCCCACACTCTGAAGGACAGGTTGCCCAGGTGTTTGGCCACATCTATCAGTGCTCCTGAGACCAGCTGTGGATCTGACACTGAGCTCTGGGCTCTGGCTCTGCTCTGAGTGTCTTTATAACTGCTGAGGAATGGCACGCTGTGTTTCTGCAGCTCTTCTTCAACAGCAGAGATGCTGTCTGACAGAGAGGAGATCTGCTCCTCAATCATCTTCATCTCTCTGCTGATAGTCCTCCCCTTCTGCTCCTCTTCCTCCCTCAGAGCTGCCAGTCTGGACTCCTCTTCCTCTTTCAGGAACTGCTGGAGCTTGTTGAACTCTGCTCTGATCTGCCTCTCTGTGGACAACAGCTGCTTCTTGGAGTGTTGAATCATTTCATTGTATGTTTCCTCCACTTGTTTGTATTTGTTCCTCTTGTCCTGCAGAGACTTTAAGTCAGATTTCAGCTGCTCCTTCAGGTCACTGACTGCTTCTTCTACAGGAACCACTTTGTGACTCTGGTGGAGAGAAAACTCACACACAGGACACACAGCTCTCTGCTCGTCCACACAGAACAGTTTAGGCTCTTCCTCATGTTTACTGCACACCACTGTTAATTTCGTCTCTCCTTTTTCTGTCTCAGATGATCCAGATTTCTTTCTCCCAGAAAATGAATCAGCAAGTTCCTTCAGTGTAAAGTTCACACCAGGACGATCCTTTGAAGATTTTCTCTTACAAATGGGACAGTTTTTGTTTTTAGTTTGTTCCCAGAATTTCTGCAGGCAGCTTGAACAGAAGCTGTGGCTGCAGCTCAGAGACACAGGATCTCTGAAAGTCTCTGAACACACATGGCAGCTCAGGAAATTTTCAACAAGTCCGAGTTTGTCAGACATTTGATCTTTAAGTATTTTTAACTCACCAAATTAGTGTCTCTTGAACTTTCTGATTAAAATCCTCCAAACGTGTGTTTTTCAGCAGAGATCTGACTCCCTGTAATGGCGTCTCAGCTCAGTTCAGAAGTGTCGGAATTTACTTTCATTTTCATGAATCACGTGTTAAACTGAAACACGCACATAACACTTGTGTCCATCAGAGGGCGCTGTCTGTGTCATTCAGATAGTTTTCAGTTTGTGCTCCTTAAGACACAAAAGAGAAAATGTAAAAAACTTTGACCTCTTAAAAAACGAAACCTAAACAGAACATAAAAATGACACAAAGGAGGTGAAGCTGTGGTGTTTCAGAAGTTCAAGTAGCACAAGTCAGCTTGTTCTCAGATTTTTTATCTGCAGTTTGAACTAAAGTTTTCGTTGCAGCCAAAAACATACATTTGGGTTCATCACAGGGTTTAGATTGTCAATCTGCCAGACCTCTGCTCTCACACTCAAAACAAAGAAAAATTCTTGACCCTCGTCAACATGAAGCAATAATTCTGAGTAAAATGCAGCTGAAATACATGAAATCAAAAGTTTATTTTTTTTTTCAAATAATACATCATTAAAATATGCTTGTTATAAACTAAATATATACCAGTGAAGTTAATTTCCTTGGACCAGATTCAATTAAAGATTACTGTATTACTGTAAACTGACTACATCCTATAAGTAGTTCGAGTTCAGGGACACAGGATCTCTAAATGTCTCTGAACATGTTACAGTTCAGGAAAGTTTCTCATCAAATGTCACATCTTTACAGCTTGTACCTTACAGTCCTTCAAGAAAGCAAAGTTGTTTTAGAGAGCTCACCTGTTGTAATGGTGTTCTAGATAATTATTAATCACCAAACACAATATCTGCTTTTACTACCTGGGCTGTGGCCTCAAACCTGCACAAGAGTTTAAACCTTTAGACTCCAACTTTCAAGTTTGTCATGAACTGAAATGTGATGAGCTGACCAGTGTTAGAGATGTCACCGAAATAATAATGAAAAATAAAGAGAAAAATCACAGCGAACAGACCAGAAATGCTAATAATCAAAAAATAAACAAACTGATATAAACTGTTGATATGACATAATATGACACTGAACTGTGACAACACAGAAGAATTTACTTTCACATGTCACAAATCAGATTCTGGTCAAAGTCATGTTTAAGGTACTACTGCCTCGAAGTTGTTAATCACATCCACTGTCTTGAAAAATAATTAAAAAGACAAAAAAAGAAAAAAAATTGTAGAGCTCTTATAAATGCATTAAATGAAGCCAATGAAAGAAAAAAAATACAAAGAGTGAAGTGTTCAATAAATCAATACATAATATGACACAATAAGGATCTTATGTCTAAACTGAGTACAGGGATTGTGGTGTGAGGTGTAGATTTTCTGTATCTTTGTGTCAGTGAAGCTGAAACAGTTGTTGAAGGAAGTGTTTATCTGCAGGTCCAGTAGGAGATGCAGAGGATGGTTTGGGTCCATTATCCACAGCAACAGTCATCAGGATGGAGGGATCCAATCAGGCTGTATAAACCAAATTAATGAAATATTCAGTTTTCGTTGGGTTTTTTTTTAACAATCCTAACCTCGTTACTTTCACCAAATAAAATATTTTACGTAACGTGGAGCAATGTGAGGATGGTATACCGATTATTGGCCATGATTGTAGCATAACTATCCACACAAAACACGAGCTTTATTCAGACCATGACATGTGAATTAAGACAATAACTATGGTGTTATACTTGGTTAGAGTTGTAGGGACTCCCAAAAACTTCCTTGAGGTGACCGTTTTTGTGATTTGACACTATATAAAAAAATGAATTGAACTGAATTCTCTCTCTCAGTAACTCAGAGACCAGTTTCCCATGAAAAATCTGTTTTCTGCATTATTCGCTTGTTTATTACGCACCAGTCTACAGTTGTGTTCAGTGCTTTTGCTTTTTCAAAATTGGCCTCTGACAAGAAAGTTTCATTTCTGCTGTTCAATACTGAAGAAATATAAACTCTTACAAATTATGCCAAATTACAAAAATCTTAGCTGTGTCTCTAATAAAACCTCTGTAACTTTGCTCTGCTTCACTTCAGCAACATCAGGTAATGTTCATATTTTGATTCCTGGTGTTCTTGTGTTTTTGTTCTACTGCAGAATATTTCAAGAGTGTTGTGTGCTGTAGAAAGCCAGGCCAGGAAAATCTCCTTCATATTTTTCTGTGTTTTATCCTCAGTTACACCTTTGATAAAGTCTCGCAAGTGTCAGCTTTGTTTTAATACACAGATATAAAAATATGGATAAATGTACTGATAAATGATCATAATTATAATATTTCTGACGGTTGACCTCGTGAATCGGCATCGAATCAGTTATAGAAATAGAAATCGATACCCTGCCGTGGTGTGAACAGAGTGTTTGTGGTGGCCGGCTGGACACCAGAGCTACAATTGTTAAAAACACTGGGTTATGTGTTGATGCCACTTTTGTGTGGTTTTGACCTTTTTGTAGAGCAGTGTCTGCTTTACACGCGCTGTGACAGTTTCACGCTCTCGCAGGTAGCTCTCTGTGCTCGGAGAGAAATCCTACTCATGCGAGTAAATTTATTTTTATTTCTCTACAGAAACTCTGCATTAAAGGCTCAACACACCAAAAATGGGTTTTGATCACATTTGAATGCTCATGCAAGACAGAAACTAGTCAGAGTGACTAATAATGAGCACAAGTTAAATGAGCTCATAACACTAAATTGGCTTTATTTGTTTTTCACAGAACAGAATTCTCTTAAAGTCTTTTAAAGAAGTAAATTCTGAGACTGAAGGTTTCTGATTCTTATATCAAAAACTACAGTTTAACCTCCTAGGACCTGGCGTCCACATATGTGGACATCACATTTTGGGTTATTTAGACCAAAATACTCAAGGGCCTGATATCCACTTACGAGGACATTATACTGCTACTGTTCTATCAGAATTTTAAACGAATATCCTCATATGTGGCTCTTATTTTTCTTAAAAAAAAATCAGGAAAAAAAAAATCTGGTAATTCTTTGTTTTTACATTCATCAGGCCCCAATATGCCCAAATATCAAAGAGAAATTAAAAATGCATGCTGTGGAAGAGTTCATGTCTTAGGAGGTTAAAGAAACAACCGAGGTGTTGGATTTGGAACAGATGGAAGGATTAGTGTGATGTACTACACATCAACTGATTGTGTTTGTGTTTTATTAAAGATGGCGGCTTTTCATTTCAAGGTTTCTGGGTCTCTTCACTGTGCTTTGCTCCATCACTCTTGTGAACCTAGAACTAGTCCAGTATCTTATATATCTGTTTACAGTGACGTCAGTGCTACAAATGCTTCAAGAAAACAGTTTCAGCACAACAGGAAATTTAAAAAGCACCAGAAGCAAATGTTCTTTTATTTTAAGGAATCAATTAAATGTAAAAACAACAATAAAGCTAGAAATTTCTGTGATGAATGTGTTTAAACTCGCATTGAACTACAGATGAACTCGGCTCAGTCTTAATGTTCTGTTTTACCTGTTAAGTGAATTCATTTCTAACATTTAATGATTTACATTTAAAAATTTGAGAAACTGGAAATAAAAAGTTTAAAAAACCTTTGATAATATGAACTTTGTCTCCATTTTGGGAGTAAATATAATATACAAATAAAACACCAATATTATAAAGTTGGACCTTCATCTGACATCTCTGCAGCTTTGTTCATACAAACTATTTCCAGCTCTGCTCTGTCAATGTGAATATTACATGTACTGTTAAGCAACTTAAGTTAGAGTTTATAAAGATGCAGATCAGGTGTGAGGGTGTAAACTTTATCCATGATTACGTTTGATTTCTGCCTGCTAATGTTTCACACTGAGGATCAGACCAAAGTGAAAATCAGTGACTCCATCTGAGCAAACTGTACAAGTCGTCTCTGATATTCAGTTTATGAGAGCTGAGGTTAAATGTGAATGTTGGTCTGAAAACAAAATCTGATTATGATTGTTTTAATAAAACAGCTTCAGCACAACAAGAATATTTACAAACCAACAGAAGCAAATAATCTTTTGTTCTAAGGACTCAGTTAAAAAGTAAAAAGAACAATGAAAGTGAGTTTTCATGCTAAATAAATCTGAACTAACGACTGAATGTGTGTGAAAAGCTGATTTTCAGTCAAACACAACAACAACAGAATCAGCTAATTTGATTTATTTCATGTCACAGAGACATTTTGTGATTCTCAGTGATCAAAGAAACCAGTTAAAGAATAACTTTAAAATAATAAATCAAAGGTAGGACCTATTTTCATTCACTGAAACACTGAGACTGAGAGCGAAGTTTAAAAATCAAAAAACTGATTATAAAAGAGGATCAGAAGATTCAGAAATCTTTCAAACTGTGAGAGACGTCTCCTGCTGATTGAAGTTAAAAATAACACAAGAAAGAACATTTTTAATCCAATCAAGTGTAGTTACACTGATGAGACAGTTTTTGAACTTAGAAGTCAATTCTTTGATTTTTTTTTTTAAGTAGACGTGTTACTTTAAAATGGTTGTTTAACTGAAAACAAGATGGTGATAATCAGGATAATTAGGATCCAGTAGTTTTAAAGTTGACTCTTGCTGATGTGACACAAGTTTAATGATTAATCCTTTTTTCTTTTAAGAAGTCTCACAGTTTACTGTTCACACTCAACAACTTTGAAAAGGAAATATATCATCATCATTCAGATTTAAAAATTATCGAAAATATTCACATGAACAATATGAATAATATTGAAAACATGAATTTAAAAGAAATATAAAAAGTAAAATTTTCTTACACAAACTCGAGTGGGTCACAAGATTTTCACATAAAAAAAGTTGCTTTCGGTTAATTGAACTGCTAATAGTTCCACTAAATCAACAAAAAATAAATAAAACCTGATAATTAAGTTAGACAGTTTGATGAATAATGTCCCTAAAATTAAGCTGCTGGACTGAAAAAAAAAATCAAAACAGTTAAAAAAAAAAGAATCACTTTACAATCAAATCTCAATCTCACAGATTTTGATTTCAGAGGTTTTGGCGTCTTCTGCCTTTCCAATACTGAAATATGGGAAGAGTTTCTCAGTGAAAGTGTCTCTGTGAGTGTAGATGTGAGTCATGTCTTCAGGGTCATAGAAGGACACCTCCCCCCTGTCATAGTCCAGCTGGACTCTGATCCTCTGGAGACTCTTCTTCACTGTCACAGTCTGACCATCACCATTAGTGTATTTTCCACTTTTATGACTTAAACACCAGATTCCATATTTTGGTGAAGCAAAACACTCTCCCTTCCTGTCAACTGACTCTTTAACTAAACCCAGATTCCAGTCAGGATGGTCTCCCACCTCCACCTCCCAGCTGTGTTTCCCTGAGCTGAAGCCCTCAGAGCCAAAAACAGTGGTATAATTAGTGTTTCTCTCTGGATTATCAGGAAGCTGCTGCTTTGTGTCTCCATTCCTCACACTGGTCAGATCATCAGACAGATAGAGATAGTTGTTTGCAGTGTTTGGGTCCAGAATGACAGGACTGAAGTGGACCTTCTCCTTCGTCTTCTCCCACACTCTGAAGGACAGGTTGCCCAGGTGTTTGGCCACATCTATCAGTGCTCCTGAGACCAGCTGTGGATCTGACACTGAGCTCTGGGCTCTGGCTCTGCTCTGAGTGTCTTTATAACTGCTGAGGAATGGCGCGCTGTGTTTCTGCAGCTCTTCTTCAACAGCAGAGATGCTGTCTGACAGAGAGGAGATCTGCTCCTCAATCATCTTCATCTCTCTGCTGATAGTCCTCCCCTTCTGCTCCTCTTCCTCTCTCAGAGCTGCCAGTCTGGACTCCTCTTCCTCTTTCAGGAACTGCTGGAGCTTGTTGAACTCTGCTCTGATCTGCCTCTCTGTGGACAACAGCTGCTTCTTGGAGTGTTGAATCACTTCATTGTATGTTTCCTCCACTTGTTTGTATTTGTTCCTCTTGTCCTGCAGAGACTTTAAGTCAGATTTCAGCTGCTCCTTCAGGTCACTGACTGCTTCTTCTACAGGAACCACTTTGTGACTCTGGTGGAGAGAAAACTCACACACAGGACACACAGCTCTCTGCTCGTCCACACAGAACAGTTTAGGCTCTTCCTCATGTTTACTGCACACCACTGTTAATTTCTTCTCTCTCTTTTCTGTCTCAGATGATCCAGATTTCTGTCTCCCAGCAAAGGAATCAGCAAGTTCTTTCAGTCCAAAGTTGACAATAGGAAGATCTTTTGAAGATTTTCTTTTACAAATGGGACAGTTTTTGTTTTTAGTTTGTTCCCAGAATTTCTGCAGGCAGCTTGAACAGAAGCTGTGGTTGCAGCTCAGAGACACAGGATCTCTGAAAATCTCTGAACACACATGGCAGCTCAGGAAATTTTCAAGAAGAGCTCTCTCAGCCATTTGATCTTCAAGTTTTTTTAACTCACCAAATTTGCGTCTCTTCAATTTTCTGATTAATATCCCCCAAATGCGTGTTTTTCAGCAGAGATCTGATTCCCTGTAATGGCGTCTCAGCTCAGTTCAAAAGTGTCGGAACTTTACTTTCATTTTCATGGATCACAGTCACCTGTTAAACTGAAAGGCGCACATAATATTTGTGTCCACCAGAGGACGCTGTTAGTGTCATTCAGATAGTTTTGCAGTTTGTGCTTCATAGAAAAACATAAAAGCCAAAATGTAAAAAATGTTTACCTTTTGAGCTTTTTATGCTAAACAGAACATAAAAATGACACAAAGAAAATGAAGCTGTGGTGTTTCACAAGTTCAATTATCACAAGTCAGCTTATTTTCAGAACTTTTGTTTGCAGCTTGAAAAGAAGTTGTGGTTGTAGCCAAGGTCATAAATCTGGATTGAACATTGAGATTGACAACCTGCCAGACCCCTGCTCTCATCTCCTCCCCTAAAAAAAGATAATATGTTTTATTAAAATGCAACTGAAACATATCAAATCAAATGCTTATGTATACAAAAATAGAATAAATCATTAAGGAAAATATCCTTGTTATAAACCAAATGTATACAAATCAAGAACTTTTCATTTGATCAGATTTCATTAAAGTGACAATTGTATTACTGTAAACTGACTACATGCTGTAAGTAGTTTGAGCTCAAGGACACAGGATCCCTGAATGTCTCTGAAGACATTACAGTTCAAAAAAGTTTCTACATTCAACAAATGTAACGTCTTTACAGTTTGTACCTTACAGTCTCTCACCTGTTGTAATGGTGTTCTAGTTAATTAATAATCACCAAACACAATATCTGCTTTTACTACCTGGGCTGTGGCCTCAAACCTGAATAAAACTTTAGACCTTTAGACTCCAACTTTCAAGTCTGTCATGAACTGAAATGTGATGAACTGACCAGTGTGAGAAATACCAATAAATAAAAAAATAAAAACTAAAAACATGACAGTGGACAATGAGAAACTAGTAATACTGATGAAAAAATAAATTTATATAAACTTTGTTGATATAACTTAATATGTCATGACATTAATGATCGTTGTGTGTTTCTGCTGTATTTGAATGTTCAGTGATGGATGATGAAGACAGTTAAATAACAAAGATATTATTACTAAATTATTATTTGTTTCAGTGTTTGTGTGTGACTGTGCCTTTGTAGTCATGTTTGTGAAACGTTCATCTTCTGTAGGTTATCAAGTAGAGGGTCAGGACTTTCTACTGAATGAAAATGCAATACAAATACTTGAAACTGACAACACAGAAGAATTTACTGTCACATGTCATGAGTCATATTCTGGTGCACAGCAAAATCGCCTGTGTCAAATTGACACTGTGAGTGTTAAATTAACACTTTTCAAAGTGTTATATTTTTAACAATGCCCTAGTGTTATTTTAACACTGTACAGAGTTAAAGATTAACACTGACCAGTGTCAACAATATTCTACACTGGTGTTAAGTGTTAAAAAATTAACACCAAATAGGTAGTACTTTACACTAGCCCTGGTGTTTAAAAATTTAACACTGAATAGTGTTGATTTTCTAACACAAACACTAGTGTCAGTCAAATCATCAATACTCCCAGATTACAATAAATAATCTCTGATATCTCTACTGCTACAATTAATTAGAATGTATTCACAGCTACAGACACTCTACCCATTAAAAAAAACAAACAAAAAAAAACCCAAAAACAAAACAAGAGTGTTCAAAAATACTCTGTATTCAAACAGCAGATACACCACAAATAAACCGTGCATAACAATATACAAAACTACAATATTGGACAATCTACATGTTGTTATTAGAAAATTGCCCATTGTAAGGTATAACACACAACATTATCTACATGGATCAGTGCAACAGCATCCAGTTTATCCTCAATAACAAATGCATTTAAGTGACCATTGATCATTTCTTCAGTCTAAATTATTTAGATCATGCACAAGCGGCTTTAAATACATCAAAACACACAAGAAAACATGCTCTACAGGTTCAACTATTTTCCATTTTTGCTCAAAATGTCTCATCCTTTAGATTCTGTTAAGATATGACGATGGATTTTCAAGCTGATCAAAACATTCAACTTTATCCGAGGTTTCTCTTGATGACAAACATTCAACAACAGATTGTTTTGCATGTGCTTGTATGTCATTAACCCTTTCCTCCAATGAACCAACTAAACGCTACTTTCAGAACTTTTGAGGATTGTAGTTGAGAAGTAACAGGCCTGTACATGTCTAGTATTTGCCTGTCTTGAGATTAGCTACAATTACAGGCTGTGAAACAGAGGTTCCATCATAAGGTGCAGGCTCAAAATAAAAATTACTGATGACCTCTGAGTCAACAAAGTCTCCCTGAGCTTGGGAGAGGTGCTGCTTGTCAAAGAGATGAACATCTAGGCTCTCCACAGGTCAAACGTAAAAACTTCCCTGCGTACAAACCATGCTGGAACTTGACATGTCTAAATAACACTGAGCAACTTGTGTGGTGTATCTTGCAAAAGTAACAGATGAACATTTCCGGTCCTTTTCGGTCATAGTCGATGTCTTTAGACTGTACTGTGAAGAATTCTTGCTCTGATTTCCCTGACCCGAGGACTCTCCTTCACGCTGCCAACATCAATGCCATACACGGTGGTCTGGATGAATGTGTAGAAGTTGTGCAATGCCTTGTCATAGGACACAGCAAATACAAAATGTGCCTTGTGGGTGGCTGTAGCTCAGGTGGCAGAGCAGGTCAGCCACTAATCAGGTCGGTGGTTCGATCCCAGGCTGCCTCCTGGCTGCATGCCAAATATCCTTGGGCAAGATACTAACCCCATGTTTGCCTACTGGTGGTGGTCAGAGGGCCCGGTGGCGCCAGTGTCCGGCAGCCTCGCCTCTGTCAGTGCACCCCAGGGCAGCTGTGGCTACAACGTAGCTTGCCATCGCCTGTGTGTGAATGGGTGAATGACTGAATGTAGTGTGAAGCGCTTTGGGGTCCTTAGGGACTAGAAAAGCGCTATACAAATGCAGGCCATTTAACATTTGAAAAGCTCATCAAACGCTGCAACTCCTGTCTGCGTCACACAGGGAATGACCTCTTGATCTAGGACAATGTAGAAACTCTGGATGATGTTCTTTCTTTCTCCAACACACAGGAGGAATGGCTGAGTGGTGCCAGCCTTAAGAAAAGTCTCCATGCTACCTCCCACCTGAGGGAGTGAAAGAAACCAAATGATTCACATTAAACAAAATTGGTAATCTGATGTTGAGTGGCAGCATTGCTGCCTAAAATTAAGACAATATTAAAATGTTTTACTACGGGCGCACAATTATTTTTGTTCCAATTTGTACATTTAGTTTTAATGGAAACAATGACATGCCGGTGCTGCAACACCAAGCCTGTCTGGCATAGATACATCTGCTGCACGGTGGAGCCCCTTGCCCTCTTAAAACATCTGCATCTGTTCTCATCAAAAGAAAAAGCTACTTTAACACATTTCTAAAAATCATACCTTTATGAATTTCATTAGGTCGTGAGCAGCATCTGATGTGCTAATCTTTAAAGACTTCCTTCCTTTAGATGTTGGAGGTAACAAGTGAAGCAGCAAAAGAAGAATGGCAGCCAACTCGCAGTCCCATACTACAGAATAAGAATTAAGATAATCACAATGACTGTCATTTAAAGGTCCACAGCAGTCATTTTTTTTCAATGTTATTCAATGCCATGATGACATTTTAGATAACTGATAATTTAAAAAAAAACAAAAAAAACAGCAGTTTTCCATTGTCTTCAGTATGGTATGAAAATTCATTTCCAGAGATTTCAAATCTTCGGGCCACCAAGTGATGTATATATTGAGTCATAACAATAGTAACATTATGTAATTTTTTTTGTCAAACTTTAAATGCCATTAAAGTTTCAGGTTTACCATGTTTGTAAATTCATTTTCACACCATACTGAAATGTGATTTATAAAATTAACAGCTGTTGTAAAGGTGCCAAAACATGTTTAGGTTTAATGGTATGGTCCACTAATATACTGTGCTGTGGGAATTGCGAAAATGCTGTAAAGGCATGTGAAATCTACCATCTCCAATTTACACTTACCACCCTCATAAGAGTCACCATGTGAAGAAATGAGCAGCTCATCCAATTCTGTACTCTGAGACAGATTTTTACAATCTTTGATGATTCTTGGCTTGAAGAATGTTGGCCACTTCGCAAGGAATTTACCAGACACTTCCAAATGGCATTGTGAAGTCTTGGTCAATCTTAAACACAAAATGTAACAATAGAAAGAACGCATTAACAAGCAAACAATCAAACGAACCACAAAGCTGTCAGTAAATCATTTCATGCCTTACCAAGCCTGTGTATCCAGAAATCTCGGGAAAAGGTCCAGGACAGAAGAAGCTGTGGCTGGATCTTGAATCACTTTTTGCCTATGTTCAAATGTCACCTTCATTTTCTCTTTGACAAGTTTCATGTCAGTTGAATGCCTCATCAGTTACATAGCTTCCTTGCATTCATCACCTGACAACTGTCTCGCATTTGAACACAAGTTGCAAAGAGTCTTGGGGCTATCTTGAAAAGCTGACTTTGATTTCTTCATCTCCTCAGTGGAGTTGCGCTGCACAGTTTTCAATCTCCATGAGATTGAAACCGGTGCTGCATTCACTTACACTCGGATATCTGAGCTTCACCGTGAAAACATAATCGCACATTTGATATATGATTGAATTTTATTGTTTTAGCTTCGGGGTGGCACCTGGGGTGGCCTGTCTGGTTGGGGGGGGGGGGGGGGGGGGTGGCCTGTGCCCCCCCAGGCCACCCCACTGGACACGCCACTGCTTATGTCTAAACTGAGTACAGGGATTGTGGTGTGAGGTGTAGATTTTCTGTATCTTTGTGTCAGTGAAGCTGAAACAGTTGTTGAAGGAAATGTTTATCTGCAGGTCCAGTAGGAGATGCAGAGGATGGTTTGGGTCCATTATCCACAGCAGCAGTCATCAGGATGGAGGGATCCAATCAGGTTGTATAAACCAAATTAATGAAATATTCAGTTGTTTTTTTTTTTTTTTTTTACAATCCTAACCTCATTACTTTCACCAAATAAAATATTTTACATAACCTGGAGCAACGTGTGTATGGTATACCGATTATTGGCCATGATTGTAGCATAACTATTCCACACAAAACACGGGCTTTATTCAGACCATGACATGTGAATTAAGACAATAACTATGGTGTTATACTTGGTTAGAGTTGTTGGGACTCCCAAAAACTTCCTTGAGGTGACCGCTTTTGTGATTTGACACTATATAAAAAATGAATTGAACTGAATTCTCTCTTTCAGTAACTCAGAGACCAGTTTCCCATGAAAAATCTGTCTTCTGCATTATTCGCTTGTTTATTACGCACCAGTCTACAGAGAAGTAAAAGTGAAAAGTAGTCGTCCAAATAATTAATCAAGCAAGAGTAAAGTAGTTGGTGAAAAGACTAATCAAGTACTGAGTAACTGGTTGTAATGTCTGATTTATTTTTCACCTTAAAAAATTGCTATCATACATACTGTCAATGGAAAATTGTATTTAGTAGTCAGTATAATCTTTTAGTGATATAAGTTTGCATATGGTAGAATACTGCATGTAGTTATTTGTATTAGGAAATATTTAACCATATATTTTTAGAGGTGTATAATCAATTGTGTAGTGAGGCTGTGTGATCTTTAACAGGCTACAAAGGCTTGGTGTGTATTCCACACCTACATCCTGGGGGCATGGGAAAAGGTCGTACCTTGTTTTATTGTTTTATGGTAGGATTAACGTAGTTACGTTTGTTTTAGACTAAGTGCTTTAACTGCTGGACTTCCTCACCCTTCTCCTGACCAAGGATGTACCTTTTATGACCCTTTGACCAGCAGGACACACACACACACACACACACACACACACACACACACACACATACACACACACATACACACACATACGTTCAATGGAGTATAAAAATAAAGACAGGGGCGGTTCCTCTCTGGAGTCTCTCAGTAGAGAGCTGCCCTTGCTAGCAAGAACTCTGTGTTTCTTTTCTCTGAGTCTTTACTGAAGAAGTGTTTTAGAATATTTTCCCTAACACATACAAACAAAAATAAATAAATAAATATACAAATTTTAGTATTTTCAAATAGAATATGTAAAAACATTAACAAAATAAGGCACAAGATCTAGAATTTCCAGATTTCAGTTTTTCCCAACATAAAGCTTTTTAACCAATAACTACAATAAATAATATAAATATATGAACAGTGCAAACCATTTACAGGGACAAGATGTGCTGTATACATTATATTCACTTTTACTCCAAATGGCACAGCAGCCTCAGAAAAAAACATTAGAACGAGGCAACTTCAACATATGTACATACAAGGTAGCTCACTTTACCATAAGTTGTGTGGGTGTGCATCAATTTCTGCATATTTATCAAAAATGCACTATTTCTTCACTCTATTTCACACAGGAAGGTCATGGTTGAGCTTCAGGAGCAGTTTGCTCTCAAGGTTCTTGCTGTGAAGCTGTAACTGTTCAGCAGTGAACAGGAGTCTCACACAGTCTTTCACAAGCTCCAGATGCAGGAAGAGCTGTATTGATTTTGATCGACAGCTTCTTGATGTGAGGAAATCAATAGATCAGGGGTTGGCAACCCTGGGCACTCTAACCACAGCTGGCACTGATGGCACGACACGCAATGAATTAATCTGAAAACGTGCATTAAAAATAAATATCTACGGCCAGGCCAGCGGTGCACATCGCAAATTAGCTCGAGTAGACATGTTAGTTGTGGCGCTTCTTAATGACAGTATCTTAGCTAACAACCCCAACTACCAGATTCAACTTGTAATTGGCTAAAAATCACTTCGCCTAACGGTGAGAGACGTTACTAGCTGGCAGTTTTTCAAGCAATGTTGAAACGTCCACACTCCAACACTTCAAATGGTAAAAATAGTAAAATGGCCTGTATTTGTATAGCGCTTTACTAGTCCCTAAGGACCCCAAAGCGCTTTACACATCCAGTCATCCACCCATTCACACACACATTCACACACTGGTGATGGCAGCTACATTGTAGCCACAGCCACCCTGGGGCGCACTGACAGAGGCGCTTCATGCTTCAGGTGCTGCCCACTCAGCGCAGCATCAGCACCACGGAAATACACGGATACATCTGAAGACTCAAGACAGAAATCACTATGCATGTTCAGGACTTTCGGGTGTATGGACCAATGTTTTCTTTTCTGATCAAGTCAGAAAGCTTTAATGAGCAGCTGGATGTGTCTCTCTTTAACTGGCTGGACACAGAAGACATCGAAATGCAGCTGATTGAACTAAAAAGCTCGACTACCTGACAAGTCTTAAGAACATTGCATCATTGACAGTATTTGGCTCTACATATTTGCGTGAGGAGATTTTCTCTCACACGAAGAGTGTTCTCAGCGCCTCCCATAGCTGTAGGAATGCTAGACACTCAGGAACCTGTGTCTCTGAGTGGGAGACCAGAGATCACAGACCAGAGCAGTGTCTCCTTTACACGCGCTGTGACAGTTTCACGCTCTGGCGGGCAGCTTCCTGCTCTCGGAGAGAAATCCTGCTCAAGCGAGTAAATTGACTTTTAACAGCCCAAACGAGGACGGGGTCCTAATGTGAGTTACACTGTGGCAGCGACAGAAATGCTGTTTTAAACTGTATTTGTTTACAATTTGAAAAATAAAGTTTGCTGAATTCATTGTTAACAGTTATTGTTTGCGTGCAGCGGTGGAAATACAGACAACTGTCACTGGATTATTTAATGTTGAAGAAATCTTTAAACCAGAGGATTCTAGTTCTGAAGCCTCTGCACTACAGTGACACCAGAGAGCAGAGACATTTTAACCAGTGGAGTTTTGGCCAGATTCTTTCCCCGCAGGAGAGCTTTGTGGGTGTTGGTCGAGGCCTGTGCTGCCCTCTCTCCCCCTCTGAATGTGTGGTGTTGCAGATGACACACAAGACTCAAACTTACAGACACTACAGCGACCACATCAGCAGCAGCAGTTTGATTTGATCCTAAAGAGACAATTTGCTTTATCGCAGCAGGATTCTGGATTTGAGCTGATCAGACTGACACTGACCTGAGGTGAAAGTGTGATTAGACATTTTATTTGTTTATTTAAAATATTTACAGATGAACTTGGCTCAGTCTTAGTGTTCTGTTTATCTGTTAAGTGAAGTCATTTCTAACATTTAATGATTTACATTTAAAAATGGGATAAGTGTAAATGTTTACAGTGTAAACATTTTACTAGAGAAGAAAATCTGAACTTTGTCTCCATCTTGTGCGTAAATATAATATACAAATAAAACACCACTATTATAAAGCTGCACCTTCATCTGAAATCTCTGCAGCTTTGTTCATTCAAACTATTTTCTGAGTTTGTAAACATACTGTCACGGACCCAGTTCCAGGGATTCGGGGTCCGTGAGCAGTGTGGACTACTATTGTAGTTATTATTATTATTATTATTATTATTATTATTATTATCATTATTATGGTTGTGTCTGCTGTCATGTTTTTCCGTGTTGGTGTACTGTCAGGTGTTTATGGGTGTGTGCTTGTGTATGTGAGGGTGCGGTCGTGGCAGGCACTTTTAGGCCTGGTGGGTGTGACCCTGCCAGCTGACCGGTCCCACCCAGGAATCCACACACACCTGGCGCCGATCAAGCCTCGTCAGAGGAGCTTCAAAACAGTGTGGCTGAGAGCTCCTCGACGCTGGATCGTTGAGTGACTTCCCGTCAGTCTTAGTTTATTGTGCAAGGTTAGTGCAAGTCTGCCGTTAGGTTTTGTACTCACGGCTGCCTTTTGTATGCGTGTTTCCTCAGGAGGAATTGTGGCGACCAGGAGGCAGCACACGGACAGTACACAGGGAACGGAGACAGCACGGAGCACGGGATAAAGGAGAAGACACGGAACGGGAGTTGGGATAGCACGGGGAATTTATTGTTGTTTGGATTGTCACCACTGTAAATAAACGCACTGCCTTCAGCGCCAAGTCCTGCATTTTGGGTCCTCATTTCTCACATCCCCACGGTCTGCCAGCCAGACCGTGACACATACAGATTAGCTGTGAGAATGTAAAGTTTATCAATGATCACATTTGATTTCTGTCTGGGGTTAAATGTGAATGTTGGTCTGAAAAAAAGATTTAAAATGTAGCTGCTTAAAATAAATTCTTGATTTTATAAAATCTGCTGATTGTTTCAATAAAACAGCTTCAGCACAACAAGAATATTTACAAACTAATAGAAGCAAATAATCTTTTATTCTAAGGAGTCAGTTAAATGTAAACACAACAATCAAAGTGAGTTTCCAAGTTAAATGAATCTGAACTAATGACTGTGTCTGAAAAGCTGATTTACTGTCAAACACAACAACAACAGAATCACTGAATTGATTTGTTTCACTTCACAGAAACTCAATAATCAAAGAGAGCAGTTAAAGAATAACATTGAAGTACAAATCAAAGGTAGGTGATTCATTGAAACACTGAGACTGAGAGTGAAGTTTGAAAATCAAATTAAAACCTAATTATGAAACATGAGAAGATCCAGAAATCTTTCAAACTGTGAGAGATGTCAGCTTCTGATTAAGGTTAAAAACAACACAAGAAATAACATTTTAATGAAATCAATCAAGTGTAGTTTGATAGTCCGATGTGTGATGTGTGAAGGGTCTGGGCTTCGAGGATTATGGCAGCGGTGACTTTTCCCAGGAGAAGCTGGGACCCTGTTTACTAGAAGGTTTTAAAATTTCTGTACTTTTAGGTGACAGAAGGAGACATGTGGCCTGGTCAAAACACAGAGAGCTGCACTCTAAAAGATCTTTAAATATAGTAAACATACCTTGTGTGCCAAAGACTGCTCCCAAACATGAGGGGACAAGTCAAATCAAATCAAATCAAATCACTTTTATTGTCACATCACATGTGCAGGTACATTGGTACAGTACATGTGAGTGAAATTCTTGTGTGCGAGCTTCACAAGCAACAGAGTTGTGCAAAATACAATAATGTAAACAAGCAAAATACAAGAATGGCTACATCTGAAACTAATAAATATATGTACAATATATAATAGTATATGCATTTCTGGATGTGTATACTAATATTTTTCTACGTGTGTGTGTGTGTGTGTGTGTGTGTGTACACATATTTTACAATTTAAATAGAGTAAACAATAAATAAAATATATAAAAATATACAGAGTTGAGACATGTGCAAAACAGTGGCATTACTGTACAGTATGGAGTGCATAATGTTGAAGTTCCAGTAGTGAAGCTGAGGTGTCTATGACGTGTTCAGCAGTCTGATGGCCTGATGGAAAAAGCTGTCTCTCAGTCTGCTGGTACGGGACCGGATGCTGCAGAACCTCCTTCCTGATGGAAGCAGTCTGAACAGTTTATGGCTGGGGTGACTGGAGTCCTTGATGATCCTCCCCGCTTTCCTCAGGCACCGCTTCCTGTAGATGTCTTGGAGGGAGGGAAGCTCACCTCCAATTATCCGTTCAGAGCACCGCACTACTCGCTGGAGAGCTTTGCAGTTGTAGGCGGTGCTGTTGCCATACCAGGTGGTGATGCATCCAGTGAGGATGCTCTCAATGGCACAGTGATAGAAGGTCCTGAGGATGCGGGGGCTCATGCCGAATCTTTTCAGTCTCCTGAGAAAGAAGAGGCGCTGCTGCGCCTTCTTCACTGTTTTGTTTGTGTGTACTGACCACGTAAGATCCTCAGCCAGATGTACACCAAGGAACCGGAAGCTGCTCACTCTCTCCACAGCAGCGCCGTTGATGGTGATGGGGGTGTGTACTTCTCTGCACCTCCGGAAGTCCACTATCAACTCCTTTGTCTTTGCGACGTTGAGGGTGAGATGATTGTCTTGACACCAGTGGGTCAGGGCGCTGACCTCCTCCCTGTAAGCCGTCTCATCACCATTGGTGATAAGACCTACCACTGTAGTGTCGTCCGCAAACTTCACAATGATGTTGGAGTTGTTTTTTTTTTTTTTTTTTTTTTTTTTTTGTGTCCCGTTTGGATCTATAGCCATCAGAATTGTTGTCTTAAGGCCAAGAAAGATGCCAAGCGGATTTATTTTACCGAGTGGATCATCATGGCCTTGCCATATTGGTCCATTTGATTGACCTTTATTATAATTGTGAATTTATTTTATTTTCAGTTCCTACAAACGGGACAGACATGACTGGGGGATAGGACAGGGAGAACGAATGAAAGAAAGAGAGGGAGAGAAAGAAAACCAAAGGGGAGAAGAGACGGTGAGAAGGGGGGGAAGAAAGAAAAAAAAAACCAAACAACAAAAAAAAAAAACACCTGGGTCACCTGTATGGAGAAAAAAAACAGAAGAGAAAGCAAACAACAAAGAGCAACATAATAAAAAAAACGGCACCATCACAATAAACTAGCTAGCAGTAGATATCAGTAGATACCAAATAATAAACGATATTGTGCAGCACGCAAGATAGACAGCGCACAATGTGCTTTGAGGCAGCAGCCAAGAAAGCTGTAGTCCGCGTCTGTGAATACCCGTGTGTACACCTGTGTGCATACCTGTGTGGATCAGCATGCTTGCATTCCAAAGGTTTCTCCATGTAACGATCTGCTAGGGAGTGTGGGGAGCCACAGCCCCGTCCTCCAGGGTATGAAGCAGGTATGGAGGAGTTGTTAGTGGCTGTGCAGTCGTAGGTGTAGAGTGAGTATAGGAGAGGGCTCAGTACACACCCCTGTGGAGCACCAGTGTTCAGTGTGATGGGGGATGAGGTGATGCTGCCCAGTCTGACCACTTGGCGTCTGTCAGACAGGAAGTAATACCTCTAAAACACTTAAGTTGGCTTTATTAAACGTTAGATCTTTAGCTGGGAAAACATTTTTAATTAATGATTTAATCACTGAGCACAACCTTGATTTTATGTTTTTAACTGAAACTTGGTTGGACCAAAGTAACAGTGGAGCTGTTCTCATCGAGATGACCCCTCCTAACTACAGTTTTATCAGTGAGGCCAGGGTGAGCAGAAGAGGAGGGGTTGCTGTCTTATTTAATGAATCATTTCAATGTAAGCAGCTATCTCCTGGAAGTTTTCAGTCTTTTGAATACGTGGCTTTACAGCTGAAGGCCCCATCCAAAGTTGTGTTTCTTAATGTTTACAGGCCTCCCAAATACTGCACAGACTTTTTTAATGATCTCAGTGAACTGCTGTCTGTGATCTGTGTTGATTTTGACTGTGTAATTATTGTTGGGGATTTTAACATCCATGTTAAAGGGACAAAGGGACTAAAGACCTGAGTAACACTCTGAGCAACTTTGGGCTGACTCAGCATGTAACAGAGGCCACACATAATAGAGGACACACTCTTGACCTACTGATCTCCAAGGGCCTGAGCATTTCAAAGGTTACTGTGTCTGATGTGGGCCTGTCTGATCATTACTGTGTTTTCTTTGAAAGTAAAATCTCAGCCCACATAAATATATCAACAGCAGTGATCACAAAACGGTGTATAACTGAACAAAGTAGTGCGATTTTTAACCAGGTCTTCCCATTAACACCTGACCTGTCCAGAGGGTCAGTCAATGAGCTCGTCAATAGCTTCAATGCTAACATGTTAAATGTAATGGACACTATTGCTCCCATTAAGGTGAAGGTTATCTCTGGAAGGAAAAAGTCTCCATGGAGAAACTCCACACTAGTGAAAAATGAAAAAAGAGAGTGTAGGAAAGCTGAGCGCAGATGGAGAAAAACAAACCTCCAGGTTCACTATGACATCTATAAAGAGAAACTTCACAATTATAATTTACAACTGAGGAGTGCAAGAAGGACCTACTTCTTTGACATCATCACTAAAAACAGCCATAATGCTCGGGTCTTATTTTCTACAGTTGATAAGCTAACAAACCCTCCTGTGTCAGTGGCAGCTGAACTTCATTCGACCATGGCCTGCAATGACTTTGCCAAATTCTTCACAGACAAAATCCAAAAGATTAGACAAGCAGTTGGTACATCAACAGTAGATCCAGAATATGTACTGTGTCCACTGAAAAACTGTTTAATCACCATGAAACAGTTTCACCCTATTAACAGCAAAGACCTGGAGGACATCTTAGGTCAACTGAACTCCTCCTCCTGCTGTTTAGATGTCCTGCCAACACGTTTTTTCAAAAAGGTCTCAAAGACTTTGGAGTCAGACCTGTTACAGATCGTCAACTTTTCTTTAATGTCAGGTGTGTTTCCAGAATCACTAAAAACTGCTGTAATCAAACCTATACTGAAAAAGGACAATCTTGACAAGACACAAATGAACAACTACAGGCCGATCTCAAATCTCCCATTTTTAAGTAAGATCATTGAAAAAGCAGTTTCTCAACAGCTCAATTCACCCTAGGGGGGTGATCGTGGCTCAAGAGTTGGGAGTTCGCCTTGTAATCGGAAGGTTGCCGGTTCGAGCCCCGGCTTGGACAGTCTCGATTGTTGTGCCCTTGGGCAAGACACTTCACCCGTTGCCTACTGGTGGTGGTCAGAGGGCCCGGTGGCGCCAGTGTCCGGCAGCCTCGCCTCTGTCAGTGCGCCCCAGGGTGGCTGTGGCTACAATGTAGCTTGCCATCACCAGTGTGTGAATGGGTGGGTGACTGGATGTGTAAAGTGCTTTGGGGTCCTTAGGGACTAGTAAAGCGCTATATAAATACAGGCCATTTTACCATTATATTGCTTCTTAAAACAGAATAACTGCTATGATGCCTTCCAGTCAGGTTTTAGACAGAACCACAGCACTGAAACTGCTCTGACCAAAGAGTTCAATGACATATGTCTGAATACAGACAGTGGAAAAATGTCAGTCTTAGTTTTACTGGATCTCAGTGCAGCATTTGATACAGTTGACCACAACATATTACTCAAACGACTGGAGAACTGGACAGGTCTTTCAGGAACTGTACTAAACTGGTTCAAAACATACTTAGAAAACAGGAAATACTTTGTATCAATAGGTAACTTCACATCTGAGCAGACAAGTATCACATGCGGAGTTTGCGGACGACACAACGGTGGTGGGTCTCATTAGCAACAGGGATGAGACCGACTACAGAAGTGAGGTGAGACGCCTGGCCACGTGGTGTGTTGACAACAATCTCTCTCTGAATGTGGAGAAGACGAAGGAGATTGTCGTGGACTTCAGGAGAATGCACACCCAACATGCTCCTCTGACCATTGACGGAGCGTCTGTGGAGAGAGTGAGCAGCACCAAGTTCTTGGGTGTGCACATCACAGAGGATCTCTCCTGGACGTACAACACCACAGCACTGGCCAAGAAATCACAGCAGCGTCTCTTCTTTCTCCGCAAACTAAGAGGAGCAGGAGCACCAGCCCCCATCATGTACACTTTCTACAGAGGCACCATCGAGAGCATCCTGTCGAGCTGCATCACTGTGTGGTTTGGAGCCTGCAATGCGTCCTGTCATAGAACCCTCCAACGCATAGTGAGGGCTGCAGAGAGGATCATTGGTGTCTCTCTCCCTTCCCTCCAGGACATTTACAGCACCCGTCTCACTAAAAAAGCCCTTTGCATAGCGGCTGATCCCACGCACCCAATGCAAAGCTTCTTCAAGCTGCTGCCGTCAGGGAGGAGACTGTGGAGTCTCCAGGCCAGGACCAGCAGACTGAAGGACAGCTTCATCCATCAGGCTGTCAGGAAGGTTAACTCCCTCCCGATTCTGCCCCCTCTCCCCTCTCTCCTCCACGGTCTCACTGAACTCTGTCACACACACACACACACACTCTCTGACTCACTCACTGGCCTGCACCAGTTACCAGTCACTTTGTGGAGCATTGGACTGCCATTACCTCATAAGACTTTGTTGTTACACTATCTCTTACCGTATATTACTAAATCTCCATTTGCACTATTTGCTTATTTGCACTACTCTGCCTGGTTTACACTCAATGTCATTTACCCTTACTTGAATATTGTATATTGTATATTGCATAGCTTTCTTGTTATACGTAAAATTGTATTTACTTAAATTTTTACTTTTTAATTATTTTATTTGCATTTTTTAATCACTCTCTTATATTTAAATGTTCATTTCCTATTTCATCTAGGGTTTGAGAGTAACGAAATTTCTATTCTCTGTATGTCCTGTACATGTGGCAGAATTGACAAATAAAGTTGACTTGACTTGACTTGACTTGAGTTCCCCAAGGTTCCATCTTGGGACCCCTTCTGTTTAACATTTACATGCTCCCACTGGCACAGATGATAAAGAACAATAAAATAAACTACCACAGCTATGCAGATGACACACAAATATATATCACAATGTCACCAGTAGACCAAGGCCCTGTACAGGCTCTTGGTAAATGCATTGAGGAAATTAATGACTGGTTGTGCCACAATTTTCTCCAGCTAAACAAAAACAAAACTGAGGTAATAGTCTTTGGTGCCAAAGAAAAACGATTACAGGTCACCAGAGAACTTATATCTATACACCTAAAAACCACAAACCAAGCGAGAAGTTTGGGTGTAGTGATGGATGCAGACCTAAACTTAGAAAAACACATTAAGACAATAACAAAGTCAGCTTACTATCACCTCAAGAATATTTCAAGGATAAAAGATCTGATGTCTCAACAGCATCTGGAAAAACTAGTCCATGCATTCATCTTTAGTAGGCTTGATTACTGTAACAGCATCTTTACAGGTCTACCTAAAAAATCAGTCAGACAACTACAGCTCATTCAGAACTCTGCTGCTCGAGTCCTCACTAAGACCAAAAAAGTGGACCACATCAGTCCAGCTCTGAGGTCTTTACACTGGCTGCCTGTCTGTCAGAGGATAGACTTTAAAGTTCTGATGCTGGTCTATAAAGCTCTGAATGGTTTAGGACCAAAATACATCAATGACCTCCTGACCCAGTATGAACCTTCCAGATCCCTCAGGTCATCTGGATCTGGTCTTTTATCAGTTCCCAGAGTCAGAACCAGACACGGAGAAGCTGCATTCAGCTTTTATGCTCCTTATATCTGGACCAAACTCCCAGAAAGCCTCAGATCAGCTGAAAAACTCAGTTTATTTAAATCCAGGTTGAAGACTCACCTATTTTCAGCTGCATTTGAATAAAGCACCAAACCCACACTTTTAAGCTTAAATTTCAAAACTTACATTTAACTACTGATTTTATCTACTGTTCTGATTTTATCTGTTTTGATTTTATATACTGTTTTGTTTGCTTGTTTTAATCAATTTTAAATCATGCTTTTTATTTGTTTTTGTTTCTAATGTCTCTGTAAAGCACTTTGAATCACCTTGTTGTTGAATTGTGCTATACAAATAAACTTGCCTTGCCTAGTTACACTGATGAGACAGCGTCACAACTTAGAGGTCATTTCTTTGAATTTGGAAAACTTTAAATAAGACGTGTTACTTTCAAATGTTATTTAACTAAAAACAAGATGCTGATAATCAGGAAATTTAAATCTTGTAGTTGTAAAGTTGACTCTTGCTGATGTTTAATCATGAATCCTTCTTTTAAGAAGTGTCACAGTTTGCTGTTCACACTCAACAACTTTGAAAAGCAAAGAAATCATCATTCAGATTTTAAAACTATCAAAAATATTTACATGAACAACATGAGAAATATTCTGAAAATATTAATTTAAAAGAAACAAGAAAAAAAATGTAAAAGTTTCTTACAGAAACTCGAGTCGGTCACAAGATTTTCACATGAAAAAGTTGCTTTGGTTTCCTTGAATTGCTAATAGTTCCACTAGAACAACAAAATGAAATAAAACCTGATAATGAAGTTAGACAGTGTGATTAATAATTTCCCTAAAATTAACCCTGTTGCTGTACTGAAAAAACAGTTAAAATAAAGAATCACTTTACAATCAAATCTCAGTCTGACAGATTTTGATATCAGAGGTTTTGGCGTCTCCTGCCTCTCCAACACTGAAATATGGGAAGAGTTTCTCAGTGAAAGTGTCTCTGTGAGTGTAGATGTGAGTCATGTCTTCAGGGTCATAGAAGGACACCTCCCCCCTGTCATAGTCCAGCTGGACTCTGATCCTCTGGAGACTCTTCTTCACTGTCACAGTCTGACCAACACCATTAATGTATTTTCCACTTTTATGCCATAAACACCAGATTCCATATTTTGGTAAAGGAAAAAGCTTTCCCTTCCTGTCAACTGACTCTTTAGCTAAACCCACATTCCAGACAGGATGGTCTCCCACCTCCACCTCCCAGCTGTGTTTCCCTGAGCTGAAGCCCTCAGAGCCAAAAACAGTGGCATACTTAATGTTTCTCTCTGGATTATCAGGAAGCTGCTGATCTGTGTCTCCATTCCTCACACTGGTCAGATCATCAGACAGACAGAGACGGGGGTTTGCAGTGTTTGGGTCCAGAATGACAGGACTGAAGTGGACCTTCTCCTTCATCTTCTCCCACACTCTGAAGGACAGGTTGCCCAGGTGTTTGGCCACATCTATCAGTGCTCCTGAGACCAGCTGTGGATCTGACACTGAGCTCTGGGCTCTGCTCTGAGTGTCTTTATAACTGCTGAGGAATGGCACGCTGTGTTTCTGCAGCTCTTCTTCAACAGCAGAGATGCTGTCTGACAGAGAGGAGATCTGCTCCTCAATCATCTTCATCTCTCTGCTGATAGTCCTCCCCTTCTGCTCCTCTTCCTCCCTCAGAGCTGCCAGTCTGGACTCCTCTTCCTCTTTCAGGAACTGCTGGAGCTTCTTGAACTCTGCTCTGATCTGCCTCTCTGTGGACAACAGCTGCTTCTTGGAGTGTTGAATCACTTCATTGTATGTTTTCTCCACTTGTTTGTATTTGTTCCTCTTGTCCTGCAGAGACTTTAAGTCAGATTTCAGCTGCTCCTTCAGGACACTGACTGCTTCTTCTACAGGAACCACTTTGTGACTCTGGTGGAGAGGAAAGTCACACACAGGACACACAGCTCTCTGCTCGTCCACACAGAACAGTTTTGGCTCTTCCTCATGTTTACTGCACACCACTGTTAATTTCTTCTCTCTCTTTTCTGTCTCAGATGATCCAGATTTCTGTCTCCCAGCAAATGAATCAGCAAGTTCTTTCAGCGCAAAGTTGACATGAGGATAATCCTTTGAAGATTTTCTTTTACAAATGGGACAGTTTTTGTTTTTAGTTTGTTCCCAGAATTTCTGCAGGCAGCTTGAACAGAAGTTGTGGTTGCAGCTCAGAGACACAGGATCTCTGAAAGTCTCTGAACACACATGGCAGCTCAGGTAATTTTCAAAAAGTCTGACTTTCTCAGCCATTTGATCTTTAAGTATTTTTAACTCACCAAATTAGTGTCTCTCGAACTTTCTGATTAAAATCCTCCAAACGTGTGTTTTTCAGCAGAGATCTGACTCCCTGTAATGGCGTCTCAGCTCAGTTCAAAAGTGTCGGAATTTACTTTCATTTTCATGAATCACGTGTTAAACTGAAACACGCACATAACACTTGTGTCCATCAGAGGGCGCTGTCTGTGTCATTCAGATAGTTTTCAGTTTGTGCTCCTTAAAACGACACCAAAGTGAAAAATGTAGAAAATCTTGACTTCTCCTTTTTAAAAAACGAAACCTAAATAGAACATAAACATGACACAAAGAAGGTGAAGCTGTGGTGTTTCAGAAGTTCAAGTAGGAAAAGTCAGAATGTTCTCAGAGTTTTTATCTGCAGTTTGAACTAAAGTTTTCGTTGCAGCCAAAGACATAAATTTGGATTCATCACAGGGTTTAGATTGTCAACCTGCCAGACCTCTGCTCTCACACTCAAAACAAAGAAAAATTCTTGACCCTCATGAACATGAAGCAATAATTCTGAGTAAAATGCAGCTGAAATACATAAAATCAAAAGTTAATTTTTTTCAAATAATACATCATTAAAATATGCTTGTTATAAACTAAATGTATACCAGTGAAGTTAATTTCCTTTGACCAGATTCAATCAAAGATGACTGTATTACTGTAAACTGACTACATCCTGTAAGTAGTTCGAGTTCAGGGACACAGGATCTCTGAATGTCTCTGAACACGTTACAGTTCAGGAAAGTTTCTACACTCATCAAATGTCACATCTTTACAGCTTGTACCTTACAGTCCTTCAAGAAAGCAAAGTTGTTTTAGAAAGCTCACCTGTTCTAGTTAATTAATAACCACCAAACACAATATCTGCTTTTACTACCTGGGCTGTGGCCTCAAACCTGCACAAGATTTTAAACCTTTAGACTCCAACTTTCAAGTTTGTCATGAACTGAAATGTGATGAGCTGACCAGTGTGAGAGATGTCACCGAAATAATAATGAAAGATAAAGAGAAAAATCACAGTGAACAGACCAGAAATGCTAATAATAAAAAAATAAAACTGATATAAACTGTTGATATGACATAATATGACACTGAACTATGACAACACAGAAGAATTTACAGTCACATGTCACAAATCAGATTCTGGTCAAAGTCATGTTTAAGGTATTACTGCCTCGAAGGTGTCAATCACGTCCACTTTCTTGAAAAATAATTAAAAAGACAAAAAAAACATTGTAGAGCTCTTATAAATGCATTAAATGAAGCCAATGAAAGAAAAAATACAAAGAGTGAAGTGTTCAATAAATCAATACATAATATGACACAATAAGGATCTTATGTCTAAACTGAGTACAGGGATTGTGGTGTGAGGTGTAGATTTTCTGTATCTTTGTGTCAGTTCACCTGACACTTGGACTGGCGGCTGCCTTGGGGCTCTCCTCCTGCCTCCCCTTCCCTCATCCACCTGCTGGCCTCTGTGGAAGCCCCGCCATAGCCACCACCAAACAACTAAGTTATTTTTACATATCGACCTGCATCTGGCCAATCCACCACCTCTCATTGTTCATGCCGTTACAAAGAAAATAAATAAATAAGTCACCGGGCACATGCCCGGTATGCCCGATGGCCAGTCCAGCTATGTTAACCTGCAACGAAATCTGCAGCTCCATACAGCAATGTTACGACTTGGATTATATCTTATAACTCATAACTCTTATGTTAGCTGCCCTCAGTAACCTACTGTCAGAAATATTCCACGGCTGCAATAATTCTTTAAGTGTTATTTTTTCCTTGGTATTCTAATTTCACAGAAGTTTACTAAACTCAACAAACTTAATATTACTTACCGGGACATTTATTCTGTCCTCATTTTCTTTCACCGAAAAATTGTTTCCTGCGGTGCCGTCTTTTGTGCTTGGCTCTCCTACCTTTGCTAACATGATGCACATAGTGCAGAAGCCGATGCTGCATTCACTTACACTCGCATACCACTGAACATCCAAGGTATGGACATTGAGGCTGTGGACAGCTACAGGTACCTTGGTGTTCATCTGAACAATAGACTGGACTGGACTCATAACTCAGACGCCCTCTACAGGAAAGGGCAGAGCAGGCTGTACCTGCTGCGGAGACTCAGGTCGTTTGGAGTGGAGGGCCCACTCCTGAAGACCTTCTATGACTCTGTTGTGGCTTCTGCTATCTTTTATGGCGTGGTCTGCTGGGGCGGCAGCATCTCTGCTGGGGACAGGAAGAGACTGAACAGGGTGATCCGAAGGGCCAG
Organism: Simochromis diagramma; assembly: GCF_900408965.1. Lineage (NCBI taxonomy): Eukaryota > Metazoa > Chordata > Actinopteri > Cichliformes > Cichlidae > Simochromis > Simochromis diagramma. Next base: position 1,679,342 of record NW_024387200.1, on the reverse strand, counting down.
CTCTGTTCTAGGATGCCCTCTGGACCCAGTGGAGGTGGTGAGTGACAGGAGAACGGCGGCTAAGCTGTCATCCCTGTTGGACAACATCTCCCACCCCATGCAGCAGACTGTGACAGCACTGAGCAGCTCCTTCAGTGGGAGACTGCGGCACCCACGGTGTGGGACGGAGAGATTTCGCAGGTCTTTCCTCCCCACTGCTGTCAGACTCCATAATAAAGACTTTAACTGATCAAGCACACACATCCATACATATGCAATAATACTAAGTGCAATAATCCTTTCTGTCATCGTTGTATTTTTACTCAGTTGTATATAGTATTTGTATTTGTATTCTATTTTTATCTTATTGTATATTTATTTTATTTTATTCTACTGTATATAGTATTTTATTTTATTCTATTCTGTACAGTTGTGTACTGTATTTATTCTTATTGTATTCTAATTTTTGCCTCATAACTTTTGCACTGTCCACTTCCTGCTGTGACAAAACAAATTTTCCACGTGTGGGACTAATAAAGGTTATCTTATCTTATCTTATCTTATCTTATATCTGAGCTTCACCGTGAAAACATAATCGCACATTTGATATATGATTGAATTTTATTGTTTTAGCTTCGGGGTGGGACATGAGGTGGCCTGTCTGGTTGGGGGGGTGGCCTGTGCCCCCCCAGGCCACCCCACTGGACACGCCACTGCTTATGTCTAAACTGAGTACAGGGATTGTGGTGTGAGGTGTAGATTTTCTGTATCTTTGTGTCAGTGAAGCTGAAACAGTTGTTGAAGGAAATGTTTATCTGCAGGTCCAGTAGGAGATGCAGAGGATGGTCTGGGTCCATTATCCACAGCAGCAGTCATCAGGATGGAGGGATCCAATCAGGTTGTATAAACCGAATTAATGAAATATTCAGTTTTTGTTGTTTTTTTTTACAATCCTAACCTCGTTACTTTCACCAAATAAAATATTTTACGTAACGTGGAGCAACGTGAGGATGGTATACCGATTATTGGCCATGATTGTAGCATAACTATCCACACAAAACACGGACTTTATTCAGACCATGACATGTGAATTAAGACAATAACTATGGTGTTATACTTGGTTAGAGTTGTAGGGACTCCCAAAAACTTCCTTGAGGTGACCGTTTTTGTGATTTGACACTATATAAAATATGAATTGAACTGAATTCTCTCTCTCAGTAACTCAGAGACCAGTTTCCCATGAAAAATCTGTTTTCTGCATTATTTGCTTGTTTATTACGCACCAGTCTACAGAGAAGTAAAAGTGAAAAGTAGTCGTCCAAATAATTAATCAAGCAAGAGTAAAGTAGTTGGTGAAAAGACTAATCAAGTACTGAGTAACTGGTTGTAATGTCTGATTTATTTTTCACCTTAAAAAAATGCTATCATACAAACAAACAAAAATAAATAAATAAATAAATAAATGAATATACAAATTTTAGTATTTTCAAATAGAATATGTAAAATCTTTAACAAAATAAGGCACAGGATCCAGAATTTCCAGATTTCAGTTTTCCACAACATAAAGCTTTTTAACCAATAACTACAATAAATAATATAAATATATGAACAGTGCAAACCATTTCCAGTGACAAGATGTGCTGTATACATTATATTCACTTTTACTCCAAATGGCACAGCAGCCTCAGAAAAAAACATTAGAACGAGGCAACTTCAACATATGTACATACAAGGTAGCTCACTTTATCATAAGTTGTGTGGGTGTGCATCAATTTCTGCATATTTATCAAAAATGCACTATTTCTTCACTCTATTTCACACAGGAAGGTCATGGTTGAGCTTCAGGAGCAGTTTGCTCTCAAGGTTCTTGCTGTGAAGCTGTAACTGTTCAGCAGTGAACAGGAGTCTCACACAGTCTTTCACAAGCTCCAGATGCAGGAAGAGCTGTATTGATTTTGATTGACAGCTTCTTGATGTGAGGAAAGCAATAGATCAGGGCTTGGCAACCCTGGGCACTCTAACCACAGCTGGCCCTGATGGCACGACACGCAATGACTTAATCTGAAAACGTGCATTAAAAATAAATATCTACGGCCAGGCCAGCGGTGCACATCGCAAATTAGCTCGAGTAGACATGTTAGTTGTGCCACTTCTTAATGACAGTATCTTAGCTAACAACCCCAACTACATGATTCAACTTGTAATTGGCTAAAAATCACTTCGCCTACCGGTGAGAGACGTAAATAGCTGGCAGTTTTTCAAACAATGTTGAAACGTCCACACTCCAACACTTCAAATGGTAAAAATGGTAAAATGGCCTGTATTTGTATAGCGCTTTACTAGTCCCTAAGGACCCCAAAGCGCTTTACACATCTTGTAGAAAAGGCTCTGGGATTTTATGTCTGTGTTCTGCAATATTGTGTGGGGTGGAGTCGTAGGAAATGACGTAGGCAGAAGTTGGGGGTATCGCGATGCTACTCGAGAAAGGGAGATTTTTTTCAGTGTTAGTTCTGTTTACCTCGTAAGCTGTGTTCCTGGTTGCCATCCTTCACGGTGATACTCCGAGTGTTAAGTTCATGACTGGAAGTAAGTTTCCTTAAATATGTTTATTTTCCGATTCTGATGTTGGCCGCGGCTTTAGTTACATTCTACCGCATTGTAGCACCGCATTTGTTCATCTCGTGACTCGAAGCATGTGCCGCCGGTGTTCCAGATCTACTGGCGTTTAGATCAACTGGCGTTGGTCGAACAGATGTGTGGCAGTCTTGCGTTTCAGTAGCTCCTACCGACAAACCAGCAAAAAAAACGCCAAATGTGTCATCTGTGACACTTGTGAGGTTGTCTCAAACACACTCCGTCAGTCTTGATGCTGTTGAACAACAAAATGTATAAAAATGTGGCGAGTTTACCTGGTGATATCCTCATGCGCGACGCGATCGCGAAAACAGCAAACAATTAACACCACGCCGATGTTGTTCACGGGACAGCAAGAGTAAACGATCGGGAGACTCTTGTCGTCGTTATCGTTCCCCTCGCACGGTTTATTTCTCCGGTTTCAGCGTTTTTTGCTTCACAACTACAGCGAGCAGTTTACTTTGTGCACTAACATGGAGTCGAGTCAACCAGCGCCACCTCTGGCCAAGTGCCACAGCCTACAGCCAGATCAACTGGTGACACACATCTGCAGCACGTTTGAATTCGTGTCATGCACATTTGTACCTTTCAATTGTGTCTGTTTGTGCGTCATGCAAATAAACCTTTGAAATGAATGAAATGATATCATATATTCCTTATTGGCCTACATTTGTACAAAATTCCAAATTATATACACAAAGTCATAGAAATCACCACTCCAATTGGTCATCATGATTTTAATATTCTCTTTTCCCATAACAATGAAATACGCCTTGGACAAATATGACACATCAATATTTCATTAGTGTTGTCACATCACATCCTGTAAGCATCGTTTGTCTGTGTCTTTTCCCTGGAAATGAATATTTCCAGCCAATATAGGCAATCCATCAACATGGCTGGAGAGTTGGTAGTTATATACAGTCTGTATAAGTGTGGTTAATGTAATGAACATTTGTAAGGAGACGGCAGTTACTGTGAATTCACAGCAGTTACACAGTGATTAGTAATAAACAGCCAGTGAGAGTGAGTGGATTTAAGAAAGTCAGTGACTCAGGTGTGTCGCTTGGTTTGTCATCTGTTTGTGAGACTGGAGGAGACGTAGAAATCTTTTGTTTCAAATCTTAGTTAGGAGGTTCCTGTTTGAAAACAAGCACTTTTTGTGAGAAATGCAAGAAGTACATCTGCAGAAAGCACACAGTTACATTCTGTCCATCATGTGGACAAAATCGAAAATGTTGAGCATTGAAAAACTGAGAAAGTTGGGCAAGTTCAAAATACGTGTTTATAAGAACGAAAAACCAAATTGTTCCTAAAATAGTTATGGAAAGTCTAACTGTTGTATGTCTGTGTTATACATGTTTATCTGATGGGAAATAAAGTTGCTATTGTTTTATTGCAGTTTTTGGATAATTCTGAGTGGATTTACACAGTATGGGTCAAAATGACCCGCAACAAAATCAATGTCAATTGTTTGTTCTTCAACATAATACAAGGGTTAATTTCCAAAACTTCCATATGATCTTCAATTTGTAGCAGATCCACTATCACACAGCAGCTGGAGCAGTTTCAAATGGAGGTCAGTCCACTACTACCATAGCCTACTACTAGATTAACTTGTGACACATCTGCACCTGCTGCTATGATCACAGTGAGTAGAGGCTGAGTGGCTGCACTTACCCCGGGTACATCCAAATCTACCCACAAACATGTTGAAAGATGCAATGCCAGCAATGTGGATTATCACCACTGAAAACAATCAGTAAGCAAAGACAACAGGGATCAATTTTTTCTGTTTATTTAGCACCCACAACATTTGTAGTCGCCTTCTGCACAGGGGAAGTCCACACACACCGTGTGGTAGGGGAGACCGGGGATAGTTGTAACGTGGGTCAGTTGTAACACTTCCAATTTCTCCAATCAGGGCTAAGTTTCAAATGATGTGACTATCCTGTGCAATGCCCAATTCAGTTCTGCTATCAATGTGAAAAATCAGCACATTTTGTCAAACACAGACAATTTACACGAAAAAAAGTAATTTATATGCCAAAAAGTTATGTTTTTCTACTTTATTTCAATTTGTAATAGCATTATCTGCTTTGCAGTTTTAAACTCGTCAAACTTAAATTATGTTATTTGTATGTCTCTGGGGATATATTCTGTGTAGAGTCTTTAGAGCTAGTGTTTTAGCTGTTGGCTGTAATGTTAGCTAGTTCATGGCTATAGGAGTCTGGGTCAGTTGTAACCGCAAACAGTCTGGGTTAGTTGTAACAATAATGCAGATGTTACAACTTACCACACTATTACTTTAACTTATATTAAAACAAGTTGGCGCAACGACATCAGCAAGAGAGAGGTCACTGGTCGCATTTGTGGTTAATGCCATTGGCAACACAATTCCTCACTGTTTGTGTTCCCACACATACATTATGCAGACCACTGTGCTGTGTCAGAGATGGACCAGTAGGAAGTATTGGTAGTGGAAATAAATCAGGATGGGTGCAAGAAAGATTTCCTCATCTTTCTGAAGCACTCTGCAAACCACACCAAGGTAAGCCATGATATAAGATAAGATAAGATAACCTTTATTAGTCCCACACGTGGGAAATTTGTTTTGTCACAGCAGGAGTGGACAGTGCAAAAGTTATGAGGCAAAAATTAGAATACAATAAGAATAAATACAGTACACAACTGTACAGAATAGAATAGAATAAAATACTATATACAGTAGAATAAAATAGAATAAATATACAATAAGATAAAAATAGAATACAAATACAAATACTATATACAACTGAGTAAAAATACAACGATGACAGAAAGGATTATTGTACATCTCTCCGTCCCACACCGTGCCGCAGTCTCCCACTGAAGGAGCTGCTCAGTGCTGTCACAGTCTGCTGCATGGGGTGGGAGATGTTGTCCAACAGGGATGACAGCTTAGCCGCCGTTCTCCTGTCACTCACCACCTCCACTGGGTCCAGAGGGCATCCTAGAACAGAGCTGGCCCTTCGGATCACCCTGTTCAGTCTCTTCCTGTCCCCAGCAGAGATGCTGCCGCCCCAGCAGACCACGCCATAAAAGATAGCAGAAGCCACAACAGAGTCATAGAAGGTCTTCAGGAGTGGGCCCTCCACTCCAAACGACCTGAGTCTCCGCAGCAGGTACAGCCTGCTCTGCCCTTTCCTGTAGAGGGCGTCTGAGTTATGAGTCCAGTCCAGTCTATTGTTCAGATGAACACCAAGGTACCTGTAGCTGTCCACAGCCTCAATGTCCATACCTTGGATGTTCAGTGGTTGCAGTGGAGAATGCTTGTGCCTGCGGAAGTCTACCACCAGTTCCTTGGTTTTACTGGCGTTGATCTGGAGGTAGTTCAGCTGGCACCAGTCCACAAAGTCTTGGGTCAGACCTCTGTACTCCTTGTCGTCCCCATCAGTGATGAGGCCGACTATTGCAGAGTCATCAGAGAACTTCTGCAGGAAGCACTGGGTGGAATTGTGGGAGAAGTCTGCAGTGTAGATGGTGAAGAGGAACGGAGCCAGAACGTTCCCTGGGGGCCCCGACTGCAGAAGAACCTGTCACGACAAAAAGCCTGGAGAAGTAAACAAGTAACGGAATCCACGATGATGGCTTGTCGACCCTGGATTGATACAGGAGTCAGATTTCCTGGTCCTATTAAAGTCCACATTCATTTTCTTGGTCTTTGTCACGTTGAGCTGCAGATGATTCTGCTCACAGACTCAAAGGAGTCCACCACAGCCAGGTACTCTGTCTCATCACCCACGATGATGCATCCAACCAGCACAGAGTCATCAGAAAAACTCTGAAAATGTTAGATTTCTGTGCAGTGGCTAAAATCTGTAATTTACAGCAATTAAAAAAAATCTGATGCTGGAAAAAAAAAAAAAAAAGCACCTCATATGCCTTTTGTCATTGTGGTTTGGATGGTTTGGCTGTGTGGCAGACAGGTTATGGACCCAGTTCTTAAACTCAGAAAGCTTGATGTTATTTTGATAGGTATCACTGAATACCTTTAAATAATACAAAGAAAAAAGGAGAGTCGGCGCAAGACAGCCAAAACTAGAACACTGAACAAGGGTGCACACAGCCTACAGCAATGATGTAACAATGAGCAGAGGAAGACTCAGACAGTATAAACACCAGATAATGAGGGAAATGTGGAACAGGTGAAAGCGCGGCTGAAGACAATTAACCTAATCATAGGAGAGAGCAGTAGATCTAGACACCAGACCAAAAAAATTTGTGTCAAATTAAAACAGGAAGTAACAAATATACAGAGTTGGAAGACACAACACAGCAACTTTACAGAAAAGGAAACACTGGTGAAGACTGTGAACCGCAAAACTAAAAGCATGACAATAATAAAAAAAATAAATGATAAAAAAAATTCTAAATCAATCCACAAAACCCCAAAGCACAAAAGTACCAAACCCCGGGACCATGACAGTGATAGTTACAGCAAGTGTTTGTTCATGTAGAGTGAGAGGGGACGATGATATCAGAATGAGTACTGCCTGTTACTGGAGTGAAATGGAAGTGAAAACCAAGGAAGGCTCGTCTTTCAGCTCCAGTGTTCGTGATTTATTACCACCACTGTGATCCCACCAGGTCTCATTACCATCTAGAGGTAACTGAAAACCTTGAACACTGATTCTTCTGCCCACACCTGGAAAAACACACAATTTAAAAGTCTTTAATCCAAAAATCCATGATATTGTCTTCGTGCTCTTTGTCTTTTGAGGAGGTACAAAATCATTTGCACTCGTATTTTAGAGCAAGAAAAGATATAATGTAGGAGTAGTAAATCAGATCATATGATTACCAATGAAAAGTAACAATTAACAACAAGACTTTAGAGATTTGTTACTGCAGAGGATGATGAGTGTGGAAAACATGTTTTTTTTTATTTGAAACACTGTGATGCACAAGTACTAACAAAAATCTGATATGAATACCACTTTTCACTTCATATTATTTGAACACAATTATAGATTTTTTTTTCAGCTGTATATCTCTTTAATTTTGCAGATATTAATTATTTTAATTACTTATATATTTCTCAGTAGCTTCATCTGTAATACAGCAGTTTGTCTAGACTAAGTGACACTTTAAAAACTGTTCAATCTTTTCTTTAAATTCTATTATTTCTATTCAGTTTAATTCAGTTTTGTTTATATAACACCAAATCACAACAACAGTTGCCTCAGGACACTATCATTGTCCTATAATTGTCACTATTCAGCAAAGTTAAGCAGCAAAGTTTGACTTGAAGATCACACATTAATTCTGAGTTGAACTGCAGACTTTTTCCATTTACTTGTGATTGAAGCGAACTGCCAGCAGGGGGAAGCCTTTTATTTCTCTGCTGCTGCACAATATCCTGCTGCTCAGCCTTGTACAGCTTTGCATTACATTTCATTCCACTCTGTTATATTAAGGCTCTGCTGCATAAATGATATCAAGGTATAAATCATCTTACCATCAGCATTAATGTTTGATGTAAAGGCCTTCACAGAGCTCATCAGCAGGGGTCAAACGTTTAAAGAGGAGTTAATTCATTTTACTATTGACGTATGTGTTGAGTGCAGTTGTTGATGGCTGTGTTGTGAGTTGGAGGTCACATTTCTGTCACACCTGCTGACCTGCAGGAAGCGACTCCTCTGTCATCAGCACTGAGCAGAGAAGTTTGTGCCTGTGCTCATAAAAACAATAATAATGACAATAACTATTCAGAGAAAATTTGTTTCCACTTAACCACTCGACATCCTATCTGCACCTTGGACGTGACGTGATAGTTTATAGGCTTTAGCTGATATTTTTCTTTGGAGTAAGTATGATTTCTCTAATGATGCATTCTTGCAATTTTAAGTTCAACGTATTCCTCTCTTAATGTCTCTTTAATGAGTAGACATAGAGCGAAGGCTCAGTCTGAGGGTTGCAAACTCTCTGAGGCAGAAATAAGCTAAAAGCTCTCATTAATCATGGGTAAAGACCAACAGTGACCATGTTATCTGAAAACACTACTCACATTAAGACTCATTTCACTTTTACTTTTGAATTGAATTATGTGAAAATACCTTTCACTGTTGCCTGAAATCAAAAGTGAAAATGTTCTCTGCTATGAATCACTTTTACATAGAAAAGTAAAATATGTTGTAGATAAGACATGTTATTGATGCACCAGAGAAAAACAAAACGAGTGAAGCCAGCATAGAAACAGGATATTAACTTTCCAATGCCCAGCAGGGGGCGACTCCTCTGATATTAAAACAAAGTCTGCTTACACAGAAGCCTATGAGAGAAAAAACCCTGCTTCTCACTTAAATTATGACATCAGTAAACACTTTCCTGACATGTTTATGGTCTCAGTCTCTATTTTGAATTCTTATTTGACACGAGATGATGTTGGGTTTTTAAATCAGGTCTCTATTAGAATCAAAAAGGACATTAAAGTGGATCATACCTTAGAGCTTGCCAAAATAGTCCCGTTTAGGCTTCATCATCAGACTTCAGTTGCTAATAAGTCACATGGTGGTGGATATGGGTGAGTACAAACAGAACGTATTTAAAATTATAGATGCATTGCTAACTAAAAAATAATCATTCACTACAGGATAGTATATTTATTATAATGTTGAGAAATCATGTAAGAAAAAGGTTTAAACCAGCAAATGACCTGATTTTGTTCTTTTTTTTTTTAAGTGAAAACATCGGTGGTGACTGAGAAAAGAGCCAAGAGAAGAGCTTTCAATCACTGACAGTGGAGTGGGCTGAAGTCAAGGAAAAGAGAAGATGAAAATAAAACTAGAGAACGAGAAAGGCGAGGCATCTTTAGGGAGTAGCAGGTCATATTCATGGAGGATCGCGGTTTATTCTTTTTAAACACAGCTGAATTATTCAACAGTTTTTTTCTCTTTCTCAGAGTAGCGCTGGGAGACGTAAATCAAGGCCACAAGTGAAACTCTCACAGGTTTAGTTTAGTTAGTACAGACAAAAACACACTCATGCAAACAATGCCTACACACACATACACACACACACACACACACACACACACACACACACACACACACACACACACACACACACACACACACACACACACACACACACACACACACACTGGCACACAAATAAGCCAGGAGAAGGATCACATAAACATACTAGGCTTATCAAACAGACCACCCTGAGGAGTATCTAAGAACAACATCTAATAACAAAATGCATACTTTCATCTGAACAAATGAGCCGAGTTTGTTCTCCCAATTAAAGATAATTTGTGTGCGTGTGTCTGTTTGTGTGTGTGTGTATGTTTATGATCATTATTCAGTTGCAGCAGGCGTGCAGCTCAGCAGACAGATGTGTAATAACAAACAAGTGTGCGTTCAGACAGCAGGGATGAGACGGGCGTCGCTACCCGACCACTGCGATCTGCAAAAGACACCTGGAACCACCTCTCTCTCTCTCTCTCTCTCTCTCTCTCTCTCTCTCTCACACACACACACACACACACACACACACACACACACACACACACACACACACACACACAGCTCCTCAATGATCTCTCAGGGAAGAAAGCTAATTTGTTTCACCATGGAGACATGAGGTGGAAAAGATACTTCAACCCCTGGAGGACTCTCATGTGTATGAAACAAAGCAACCTGCCTTACACACACACACATACACATGATTGTCATTGAGGCCAGGTGAGACACTTAATTCATCCTGTTGTTTGCTTGAAGTTTTTGCTTTATTAATCACTTACAGTACCAACCGTCAGCTAATACGTGCTGTGTATTGGGCACCGTTTTGCACAACTTGCATTCTCCTACTTGCACACGCATGGAAAGCCTCCTCAGGGCTTGATGTTAATATTCATATCCTGCCCTCACCATGCAGCTCACTGGAGACCCGGGCCGGAGATAGCTGTGAGCAGGCGTGGTCTGAGCCCGCCCAAACATGTGTCTTGTTCATGCAGTAAAAAGTAAAGAAAAAAAAAAAGAGTTCAGCAAATGTAAAAACTAAAAGACAGAATATGCTTGCATTACATCGTACACTAGGCAACCTATAGCCTACTTCAAAGTCACCAACTGCCCACCTTTTTTTGTCATGCATACACACGACCCCTTCACTGTATGAGCTGATAGCTCAGATTTCACAAACCCACACTGTCTCTCTGCTCGTTGGAGAATCATATGAGGCAAACATGACTGCAGCAAAGATGCACACAGATGCAAATACCATAGTAAACAAACATCTGTGCAAGTTGTAAATATTACCCAAATTATTTGCAATAATGGGCTGTGAAAGAATATCTGCTGAGATTCTCCCACGAAAAACCAGGGTGGATGTAGCTGAGGAGGTAGAGCAAGGCATCTAGTAATAGAAAGGTTGGGGGTTTGATTCCTGTCTGTATCCCAAAGTATCTTTGTGCAAGGTACTGAATACCACATTGCTCTCCGGTGCTTTAATCAGAGTGAAAATTAAATAAATAGAGCTTGTATGAATATATAGGTGAATGAGGCATGTTGTATAAGTGCTATATAAGAACATTTACCGTACGCCCTTCAAGCTTCTTTTTATATAAAGCCAGAAAAAAGTGCTTGGCAAAAAGTAAGCATAGCAGGACTCCCTAATAACTTCTGAAATGAAACCGTCGCTATAGATAATGATATCTTGTACAGAAGGATGGCTTTATGCTGTATTTTGCACCACTAGTTATTTATTATTAAATGTGTTAATCATTACTGCCTCCTAACTGGCAAAGACATTATTCCTGCAATAGTATAGAACTTAGGTGGTTAAGCTAATGAGCCATGTCGACTTCTTGCTTTCCTTCTTTGATTTATGGCTGTAGCATTTCTTTTCTTGACAGGAGAGTGAATGTGGAAGAAGAGACATATTGTTGCTTACTGCACTTATTGTTGTTAAAACTATTGCAGGCTGATCTTTATCTGTTTATACGTGATCGTCATTAAATGTGAACATTTTCAGAGTGTGCTTTTTCTTCTTTAGACTGAAAAGGAATGGAAACATTTAGAGACAGTATGTTTTAGAGCTTACTATGGATTAGTTTTACTGATCTGAGTCACATGAGATCAAATATGTGGCTCATAAACAAAAACGAGTTTGACATTAATGGTAAACATAGCCACACATTAACCTCCAGGACCAGCCTTGACTGTCATTGCTGATTGTCCAGCGGGATGTCTGGACTATCAGATCCTCTGGACAGCTGGGTTTGTGCGACCAGCTGTCTTGGATGCGTGTGCTACTCTGACTGGACCGTTACCCTGGCTGAAATGGCAGCCTTGTCTGAGTCCCTTGGCAAGCTAGGCATCATTAGCCGCCATCTTGGCCCAGACGCTTGCTGAGTCCTGTAGAGCGAGAAGGAGGCCAATTAATGTTGACGTGAGGGGATAACGTTTCATTGTGGTTGTGTTGCTGGACATCATTATTGTTGGTTTAGCTGTGAAGGTCAAAATGAAATGAAATACAGTAATCCTACAAACCTGATGAATGTTTATCAGTAAACACAATAAGCAAACAAAGTCTTTCACTGTGTTTGAAGTTCAAGACGACTGGTAGTTTGGAATAAACAGAAGCAGAACTGAAGTCTGCACTGGATGGTTGATAGTGGTTCACATGTTACTAGGGTATATTGCCATGGTGACACCTGCTAATGACCTGTCACACTCCAAGATAAGTGATAAACACATAAAACCTCTCTACTGGTTCGTTCACTGAGCAACAATGTGCTGTAGGGTACCAAAATATCATAGGTTTCTGTATATACTCATAGTAATTGTATCGCACACGCTTTCAAACTCCAGTGAACACAGCGGGAGCAACTTGAGGTTCAGGATCATTGCTGGAGCAGCCATGAATCAAACCACCAACCTTACAATCAGTTGATGATTTGACCTCCTGAACCACAGCCACCCCCAAGTAACAAATAACAAATAAGTGTGTGTGTTTCTGTCTGTGTTCATGCATGCATGGGTTACACTGTATGTGTGACTGTGTGTGTTTGTGTGTGTCTGTATGTGTCTGAGATGATCTACTCTGCATTGTGTGTACACACATCCCTATTTACATGCTCACACTATTGCTTAAGTGACCCCTGATCTCCTGACGCTTCCTCTGACCTGATTCTGGGGTCAGCTCTTACCCCTGTCACTCTCGTCAAGTTCACTGCCCTCACCAGTGGAGTGACACTATGACCCTAACTGTCCAATCACATTCTTTCCTCCCATGAAAAGCCCTCATGCTCATTTCCTGCAAATTAATATTAGTGCATGGTTACACATTGCTTTCACATTGCAGGTTGCTTACACATACCATCACTCAATGCTCTCAATAGCTGATCCCAATCCCTGCTCTAACCCACTCAATTCAAATGACCAACAGGGTATTATGAGTTGCAACTGCCTGATAACAGGACAACAATTGAGACGCACTGCTTTACCATGATTCTCTTTAACAATGAACCAAAAAAAGTCCCCTTTTTTAGTATACATATTTAAATTTAATGTTTAAAAAGGCATTAGTCTTAGCAGTAGCTGGCACTTTGTCCAGAAAGGATAGCTCTACCCTCAGCTCAAAAGTAAAACCCTTCTCTAAACTCCTCATTTCACTGAACAATGATGCATTTTGTGTCATTAAATAAATAAATAAATGCATACATACATAAAAAAAAATACAAATTTAAGGGACAGCGTAATCACCAAAAATTTCATTTATCACCATCATGCCATAGAAGGTGACCAGTTAATTCCTTGGACAATTCCTCCCCATTTCTTGAAGATCTGATGGACTTGTGTAGATACTAAAATACTCGTTTTTAGAGGCCATCTAAATCCTCCGTTTTCCCTGATGAACCTCAGTGAGATACAGATTATCAGCACAGCAAATTTTAATCCTGTTTCATTTTGTCCTGCTGGACATTCTCAAACACAAATTCTTTTTTCCTTTTTTACTGGAGACCTACAAGTGGGCCCACTTTGTAGCTGAAACCAAAGGGTTCAAACTGTCTTAAATACCATAATAATACACCTTGCAAGTCATTAACTTAATTTAGTACATAGGTGCCATTATAATCAGACCTACACATGCCTTAATGACTGGTTAATGATACTAATATGCCTGGCATGGTTGCTGGTACAGACAGGCTGGTCTGAGTATATAAGAAACTGCTGATCTCCTGGAATTTCCCAACACAACAATCTAGAGTTTATGAAGAATTATCCAAAAAAGAGAAAATATCCAGTGAGCGGGAGTTCTCATTCTGCCAGATGCAAATAGCTGGCCTTATGTTGACGGGTCATGGCTTTAGGTGCTGCTGTCATGGTGTAGGGAATATTTTCTTGGCTCACTTTGAGTCCCTTTGTACCAGTTAAGCATCATTTAAACAGGATTTTTTTCCTGGATCTTGTTAAATCTTATTGCCACTAAGAATTAAGTTACCTGTGAAGAAAAAATGTGTCCAACCTGGTACTAGCAGGCTTTACCTAATAAAGTGGCACGCGATTGCTTATTTGTGCATATACACTGTCATGTGGCTGCGTATTAGCCTGATTGCAGATGTTAGAGAAACTGAAACCTGATAGGGGTATATTTTATTTGCTTCAAAGGATGATGAACATAAGCCACATCAGTCACCACTTTCATATATTTCAGCAAACATGGTGTGCGTTACAATGGCAAACATTATACCTGATGAATATTTGCACGCTAGCCTTCAGCTCGCATCAGCTTTGTTCAATTTCCAAGCCACAAGCCTGACTGTAGAATTTGATTCTATTAGATCGTTTTAGAAAGCCTCCCTTTGCTCTTTTATTAGATTTCATGCAACTTTAGATTTTCCTGAATGGTGATAATTTTCCTGAAGAAAAAAGAAAAACTAAAAGTTTATGGATCCCAGCATCTGATCCTGCTCATAAAGTTAAATCAAATTAAAATGCAACGCTAAGAGGAAGCATAGTATGAATGCGGTATGAGAGAGATCAAGATGAACTTTAAATTTAACGCTTGCATGTCAGAGCTGTATGCAGGGTCAGAAAGTTGTCTCTGTCAAAGCCCTGGAGGGTTTCATTGAGCCCCTGTTAATGTTGTTATGACCACTGAGCTAATGCAGCATCCTGTCATGTTGTTGTCCCTTAGAAATTGTTGTGTGTGTGCTGAGTATCTCACTAAAGGGGAGCTGGGAAAGGAGGGGGGGGGGGGGGGTGTCATTATAGTACATTAAGAGGGGGATTATACTGACCATGCTGACATCAACATGTTAGCTAATTGACATAGGGGGATATACTTGCTGGCTACCAAATCCTCTTTGGGCTCAGACTGAATAAAAACACTTATGGGGCAAATGCATGTCTGCAAGTATTTACTTACAAACACAAGTGAGACTTAGGAGACTTTAAAGCTGTTAGCCCACGGTGTGCACTGCAACACTGAAGTTTTCATTACATGGAACAACACAAATGTGCAGTGCAACTGGATTATATACTAAATGATCTTTAATCCGCCAAGTTTTTACTTTCAAGTACAAAGTTTATGTGATGTGGGAATATTGCAGGTTCAATGAATCCACAGACAGTCAGTGGGAGTCATGCATCCTGCACGTCCTTCCCAAGCAGCTCCCACGCCTAAACCAAACAGAGTTTCCAGTAGTGACAATGCGTCTGAAGCATGTGAAAATCCAGCTGATTGCCACATTTGAGAAAGGGCAACTGTAATAATGTGTGAAAACAGCTCAAAGCAACTTAAGACCTGTGAGTTCAAATAGATTCACTGGAAGTTGACCTCAAAGTGGGTGCAGAGAAATTATCTGTTACATTCTACAAAGACAATGTGGGTATCTATCCATTCATTAATTAACCACTTATCCAGGGTCATGAGGCCCTGAGCGATGCTAACCAGCGCTATTTTAGAATCACTAGTTAACCTAAAAAGCACGACTTTGTAGTGTGGGAGGAATCCAAAGAACCCAAAACTCCAGCAAACAGGAAAGTAGATGTTTGAGGGGTTGAAACATCTCCCATTTGTGCACATATTTTAGTGTTTACTAAATGCTAAAATCTAAATGCTAAAAAGATTGCTCTGTTCTATTCTATTTTAAAGCCTTCACTCATTTAACAATAATTTTCCCCAAAGCTTTATAAACCTTATAATCTCATTTTAGGCATTGGTTTTTATTTTAGATGAGTGAGTAACCTCAAAAAGGCACAGAGACAGAGGTACAGTATAGTACTATCGTACTCCAAGAGCAGGAAGGACTCAAACACAGACACAGAATGCAGTTCAATGAATTTACAGTGATGTGAAAAAACTATTTACAGTGTATTTCAAAAAGGGAAAATGAAAACATCCACACTCTCTATGTTTAGTATCCAAACCAGTGGTCCAATAGATTTCACTCTGTCTTTAGACTCTGCAGTAAAAGAGACTTCCCTCTCCAATTCACATGCATAAATCCTCCTTAAGGAAAACAGGGCAGACTCCAGGACAGAGGTGAGCATCTACAGTGACTGGTTTAACAGACAAGTGCTGACTGAAAGAGTGTCCTCAGGATTGCACTGCACAAAGCAGAGATGAGAATGGGCAAAAGATACCAAGGGCCAAGGAGTCTGTGATGTACTTCTCCATGACCTCCTGTTCTGGCTTGGACAAACTTTAAAGTCTATGCACAGTGAGGAGGGAGAAGGATCAAGACTCTTATGGAAAATGTTGGCTAGGTCATGATAGATGGATGGCATGGAGGACAGATGGGTGATCTGGTGAAGGACTGGCCCCATTGGCGAAGCTGATCATAGGCAGTCCTGATGGGAGGAGAGGCTCCATCCTGCAATGGTATTCTGGGTCCAGTCAATGTGTGGATTGTGTTTACTCAAGCTGCCCTAAAACAAGGGGTGTGTCAGGTGCACAGTAGCGCCAGCATAAAAATGATTTTAGAAGCATCTGAAGCACAGGTGAAAAAAAAAAAAGAAAAAAAAAGCAGACACTGAGTTAAAAAACCTCCACATTTGTCCAACTCACCAAAGAAGACCTTGGGTGTAGGCAACAGCCGCTCCGCTCCAGAGATGGCAGGAGGCGCATGGGAATCGCGGGCTGAGGTAGGAGCCAAGGTGCTGCAGGAGATGCAGCATCAAGCAACATGAGGGAGTCAGCACACTAACGTTGTTCTTCACATATCTAACCACATTTGAAAAACATTATCTGACACGCAACTGAACCTTTACTAATTGGTGGTTCCTAAATAACATTTAGTAAGAGTTGGGAACTATTATGAACACTTCAGACTTGTTTAAAAGTCAAAGTTGCTAATGAGTGTTTACCATGCTTTGACGTGCATAAACCAATGATTCTTGGCATGTGCCCATAGGGAACTATACATACAGCATCACTGTACTCCTCTGGATTTGCATATTTTAAAGCCTCGGTGAAGATCACGGCCTTGTAACAATATCAAATGTCAATTTCACTCTAAGTCTTATGGAAATACTTAACACTTTGTCTTTATTTCATTAATGCTGAATTATCAGATGCACATATCAAGCAAAACACTCAAAATGTCTGGGGTTCATCCTGTGATGACAGGAAAAACAAATCCACAGAAGTCCCAAACCAGCTGGACTATCTCACCTCTGTGAAACCCGCCTTATCTGTGACCGTGGAGCGATGTTTCCAAATGGCCTCTCCAGCTGCAGCCTTCACCTGGGTGTAGGCTCAATAAATAACTTGAACAATTTATTCTGCTTGGAGCAACAAGTTGACAGTCGATTTGTGGCTCACGCACTCAAAGCCAAGGCTAAGGTGCTGTATCTGTTCCAGTGTGACTCATTTAAATTCACAGATGATGTCAGGTCATAATAAAAAGTCTCATCTCCGCCCCATGCTTCATTTTCACTTCTATCCTCTTTTTGTTGCATTTTATTTTTCTGTCCACTCTTTATTTCCTCTCTTAATTGCTTCTTCACTTGTCTTATGTCCTTGATTTCCCTTTCTTGCCTTATCTTCTGCTTTAGTTTCCTCCTCTGTGTATATTTCATTTCTTTTCTTTAGCTATTTATGCTGATCTTTATAATTTTACCTATCCTCATATGTAATTTCCTTCTCCCTCTTCTCCTAAAATCCTTTCCAGTCTTTTCATTTCCTCTCTTCTGTCCCCATTTCCTCCTTCCTCTCCCTTTTTCCTTTCCTTTTTCCACCCTTCTCACTCAGCCACCAAAGGCTCAGAGGAGCGTCATTGTGGAGCATCTCCAAGCTCAGGGCTCCAGACACAACACACCCAATGCTCTCTGCTGGGACAGAGAGAACGAGTCAGATAAGGAGAATTAACATTGAACAACATTAATAAGCGCAGAACACATCACAGAGTTTCCTCGTGTATTCTCTAAGAGGAGCTGTGGTTGTTTCCAAGAGCTCTACTTGAAAAAAGATTTGACTAAAGTGACACATTTAAATCCCATGTCTGTAAATTACAGTAAATATAAATATTTTGTAGGAAGATTTTTTTAATGCAAGTAATTGAAGGCACTGAAGTCAGAAATGTTGGATTTCTTTTACATATAGTGGCTAAAAGTGTGTCTCATACAGGATAGACTATAAAGGCTAAAAAGATATATGAAGCCTTGTGATTTAGAAAGTTAAGGAAATGTTGAGGTGTATTTTTGGGAAACTGTCCCAACTGCTTAATTTACCTTAGTATTACTTTCAGGCTTTATTTTGTCAATTATTACTTGATTTAAAGTAAAACTCAGATTTTAAGATGTCCTCATTTGCTGAGCATTCAATTGTTTGAACGCTGGATATTTATCCAGCCTAAAATAACATTGTAGCTATTGCCAGTGTCAGTAACCATGCATGCACTGCGTGTAAGAGCTCACAGCCGCAGTGATGTCACCCCTTGGTTTGGCAAGTCCTGCTAAGTAGCTAGAGCTAAATTAGCTGATTAGCATGATCCTCTTGACTAATTATAATCACTTCCAAGACAAAGATGGTGCTTGCCAAAAAGCCGAGGGGTTTCAAAATGATGGCAAACAAAGTAATGGACGACTTAATGTGGCTACATCCATCATTTCACTGCAATCTGTGATAAAGATGCACAAAGTTTGCAAAGAAAGTCATAAAAACTCTGCAAACTAACAAACTGGAATGTTTTTAATTGGTAAATTCATATGTAAATAAAAAGTTCAGACATTTAATTATATGTAGGAACTTCTTTTTCTGCGCTTATGATATGAAAATTAGAAAAATGCAAATGTAAAAATTCGTTTTGGGTAGTTTTGGATGCTGATCATTAACAGAAAAGTATCTGACTTTGGATCTTTCCTGCATTTCTTCAGTGTTAACTTCTAATGAAATCAAATCTAATCAAAATAAAATTCAGATACATGCATCAGAAGAAAAAAAATAGGGCTGGAAGAAGCAGTTTGCTCATTAACCTCTTTAGTGCAGTCACACAGGCCTGCAGTATTGATTATATGCAGGTAAAGAGGAGCCTTGCTGTGAAAAAGAAGCTGCAAACAGCTGTTCAGTCCTTAAACTTAGCCAATCTGGTTGACTGCCAGTGGATCAGCTCCAGATTTTATCCCTCAAGGATGTCACAGAGCATCCTCTCATCTGCCTCATCTCGAGCTTGAGGACTGACTGAATCTTGTTCACAAGTATCGATTGAACTTAACTGTTTTCTTTCAAAATACCGAACATCTGTGGTGGATGCGAATCTGAGGCTCATCTTTCAGTCAAGTTTGGCTTGTGGAGAGGCTGCATTCCCTCGTGGGAGAAGCCAATACAGAAAAGGGGCTTGTTTAAAGAGTACACGTGCAGAGAGCTTGGAGGGTTTTTGTTCATGAAAAAGAATCCTTGGGTCTTCTGAGCTTACTTCAAAGAAAATATTGCAGGAATGCACACACAGAAACAAAAACTTTAACTTCAATATCTCTAGTTTAAAAAAAAAATTCATTGCGGTGGGATATTAAAACACGTCAGTGCTGAAAATGCAGGATATTGTATGCACAAAGTGAAGTTTACTCTCAGCTAAAATTAGAGCGAGACTTTAAAAGCTGAAGATCTCTGTGCAGCTCGTTTCCAACACGCTCTGTGGTGCTCACATGCAAACACTTTTTGACCTCATTTGTTTGTGGTTCGTGTTAAACACGAGTTGTTGCATGCACTTTGTGCTTTTAACCACATCTCGCAGGCTTCACCACCATGTTGCATATTTCCTGAAAGCAAAACTATGAGAGTGAGCATTTATTCTGTGATTTACATATCAGTATCCAGTCATATCCTGTTTCTTCACATGGCAGATGCAGCAGTTCGCACTTACTGGTGATGCAACTGAAATGGTAATGTTTGTTTTGGACAACAAACTGGTCGTTGCTCCTGCTTCTTGTTGACATAAAAATGAAAACTGTACCACCGGTTTTATTCTTATAGTGTTTTTTACAGCATGCGCTCAGTGCACGCTTGTTCCTGAGGCCAAAGAATGTGCTCTGTCACAAAGCTGTTGGAGAGATCTTATCATCGCCTTGTTGCTATTTTTGGCAAAGCATTTGACATTTTTCAGCCATGAAAATAATCTGGGCAATGTTTACATGTGTGGTTTCTATTGGCTTTGTATATAATGTTCAATAGATCACTACATCCTGCTGAGCGTCAGGATGTAGAGCTCAGCGTTCATTATTTTATCTATAGACTAATGTGAAAATGGAAATCGGTGAATTTTTGAGCAGATGATGTGTGTGATTACTGTCTGTGTCATTTCCAATATGTGAAAAAACTTCTACATGAATTTTAATGTTTCATTTGTACCAAAGATGTTTTAGCAAGCTGGCTGTCCTTGTTTTTTATTCAGCTGACAAAAAAAAAAAAAAGTGACCGTCAGTGCCGAATGGCTGTGTTGGTCTTGATGTGTTATTTGGCTGCTGTTTGTCAGGTGAAAAACAGACACACACAATCTGTTTGTCAAAACAGTTTTGGCACAACTGAAAAACACTTCAAAAGATACAGACAACGTTTTGTCAAAGGTTCAGCAGACACGAGCACAAATTTATGCCCAGATGGTACCTCGTATACGAGGACGAGGACGAGGAGAAAGAGAACCTTTTCATGTGGTTATTTGTGGAGCAGTGGCTGCTTATGGGTGTGAACTGATTCACTGAGACAGATTTGATTTGAAATTTCAGGATGTTGACGGCTACACCTGCAGCACCTTCCCTACAAAAAGTCACATGAATGTTGTTTAGATGTCTCTGTACTAAGAAAATTTTAGTGGAATCAAAAAAAGATTTAAGAAACAAAACTGCTTTTTTGGACATGTTTGCCTCGGCGGAAACAAAGTTTTCGAAATTTGAAACTTGAGCGAAACAAACCAATACAAGAACAAAAACTCTCTGTGGTCAGTGAACAACTCTTTTGACTTTTAATACCACACACATGTTTATATTCTCCTCTCTAGACTGTAACTTGAGACTGTTACTCACTTTTCATTCTTCCTCAGCCAACTCTAAATTGATTCAGAATGCAGCAGCTTTTGCTCCAACAAAAACTTACAGTTGCTCACTCATCATCCCTGTTTGTGGTTCCCTTCATTGGCTTCCTTGATTTTCAGGATTCATGTTAAATCCTTCTATTAATTACATTCAAAGATCTGGATACCTCCCCCCTCCAAATGTGCACAGATATTTTCACCACAGTTGATGTGTCCTTTTGATCTGGGCTGTTCCACACTTGCTTTAAATCGAGGTGCATCCAAGGTTTGAACCTGTGACGCCTAATCTTTGGAAAACCCTTACTACCCTAAATATTCTCTCTGGACTTTTGCACTTGTACAAATCCCTCACAAAGGAAAAAAAAATGTTCTCTTTCAAGTCCAAACCTTTAATTGTAAAAATCAGAGAGAAGGCCCTGAAAGACATTGGACGTTGCATTCAATGAGAATTTTCACTTTCATGGGAAAGCTTCACACACAGTCCCTTATAAATAATTTCCTGTGTGCAAAATATGTGTGGCTGAACCCATGTGTTCACCAAGAAGCAAGCAGCCCTTGGTGTTTTCAGTCAGCCTCTTACATGCGGCTCTTTGTTCCAAATCTTGCTGTGGCTTCCTTTTTGCTGTCACCCAGATGTTGCTTCCTGTTTTTCACTATGAAAGGCAGGTTTGTAATTTAAAACCATTTATCGCTGATTATAAAACTGAACCAATCTCATCACATAAAAGATCTGAAAAGAACAAATGGGACCACATCTGATACAAAGCATGTGTTTGCTGTAACCGCCATGTCTGTCTGGCATATTTGTCACTCTTCTGTTGTGGTGAGCCTTGAAGTGTTTGGATTTTTGGGGTGAAAGGTTCACCTAAAGTGTAAAAGTGAAATTGTTCAGTTGTATGTGTTGCTGTTTTTTCTTTGTGAAACTTTTAAATGATTGTCAAAGTAAAAATTGAGAATTTGCTGCTCCGCTGTGTTATTTTGAACTTGAGGTGGTTGTGTTCAAGTCATGCTTCCATGCGGAGAGCAATGCTGCTTCTGAGGATTTCTGCAACAATGAATTTCTCTGAATGGAGCCTAAAGCTAATTGGCCTCCTGACACAGCAGGAAAACAGTTGAATCTCCAAAGAAAACATTTCGTTTGGCTGCTTTGATGGTGCTCAATAAACATTCTGCACCGCATTTCAGAAACACTCTCCTTCTATACTAACCTGCTTTAAATAAGTATAACACGGAACACTTACAAGACATCCTTTGCTGGTGTACAAAGGATGAACAGAAATAAGAAAAACAATAGAGTCACAGATTTTGATTGGAAGCTAACATATAACTATGAGGTGTTTTTGGCAATGAAAACCTGCAAGTTCCTTGTACCTGACATCCTGAGATTTGTCACATCTTTCCTCATCAAGTCCAATGAAATCATGCAAAATTTTACCTTCATGCTACTGAAATTGTCTGAAATTACAGTATGAATGGGTTAAGATATGCCTTTGTAAGTAGCCTTGTTTTGTCCAGCATTTGTAATCCCACATCATCATTTAAACACTGTTAAAAAGCCAAATTATTCTTTAATCTGATATCAAAATATAGGCAATCATCTAGACATAATTAAATCTGTGTAAAAGTATTTCTCACACTGGGAACAAAGAGGATCATCTGTATCTGTAATCTTGGTATCCAACACGTGACTTTTTTTGTTTTTGTTTTTTCTATCGGACCAGAAAATTGATTATGTAGTTTCTCCAGGCTTTGTGAAGTCTGGAGAGATATCTTCGTTCAGCATCTGCTGATGGAAAGTATTATGCATTGTTATAGATGGCAGCCACATACTGACCAGTGTTAGGTTTAAGTACTGCTGCTGGTGCTGTCACGGTAAATGCAGATATACATCATATTTGTTTTTGTCAGACACCCTGCTGATTTCCAGCTGAACATGTTCAGAAGAGCTTCTCCAAAGGTCTGCGTTTTAGACGTCCTACACTGGGGCTGTAATGTAGCTGTTATGGAAACTTAACTAAACTGACAGGTTTAAAACAAAAGAGCAATAGTATGGATGTACACTCAGGACGGCTCTGGCAAATTTAAGTGCAACAGCTTCTGTATTAGGGTGTTATGTAATGTAGAAAATTAATTCAACGATTGTTTCTCTCAACCTTTGGAAGATTTCATCGGCAAAGGAAACACAGGAAAACACAGCACCAACAAAGAGCCAACAATGAGCTAGGAACAACTAACTTTTATTAGTTCAACTCAGGACAAGTTGATGAGGAACAGGTGAGTTGATTGTGCTGATATATGGAGCACAAGGTGGGTCCCGACATGAGCCCGGCCCTGAAACACAAGGCAAGGTGAGAGGAAAGGAGCAGCCAGGGAGAGAGAGAAATACAGGAACTGGCGGATCGGCACAGGAGGTCAGAGTGACCATGACAACAGCACACAATCAATAAATAAAGCACAAAGGAAAATAATTAAACTTTTATGAAATGTTTTCTGGTTTAACAGTTGTATGTGTGCCAGAGTGTAAATGGCCTTTTCTGCTCTGTAATATTTCTGAAACATAACAAAATTAGACAGGAAAGAAAAAAAACACACAATGTGGGTTTAAGTTGACTTTTCAACTAGCTTTTTAATTACGGACTAAAGCATTTATTTTATGCCCCCAGGTGGCAGGACAGTGTCAAAAAACTGATCCTTCATGCGAAAAGCACAAGATTTGAAATGTCAGAGTAAAAAAGTAAAACCCCCTGTGGTGCAGTACTAATGGGCAACATTACTCGGTAAGTGGAAGATTTGTTTTAGTGATCTTTAAATAGTCACTTTGCATATTGTTGATGTTCAATAACTTATTTTTCTCTTCAACATAAAACTCTTGGGATTGAGACTTGGAAAAAGCAAAAACAAAGAAGGCAAAAACATTTTCTGGTAAAAAATTTTTTAGAGATTTTTAAGTTAATAATTTAACATTCAAATCGTTAGCTTCATAGCATAAGTGCCTAAGTCATTTTTTTGTGTTTTCGGAAAACAAGAAAAAACTAATTTTCTAAAATTTAGAAAATTAGTTTTTTCTTGTTTTCCGAAAACACAAAAAAATGACTTAGGCACTTATGCTATGAAGCTAACGAAATATCAGTGTACTGTCCCTTTTAAACTAAGATATTCTCATACATGCTGGCATTTTATAGCTGCGTTTGTTCTCATATTCTAAATTTTAATAAATGTATTTATGGTTCCTGACTGCAGATTTTTATTGTTATCAGCTGTTGGTAACTGAGAGGGGGGAGTCAGGCACAAACCTCCCCATCTGGATTCACCAGTGCAGCGCAGTGTTACAGCAACCATGCTTTTATTCTGTCATAATTAGCTTACTTTTTAATGCAGTCAGGTTCTGAATGGAGCATGTGGCATCACAAGTGCTTAACCTAAATGTTATCAAGCGTTAATGGTAGCATCATTTTCATCCTAACCATCTGCAAACGCCCTGTGTGGAAAGATCGCATAATTACACTTTTTTTTTCCTTTTAAACTGAAGAGTGTGCATAAAGATGGTACTTAAAAAAAAATCCAAACAGGGCAAAGGTCAAGCACATGCTGAGGAGTCTTTTTTATAAACTATTAATAATGGGAAACAGATGAATAGAGGGGGAAACAAACAGGTGAGGACAATGAGTCCAGATAACATTATTCAGGATATAATAAGATGCAAAATATTATCAGCTCACACAGGAGCAGGAAGAAGATCATAATACAGCCTCTAAATTACTGAAGTCAGTTGTTCTTGTTTAAACATACTTTGTATATCCTCTCCTTTAAAACTGCCAATTATACTTCCTTTTTCTACTTTTTAAGTGTCATTAAGAACCAGCAAGAGTTTTGCCAGTGTATGAAAAACCTTAATTTGCCCCCATGGGGCCTAAGGATTGGGGACTTTTAGCTCATTAGCTTAATGTTGCCATTATAAAAATACAACTAAAGAAAAATTGTAAAGAAGTTTTTAAAATAGAATACAGAACCAGTACACTGAAATGATTTAAAATTATTTTGTCATCTAAACCTGCACTGGATTACATGCTGTATGTGGACGGTATTAACTGTGATTGGTTCTCTCTCACTGGTATAAGCTGTAACCACTCAGTCACACTGGAGTTAAAGTTTGGTGCCAACCTCCTTTTGACTAGAAAAAAAAAGTCGGTGGTTGCCCGGTGATTGGATTGAATTTCTTTTGGTGACAGATAGCAGGTTAGTGTGGTGACCAACCGGTTGCCTAGAGGTTTACCAAGCAACACCTTCAACTTCTGGGTGAACACTTTTGATCGCCTCCCACCCGCATAGCTAATTGGTATGGGCCAGATCTGGCCCACATACCCGCAAAGAATGGTGGCGATTCGGTGGCCCAGATAAGGTTTGCCAGAGGTGGCCCACACATGGGCCAGCACATAGCCAGTTGCAGACACACTGCTGGCCCTGTGTTGGCCCAGAACAGTTTCAGCTCTGGCCCCAGATGTCAGCCTAATGTGTACTTTAATCAAGCCATGTAATTACAACATGTGTTGGAACATAATAGTGCAGAAGTAACATGACGTAACTCTGTTCAAACAGTGAATGGACTGATTCTTTTATAGCACTTTGTATAGAGCACTTTCCAGAGTGCTCTATACAACATGCTACATTCACCCAATCACACACTTTCTCTAAACTGAGTGCTTCCTAATTTCATACACATTCACACTCTTGGCATGTAGACTGGAGGAGCCAAGGATCGAACCACTAACCTTCCAATATCAATAGATGACCTGCTCTACTTCCTGAGCTACAGCCACCCAGTGGTAACGATGAGTAAACCCCCACTAGGTTTTAGATAAAGTGTAACCTGTCATCACAAACCTGTCAAACCTGCATTTGACACATTGGCTACCATAGCAGTAAAGTATTGCAACATGGTATGTGGATCTTCTAACTAAAATAGGAAAATAGGAACATAAATAGTGCCATCATTGCCAGACCTGGCCCACATCTGGTTGGCCGGGTCGCGGGGGCAGCAGCCTAAGCAGAGAAGCCCAAACCTCCCTCTCCCCAGCCACCTCCTCCAGCTTATCCGGGGGAACACCAAGGCGTTCCCAGGCCAGCCGAGAGATATAATCTCTCCAGCGTGTCCTGGGTCTGGTCCTCCTCCCGGTGGGACATGCCCGGAACACCTCACCCAGGAGGCGCTCAGGAGGCATCCTTGTCAGATGCCCGAACCACCTCAGCTGGCTCCTTTCGATGTGGAGGAGCAGCGGCTCAACTCTGAGCCCCTCCCGGATGGCCGAACTTCTCACCCTATCTCTAAGGGAGAGGCCAGCCACCCTTCAGAGGAAGCTCATTTCTGCCGCTTGTATCTGCGATCTCGTTCTTTGGGTCACTACCCAAAGCTCGTGGCCATAGGTGAGGGTAGGGACGTAGATCGACCGGTAAATTGAGATATTGGTGAAGAGGGGAGCTGAGTGTAAAAGCGAAGCTCACTTCTATATATTAAATCTTAATTTTCGAACTCTGGTAAATGTGGGTATAAAAAACAATCAGCCAGATTTACAAAGTGTGACAAAATATCACATGAGGTGGAATCCCAAATAGCACAAAGAAATGCTTTTTCGGCATTAAATATTAACACAATTAGCAGTAAAGTGTGTGTTGCAAACACTGGTAAATCAGTTAATGCGTCTGATTTAAATATTCACCTCCTGATCTTTTGCATCTTAAGAAATTCCATAAATGCATATACTGCAAGGTCAGTGGCAAAAGTCTCAGCGTTCCCACTTTATGTGGTTCCTGAATAAGTTGCAAGTCGGAAATGTGTTTACGCAATGTGTTGGTAAATCTAATCCAAGTCATGGGTTGCATTATGAATTATTATCAACTTTCTATTTTATTGTGAGGTTTTTTCCCCGCGAAGTGCGCTATCCTTTTTATCTCTCTTGCCATTATTTTGGTCCTCCTACCTTATACTCACACTCACTGACAGGCCTCCAAAACCTGGCCTGTGATGTGTTTCTACAAGAATATATTCATATATATATATTATTAGTGTGTGTGTGTGTGTGTCTGCAAGTATTTCACAATGCAGGCCGTCGTGCTTACTTTTAAATTGCTGCTTGTTTCTGTTATTTTTTCTGTTCTTCTTTTGTTGTGGGGGGTATGACAGGTCATATCTATTCTAGGATCTGGCACATATCCCCCACTAACATGCACTGACAGCAATGTCAACACAACACTTGCATGTGCACAGTTGGTAAAAAAAAAAAATGCCACGACTGCGTTTGTATCTAGCCTGCTTGTTTTTCTACATATTTATAGCAAGGAACAAAATTTATTTCACAGTTTTTACTGAAGTCATGCCTTTTATAAAATCCAGATCCACATTGGCAAAAGCACAGTCCCAGACAACACGTGCATGTAAACTCTTGCTTTCCAGATCTTTACATGAAGAGTACGAACACTTTCCTGATGCAGTAATTTTGCTCTCGCCTGTGTCGAGTGACAGTGGGAGCGGCTGGCTGTGTGAACTGGTCCGGTGTCCCAGGCCACTTGAACACACCTGAGCTGAACATGTGAGAACTCTTTTTCTGCCAAAAATGTCTGTTTTACTCTCCAGAGGAGCCGCTTACATGCAGCTCACATGGCAGGTAATTAGTCTGAGACTCTGAGACTTCAGTACATGTGCGCTGACACACTTGCAGTCACCCCGCTGCTGAGGTTTTATTTAAAATGCATCACGTCAGCAGGGTGGTTAGAAATCACAGGCACTTGAAGCCACAGAGACTAAGTGGAGAAATGGCTGATTTAAAAAATATTTTCCTGAAGGTCTGGTCACAAATCACAACGTTTCTCTTTAATGCGGCTTAATGCAGTTGTACTGCACAAGGTCCAAGTATCCTTCATCAGCAAGCTTCCAGCATCATCTTTAAGAGATACCAAAATAATGAGATAAAGTTTAGATTTACTGCATGTCTTTAAGTTTACAGAGATGTTAAATATACCTGGATGAATGTTTGTCCAAAACAAGAATGTGTCGATAAAAAGTGGCTAAAATGCAAAAAAATATAAATCAGTTATCGGACAAGATTTAAAATAAATAAATACGCGACACAAAAAGGCTGAAACTATCAGACTGTGATAAATAAGATGAGTTCAACAACCACAATACTGCTTATAATAACAACAACTAGGGGTTACCTTGGGGTCTATGCATATTATATATAATATATCAGCTGTGCACTTGGATAGTTGGACAATCAATGGGCTTGAATGCATTACAGACAACTCAGATATCACATTTCCACCCACACACTTCTAATATTTATAGAACAGCTCAAGTTTAGCAAACAGTAGAAATAGATTGCGTCACTGTTTGCAGACTATAGAAACCAATGATTCATTAATACTTCTGCAGGTGCAAATTCTCCTGACATTGGATCACCAGACAGGTTTCTTCCATAAGTTACAAATTAAATAAGTCAAGTTAAAGTAATCTCTATGAGTAAACGCTCAGCTTCACACAGCTTTTTCCAATTCTTGACTCTGTAAGATGGGATTAACACAGTTATCTCAGCTAAAGGACACCCAACTGCTATTTACACTTCTGCTTGTGCAGAACCAATCACAATACCTGACTGGCTTCACGAATATGTTATATAATATTATGGCGGCTGCTTATTGAAACTGCATTGGTTCGAGTCATTTCTTCCCTTGTGTTGCTCCCTTATGGGAAGGTGAGTGTGCGTTTGTTCAAACACTACATAAACAATAAGGAAATAGCAGTAAACCAAAAAAACAACAACCACTGACTGGTTTGGATCCGATATAAATTTAACTTTCATAAACAGCTGTGCCAGTATATTATTTTTACACACACATAGTGATCATTTTTCACTGGAACAGAGGCGGCAACTCAAAACAGTGCATGTATTCCCATCCTCTGCGCAGCTTTGCAGTTATTCACGTAAAGTGATGGTGCACTGAGGGCCCAGTTTGGTGGCAAACCTGACTGTCAGAAGAAATATGCAACATAAAAGCAAAAAGCCTTAGCACCAAATTTATCTTAACCTTCTTGAATATTTAGAAAATCTGAATTTGATGGTTCTGGGGATGTTTTTTTTCTACAGTTATTTCTCTCCTACTTTCTTAACCCACACAAAGACTGCACACATCAAGAGCACAGTGGCTTGATGTCCACGCTGGCAAATGGCAGCCAATTAGCCTGCAGTTTGGTTTGTTGCAGCTATACGCCTCATCAGCGCTTAATGAACACAGTTTGTTGTTCAGCAGCTTCTAAAGCGAGCTGAGAGTCATGGTGGGCACCAGAAGGAGACTGCAGTGAATCCAGCAGAGACCAACTGTTCACAGAGTGGGTTTTCTAACAGCTGTTTATCTCGGTTCCACAAAAAGATGTGTCTGAAATGTAAATCATGTTGATACAAATTAATTTAACATCACGTGACTCAGCCGTGCTCGGTTCCTGTTAACAGCTCGTAGATTACTCTGTGAAACTTCCTTTTACTCAGTAATGTTTCATATCAACGTTTGCATTGTGTTCATAATTTTCGTTTTCAAATCGCTATAAACACTCAGTCAGTTCAGTTCTTTAATCTAGTTCTTGCATCTCACTGAGGTAAGTTTTGCCCTCTTGGAAAACAACAGAAAGATATTAGCTGAAACGGTAGGTTAGCCTTTTTTAAAAAGTTGGTGAAGGTCAGAAAAAGAAAGGGTTAATTAGGTAGTGATGTATCATGAGACTACAAGGTGACAGGTGTCTCACCGAGAAGCTGAGGTTACATATAATTACATGCCAGCTAGCTTCCTGTTTAATCTATAGTAGCAGGACACCTGCCATATTCGTGCTGCCATCAATCAGCATTATAAACCTGTGATTCAAGTCAGGTGGCTCAGTGAAATAAGGATGTGGCCCCAGATTTGGAGGTCCAGAGTTTGAGTAGCGACTTGCACCGTAAGCCTTTGTTGATGTTCTCACTCTTCTCTCTGTTGAAAATATTTTGTGTTTTATTTAGTTCCTTTTGGCATGAACTAAATAAAACATTGGTCATGAAATAAAATTTGTCATGAAAAATTCTTGAACACAAACTTTCTGTTGCTGGAAAGTCTAAGAAAGTTAACTAGCTGTACATTCACATTAGACCATAATTTTAGAATATTGCACTCTATAAATGCTCCAACACCACAAATCCAGGTTAATAAGATGAATTAGGTGAATCCAGCACACAGCTAATAGCGGTTTTGCCAGCATTCACCTGTCATACAGTGAATAGCAGCGATTCCTCTAATAATGCAATATAATCTAAATAATATATCATCTAAATGAACAATGTCTTGATGCATTCTCAATCATCCAGGTAAGTAAATCTCCAAAGGTTGATTCTGTTTATCTGGACGAAACGTTTCGTCACTCATCCAAGTGACTTATTCAGTCTCAGCTGACTGCAGGTCACTTGGATGAGTGACGAAACGTTTCTCCCACTGAAAACGCTTCGTCCAGATAAACAGAATCAACCTTTGGAGATCTAAATGAACAAGCTAAAAAAAACCAACATCAGTCAATTCAATATATTTTTATTTATATAGCATGAAATCACAACAACACTTGGCTCAAGATGCTTGATATTGTAAAGTAAAGACCTCACAATAATACAAAGAAAACAGAGAGAGCCCTTACAATCACATGACCCTCTATTAGCAAGCATTTTGGTGACAGTGGGAAGAAAAAACAATCTTTTAAAAGGAAGAAACCTCGAGCAGAGCAAGTTTAGGTTACAGGAGGAAGAAGGGACAAAGACACACTGTGGAAGACAGCCAGAGATAATTAATTGCAGAGAGGTGTAAAAACAAAAAAAATATAATACGTTCAGTTTTAGGATGAGAGAACTAGTGCGCCAAGCTGTAGCTAAATACTTTGTTCATTTTTTTATTTGTTTGTTTGGTCCTGGTAGGTTGGGCATCTTAACACGGGAGTCTCTAGGGACTGCTTCACTTTTATTTCCAGCCTCAAATGGTGATCCAAGCCAACTGCTGTTGCTGGCAGTTCTTTGCAGCCTTTATTTTTCAGTCCTGGTGGTTGGCTCTTGATCTAGGTAAAATACATTCAGTACAATCAACTGTTTTATGATTGTTACTTTTCAAGAGGCATTCAATGGGCATCTTATATATATATTTCTCAAGACAGCGCAACAACTGTGAGAGAAAGCCTGGCGTTGGGCCTGCACTTTTCCTATACCAGCTGTTTAGCTAAGGGAGTCGAGCAGCAGCAGCAGCTGATGGTCTCTGACAGACTCTAGGCTGGTTCAGGTGTTCAGGTGACTCAAAACCCAAAACAGAATCCAGGCAGTAAAAAAGGACAAATTTTTAAGGTGTAAAAATAGGCTTTGGTTTTAAATCATAAGAGCTCCTATTGATTAAAACTGATGCCTGAAACACGCCTTTATTATGGCTGAGCAATGGATGAAGAGCAGCCTATTTATTTTTTGGGCACTTCTAATGTAGCAGAGAAGTAAGAAGGACCTTTCAGAAGGCTAAAGAACCCTTTTAGTTTATTTTCCAGATCTTTTCAGTGCATAAAATGTGTTTAGCAGTGCTTTGTATTTTTCTCCATTCAGCAGGTGCTTTAGTTCATCACAAAAGGTCAATTTATTTTAAAATA
The DNA here is from genome assembly GCF_900408965.1 of Simochromis diagramma. NCBI lineage: Eukaryota > Metazoa > Chordata > Actinopteri > Cichliformes > Cichlidae > Simochromis > Simochromis diagramma. The sequence goes on along the minus strand of NW_024387200.1, from coordinate 1,647,525 downwards.
TGAGTCAACAGCTGACATATGGGTATAAGAACAGATGGGAAAACTGGCAGAGGGCACCCAGGAATCCAAAACAGTTCTAACACTGAATTGAATTTTTGCTCATAATAAAATAAAAAAGATAAGAGTGAAAAATGAAACTTAGTTGAGAAACATCTGTTATCTGCTGCCAGCTCCAACAGCTTCTTCTGCTTAAGATGATATTTTACCCAAGGTCTGTCCTGAGCACATGGAGAATTAAGCACAAAGTTGGAATTAATAAGTATTTAAAGTGGAACTCTTGTATAAATAGCATGCCACTTTAGACACACTGTCAGCTTAATGTATTTCAAGCTCTTTTGTGTCATTGCACAGCGTTAAACAACATATGTAATGACTTACCACTTTGTTTGTCGACCATTTTAAGATACCAGGCTGGTAAATGTGATGATATGACTGTAGTAATTTCTGTTGTCCTTGCAAGCCTTGGCATTTATTTAAAAATCTGTTTCAGCACTTTGTTCAATCAGTGAGCAGAGGAGTAAGACTTGTGTTTTCTTATCAAATGACAAAAGAAAGAAAGAAATGCTGTAGAGTAAAACTGCCAAATCAATATTTGTAAATAAGCACAATAAAGAAAGGCTGTGTTTGCACAGCAGAACAAAGACATTTAAATTCAATTAACATAGAAATATGGATTTATTTCTAAACACTGTTACTGTAATCGACTGGAGTCTCTTTTCAGCAATCCAACATACACAATCTTTGGAAACCTGGAGCCACCGATAAAAAGACCAGGGATAAAATTCTAAGAAGTGCTGAACTCTATGTTTTTATTTGTTTTAAACAAACTCTATATTTCTTTTAAAAACACTATCATTCATGGCTTTGCTTTAATATATGGGGTGGCAGAGTGGAAGCATTAAAAATTTAAACTGTAGAAAATAAAGGCAATAAAAACTTAATGTACTTGAGTTGGAGCAACTTGACTAACTAACAATGAATCAACTTATTTACTGCAGTTTAGTTCAACTTAATTTAATTCAACCCATGCAAATTACTTTAGTCCAACAAAATGAATTAATGCTTATGCTAATAGAAAGTCTTTCATTAGTGTGGAAATCCTTTACAAGATTAATTTCTGTTCATTTAAAAAGTTATTTTTTGAGTGTAAGTCTGGCTGCTGTAGAGTCTAGTTAACATAAAAGTTGTGATGTGCATCTTTTATTATTCCAAATTAGTGGATTTATAATAAACTTCATATAACTGTCACTCCAGCCATCCTTTCATGAACATACAGCTCATTTCAATTTCAGGGTTGCTATAGCCTACGCAGCTGTCATGGGGCAGGGGAAGCACTGGACAGGTCACCGGTCTATTGCAAGGCTAACAGACAACCATTCCCACTTATGGGGAGTTTAGAATCACCATTTAACCCCACTAACCAGTCTTCGGACTGTGGAAGGAAGCCAGAGTACTCAGAAAGAACCAACACAACAAAACCTGCAAACTACACACAGAAAGTTGAGTTGGTGGATTTGAACTCCGGATCTTCTTGCTCTGAGGCAACAGTGCAAATCACCACACCACCGAGCTGTCACAACATGCTTAAACAAAAAAAGTAGGAAAGCCATGATTACAAACCTTGATAATAAATTTTCTCCACATTTTTGTCCTTGACGGGTTAATAAATAACATACATGTGGTGTGTGTATGCTTTCCTGCCTCTTATAGCCCAGTGATTGTCCTGTGGTTTGAAGTCTTGTGTAATCTTGTGACTCTTGCTAGATTGCTTCACATCACCTCAACAAAAATAAATTTAACATGAAGTGTTAACTTGTTGAATTTTAATCGCATATGATTTAATTACATTCACCACAGGAACATAAAATTATTCTGTTCCAATTACAAGTTAACATCCAATTTCACCTTTTTCGAGTGTAATTTATTATCGTACTCCAGAACTAATTCTTGAGCCAAAGTAAAATAAAAATAAAGACTTATTCTCCAAAAATAAATTTGTCATTCTGCACTGGGAATACTTGCTTCCCTGTAACTTGCCTGGTCAAGCAGTACAAGCCCTCAGGCTATGTGTTACTCTGCACAAACTTTTTATGCCAAAAGTTTCCAAATTTCAACCACTTCTAATTTGCTAAAGTTAACCATCTAGTTTCTCACCCAATTCAAATATAAGTCATCAGAGTTTTTTGGCTGCTTAAGTTTTAGAAGAAAGTTTCAAATCCAGCATCAGTAGATTTCCACTTGAATATTTAAGAAATTCTGAGGCGATTTAAAAGCTGGTTATTGGATGCTAATGCAGTCTTCCCTCTATAGTTCTACAGTTATGGGGAAAAGTAGTAGCCAGGTAATGCTATTCAAATGTACCTGATTAATTGGTAGTCAGCGAGTACAAACACCTGTAAAAGCAGAAGTTTCCCATCTGGAACATTTAAATGAGGGTTAACAAAATGCCACATTCTTCCCAGGAGTGGATGTCCCACCAAATTTAAGTCAGACCAAATTTTAAGTCAGACCATGCCATACAGAAATAAAGAAAATACAGAAAATGTTTTGCACTTGACCCAAAGTCATTGAGTCAATCATCAACACATGTATAAAAAGTTAAGTGAAACATGAATTCATCTAAATTTTAGCTGTAATTGGGTGATGCATTAGGACAATTATCCCAAGTGCAGTAGCAGCAAATCTACAACAAAAAGGCTGAAGAAGGAACCAATCAAGGCAGAGCAGCGGTCTTTAAAAAAAAAAAGAAAATCCAGGCTTCAGCCTCATTGAAACTCAATTGAAATACTGTGCGCATAAACAAATGAACTGCACCTAACTTGTAAGTTGGGCTCCACAGCAACGGGAGAAACTGATGAAGTCAGAAAGTGAATAGCTACTGAATCATGGGATGTACTAATGTTTACACATGACTTTAGCAATCCTGTACAAACCTCTTTTTCTGCATGATGTGGTGTCTATGAGCAAGTTGATGACTTACTGCAAAGTTTCATATTTGACACTGATGCCTCGAAAGTACTGTATTACATCATGTAGCAGAGGGGTTAATTCAGTAAAGCCCGGAATTCGCTGTTGTTTCGTTTTTTTCATTATTTAAATAAATAAATAAATAACTAAAAATAATTTTTTACATTTTGAAATAGTTTATTACAAAACCTGTCAAGCACCACAAGTAGTCCATAGTGGAAGCCAAAAAACACCCCTACAAAACATAAAGATCTACCATTCCTCAAGCTCAGACAAAGACAAAAGGGCGTACTATGTCCAACAGTTCCTTGAACTGTGAAATATTTCTGAGGCTTCCTTTGTTTATCCTGGTTTGTTGATCCGCCTGCTGAACACTAAAGTATGCAGCCAAAAACAACACAAGGAATGCAGTGAGAGTGACACGAAACTGCAAAGCTGACGACCAGAAAACCAAAACCAAGAAATGAATGGGTTTAAAAAGAGGCTTTGATCTTATTTTGTTATGCTTTAATTGAGGGAAAAGTTATTGTAGTTCTGGCTGCGATTAAATTCTCACAAACAAGACATTCTAGAGATCTTAAGAGTTGAGCTTTTAAGATAGAAAATGTGTAATTTGTTACACACTTTCCAAAAGTTGCCATAAATTTCACTGAAAGGCTCCAAACGCCGTGAGAGCAGATGAGCCAAAAATCTGCCAAACAGTTTTTCATAGTTTCACCATTTGGCAGATCTTTCTCTCCTGCCTTTCTGTCTGTGTTGGGTTATGTAGCTGGCAGGGGTGGGATGGGGAGCAGAGACGCAGAGTCAGAGTGCATAGCTTTGTTGTTGGAGGGGCAGCTTCCTGTCCTGCATTATTAATACCTGATGTTCACAGTTGACCTGCCCCTTACATACTTCGTTCACCGAGCTGTGAATTCAAGCGTGCGTGTGTGTGTTTGGGTGTGTGTGTTGCAGAGTGAAAATAGATTAGTGCTACAAGCTCCAGGACTGACACATTATAACCATTAATTGCATAAAGCCTCGCTTCTCGGAGGCAAATTGCTCATAAACTCCTTAATCCTCATCAGTGTCTCATTGGCTGAGTGTTTGAGGTGGTACAGCGCTAATAGCAGTTAGTTCTGTAAGACAATATTTGCTATTTCTTCTTGATAATCTGCCTCAGTTCAGCTAAAACTGGCAGTTCATTACTTCCTTAAATGAGAACGGTTTTATCCAAATACTCAGCCTTTGGAAATTGGAATGTAATATAGATAATTTGACCTGAAAAGAAACAGACGGAGCAGAGTGGGGCGTCACAAAGCCCTGTGAGAAAACTTTGCTGACAACCATATAATGAGTCTCTGTGAGTATCTCCCACTATTTTATTGTGTCTTTATCTCCTCGCTCTAAACTAGTAGGGTGAAAAGAAGGAGTAAAAAAAAAAAATAAGGGGCTGCAGGTTTGGTGCAAATTACCCATGCTTATTTATTCAGAGATGTCGCCTCATAGAGCAACAAACCCCCTGGGTCTTCTCACAGGCCGGAGTGAGTGCCAAATCACTTTGCTGCTTGGTAGGAGAGGAAAAAAAGATGGAATAAAAAAGGGGAAAATTGGAAAGAAAAGGTAGCGTTTTCCGAGAAGTTGTAAAAAGAAGACATTTGTGGCGACAGATAAGTGGAGGGAGATTACAGGTTGGGGTCGGCGGGGAGGTCGAGCGACAACAAGGGACTGGAAAGAAACGAAGAAGTGAGCACAAAGGGAAGACATAAAAGACGGGGAAATAGTGTAGAAGAAAACGATCAGAGCGATAGTTAAATCAAGCCTTGGAGGGAGGGAAATATGAGGAGAGATTGGGGAGAGGGTGGGGGTGATGGAACTAACAAGGGAGGAGGCAAAGCGGGAGGAGGGCTGGTTGAGTGTCTCCCATGGGTCTCGGAGGGAGAGGAAGATGGCTCGGCAAGTGCTCGCCCGCAGAGAAGCTCAACAGGGGGTCAGCTTTTTGTTTAGTGGAGAAAAAGAAAACCCTCTTCAACGCCCTCGACAGTAACGTGGTGATAAGAGACGCCCATACGCTCCACATTTCAGCTGGCGAAGCAGCTTTGTTCCGAGAGGCTCCTTCTAATTCAGTCATCTCCCACCCCCACATGCTGCCAACCTATTGTACACACATTGACACACACGTAAATACACAGCTTGTAAGTACTGGTGACATGCTTGCCATTGTTTTGGATCTGTACCCCAAGACGTCTGATTTGAAACCTTATACCTGAGTTTGAAAAGTTTCATAAAGGGAAAACATGAGAAGGTAACAGATTTGTTGAATAAATCATGATGTAGTTTGTGAAGCACGAGACTGAAATGGAAAATAAAGTCACGTGAGATGGCAGGTTGATGTGAAAGGACGGAGAGGACTGCAAACTTATCGACATGAATGCTGCGTTTCTGTTGCGCTCGAGGAGGAAAGTGTGAAAGAGGGACCACCAAAATGTATTCAGGTCGACCACACCCACATGCACACAAACAGGAAACCTCCTCTACTGCGTTTGGTTTATCATTTAGGATCCTATGCAGATGTTCACTGTAGACAAACACCCTCTTCCATTTTTCAGGAGGGGGCAAAGCACCATTTTGCTTTTGTGCCCAGTGACTGTTGTCACCTACAGTTAATCCCCCTTTTACCTGATACCATTCACCCCTCTAACACTCACTTCTTCTTCAAAGAGTCAGAAAATTTATTCTCTCTAAAGATAAAGATTTATGCACAAAAACTGCACAAAAATGTTACAAATTTAAATATTTTTCATGGAGATTATTTTTAGTTTTAATTTCACTTTCTTCCTTTTACTCTTTTGCCTTTAACTCTCATTTTGCATACTGTGTATTCGCTTTAATGCACTTAGTGAATGTTCTATCGATAAATATCGATTTGCTTACTTTATCTTAAACAGAGGTTCTCAGTTCATTTAACATTGATTGGACGACAGTGAGGAATATGCACCTTTCTCTTGGCATGAGTCGAGGTAAAGCACGGAGTGGGAGCGGAGAAAGGAGGCGGCATTACAATTTCCATCAAGTTTCCCGAAGAGTTTCTGAAATTTTCAAACTCAAACACACTATGAACAAATAACAAATAACATCAGTGGTTTAGAAACGCACGAGAAATGCATTTTTAAAACCGTCCTCTAGGTAAGTATTTGCTTTAAATTTGGAGCAAATGTTTCTAACTCTGCCAAAAGTATCTGCAAGAGCAACAAAACACATTTCTATATTTGCTTTGCTAAATAAGTCATAGAGTGACCTTGTTACACTGCAGAAAGAAAGAGACCTGACATTTGGGACAACTTTAGAGAAAAATCTTGGCTAAGATCAGGAAAAGATCACGGTATTGGTTAAATATTGAAAAGGAACATTTCGTATCTCTTACCTCGGTTCACACTGCGATGTTTAAAACATCTGTTTAAACAGATTGCATTCTTCATAGATAAATCCGGAAATGGTACAGTTCTGTGCAAAGGTCTTGAGTCACCCTGAATTATTTCCCAATATTTTTTGTTGTCTTGGCTTTCTGAACGTCTTTCAAAGTTTTCCTTCAGACGTTGTCCAATTTTTCATTCATTTTCTGCCCAGTTTTTGTACCTAACCATTTTCAGATGATTGGTGGGTTCTTTTTGTTTGTTTGTTTGTTTGTTTTGGCCACTGACCTATGAATCCGTCAAGCATAAAAAAGGCAATCAACCAGTGTTGTGATTGTACATACCAGATGGCTTTGCAAAGAACTATTTTGAAAATGTATCTTTATAGGGACAATTTAAATTTTTACCCCCATTTCTTTAGTTGAATCTATTAAAAAGTTAAATCATAACACATTACTGTGTTATGTTTGATATACATTTAAAATACGCCAACCTTTCACTGGGCTCTGTGAAAGGATGCCTGTCAAGAAGCCATTCTTCAGTAAGAAAAATGTGGAGAAAAGGTTAAAGTACGCCAAATTAGACAAGAACCAGACTGAAAATCAGTGGTAATAGGTCTTATGGCAGGGGTGTTCAACTCCAGGCCGGTGTCATGGTTTTAGATGTGTTCTTGATCCAACACAAATGGATAAATTACCTCCTCAATATATCTTGAAGTTCTCCAGAGGCCTGGTAATGAACTAATCATTTGATTCAGGTGTATTGACCCAGGGTGAGATGTAAACCTGCAGGACACCGGCCCTTGAGGCCTGGAGTTCGACACCCCTGCTCTAAAATTTTAAATTTTGGTTCAAATCATTGTCATTATGTATAGATAAGGTCAAGTGTGAATGTCTACAGCCATCTGTAAGTTATGGTAGAGGCTCTGTCGTGTTTTGGGTTGGGTAGGAGATTTGTTAAAATTGATGCAATTATGAACACAGAAAAAAGTACCATTTGATTTCGATCCACCATGAAACACCATCTGGAAAGCATCTGATTGGCAACAGCTTCATTTTCAGTGTAACAATGATCTCAAACACACTGCTAGTAAAAGCATAGCTGGATACAAAAAAAATACAATGGGAAGCTATTAGTCATGGATTGGCCTCCACAGAGCTCAACATTATTGAAGGAGTCTTGGATCATTTTGACAGAGAATGGACAAAAGGCAGCCAACATCCAAACAAGAACTTCTAATGTTCTTCATGAAGACTGGAGAACTGTCCCTGAAGACTATTTAAAGACAATATAACACTAAGAAAGTTTGGGCTGTGTTGAAGAAAGGTGGTCACACCAACTATTGTTCGAAATGTACAAATTCTGTTTGCCTCATATACTGTATTTCCATGCATGTGTACACATGTTTTATTATATTGCCACACCTGTTTGCCAATTTCCTGGCAAAATTTAAAGAAATAACAGGGTCTCAAGATATTTGCACAATACTATATGTTGTTATTTAGAATAAATACAAAAAGGTTCATATATCTTCATATTTCTCAGTGAACTAGCCTGTTGTACTGGTGACACTCTCCTTCATCATAAAAGATACACACATTTTTTTTATTTAACTTTTTCCTTCATTTTACACATAGATCAACTGCTGAAAACATTCCTTTAAAATGTATCATTTCTTCTTCTTTGAAAAGCTTTTGATAGAAAAGTACAGGGAATTATTTAGCCTGTTGGAAGAAAAGACAACTCCGTATTTGTGACCTATTTTTTAAATATTTATTGGAACCAAGGGGGTTGGGACTAAGCGCCATAAACACAGTTAGGAAGTCTTGAAGAATTGAATAATGGATTGGAAGACTGAAGAAAAACATATAGATAATCACAACACACTTAACCATTTAAAAGTTAAGAATTCTTTAGAATCTAAAGCAGATATTGTGGGATCACACAGTAACAGATTTGTCTGATATGAATGTTTCTTTGTTATGTTGATGTAAAAAAAATGTAGTATGAGCATTAATCGTGTTCCATTCCCAGTTCACATTCTGTTGTTTTGCTATAACTGCTTAGCTGCGGGCGTCTCTCAACAATTTGCCAAGTGAGACAGGTATGTCAATCTGGACTCGTCACATATAGGAGACTGAAAAACACTCTCCGGTGTCACGATTAAAGCTGATGTGTGAGCATAATTTTGATTTTATGAACTGGCGTATTTTAACTCAAGTGAAAATTATTTCCTTTGGGTGCTTAAATCAAATCAGTTGCTCATCTGGCTCTTGGTCTGTCACAATTAATTGTTTGATGTGCATGTAAAGTACAGAAAGGGGGATCGCTTTTTTTTTGCACCTTCTTTATTAGTTTTTGCATGTAAATTTGCAAAACCTCTGCAGGTTGTGGTGTTAAAATGGAAAAGTGACCTTGACCTTGAGCACAGTTTGGGTGAAGACTTCTTAAGTTATTACTGTGTCAGGGTTTTACTCAAAGCTGATCATTGCTTTAAAAGGAGTGAATCTCACGAGCTCATCAGAACGTTGGTCAGATGAGCTAAAAACTGAACAAAAAAGCAAATCAACAAGTAAACAAAAAAAGAAACAAAGCAAAGAGACAAAGCTTTCAAAAGAGAATCAAAAGGAAAAATGACACAGCAGGATATTTAATCAAAATTTCACTGCAGCAATTCAGCGTGGTGTTCGGTGGTTTGTTTGGCTCCCGAGTGCTTGTATGTATGCAGACAACATGCTCCTAATGAGACAACGAGTTGTGTCCACGGGGGTCTCCTAGATCAGGATCAGGCCATCACTGAGCTCCTGGACAGCCTGAGGTGCAACCTTGCAGCTGGACAAAAACACAATGTCCCAGATGTGTTCTATTGGATTTAAGTCAGGCAAGTGTGGGGGGCAGTCAATCCTCCAGGAACTCCTTGATTAATCTCACCACATGACTCTGGACATTGTCAAGCACAGGAGGAACTCAGGACCCACTGCACCAGTGTGAGGTCTCACAGTGGGTCCAAGGATTTCATCCTGATACCCAGTGGCAGTCAGCATCTGTGTGTCCCTCCATAGATATGCATCACCAAACCATCACTAACCCACCAACAAACCGGTCGTGCTGAATGATGTTAAAGGCAGCACAACGTCCTTCATGGCTTCTGCAGACACTTTCATGTCTGTAACATGTTCTCAGGGTCAACTTGGTGGACCTGCCAATACTGGTATTATATGTTTAATGCCAGTCGGGCTTCGTAGTGCTGCAAAGTGAGCACAGGGCCAACTACAGGACACTGGGTCTTCAGGGTATTTTCATGAAGTCTGTTTCTAATTGTTTGGTCAGACACATTCACACCAGTGGCCTGCTGTAGGTCATTTTGTAGGGCTCTGGCAGTGCTCATCCTTTTCCTGCTTGCACAAAGAAGCAGATACCAGCACTGCTGATGGGTTGAAGACCTCCTGCAGCATTATCCGGCTCTCCTAAAGAAACTGCCCGTATCCTGGAATACTTTGATTCAAAAGTGTACCTACATTTTTTTAGAATAGTGCTCAATGTTTTTGCCCATTTTTCTTCAAGTACACCTCTTTTTTTGCTTTTCTGTCTTTAACAGTGAAGTTGAACTAACAGCTCTAGCTGCCCTTATCAATAAGTTCATCATCTGTTTCTGATGAATTTCTGTCAGTAGCATCAGGATAGTCTAGTCTCCGGGAGAATCTCAGGTTGGTTCACTTATGCTGAAGTGTGTTTAACATGCACGGCTGCAGATTTGCCCCTGTTATATTGTCTTTTTTCAAAAACCTTGCATGTAATCACTCTGTGCTAAAACTTTGCTACATATTTGGTGTGAACAAAGAATTATTCCTTCAGCACTCAATCAACCTCCTCATGTTGTCCGTGTCTCTCTCCTCAACAGAAGACTGGTGTTTCTCCTTGTCCAATAATGCAGCACCCTCAAGGCAGCAACGCTGAAGGGCACCCTGTCCGTATCTCTGAGATGCCAGTATGATATGAATGAACAGCAGCTTTGGCAGCCTGGGCTGAGAATGAATGTGTTGGCAATTGCTTATACCACATGGAATAATTCATTAGGGCACAGAGTACTTTAAAATCTTGAAAAAGATTTAAAGTACCCTTTGTTTTTTAGCTTTCAGCATATTTGACTTTGTTTACATCCATATTTCGTGAACAGTAAGGCTCACGGCTGTTTGTATCTTTAGTGCACAAAACCGGTTACATTCCCAATAAGCAAATGTGAACGCCCTCAAATTAAATCGAAAAATCCACGTCTTCACCTTATGATCATTGTTTAATTCTAACCAAAATAAAAGTGTTGAAATGAGCCAACTCGGAAAACTCAGGCGATAGAGCTTTGTATTAATACTCAGCTACAAAAACACCCCCCTCTGTTCAGCCTCCTGAGGAGCAGTTTAATGTGGATCTGCAGATTAGGAGGCTAGAACTAAATTCTGTAATCGCTGTGATGGGCTTAGGCAAAACTGAGTGGGGGTCTTCTCAAGGTTAAAGTGATGCCTGTCCCTTTCAATTACCTGTCAGTGTTCATTCAGACATTTCCTCTGTGTTATTGCAACATGTTCGTTCAGGTATTGATTTGGACAACATGTTTAAAGAAAATCTACTTTTCATGAAGTCCATTTTCTCTGTAATTGAGTTATTTTTTAAAGGAACAAAGCTGAACATTATCTTCTCCAAACAAAAGGATACAAAAACAAGTTATTTCCTTTTGATAGCAGCCAGACATATTTTAATACAATAATGGATTTTTGCACTTGTTTTATGGAAATAAGGTTTAAAAGGAATTATTTTTTGTATTAATATTTAACTGTTTGCAACTGTGTTATTGTTTAACGGCTGATTCTCTGACTCAACATCACAACATTAACCAAAAAACTTTAGATTTGCTCTGTTAGTGGCTCTCTAATAAGCAGCATGTCCCTGAAATGATTTGAAAAGCGAAAAGCTTCCTTTCTCTTTCCACCCACTGCTTCGCTATTCAATTAAATGTCTTTGCATATTCAAAGGCAGAAAATAGATGGCAAATGCTAAACCATTAAATATTTTCACTGATATGAAGTCAAACAAAATACAGAAGCTCACAAAGAGAAGCCAGTCAGAGATATTTGAGTTGTTTTGTTGCTTTTGTGCTGTTTCGTGTCTGCTCTGTAACTTATTTATGATTCGGGGGACTTGCAACGGCAAACTGAAAGGGGGGGATATGAGGAGGGAGGACAACAAAAGAGAAGGTTAAAAATCCAGAATCAAGCAGGAGGATCTGCTCCGGTCGAATGGGTGCTGAAAGGAGGGAGATGGAAGAGGAGGACTGGAAATGTTTTGCTCCATCATGAGCCCTTCAGCGTAATCAGATGAAAGAGCAGACCTGATGTGAAAGCAATAAAGAAAAGAAGAAAAGAGAAGCAAGAAAGAGAAGGAGAGGGGTGTTTCCCTAAAGGCGGAGATGTGCTTGTGTATGAACTAATCTCCCTCTCTCCCTCTATCTCTCTCTCTCACACACACTCACAGACACACACTCCCTCCCTCTCTCTCTCACTCTCGCAGTCACTCAGTCAGTTGCAGCAACACACTCACCGAGATCGGCAGCACAAAGCAGAGTCGCTCTCTTACCAGCCTCCAGAAACACACACACCGACACACTTTGCCGCGGCACGCACACACAAGCTCAGACGCCTCCACGCACACCTTCTCAGTGACGGCCGCGGAGCTGAAGGAAAAAGGAAAGGAAGGAAGGAAGAAAACAACACCAGAGAAAGGAAGACAAGAAGTAAAAGAAGAAGAGAAAATATCCTGAGAGAAACACAGGAACAAATTTAGATAAAACTTCACTCAGGTAAGACCACTTTTTTTTATCTTTCCCTTTTTACGTAGAACTAGTTTTCATATTGAAACTGAAAAACCGACTCACATACACAGCACAGAAAATGTTGAGTGTAACATGCACATAGTGTGAATAAAAACACACACTGTGCACCTGACTCTGTACCAGCAGGCTCACGTGACCTCATGTCTCGCTTTTAAGTTTATGATCTTTTTATGAAAGACTTTTTATTTGTTCTTTACCTGCAGGAAAGGGCGGTAAAACTGCAGAATTAAACTGCAGTGAACTTTTATGTTGTGCATTTATAGAAAAACAGCTGCATAAATGATCTCAAGGGTATAATTTTGTGTGTTTGAAACATGTTTTCTGTACTAATTTAGAGTAAGAATAAACTTCAGAGGAAGTAAAAATCTAATAAAACAGTATCTCAAAGATCCTTTCCATAGAGTGTGTCTCAGAGAAGAACGTCTCTTTATAACTTGCGCTTACTAAGGTTACAGATTAACACGGAAACTAGCCTCAAGTATCTTAAGTTCTGCAGTGCCAGGACACAGTGTCATATCTTTAAGTTAAAGAAGTTAAAAGTTTGTGCAGTCCAGTTTTGAAGCCTCTTTTTAGACCATATTTAACACTTAAACCCCCGCCCCTGTTTATCAGCTAACAGCAGCAAGCATGGTTACAGAGTTGTTCCCTAATTTGTGCAAAATGTGGTACAAATGATATATTTTTGAATTTCACTCACCAGTACCAGAATACATACTTCTAGGGCAGGCTGTTAGTACAAATAATCAAAGTTCAGACCAAGTTATTTATCAGATAATTCCTTTAAAATGCTCCAGAAAGCCACCAACATCACAAACATGACCATGATGTCCATTGAGTTACCCAAACAGATGCCTAAGAAATAGTGGCATGTGTTGGTGTCTGTCAGTCAGGAGTAGCCATGCCTGTAATAACAAAAGGGAAAGGAATATTTCAGCTTTAATCGAATTTAAATTGATGAGTCAAATAAATGAGGCCAAAATCACTTTTGCACCACCTGTGAACTGGCAATTTTCAGCACTATCATTAGCAAATGATAAATGTAAAAATCTCATCTTGAAGTCTTATATTGATGACTGTCTGCATCTTAATGTTTTTAACTTGAATATTTTGAGGGATTGGTGGATCAGACTGACAAAATGCTGGGTGATCCTCACTCAAATCCCTGAAAGCTAACAGCGACAATTATTTATCAACCACAAGATAGGCCCACCCCCAATTATACCCTGGTTTACCATTATTGGTTACTATCTTTCACAAATTGTATATTATGTTTAAATAGTGGAGTGAGCTGAAGGGTTGTTTTCTCATACACTTTTTTGCACTCAGATTTCTTTTTGTAGTTACAGTAGGTGCCCCCTGCTGGCCACCTGAAAGAATGCAGGTTTAATTCGCTTTCACAGTAGCTGAGCATTTAAGGAAGTGAAGGATTTGGTAAAGGCCGCGATAGCTTCATTCGTCAGCCCTTAAGCCACCTCCTGGCTTGTATGTAGTTAACAGCTTCTTCTCCTTATACTATTGTTATTTCACATCAAAGACAAAGGCTGAAGAAAAAAAATGACTGCATGTGAGCTTTTAATCTGTGGTGCTCTCCAACCAAACTGTAGCCAAATATAAGACAGTTTTAGCCACAGCTAACTCCTGTAGTACCGTGCTTAATGTAATGTGAAAACCTTTTTATTTATGGCGTATAAAATGAAACACTTGATTAGTAATAGCCACCTTTATTGACATGTGCAATATCCTTTGTCCTCCACTTAGTGGTGTTTTTCTGTGCTCAATTAACACATTTTATTTGCATGTCTGTAGAATACTGTGAACACATGACTTCCTAAAACAAGGGAGTCATTTTTGTTCAGGAGCATGCCACTCCCAAATAATTTGTTTAAGTGGTACCAGGAAAGATAGTTCCTGCTCTGGTACATCTGAACAGTCAAACAGTCTGTAAAAAGACAAACTGGAGTGAATCCAGGTCACAAGAGTCTGTGAAAAGATTGAGTTAGTGTGTGTGTGTGTGTGTGTGTGTGTGTTGGTTTGTTGAGCTTCACTGTGTTTATAAGAAGATAAGACAAAAAAAGAGAAAGAAAGAAGGAACAAAGTGGGAAAATGAATGAATGAACCCATTGTCTAGTGTGTCCGTGTGTGTGTTTCTATGTGTGTGTGTGTGTGTGTGTGTGCTTAGTCAGGGGGTGTGTTTTGCACGTCACAAAACAAACTGAGCAATCGGTGACATGTGAGAGGTTAATGTTACACCAAAATGTGTCCCGTCTTGTAATCAAAGAAATCGCATTAAACGACTCGGTAACAATAACAATATTCGCAGAAACATTCACATTAGCAAAGGCTGCTCTGGTAACATTTGGTAACAGTGTTGAACACTGTAAACAAAGACTTCTGGACTTCATCTGTTCATAGTCAGAGTGATTTTATGCACTGGATTGTCTGAGCACCGACTGAACTTTAGCCAACATTAAAGGTCAGACTAACAGAAACCTAGAAATCTGTGACAAATGATTCCAAAGTACAAATAAACAAGTAGCGTAAGGATAAATATGGAACACACTTATCACTAAGATGTTAAACAGAACCCAAACTTCTGCTGCTGCTGATGTAGACGTAAAAAACAAAACAAACTATAGATCAACTTAACAGCATCATTTTATATTCTCAAAACAAATCTCCTGCATTGATGCGCACACTGCAGACATCTCAATATCTTTTCCACCTGTTGACCCACCACCAAAATAAAAAGCTGCTTCATAATCTATAAATCTATAACTATTAAGTATCTATACTGTTGTTCTATGAGTTTAGCTGTGTTGTTCTTCTAACTTCTGTCCTCTTTAAGGGGCATCGACAAAGGAAGTGTGGCAACCAGAGACCACAGAAAGTCAGTGACAGTCAGCAACTTCAAGCCTGGCAAAATAACCACTAAGGATACCTTTGAGTAACATATCACTGTGTGTCAAATACATTAGAAGGTTACCTAGGCGACCAGCGCTTGGTATATTCGGTAGCACCAGCTATGAGCAATAAAGCGATGTGCAACAAGCGGATTACTTCCTGTGTAAACAAACAAGTGCACTAGCTGTTGCAGGGCCCAGAGAAGAAGCCACTGTTGTACTTTTACTGAAGGAGAGCCATATAATGTTTTTGTAGGAAGGGTTTTATTTCACACACAAAATGAGCAGCTTCTCTTTTTCCAAAACAGGCTAAATGAAACTGGCTAAATATATAAGCATTGTGCCTTCACAGCCATGGTACAACATGGTGCTGAAGAAGATTTTTAAAAATAGAAAAACCATTGTAGTCTGAAGCCTAATACGCTAGCTTAGTTTACAGTTTATCCAAAATAATATATATAACATCCAAACATCAAAAAGTGCACATATCCCAGCATCGCATCAGTTTGTTGGCAGTTCAAAGTGAAATAATTATAATGACCTGTAAAGTATTCTTAATGTGTGTTCTGTGTTATAGTAGCAGCATTTCCAGCAGACTAAAATAAACTTAGCAGCACATTAAATTCAACTATAGCGATATTTAAGGTATGGCTCACCAACTAAAGTATTTCCCAGCAGAGAATGTATAATGAACTTCAAACATGCTGTGAATGAAAGAACCAGTGAAAACACGGCGCTGTCAGCCAATTTTAAAACAAAACCTCAAACATAACCTGCTCCCATTCAGGTTATATGTTTAGCATAAGTTAGCATGATCATTTAGCTCGGTAACACGAGTGCTACTTTCATGACACAGAAAAAACTCAGACTTTAAGCTTGACATAGCTCGCTAAGCCATTAATCATCCCCCGGATGTCTAAAACAAATAGAAACTGCTTTAATATTTAATATTTAAAACAAACCACTGATCCTCACCTGAGGGAATCACAGCCTCGCTCCTAAACAGTTACAAAGTAGCACTGTCATTTATTTCA
Organism: Simochromis diagramma; assembly: GCF_900408965.1. Lineage (NCBI taxonomy): Eukaryota > Metazoa > Chordata > Actinopteri > Cichliformes > Cichlidae > Simochromis > Simochromis diagramma. Next base: position 1,631,348 of record NW_024387200.1, on the reverse strand, counting down.
AGTCTTCCATTTTTTTCTCAAACTAGTTGCTTGAAACCAATTTTGCCTACTGTTTGGTGCTTGGAGTGTTTCTATTTAAAACAGCTGCCTGCTGTGAATGATAACACTGTTTTGAGAACAGCAAGAATGAATCAAAACAGCAAAGTTTTGGGCCAGAAAGCAACAGCAGTGAAGTAAAGTTGCTACAAAGCTCATCAGACCTGAAGGAGGCTATAGGTTCTCTGTGGGTTTGTCAATACAGCTGCATGGCTTAGAGAAGCTTTAACGTACATGACAAACGACAGCAATTAATGAATAAAAAAAACAACGTCAAGGACTACCACGTTAACTTTCTGCTGCTCAAAGTGAACGTCATGCAACACTTTGACCAAACAAAACCACTGATTCTGTTCAGAACTGCTCAGGAAACAGTGCAATATCAACATGAAAGTCACAGAATTCAAGACAGCTCCCCCGAAAAGGGACAGAAAATTTAAAAAGTAATAATAACAAATGACAAATTTAAAGCCCAAGTGATTTTACACACAGTGCTTCAGAGAGACCAAAACAAAACGGGATCACAAACCGCCGAAACAATTAAAAGCACAGATGGTAAAGAGGCAAATCAATTACAGAGTGATTAGAACATAAAACACTGTCCATAAAAATGCGGACGAGCAAAGCAGCAGCGATAAATTCTGCACCTTAAACTGATTTTATGGATTTTTCGGCTTTTTTAATTTTACTTCACACTGTTTTCTGTTTACCTCTGTGTAAACAGGGAACAGTTTGGAGGAAATTACACTGGTGTAATTTCCTCTAAAATCTGATTAAGATTATGTACTTAGGAAGCTTCACTGCTGGAGCTTCTCAGTTTGCTTAGACAAAATTTGGCGGAAAGCTGGCACCTCCCAACTGTGAAGAGAGGTAGAGTTTTCATAACTGTATTCTGTATTTGTGCTTTTATAAAACAAAGAGACAGACAGAAAGAAACAGCGAGGGGTAGCTAGGAGGGGAGGAGGGGAGAGAATTAGGGATGAATCAAGAAAAGTTTGATGGAAACATGGCGAGACTGTGTGAGCAGGAGCAATTTGTTTGAAAAGTAAAATGGATCTTTTAGAAAATTAGGATTTTTTTGAGAGTGAGATAAGAGGTCGAGAGTAACACTGACAAAGACGTTGTGTGATATTAAAGGGTAGATTGCTCATGCTGGTGTGTTTGTGTGAGTGAGGGGGTCTATGCCACCTTTGCTAGCAGAGTACATTATGGCTGTTTGGGCACATTAAGGGGCATTAACTGGAGGAGCAGCCCTGAATAATACATGGCTTTTATTTATGAGCAGAGTGCAAACGTCCTCTGAAGCACCCTAAACCAGGCTACACACATGCAGTCATGCTTCTGTCACTTCAGAGGACATTGCTTTGGCTTTCATTAATTTTCTAGAGACTTAACATGAAGCTAATCGTAACTGATACCAGGCAAGCCTTCTCTTTATCCAAAACCTAACCTTATCCTAACCAAGCCGTGATATTTAATTATTTTGTCACAGTGAGTCTCTCCCCACAATATAAAAATGGATTTATGTACTGTCAGCATGAGTAATGTGCCTATATGGAAAAACAATTTGCAAAATTATGTGATTTTGAGTGCTTGAACAAAAAGGTGATACATCTGTGTGTGTGTGCGTGTACAAGTTTCGTGGCGACATTTGTGCAGGTCGACACAAAAAGGTGACATCAAACAATCAGTGCACTCCACTGAACAATCCTTAGGAGTAATAGGGAAGCCAATGAGCCCATTTATAGCTCACACACTCCCTCAGACACATTTACAAACTTACACACTCATAATCAAAACTTTTAAGTGACATTTTCATGATCGCCTCTTCTCAGAGTTTTATCTCTTCAAGTGAATTTCCTCCTCTCTCACATACTAATTCTATTCCGGAGACGAGATATGACTTGACAAATCTCAGATATGACTGCAGGGAACACAGTCATATGAGCTCAGCATGAGTGTGTTCATATCAAATTGGTGATCTATGGTTTATTGGGGGTGGATTGGATAATGTTTTTTTTGTTGTTGACATAATTAAACCCATATTATCAAGGTCAAGCTTCATTAGTTGTAGGCAATTATCCACAATAACATATAACAAATAACCCATTTTCTGTAACTAGGTAATCCACTGCAATGAATTTTACATCATGTAGTTAGTGAAGAGAATAATGAACTGGAATAATCATGAACAGATGGACTTTGAAAAGCTTTTTCTTGGTAATAGGAGGTTTGTCATAAATTTCAGAACTCTACCCACTAAAAAAGAAAAGAAAAACATAACCAGGTTTAAAATTTCAATTTCAAGCCATCTTTGTGCACATCTGGACATCCTACAGAGAAACTGCTACTTTTAAATCTCCTTCTGGCCACTTGCATGTGTGCTTTTTGATTTTATCATAAATCAAACCAGTATGGATATCGAACAACAACTTCTATGTCAAAATGACCCGAAATACATATTCATAATCACATTTTACAAACAAGTCTTCAATAGAAGACGCCGTATGCCTGAAGGCAGAGTATGAGTTGCATGCTTATTGTGGGTATTCATCTCTTTTTTGGGTTTTTTTGGACATTCAGTGGGTTATGCATCATGAAATTCATCCTGCAGGGCAAAACCGTCAATGCCAAGTTCTTACTGTTATGTCCCGAGGTGCTGAGGAAGAACATTTGGTAAAACCACCTGAACTGTGATGTATGCAGTCTAGCTAATCACCCTGCACACTGTTCACCAAAAAGAAAGAAAGAAAAGAAAGGTTGGCGTTTGGACACGCTGAAGGAGATCCAGTGCACATCACAAATGCATTACAGCAAGTGTTCAGAACAGGACCTCCAGGGAGATAAATAGAGCAGCAGCACTGGAAACAGTCCAGAGGTGCCCAAGGAGACGACCTTGAAGGAAAGAGAAGCCAAAATTTTATTTGTTGCTGAATCAGAGAAGTTTATGATTTCAACAGGAAGTATACATACAATATTGTGAAATCAGCCCTCCAAGTTAAATAAGCATGATGAAACACTGACATGAAAAGCATATTTTGGATTTAGTCACTACTGATGTTTTAAAAAGTTAGAATTCTTGAATCTTAAATACAAAAAGGCTAATCTAACAATTGCTTTAATAGGATGGAAAGAGGTAGTTCAGCAGTTTAAAAAAAGCTAAATGTTGAACATTATTTGAATAACTGTCCTTCAGTCATCATAATAAAGCAATACGGCCTTGAGAATATGATTTCTCTGTAGTCCATTTTGATATTTTAGATTATAAAGACAGCTGGAAGCATGGAGGCTAATATGTCTCTTTCATCTTGACTGGTGTTACATTTTTTATTGCATTGGTCACACAGCAACAACAAGAATGAGCCCTTTAAGTTTTATTGCATTATAACCATTCATTATTGTAACTGCTACAGTTATTCTGTATTTTATTTATTTAATCGAATATTATATGCAGGATAATTTTCTTAATGCACCTTCTAAACTGAAGCGGTTAGCTAGAAACATGTTGTTAATTAGCTAAAAGCATACAAACCACTGTGTTCCTTTAATGTCTTTATTGGCTGCCTTATTTCGGGATGTGGTGAGTGGTTTTTAACCCTCTCAGGCTCAAATTAAGTTTTTGTTGCTAATGCACAAAAGAATACCTGCAGTGGTACTTCTGAGTAAAAAAAACTCATAAAATATGTATGTGGGGTAATCAGGTTGTTAGCTTTTAACTGTTGCAAATCTGCAACGCCTGCCTTGAGAGGGTTAAAGAGCTGCAGCAGGAGGGAGGCCATGCACCTAGGGGGTCAGTGTTAACTGTATTTGCAAAACCTTGGGGTAGGAGGTCATCAGCCTGGCAGCCGGCCGCTCTGTCAGGGTGAAGGTTCACAGCGACTCTAGCTGAGCAGGAAAATACACACAAAAAGTGGTTGTTACACCTCTGAGCGCCTCTGAGGTGACAAGAACTCCTGGTGGCAGGCAGATGGACACAGATACACTCTTTTCTGTTTCCCCCTGTGCCATCTGGAACACTCTTTCCTCCTGAATTAATATATTATTGACATGCATTGCTATGCTGAAGTATAAGAGTAAAGTAAAGTTCCCACCTCAATCCCTAAACTAGAATCTAGCTGAAGGGTTTATGAATGAAGTGCAATTTATTTAATCATGTTCATCTAAGAGAAACTTGACAACAACTAAAAGCAATTGACTTCTGAGTGAACCAACAGAGATATCTGTAGTGCTACTTAAGCTCATATATTTAATACTACTCTAGCATTAGCGCACCCTAAAATAAGGTTAATACATTCCTTCACCTTAAAGGGAAAGTTTACCTGAAAGTCTAGTCTAGAAAGTCAAGTTGTTGTTTTTTTTTATCTGGCCTGCAGTGATATTTATCCAACTAGACCAGGGATGGGCAAATAATTTTCCCAAAGGGCATGAGATGGGACTGCTGTTGAGAGTCGCACCATGAGAAACTGGGACTGTTGTGGAGGGTCGCACCATGAGAAACTGGGACTGTTGTGGAGGGTCGCACCAATAAGCTTATAAAAAGATAGCATTAATAGTGAGCACAGTCCAGTTCAGCTTATTGGTGCAGCCCTCCATAGCAGCCCAGGCACGAACTAGATTGTTTTAGTCAGATTTGCACAGTTTTTGAGATATCTCCCATAGAAACAATTGTTCTCTTAAATATTTTGAAATGTAGAGGTCACTCTGCCAGAAATATATTCATATTCTCTTTGTCTGTGTCATCAGGTCCATGTTGGAAATGTTTTTAAAAATATTGTTCATATCCTGTCACAGTCACTAGCATGTGCATGTTTACATGGGTCAGTGCGTGCTTCTTACTTCACAGTGCCGGGATGTTGTTCAGCGGAAGGAAAATAGTTCCTGTATGAAACTGCTTACACCAAGTTTTTAGATTAATTTTAAGTCAGTGAGTCCTGATTTCTGAAAAGAGACATTGCGGCTGAGTTTCCAAATATATATTAAGAACCATCAGGTGAGTGACATGTCTACAGTTGATACGTTCAAAACTGAGAAATGTTATATTGGTACTAGAGGATTTTTTTTTTAAAATCATCCATATTAGATTTTAGGGTGAACTGTCCCTTTAAACTTTAATGATTATGTTACGGGCGCTTGCATTTTGTCCCTGGAAACAAAACAGGTCACAAAACTATGTCTGCAAACAGAGTCGCATCCCGGCAACATGAGTAATAAAAGGGCCACGCAGAGTTTACCGTCCTGCAGACACTGACGTGATACACGATCTTACTTCAAAGCTAATGGCTGAAATGAAAACTCCTCTTTGTTATGACTTATGGACTCGACGTTCCTATCAGTAAGAAATGTTTTAGAGTTGCAAAAAATCGAAATGAAAGAACTGAAATTTTGTGGCAAAAAAAGACCTTGGTAAAGTTACTGTAGTAGTTTAGCTCTTATACCACGACTGGTCACCAGCTCTATTTCCTGACGATGACTGTGTGATACATTCAGGAACAGCTACTGCGCTGAATTAAACTGTAAACAAGGCTGTGTTTATTAATTAAACAGCCAAAGTTTCGAACAGATTCCAGGGCTACATATTCTCATACTCTGGCCCACACACTGTATTTCAGCTCTGTTAATTAATACTGCATTGATCACTGGAGGGATTTTTTCCTTTCACTTGGCCTTCTGCTCACAGAACTGGGAGGTCAGCTACAGAGCAGTCATTCTGGCTGGCAAGTTTTCAGTGAGTAGCTAAAGGGCACATCAGCAGGATGAGATGTCTGTCAACACACTGGGCTCGAGCCAAAGTTTTCAGGCTGAAAGATGATCTTCCCACTCACCATAACAGGAACATCTTTCTTCACTTTCCCTGAGAGGAATACTGATGCGATTAGTGTACTAGAAAATCTCAGAAAGTTTTCCCGCAAATAGTTACAGCAATCAAGTGTAAAGTGTTGTCTACTTATGACATGATGCAGTGTTTAACTCTGCGTGTTTGAGCCAATATGAACAGTTGCGTGGTATACGAATCAGATGTGCTCTCACCCCAAAGTGTCAAACACTTTGTGTCTTTTGGAGCAAGTGTCTTGACACCTTGCACGAGCCATCTGTCCTCTTTTAAAGAGCTTCAAAGTCCATATTAGGAGGCTGGATTGATGTCTGTACAGTAAATCAGATGTTTTACAGTAAAGATATTGCAGAGTTTCCCCAGTTTCAAAGGTTTCTTTCTTTTCAAGCTGTTGCTGCACCTCGCTCTCTGTAATCTGGGAGCTGCTGATGTCTCACTTAAATAGCAGTAAAGACTGAACTACTAGAACGCACTACACAGACCAGGTTTAAAAACAATTCAATTCAATTTTATTTAAACAGCGCCAAATCACTATTACAGTCGCCTCAAGGTGCTTTATATTTTGAGGTAGACCCTACAATACTACAACAGACAGAAACCCCAAAAGTGGGAAGGAAAAACTCCCTTTTAATAGGAAGAAACCTCCAGCAGAACCAGGGTCATCTGCCATGACCAGTTAAGGTGAGGAAGACAGGACAAAAGACATGCTGTGGAAGAGAGGTGTATCAACACATAGTGAGTGGAAAAGGTGCATCATGGGAATCCCTCAGCAGCCTACACCTACTGCAGTGTAACTAAGGGAGGATTCGGAGTCACCTGATCCAGCCCTAACTACATTTTTTAGCAAGAAGAAGGTTTTAAGCTTAATCTTAAAAGTAGGGACAGTGTCAGTCTCTGGAATCCAAACTGGAAGCTGGTTCCACAGAAGAGGGGCCTGAAAACTGAAGACTCTGCCTCCCATTCTACTTTTAAATACATTAGGAACCACAAGTAATCCTGCAGTCTCTTACTGTTGCCTAAACCTTGTGGATCAAACACAGACACAACACAACGTGTCGTGCATACTTTGGCTTTAAAAATAGCCATATTTGACCCTGGAAATGACAAAAAGATGGTGAATTATCACTGAAACAAAATATTTCTAATATTCGTCATGCTACTCATGACAGAGGTCAAACGATAACAACATGATCAGCAGGAGCCTTCAAAATATCCCAGCAGGGAAGTTCTCATTCCATTGTACTGACAGGACTCCAGCGTCCCCCCCCCCCACGCCTCCTGGTGTCCTGCCAGTTATAATCAATCAACCCAATCTCCCATGCATCGACCTGCTATGTATAGTAACAAAGTCGTTAGGATTGAATCCTGGCTCTCTCCCAAAATTTAAAGAAAAAGTACCAAAGCAAGGTCATAGGGGGCAGAGATAAAGAATCCAGAGGGAGGAACCATGCTTTAGTTTTGTGGAGTGACCTTGATAGATTCCAGACAGTAGGAGGGAGTTTGCAATCTGGGTGGCACCACACGTGTGTGCGCGCAGTTAGTGATGGCTCTCATTAATTTCCAGTCGCAGAGACCCCCTGAGGATGGTGCGTGCATGTGTGTGTATCTGTGCTGTTGTGCTGTGACAGAGAGGAAGGAGGAGGGGGTGTGTGGGTTAAGTAGGAAGGCAATAAAGCCATTTAAGAGTCATAAAGTGCTTGGTCAATCAAAACCACCCCCTGCTAGGCACCTCATGTCTGCCTCTGATTTTGTGTATGTGCATGTATGTGTAAATATGGTACTGTGTGTGTGTGGATATGTATGTGTGTGTGGATGTAAGAAGAGGAGTTACAAAATGCACTGATGGGTTTCTGTGTATCTGGGGAAATGAGCCTGTGCATCCATGTGTGCTTATATTTTTTAATGTGTGTCTTTGTGTGTGTGCGCCAAAGGGGTGAACGAGCCAGTCTGGAGAGGCAGTGGGATGCTGTGCTCAAAGAGAGAAAGAAAGGCAGGCAAAAAGAAAGGATGCATCACCATTGGATTTGTGTGAAAATAGCAACACAGCAGATGCAGTGATTAGAGTGCAATTTGTCTGGATACATCACAATGTGTTTGCGTGTTTGTGCGTGCAAATACATGTGCATGCATTTGCACCTATTTCTATGCCTCAGCCAGATTTTCAGCCCAATTTGAAGCCTCTGCAGGACTCCATGTCCATTATGTATTTCTTGTTCTGCTTGCAGATACTCTTTTTTTTTACTGCTTAAATTGCCAAATTGTTTTACAGACTGATTTGGATTCTTCCACAAGACAGAGACAATTCTACAGTTTTATCCAGCTCAGACAATACCCTGTGAGCCAGAAACTTTTCTTCCCTGGTTTGTTGACTCATTAGCTCACTTTAATGGTGTCATTTGTAAATACGTCTGTTTTGCCAAGCACAAATGTGCAGAAACAAAACCCACAGAGGAACAGGAAACATGCCAATTATTAAAAAAAGAGATGGGAATATGATCAAATGGCTGAACAAGAACACTGCATCATCACATTGTGCGCAACCAGCATTTGTGCAACATTTGTGTTGTTTCTAAATCTAACAGGATAAAGAGTGCATCACTCCAGAGCTCTATTGTGTTCACGCATTCAATTTCTCTATCTGCAGCTTCACACTGGATAGGCTGGGAACAATAACTCTGGCTGCTTGTTTTTCAACATTACTGAAATACAGCTACCTGAAAGTCGTGATACTCGATAGAGGTAACAAAGAAGAACTGCCGAAAGAGACTAGAAAACTCTGTCAACAATACTAGCACATTAAACAGAGTAAAATATTGATTAATGCAGGTGCAAGTACCTACCAGGAAGCTCATTATTAATTGACAAGTTCCACATAAACTGCAGCTTGAACTGAGTTACTGCAGACTCTTCACTTGCCTGGTCATTATATTTTAAACACAGACTGTATATACAAGATTTGTGGACTTGCATACTGAAGCAACCATATAGAGGAGCTGGGTGAGTACTATGCTTTTAGCTGCAGTCTGGTTAGCAGATGGCATTGATTGTATAGGTGAAGATACATGCTAGTTAGCGCTAAGTAGCATAGAAATTAAATACGAGAATTCCACTTACCAAAGGTTGTAGTGTTAACAGTAAAAAAAAAAAAAAGACATTATTTGCCAAATTTTTGTATTAAATTGCTTCAAAAGGCACCAACAGAACAAGCACAGAGAGAGATATCCATGTGTCTCAGATTAGCTGAGGTAAAGCTTAGCAGGCAGCTAGTGGTTAGTCACATCTGTGTTGGCATCTACCTATCACGCAAGCTTTCAGCCTTGAAGTGTTTAGTCAAGTGAAGCATTTAAAAAAACCCGACCACCTGTACAAAGAGAGAAAATTAACTACAGATCCCAAAGTCGTGTCCGTACCTTTTTGTTTACTCTCTGAAGTTGGGCATTTTAATATGAGGGCCTGAATTACTTTTGAAGCCTCGCGCGGTCTGCATCAAGTGCATTTTTTGGCACTCCCACACTGGCTTCATTTTTCAGCCCCAGAGGTTGCTGCTTGGAGGCGACAAGCTGAGCACCCTCGCTGCTCTGACACATCTTACTCATTTCTGTTTGTCTCACAGGTGAATTACTGTCTGTTGAATTCAAACTAAAAGAAAAGCGGAGATTCTTTTATGAAGTAAGGGACTTTGTGATTTGTGCTGCTAAACTGGGTATCCTTCTCTCCGTGTTGTCTTTAGGGTTTAACACTTTAGACACAAATCAGACTAATCGTCCATTTTGGACAACAAAGCCACCAACAGCCGGGATGGTTTATTACTGTCGCCGTAGGGCACCGTTTGGCTGCAACACCACACCAACTGTGGCATCATCTGTACCCACCACCACCCTGTCTCCATCCCCTGATTCCCCTCCGCACCTCCACAGCCTCTCATTTTATCTCCCCCTCCTCCCTCACCTCTGCGCTTTAACAAACTGGCATCCCTGGGGTCTACTGCCCAGGTGACATCAGACTTAACAATCATTGCTGTGGTAAACTGCCAGCAGGAGCCCAAACACACCTGACGATGCTGGAAAATCATTTTTTCTCCTATGGTATCCCTTTTTATCAGTCACTCACTTTCCTCTCCCCTACCTCCATCCATTAAATCCTCTTCATTTACAAAAACACCATCTGGTTTTTTTTTTCTGTACAGTTTGTAACCCAGAAAAACCACAGTTCAGGACCCAGTTAATATTTGGGCTCATTGGACCATGATGATATTGACCAGACACAACTTGCTCGCCCCATCTGTCAGCTTGCCCTTGTTCCAGACGCCCTTATGTACACAAGTTTAACACTCACATGTACAGCAAATGACACTGAATTCACCCAGAAAACTATTTGATTTATTTGTTGCCCTGGAGCTTCTGACCTTGTGAAGGGGGGACACACCCATAATCCTCCCATCACCCTGCTATTTTACACATCCTGCACCCCGCGACTGTCCCGCTTTCCTTCAGTGACAGTTGGGTTAAATCCACTCTGACAGGTCAGACTCCTCTTACTGTCAGACCAAGCTGCCTGTGAGAAAGCCCACATATGTTATGTCTGATAATGTGGGCGTATCAGTGTGTAAACAAGGATCCTGGCAGCAGGGTGGGGACAGGGGTGTGAATTAAGGAGGATGTGTGTGGTCAGCGAGCTCAACCACCATTTTAATCCAATTTACCTCAAATAGCCATAAGTGAAATATCTGCTGTGGCTCTGCTGTTTTTCATTTGTTAATTTTCTGTGTTTATGTTTGTTACGAATACCTTAATTTCATTTCAACTTAAATTACATTATGAGGCAATCTGTTAGGCATTTTTGCTGAGACATAACAGTCAAAGGTTTTGATGCAGGACTTTCTGCCATCCTTCCTATCTGAAGGGTTTTTTTATTTTTAATTTTTAATATTTGCAACAAAAACATTCTTGTTGCAGATCCGTCAGGACTCTTTTCTCATAAAATTTCCATCACGTACCCCTTTAGAGTCACATTGAGTGTGCATGATACTGCCAGCATAATATGACAAAAGACAAGCAGTAAGTCCACTTTAGAAGACCTGCGTGCAAGAGAGTGAAACAGGAAGGGTAACATATCTTTTATCATGTACAGCTGTGGTCAGAAGTTTGCATGCATCGCGCATGAATGTCATCGTAATTTGGGGCTTTTAATGATTTCTTTGGTGGAATGATTATACAGCATAAATCAGCATATACAGCAGAAATTTGAATACTTTAAAAAATAAACAGTAATTGGATGCGTACGTTTTAATTTTGGATTTTCTGCACATGGTCTATCTTTTAAGTGATGTATTTTAACTTTAAAAGGCTTACTAACATTTTTTTAGTCATCATCTCTTCCCCAGCATAAAAAGCGTTTTGTTTTTTTGACATCACTCATTCGACTGACCACTATTGAGAACAAAGGGAAAGTCCAAGGAACTCAAAACAAGTCCGAATTCCAAGATCATCAGCTCAAACAACTGTACTGAATACAAGTTTTTCGATTATGTCACCACTTTTCCAAGATCTGGATGAAGATCCAAACTTTTACCAAGTTGAGAGTAAATTTATTGGGATTTTCCAGAAAAGCAACTTAAAACTGCTGGAACACCAGCATGAAGTTTTACATGTTTGAAGGAGTAAAGGTGAATCTTTCAACAGTGTAATAGCTGTTAAGCATGGTGGTGGCAGCATCATGGTTTTGTGTTGTTTTGGAGTAATTGGTAGCAGTACATTGCACAAGCAACTGGAATAATGAAGAGCTACCTCCAAATCCCTCAATGTCACCTCAAATCAGCAGCTAGATGGTTGGAACTTAGACAGGATTGGGTGTTCCAACAGGAAAAAGATCCCAATCATGCATCAAAAATTGTTTTGGAATGGATAAAGCAGGCTAGCTTTATTGTATTAGACTTCTGGAATGACTTTTCCAAAACCAAAAGCCTCATCCGAACTAAAAATTTGTAGACTTTGCTTTAAACCAATATAAGTGCCAGGAAACTAACCAATTTCAATGAACTCTCTACCAGAAGCTTATTGATGTCAACCAAAAGTGTCAGATTGAGGTGAAACGTGCTCAGGGACATTTAACCAAATATTAAAGTATTAGTGAGGGTCTATGTATATGTTTGAACCTGGATGTGTACTTTGACTTTGACAGTACAGATTAGGGAAAATCCAATATTCAACAATAAATTCAAACTTGTTAAAGATGTGTATCTTATAATCATTCCACCATTTTAAAAGAATGATTCAAGGAAATCATTAAATACCCCAAATTACCACGACATTCATGCCCATGATGACTGTGTGTAAACTTCAGACCCCAACTGTACCTGGGTCAGGAAAACACCAGCTCTCCTTCTCTCTCTCATCTCTAAATCCAAATGGCTTGTACCAGGCTTTGTGCCAAGTGGCCCAAAACACACACACACAGACACACAAACATGAGTGTTGAATGTATGCCAGTGGCAATGCCCAGACGCTCCGGCCAAAAAACCTTTTAATTAGAGCAAATTTACACAGCCCCTCCAAGCTTTGCTTTTCAGTTTGCCTCTCTCTCTAAAACACACACCACACACATTATTACAGAAACATCTTGCTTTTTTTATGCATGCACACACACAAAGATCCCTTTGATAAAACTGCATTTCCTAATCACATTCCCCCCAGTGCAGCGCCTGATAAAATAACAACAGTAGAATCCCAAATTCTTCCCCTCCAGACTCAATATTAATACTCAATATTCATACGCCACGCATACACATCCACACACACAGTAAACACACATCAGAGACGCACACTTTAGTGTTTGATATGGCTGACCCAGATTTTGGCGCGTGCATGGCTAAGGATGTGAGGAGGAGGGAGGATAAAGGAGGAGGGGGTGGGGTTGGTAGAGGAGGGGGCTTACATGGGTGTAGTGCATGTGTGAATGAATAAGATGATAAGCGGGTGAAAGGTAAGTGACTGCCGGCTGCCGGGAACCTTTTTTTAGTCTAATTTGAAAAGCAGCTGGGGGTTGATGAGTAAAAGATGGACAGACATCAGCGAAGGTCAGCCTGCATGACACACTTTATTGTGTGTTCTGAAAACATCTGGGTTGTGAAGTCACACTGTATTAATAAATAAAGTCTAATTTATGTTTGTTTGCTGTCCAGGCTACTATTAGACCACATTTGACACTTTTTGACACATTGTGTTCATAATTGTGTCGTTTCTGTTGTGTAATTGAAGTAAACACTTATATTCGATGAAATTTATTTCCTACAGAAAGCACTGGTTCCCCTTATTATACCCATTTGTTAAGCACCAGTTTGGTGGCATGTAGTAAACTTAATTCTGTGCATAATTCCTTTTTAAGTTTTCCCCTATTTCCAACTACTTTGCATGATTCATAAATAACCATTGTTTATCTTAAACTGGATATTCATGCAGCTTCTCTCATCACCCACTGTCAGGCAGAACTTTTCTCTGATTGGCTGCCTTTTGCAAACAACACAAGGTGGGAGGGGCTTCTGCTCTCACAGCTAGTTCTGTGTATGGGCATGTTAAGGATTTTCACTCTCACTGACATAATTTAGAGCAGTATAAATCCTGATCTTTTGGCTCACAGGGATTACTTGTACATAAGCTGCTCATTATTTTGGGCCACGTTTAAATGAGCATCTACCACAGTAACAGTATATATGCAGGGGATAGAAAATAAGAAACATAATAGCTCTTAAGTGAGTGCAAACCAAGGCATGAACTTCTTACTAAATCTCCTGGGCACGCTCATACTGTAAAGCACATGTAGCTCCTATTCTGCTTGTCAGGGTAGCACAGGGGCTATCCCTATCACCTATAGGGTGAGAGACAAAGTACACCCTAGACAGGTCGCCATTCACTCACATTGTGGGAAGAAGCCGGAACCCATGCAGGCATGGGGAGAAAATGCAGACACCACACAGAAAGGCTCCAACCAGGTGGTGGAGTCGAACTCAGGACTTACTTCCACACTCATTTGACTGTGGAGCTTTATTTTACTTTATTTTATTTAGTTAGTTTTAAGTTGATATGCACTGGTTGAGCAAAACAATTGTTCTGTACAATGCACGCATTAGTTAAGTTTAGGCAACTGTCTGCTTCTTGGGGTTTAGATTATAGTTTGAGCTAAAAAAACAAACAACAGTAACACAACAGTAACCTTGTTCAAAAGTCATGCTAAAGGATATCTGCTGCACGCAAATGTAAAGCAAAATAGTCGTGATCATATGTGATGAATTTGGAGATTATATCATCTCTGGATATTTTAAATAACTCTCATATGAAGTTTTACAGCAGAAACAGACCCACGAGGAAGAGATAACAAGGGAGAAAAAGGATCCTGTCAAGAACCTCTCAGACACTTCTTTTTCACCCTCTGCTTCATCTTTCCATGTTCTCTCAGAAATAGATCAAATCTTCTGAGTTCAGCATTTTTTCCTCTGGCTGAGTACCTGGTGCAAGGTGCCTCAAACTACTCACGCAGAAAAACAGAATGCCTGAAAGAGGTGAAACTCCTGAACTTCAATAGATACGGAAGAGGACTTTTCACTTTTTTGTTCACATCTGATGTTTCTTTCATCTTATGCATAAACTTTGAAAGATCTGGCAGCAGATCAGCTTCTATGGGGTTAAAAGGATTTTTGGGAAAAGCAAAAAGATGGACATGAAGCATTCAGTCTTACTGTTTATTGTCTGAGGCTTCGAGGAAAACTGGCGGTCGGCGTGATCTGGAAGTATGACCGATTGCAGTCTCAGCTCCATCTATTTTGATTACAGACCCCCCTCTGAGTGTTGGCCATCTCCTCTCCAGGCGGGTAATGGGAAAGGGATGGGGAATAGGAACAGCCTTGTTGCATTTCCTTTGTTGTTCTGAAAGGCAATCAGCTCGGCGTATGTTCGCTGTAATCAGCAAGCGTGATTGGCTGAGCAGGAGCTGGATTAAAGAAGGTATATAAAGAGATAGAAAACTAAGAAAATGTGTGGGAAGTTTGGGGTAAATGAAGGTGAAACCCAAGGTGAAAAAAGGAAAGGATGGTGAGTAGAGTCTGAAAAAGAGATGGATGGGGAGGGGGGCAAATGAAAGAAGAAAGAAAAGGAAGGAGGACAGAGAGAGTTTTATCAGACTTTCACAGCCTTGGTGATATGACAGGCTTGGCAATCCAAAGCGTTTCACCATGCCACCCCCTACCAGAGACAATCTTCCTGCTGCCTCACACACACAACAACTGTACCTCAGTCTCATCCTTCCCCCCTACCACCCATCTCCTCCCTCCCTGCCACCCTCTGACTCTCTGTACAGGATAATCCCTCCCCCACCCCCAAATACCATCGCTCTGTAAAAAGATATTTCCAGGGGCCTGGATCACTAGCAGTCACATGCTGGGTGTCTGCACAAAAGGCTAAGGCTCTGCACACATGCAGATGACACAAGACACACACAAACACACTCACACCAGAACTTATAAGACACTGGTACTCTCCCCAAATGCAGATGGAAGCATCTGCCTTTCACAGATAATTACACTCCACCCTTCCCCCTTTTCTCTCCTTTCCCCTCCATCTCTATCGTCTGCAGCTTGGCTAGATAACGTGTGTTTGTCAGTATGGAGAATTCATGCGTCATTGGCAATCTTGGCATTGTTGTTGTTGTTGTTTGTTCTCCCTTTGCATGCTGGCTAATGTGAATCACAAGAAGCGATGAGCAGGGAAAGACAAGGACTTGCAATGATTCATGTGAGGCTCATTGAGCAGAGCTGAGAGGCTGCTCATATGGTGCCAATAAAAAAAGAAAACAGTCCAGCCAGTTGCTAAACAGAAATCTCTCAGTTTTTTTAATCCTAAAATCATTTGCTTATTTTTATCATTAACAGGGGACAGGGACATTTTAATAAGCACTGAATGAAGAGAACGTCCATGTTAGGTTTTAGTCAATTTTCAGCAAAGTGCAAACTGAAAAAAGTAATTTCAATCAGAACCACTGTAGTCAAAAAATAAATAGAAAATTGTGAGTTCTATCTGCATTCATTTTTACATTTGGTGTAGGTCCATTCTGGGAAATCCCCACCAGAGATGAAAAGCCAAAGCACATCAGCAAGACCCCGTCTCAATAAAGCAAGAATCAGTAATATTACATAATGCTGAAAGTCAGAACTGCATAAATGATGGAGCTAGAGGGGAGGTGGGTTTCAAAGTGGCTTGCAGATGTGCTGCAACTGTAGACTGGCTGAAAGAACTTACTATGAGTGTAGAAGGTATCAGCCGATGTGGGCTGTCACTGAAATCAGCTGATTGGCTGGGACTGTGGCTGAGCTTGACTTTGCAGCCACGTTGAGCTATTGTGTGTTTGATGTTTATCTCCCTGAAGGTTTATGTGGAAGCAAAAACTTTTCTCAGTAAAACTCAGCAGACATACCATTTATCCCAAAGATTTCTGTCTTTTAAAGGAACTCCGATTGCAAGTTTGCAAATCTGTCTGCAAGTAAAAGACTCAAACAAATAATTTAGAACCAAGAAATACATGAGCAATATGAAAAATGGATTGCTGTTTTGCCCTTTTTGTACTTTTACAGTGTTTTCTTTGGTTTACTTTTCAAAGTGTGCTCCATCACGACATTGAGCCAAACAGCAATAACCTTATTTAAACCTTGAAATAACTTTTAATCAGTGCCGGGTTTTTACATCCGTGGAACTATTTCCCATTTCCAACTGCAATCCTGTGTCATTTTTTGTTCATCAAGATTAAAAGTTCATTGACTCAAAAATATTTCTGGGCGGAAAGGTGCGTTTGTGTTTTATTTATGAGCCGCTAAGAGGCTGCTGCAGGGCATCCCCATTAGCATGGTGCTGCATGTGCTGCTGATCCACATAAACACGCAAGGATTCAAACAACTCAGGAAGACAGAGTCAGGAACAGGCTGAGGAAACAAAGAGCAGAGGTGAGGGTGAAAGATGATGAGTGTAGGTGAGAAGGAGGGTAATAAGGAGGTGGAAGAGGGAGAGGAAGGTCACGAGGTGAAGTGGAAGCGAAGCGACTTGACAGCAGGGGAATATTCCAGCTTACAGAGAAGTCACAAGGGACTCGTGCAACCACTTAATGCAAGGCATGCGTGTCTCTGTGCAGCGCGCACACACATAAACCTCACTGAGGATTACTTTCTTTGTCTCGGTTGCTCACATACTCACATAAATTGCACATGCCCTACACTGTGATTGATTGGCGTCAGCACGCAGTTTGCCACTTTACATCAAAATCATGACTGTAGGGAATCTGAATCAGGAAATCTTGCTACTTGCTTAAAGCAGCTAATGTATAGGAGCCGGGGATTTTAGTTGCTATTGGCTGAATTATTAAGGGGCTGTAATCACTGAACAGTGTGAGGCTGGAGGTAATAGTCGACTCGAATGTTCTGGTTTTGTACAAAGCGATAAGACACCACAGGAATAATAATAATCACTGCAGATGCAACTTTTTAATCCCTGTGTAATTCTTGAAAATCTTGTTCATCTATCTGAGCTTGCAAAAACGGAGAATATATTTTTCAGTCAAAAGCTGGAACCGGTCAGAATTTGCGATAAAACAACAAAACAACATTCATTCAGCTCAGAGCTGCATATAATAATGAGTGATAACAGAGAGATCATTGTGGCATTATCTACAAATAGTTTGGAATCAAATGAGTAGCTTAGGGCTAATAAATGTGGTTTGTTAGCTGTAGTTTGACTAAAGTTGAATGAGTAGAATTTGGACTTTTTTGACAAAGTGGGCAGATTGATTCAGCTTTCTTTCTATGTCAGTGCTGACATAACCGTCATGAAAATGTACATTGAATATGCATTTTTTGCACAAGTCTAAGATGTTTCTTTTTTATTTAAATTTACATGACTGTACTTAATTTTATCCAATCCCAGTGATTCTTTACAAAAAAGTCATCTAAAACTGCAGAAATGTTCCTTTGAACATTTTCTAAAAGTAACCTGTTTACTCTCACTTCTGAAACATAATAATGAGCGATGACGTCACCCACAACACCTACTTCAGCCGACAACGTCCACACGTTGCTGATGTACATTGGGAGTCCCATCCACAGCCAGCAAGGGACGTGTGACGCCAGCGTCACTAAGCCAGAGGATAGCACAGAAGGTCGGGGTGCAGTTACGCTCCCTGAAGGTGCAATTAGTGAGTCGCTACAGGAACAATGCTAGACAGGGTTCCTCCTCTGAACCAGAACATTGTTACACTAATTAATAACTCAGTCGCGTCACTGCAACTTCAGCTCAACAACGACAACAACAACAAGAGCAGGAACAGGAAGAAGCTGTGTTTTAATTAAAACAAGTGATCGCTAAAAGTTTCCTACACAAACACAACCTGACCTTTAATTTAGCTTCCCACAAACGCCGAAAAATAAAAGTGAGTGTCTCTGGTTAAACCGCCATAATGCAATCCACCCGCCATATGACTGTGGTCATGTCATGTAATGCCTGAGTCTACATATATCAACACAGTTTTGCCAAAGCAAGAAACAAAGTTCTTTATAAGTGATGAAGCTGTTTTTCTTTACTGGATTTTCTTTAAAGAAAAAAACATTGCTAGTTTTTGTTGTTGGCCTTCTTTTACATTAGTAGAAGGATTAATATTTCAGTGTAAAAGCACTCTGCAGCAAGAGCTGCATTCAAAATATCACATAAATAAAAGCTGAATCGACAAAATGTGGTCAAAGCGTCAAGCATGAAAGTGCTGAATGTGGGAAAAAATCTTGTGGAAGTGTTAAAAAATTACACAGCCGCCTTGTGCCAAGAGCGAGGCATCAAAATTTAAATATTACGTGTCAAAGTCAAATCATTTTCAGCAAAAATCAGATAAATTATAAATATTATTTATAATCTTATGATATAACTTATTATGTATAAGTAAGCAATCATTTTATGTAAATGGACCAATTATTTCAGTTTGTAAAACAACTGTCACAGTCTCACATGCACAGAATTTGGTACCATACAAATAAAAATCTTTTAAAATTTGTAGACTATATGATGATATAATAATAATGTAATTGGGCACTGCAAATCAAATGTGCGGGTGCTTTTAACTACAGTGTGAGAGCTTTGACATGGCTTCAATAAAATTCTTACCTTCTCCTGACTGGAATATTTCACTCTACAGTTGGAGTTGACATGTCAAAGCATACTGGTGCAAATTTACCAGCACTTTGGACCACCCAGTGGAGTATAATCAGGGTGATTGGATCAGTATCACTGCTCAAATTATAATGATAAATTGCTTGGAGATACAACGATATATAGTCTCCTTTTCCAGAAGTTTGTGATCATTTTGCCAAACAAAGAAGCTTAGTATGTGGGAACGCTGTTTTTACCCTTTGTTCGCTGTTTTTATATTTTTCTGTCTTCATGTTCACTTGCTGTTTTGTTAGGTTAAAGCATCTAAACTACTTTATTTTGTTTATTCACAAAACAAGACTCTTTCACAGTGTTCACTACATGTTGTTGTGGAACAAAGCGCCGATGGGAGTCTTTTCTCATGTGCAACAAACGTCTTTGGAATTATCAAATGGACTGATTGTAGCATCAACAGTAGTGAATTTACTTGCATTTATTAAACCGCAAGAGGCCGTTGGCTTGAGTTGTTAAACATCTGATGTTTTTGTGTTGAGATCGTGCTGGTTTGACGAGCAGAAAGCAACACGTTTACTGGGAAAAAGCTCCTGAAATCAAATTTCTGAAGTCAAAACAGATAAAAACTGAAGGAAAGTTTGTGCACAGAAATGCTATTCACAGCATTTGAGTTCTCTGGATTCTTATTTGCATACATGTCCACACAACATCCAGCAACAAGTAAAAAACAACACTATAACATTTATGAAAAAATAAAACAGAAACCAGTTAAACATGAATTTCTCACATAAGTCTCCTTAAATGCCATATATGCAGGTAATCTGCACTCATTTGTCACATCAAACTGGGAGGTGTGGAATGACCTTTTCAGCTTAATGACTGTGATAAAGTGGAAGATTAAATCTGGAATTGAACATTGGTGTCCAACCTCTACAGCTACATGTATAATACTAATTTTCAGATCTTGCAGTTTGTTCTCTGTGTAGGTTTTCAATCATCTTAGGGAGCTTGAAAAGGGCAATGAACAAAAAGTTGTTTAAAAGCTGATGGGAGTTATCCCTCGGATACTGTCCTGAGGGTCATTGACTAACCGATCAATAGCCAAGGTGTGAAAAAATAGCGTGGGTCATTTTCTTCACCAGGGTTCAGAGTGAAACCCCTGTGAGACCTTGCCTCACACTATCATGTGACCTATTGAGTTCACCTGGACAAAGGTGTTAGTGTTGAAGCTCCTGGGAAGGGATCTGAAGACTTCACTGCAAGTGGCTGATAGCTGCTGTTGTAAGCTTCCACTTTTGTTCAATGACGGTCTTTCACAGCCGACAGCAGACTGTGGGGTAAGGTTTCGCAGTGGCTTCACCTTTAACCCGCAGTGATGGGAATGGCCTGCACCTTTTTATTCACGTGACCACGTGATGACTCATATTATCAGTAGTGGGTCAGTGACCTTCAGGTTCGTGCCCAAGGGAACAACCCTCACTCGGGTATAAATACCTGGGACTTTCCACCGCTTGGTTTTAAACTGAAGATATTCTTAGATGAAAGCTGAAATCTTCAAAGACTTAAAGAAGTAGAGTTGCCTCTTTTTTTTAAGCTCTACAGACCTTGCATTATTGTTTTTACGTTTAATTTTTTTTTCACTTCCTCACTTTATTCTTACCCCAGTAATATGAGAGATATTTCAATCATTTTATTTTAAAACTAAAGCCCATAAGCATGCTTCGAACAAAACGATCATTATTCCTCCATCTGAGTATGTTTTATTCATGTATTTGTTTGGCACCCTTCATAGGTTATTGATCACTGTGGTCAGGACTCAGAAGTTCTGTAAAAATCCTGCTGTGAATCTGAAACAGTAACTATTAAACTCACATCTTCAAAACAAATTCACCACAAAGAACTGAAGTTAAACTGCTCTTTAGTTTCTCCTTTGTCTTTTCTTTAAGAAGAGTTTTCCTGTATACTGTGCCTGGATACATATTATTTATTTATGTAAAGAAAAAAAAGGGGGGGGGGGGCACCTGCAAAGATATTTTTTTGGATGGAAGATCTCTGGACTCCTTTAGATACAGTAGTGGAAAAAACGTTTTCTTACAGTTAGAGGGGACCTAAAATGTTCATTGCAAGTTTAGCAACTCCATATTTTTATTCTTGGACTCTAGTAGCACAAAATCTGATTTTTATCTGGCTTTGTTTTACATGACTATATGAGGTATATCTGCTCTCTTTGTCAGCATAAAGAGTCAAGAGTTGAAAAACCTGAACCTGAGTGTTTAAGGTCGTCTGAGGTCTGATCTCTCCCCCGACGGGGACTCCTCGTACAGACTCTGAACTCATCATTTGAAACCTTGTCTGTTTTTAACACGAGCATTCAAAATTTTATGCTAATTTAAAACCTCACCACCAGATTAAACTCAAACAACCCAATGAGACAAAATTCCACATTTGGGATTTCAGGATCTCTGCGGCTCGTCTCCTCCACTGTAAAAATGGTTCCACTGAACTCAGATGGGTGTAAGCGCTCCTTAGGGAGACTGTAAACCCCATAACAGCATAAATTTCCAATGCATTTCCTCCATCTGCTTTAGATATAGATTAATATTTTAATATTTTCTGTCTACATTCATATTGCAGCCCTATATCTGAGGCTCCAAACCTGCACTACTTTGGCCTGGACTTGACACATTAGTGTGCAGAGCTGTCTCAGACATACTGTATGGGATCACGAAACAGTCGAGCAAGCACCATGTAGCAATGAGCTTTAGCTATGTGGGATGAAAAGAAACTGCACTGTGACTGAGGTCATAATCTGAGTGTTGCCGACTCGACATCCTTTCTTAAAGATTTTTATTCTTTTGGTGCAGATTCAACACACACACACATTCAAACGTGTCCATCTTCAAGCTAACTTGGAATTCCTAAAGCATACAGTTATATGTGCAGTACATGCAGCAGACAGAAAAATGTACCACATTTAAAGTTAACCTACATATGATCAAAAATAGTTGCCTCATTGCACCTATTGTTCTATTTAAACTCTTATAAACCACTTATTAATAATACATTCGATTTTTCAAAATGTTTTTTTCATGCTTGAGGCTAAAACATTTTTTCCTTGTTTTGATCTGACTGCAGCTTCCTTGAGTTACAGTAAATAACAGCCTAAAATGTGTTATGAGGTTGCAATAAAAGTGATAAAAAAAACAAAACATTAAAGGTCTTAGTTCAGCCTTCAGTTTTCATGCTGTTGAATTTTAATAACGATTGCTCACAGTAATTTATATTCAGACGGAATTAATTTTTGCTTATTTATCATCAACTTTCTTGACAAGTGTATCACTTTGCGACCTTTCTGCTACACTGGTGCTATTAAAGAAGAAAGTGGCAGAGTGAGACAGTAAAAGTGGATGATAACCTTTATTTTTTTCCTGCTTCATAGGTTGTCCAATTGAAGGGCTCCCTCCCGAGACCCCCCGCTGACTCATAACAAGCACAACGTACTGGTCCGGGAGCTTCATGAGAGTGTGCTCATAACCATCACTCCACCTCTGTGTGTGTGCGTGTGGCACCATGCTGTGGACAGTGCTACTAGCGCTGCTGGTGCTTCTGCTGCTGCAGACTCAGCTGTCTGTGTGCTTAAGGGAATTGCGCTCTGGGGGTTCCAGTTCTTCCGTCTACTCCCCTCCATCATCTTCTTCCTCCTTTTACAATGCTACCCAGCAGCGGCTGCCCGGAGCTATTATCATTGGCGTGCGGAAAGGAGGCACCAGAGCCCTGCTCGAGATGCTCAATCTGCACCCAGATGTGGAAGTGGCAAAGGCTGAGGTGATAAACAAAACACTTTTCACTATCACCAGCTGCGGACAATAATTACTCAGTTTGCACTTAAGCACTTAAGCGTTGTTAGGTAGTTTCATCTTCTCTACTCTAACGTCAAACTGGGATAAAATGTTCCCATTCAGAAAAATGTCTGTTTTCTTCTTAAATATATGATGGACGTCAAAATCTATTTTTATACGTGTCAAAAATTCATTTGTAGTTTTTGTTGAAACCCTTATGTGAAATCTCACATCAACATTTTTTTTCTTTTCACTTGTATATCCTTTAAAAAAAAATCTGCTTTTATTGAATTGTACAAATTTCATCAGTGTGCCTCAAAACCACCTGATGGTATTCAAAGAATAGCAAGGTCAACCTCGAGAAGCTCGCAGGATTTTGTATTTAGAGTGGCAAAACTCCAGGCCAAGAACCAGACATTGGTTGGCCATGAAAAATCTGAAAACTCCAAGCAAAGAAAATAACATAGTACTTGAAAATTAGTTGAAAATTCAGTAAGTAATAATGATTCTAACTGTGGATAGACCTTCTGTGTCTGAAAATATGTATTAACAGACTCAGCTCTAACAATATAGAGCTGCACTGAAGCAAAAAATTCAATCTCAAGGTAATGGAGCTAACAAAATGCCCCAGGTGCAAATATATACTGTAAAAGTGTAAAACTCTGCACTCGGAAAGTTGGAGGTGCAACTCAGGCAAGACCAAGAGGGCACAGAGGCGGTCTAATTATCAAATGCGTGAGGATTTTCTGAAAGTTTAGTTCAGGCCAAACACGTACTGCATCTTCTTCAGTGCAGTAAAGAAACCAGAGCAAAGAGAGTTGAGTTTCTGTGTAGTTTGTCATGTACATTTGTAAGTATGATGAATGGTGACGGGCCTGTCCTGAAAAGCTGCACTGAGAGAAATCCTAATCAGGATAGTTTAAAATGAGGACTATGAAGTTAGAAAGCTGGTGCCAAAGAATAGATTGGTTTAGACAAGATTGGGACTAAATGAAGAAAAAAGCTGAAAGTGTTTTAGATGGTAAAAAGGTTTAGAAATTATTAGATGTCCCCAAAATTTCCTTTTAAACAAAAATTTCAAAACAACAGTGTCAACAAGTGGTATAAAAATGAATGAAGACCTGCTTTTTTCCCCCATCTACATCACTAAATACCTTCTGCATCCTCTGACAGGTGCATTATTTCAATGTGGAGGAGCACTACCGCAGAGGTCTGGCCTGGTACCGAGCCCAGATGCCCTTCACAGTCCCAGGTCAACTGACAGTGGAAAAGACCCCAGGTTACTTCGCAGCTCCTCAGGTTCCTGCACGAGTTTCGGACATGAACCCTGCTGTCCGCTTGCTACTCATTGTCCGGGACCCAGCTGAGAGGCTGATCTCTGACTACACCCAGGTTCTGCACAACCGCCTAACACGACACAAGCCCTACAAGCCCCTAGAGGAGCTCCTACTCCACAAAGGCCATATTGATCCTGGATACAAGGCACTGCACAGGAGCCTCTATCACCAGCACCTTGCCCGCTGGTTGGAGGTCTTCCCCAGGGAGCAGATCCACGTGGTGGACGGAGATGCGCTTATTCGGGATCCCTTCCCTGAGCTGAGGAAGGCAGAGAGGTTTCTGGACCTGCCGCCCAGGATCAACCCAAGCAATTTCTACTACAACACCACCAAGGGCTTCTACTGCCTCCTGTCGGCTGGACACGACAAGTGCCTGGACGAGTCTAAAGGCAGGCCACATGCTCCACTGAGTACCCAAGCCTTGAAGAAGCTTTGTCGGTACTTCAGAAAGCCAAACAAGTTATTCTTTGAAATGGTGGGGAGGTCATTTGCCTGGTGCTGATCCACTGAGCAGAGCAACAGTGACGATGAAACGCCTCCTGAACAGTGCCGACACATTCAGGGACGCAGAGGGAGAGATAAAACGGTGTTTTTCTAGCTAGATGAGTGGGAACATTTAAAAAAAATCTCTTTTTGTTGATACCTACTCAGGTATGAATGTGGCCAACATGTGCAGCACATGTGAAGAAAACAAACTGCTGATGTTGAACCCGTAGCCAACATAAACCTTTACCAACACCATGTTGGTGTCTCCAGGGAAAACCTCACTTGCTGAAGCTACAACAGCCGTGCCATACACAAGTCTGAAACTGAAAGTACAACTAACTCCCTGTTAGTTCTCGTGTGTGGGCCGTTAAAAGAATATGTGACGACTTTGATGTGATGTAGAAATAGATGAATGGTCAAAAGATGGTCGCGTTATTGTTGCACTATGAACTCCAGTTGCATAAAAAGTCAATCAAGGTTCAATGCAAACGATTTTAAAGAGAAAACAAGTCCTTGCTTTGATTTTTCTGAACAACTGTAAAACTTTTTGTGTTAGCAAAACATTTTAATTTTTTCCTCATGGCTATTTTGGGCTATTTTACTGAATAGATGCTCACGAGTTCTTTTGGAAGAGGCTCACTGAAAACCTGCTTTTTGCTTTTTTTTACGCTCAAGGCCAGCATAGTGCTATTGCTAGTTTGTGTTATTTTTTAAGATGTCCTTCTAATAAATGTCTTCAGTGGTAAAGTCTGTTCCCTGAACTCCAGCTACGAGGTTTAAAGGGATTTAAAATGTCAAACATAAAGACACGGTGATATAGGCTCACTGACAGGCCTCTCTGGAAACACCTCTCCCTCGAAGTGGATGAAGATGTTCCCTGTCAGTGTCTATTGAACATGTTCTTTACATCAAAGATCAAAGCAAGCGTACGTCTCTTTTCATTATTAAGTTATTCCTGTGTAGGTGTTACCTTCAGTTTCACCACCACCACACCGCAACGAACGACACCTGTAGGTCACCAGAAGGGCTGTTCAGTTCCTGACAGTATTCAAATGGTTTTCTTACCTTAATCCAGTTCATCTGGAAGGGCTTAAAAAGGCTGACAAGTCATAGCATCAGTACATAAAATAAAAGCCTTGTGATTAAAGGATATCCAGGGTGCTTTTAACCCAGACATGTCTTTAGTTTGATGTTAGTTTGATGCACTTTCAACGTACATTCCACAAGGCAAAATTAAATATAATTTAATTTAATTTAGTTAAATTGTTCAATAATTTAGAAGTAAAAGGTATAAATCTGTAAGTGTTTCATTGGATAACAACTAATAACAACTGTGTAGTAGCTGCACAGCATTTCAGATCAAAGCAGTATTCCATTGTACCTGTCTCTACAGTTCCAGTTTACACAAAAGCTCCTCCTAGAGCTAATTACTGGCCTTCAAGGTAGCTATTTGTACCCTCAAAAGCAGGTACTGAAAGGTTTACTAATAATGAAGATGGCAGAAAAAAGACAGAAAAGCAAAGAAGTAGACTGGAGGCTGTGGTTTCTTAGAGCCCTGACTGTGGATCAATCGCAGCTCCCATAAATGGAAGATCTCTCTGGTACCCCCTGGAGAGAGGATGACAAACAGAGAAAGAAGAAGGAAGGATGGGACACAGAAACAAGTACAAAGATAGTAGGGAAGGTAGGTACATTATAGATAAACGGGCAGTGTTTGGGGTGTCGGCCAGCATCAGAATATCCTAATTTTGAGTGCCAAAAAGATACACGTATGTTTGCAATATTAGGGTGCAATGTAAGTTATGTGAGTCGCTGATCATAATTTGGCAGTAATATGCTTCTCTAAGAGGGTTAGTGTGATACAGATAAATTCCCTGTGTAAAGGGTACCTTAGAGGTCAGTGTTTTGGTGAGCTTACCTTATCTTTTGAGAGTGTAAAGGTGACAAGGGTCTCTTCAGATATTTTGTCAGGACAATAGGATATGCTATATATATCCAGTATAGCATATCCTAACAACTGGGCACATGCAGATTTAATACCTCATTTAAATTAAATATGATAATTATTCTGCTATTAAATATTTATTTATATTTATATTTATTTTTTATTTAAATATTTTATTAAATAGTTTCTAGAAAGGGACTGTGTGAATATTTTAGGACTCACTGTGTTTGGCTGACTGCACTGTACACTCCTGGGTATACTGAAAATATCCTTTCTCCACTGTGAG
Organism: Simochromis diagramma; assembly: GCF_900408965.1. Taxonomy (NCBI): domain Eukaryota; kingdom Metazoa; phylum Chordata; class Actinopteri; order Cichliformes; family Cichlidae; genus Simochromis; species Simochromis diagramma. Next base: position 1,604,408 of record NW_024387200.1, on the reverse strand, counting down.
CTGAGACGGCCCCTCTGCTAACTGTACCAGATGAATGGTTGTGTGTGCTTAACCCCCTAAGACCCAAACTCTTTCATGGCATGCATTTTTAAATTCTCTTTGCTATTTGGGCTGTTTGGGACCTGATGAATATAAAAACAAAGAATTTCCAGGTTTTTTTTATACCTGATTTTATCTCTGACAAAAATAAGATTGACATACGAGGACATTTGTTTTACATTTCAATCAAACATTTGCAGTATAATGTCCTCGTAAGTGGTTATCAGGCCCTTGTAGAGTAAAATTTTGTATTTTGGTCAAGACATCCCAAAATGTGATGTCCACATATGTGGACGCTAGGTCCTAGGAGGTTAATGAATTGAATAATACAGTCAAAACATGGAAAAAGCTAATTCAGATAAACTAGTCACCACATGAAAAAAATGATTTCTTAGCTGTTGTTTTACACCATAAACGGCTGCTTTCTGTAGCTCAACACATTGTGAGTGACACTGAACGCATTCTTCTGAACCAAAACATGAGCTGAAAGAGGCTACTATTTATTTCAAAACACCAAGAAAAAATTCCAAGAGGAGTTTAAAGCATCTTATTTAGTGCCTGGTTAATTTACACTGTAGCTTAGTGTAGCTTTAAATCAACCATCCCTGCATTTCCTTTTTTTTCCAGTATTGTGTCTCTCTCTTCTCTTGATACTGCACCTTCTGCACACAATCACATAACAACACATACTGTGACAATCTTTTTACTTGAAAATATCTTCAGGAGCTGCTTTTTGTTTCCCCCAGATACTAACAGTCTAGACCGTATTTTACTTTCTTCAAGGAAAAAGTAATGTGGAATCCTTCACGCTTTGTTAGAATGCGTGAAGTTTTTTTACATTGAATAACTTCAGGAATTTACAGGTTTGAAAACTATAGAAACAAGTTGAAAAAGAATTTCTGAATTCTTACCATGTAAGCTGTCCCCGTTTTGTGTGGTGCATTTCAGGCAGTGCAGAATATAATGGGAGCTGAAGGCTGACCTCTGGCTGTCACACTCCCACCATCCTCGGGAGAAAACTGTAAAGAAGGAGACAAAGGGAGATGTAAGAATAAACAAATGATTCTTACTCTTTGAAGATGCGAGGCAGCGCTGGCTTTCATGTGTTCCCACAGAGGCCCACATTCATGTGGACAATACATCTGATGTCACTCTCAATCACAGAAATCTTTACTTCATGTGCTGGAGTTCCTGAGTTTGCAGCTGCTTCATAACCAACTTTTTTTTTTTACCTGAAAGTCTGAACATCAGGTTTATTTTAGAGGATTTGATGGACAAGGTGAAGGAGTAATCTGCCATCATATTTGATGGTAATCAAAGAGTTCCTTTGCAGATATTTTACAATAATGCTGCTCTTTGTGGCCACATGATTAGCTGTAAGGATGAACATTTTCATTAGTCCACCACTTTTCTCCTGGTAAGGCCATAGCAATGGGTCAGCAATGGGTATGACCAAATCTAGACCCAGAGGCTGAGCTTCTGGGTATCTCTAAAATAAGAAAGTGTGTGACATTTCAAGTCACAGCTGTCTTCAGTTTTGCAAAAAAATATATACTTTGTCCTCTGAAATATAATCAGTTCTTGTTCTGATTATAATGTTAGATAAAGGCACCTTTGATAGCATATTTGCAGTGCTGGAACCTTTCATAACACTGAGAATTTCGAGTAAACTGTGGCTCACTGTGCACATGAAAGTGATGCATTTCACACCCGCGCACATGGTGTGATCCTCCTTGCTATCAGTCACACCCTTTGATGTGTACAAATATGGCAAATTCAAATGTAATTCATTACTTGTTGTGCACTTGCAGGACTTAAGACTGACACAAAATCTCTAGGTACAACAGTGTGCCTCTGCACCATTTGGGAACTACAACTTCACACAATAAGAAGAAGAATTGTGTGAAGTTGCTACAAAGCTACAAATGCACTGCAAAAAACAAAACAAAGAAAGAAAAAAAAAAAACACAATAAAAAACATATTTCTCAGGTTTCATGGGCTTTCTGATCATTCTCACCTAATAAAGATATTAGTGTTAAATTAACCCACCCATGAGCTCAATCACTCAATATGTGACTAATGATACCAGGTCTTAGAGACGGTTGATTATCACTGGCTTGTTTCGTCCAGAACATTTTGTTTCCACTTCAGGAAAGTAGTGACATTACTTAGAAAGAAGACTTTTATTTACATTTATTTACAGACTTTTCATGCCTGTCCTTGCTGGGGAAAAAGTGTTACAAAATGTGTCAAAAATGTTAAGTTTAATTTGTTATTATTCAGCTCAGTTCAGAGCCAACATTAATACAGAGAAATTATTAAAAGACAACGAACATTATACCAAGAAATAAAACACTGTGAAGGCGAGGTTAGAGGAAGAAGCTTGAACAATGATGAAATCAGACAGCAATGAGCATCAGGCCAAAAGAAGAACAAATTTGCACTTTTATATGCGATATGAAATCAACAAATAAAATAGGATCCAAAAGATTCAGAAGGATATTTGTTCATTGGAGACCTTTTCAAAAATGCAGGGATAATGTGGATGTAGATTTTAATGATCTAGGTATCACGCTCTGAAAAAAGTGAAAATGGAAGTCGATAGAATGTTGTGGAAAATATAAAGAAATTCTGGAAATTCATGACTGTACCTAAATACAGCACCACAGGACATTACGACCCCTCTTGTGCTCAAGGTGCTGATCTGCCTTTCTCTCCGTCTCCCTGCTACAACTCCACGTGGGCGCGTATGGGCAGAAAAACCTGCTTATCTCCTCCCAGGAGTAGGTGTGGCCACCTGAACTCCAGCTGTCTCTCATCACTATCAGCTGCAGTATTTAAACCAGGCTCTCTTAGTCCTTCGCTCCCAATTTGTTATACTATGCTGTTGGTAGTATCACTTGGGCTCCCATTTCCAGTCTTACTTACCTTTGCTTGTAGCTTAGATTTATTCCTGGAGGGCCAGCTGATTGCTTGGGGAGAAGGCTGGCTCTAAGCCCATCTACAAGAACTATTGGTGAATAGTGGGAAAAGTTGGAGAGTGGAGCCTGGGGAGATATTTAGCATTGAACCTAAGAGTCAAGTTTTATGGAGATTTGGACTTTTGTGTTGAGCTCCAGGCTAATTAACCTGGGAGAGGAGCAGAGTCTGATTTGAAGGTCTGGCTGAACTACTTTGGGGATCTCGCTTCTCGAGTGATTTGATTCTTTTACTTCTAAATGAATAATCTGAGTGTGGATCCTTGCAGATTCATCCTGTGGAAGAGATTGAGCCAGACCCCCGAGAGTTTGTTTTTGCATCATTCTCACTTGTTCTGTTTGCAATTTCCTCATTAAAATCTGTAACCTTTTCAGAGCATCTGCCTTCAGTCTTTTGGTTAAAAAAAAGGGTAACGCATGTATTTTGAGAAGCATCCACTGCCTGACACTGTTTTGAAAGATGTTTTGTTCCACTTTCATTTGGACCTGATAATGGGCAAAAAAATAATGAAACGCCGTGACTCAGTTTAGGTTTGTCGTGTACAGAGAAAAGAAAAAGTGTCTCGGTGTATTCGAGAACTGTCCGCAAAGGTCAGCCCTGTTAGCAATGTAATAAGATCCTGTGAGCCACCACACATCCGAAGCAACGCGTTTCATCATTTCAGAGTCATTACACCTCTGAGTCAGACATAAGTAAACAAAAGTTCAGAAGTATCTGTGATTTTTTTTTTTTTTTTTTTATAAACTGGCCTTCTGTTCCTGTCACGCAGAGAGGTGATTGATCTTCTGCCGTCTCATCACTCGTCTCTTCCATGTAATTTGCAGTTCAAAAGATATTATCTGACGCTTCAGCCTGTGGGAACTGCAAAATAATGAGATGAGCACGACAATGAGGTGTTGTGGTGATACAAAACATAAAACTAGCTTGTCATACGGGATTATAGAAAAATAAAAAAGCACTGCAAAAAAATGAGGTTTTTAATGACTGGGTAAATACTTAGCTTTCTCTGTTTATTTGGAAACATAAGGCTAGAATAGACATTAAAAAAATGGACAATAGGCATTACTTCAGAGTGTAATGCATATTGTTTATTTGTACATTATGGTACCTATTATTGTCAAAAAGAAGAATAAAGTAGCATAAAATCATATGATTGTGCAGTTAGATCCACCCCTTGATCTTCATGTCTGGCATAAACACACCAGGATGACATCAAGACAGCGATAACTCAAGGCTTCCCATTGAGACCTAAGCTGGGTTAAGTTCATCTAAGTATATGGAAACAGCTATCCTTAAGCAGCCCTATGAAAAACGACGGGGTTATGGTCACAGTCATCAGTCAGAATGGTCGAGTATTTCCAGTTTGCCAGTCCAACTCTCACCAAGAAAACAAAAAGCATGTTCTCCAGAGTTTTGAATGATTTCAAAACTGGTAGTGTATTTGTCATGGTTTGTGCAGGGAGGCGTTCCCCGGTATTGACATGAACCCCACATGCAATGAGGAACATGCAAAAAATGCATAACTCAAGCTTAGGCCAATCAGGTCCCAAACCTTCAGACTCATGAGTAACACCTCAGACCAAGTTTTTTTTCTTTCACTACTTCTAAGCACTGTACATCTTGTTCTCTATTGTGTGCCTTTTTCTTATTTCGGAATATATTTCTCCTATTTTGCATGTATCCCTCTTAATTGTTGAGCACCCATAATTTTTTGTAGATGTACAATGACAACAAAGGGCTATTCAGTTCTATTCTATTCTGTATTCTTAGATAGAGGTTTGCCCTCAGATTGTCACAAAATATAGGTTTGATCAGGAATCAGAGTAGTGACTGAGAACTCAACTAATACTCTAGTATGGGAGAAAGAAAAATGGCAAATATTTAGACAGTGATTGGGAAAATTAGGGAAAGGTAAGATGGTTTATGGTGGAGAGAGGACTTGGAACAGAAGTCTGAGGACATCTAGTGGATGAATGGGGTATGACAGGAAGCAGGAGCGAGGCGGATTAGAGTAACTGATGGGTTTGTAAGCAAAAGACCAAAAAGATGCCATAGTTGACCTTGTGTCACAAAAAATATTAGATATTTTCTTTTTATATCCTCTAGGAAAGTTTTTGCTCTCATGAGAGGTGTGTGCTCTCCCCAGCTGAGCTGAAAACTGCCAATCACTGTATGAGGTTTACTTAACAACTGGATCCTTTTTAAAACTCTCACTTCTTCTGTAATTAATACATGACTACATTTTTATTTTTATTCAGAAATTCCACTTTAGTAGAACTAAACTAAACTAGTTAGAACTAAGAAGCAGAGTAACTTGAAATAAATAAATAGGAGATATCACCAAAGACAACTTATACAGAACTTGCATTTACAAATTTGCAAGTAACTGCAAACTTTGTAGAAAGCTGATCACATCATGAGCCAAACTGAGACCATTACAGTTAAATGATATAAGGAAGCGGGATGTTATCTAATATAGTATTGTTCTTGAGAATAAATAGTTCATTTGCAATTATATTCTACATCAGCCTGATTTGTTTATGTGTGCTCACTTAAATAACCTTATATCTTTTATTGTAGAGACAAAAAGAGAGTAATCAAAATATTACAAATATGATAATATCCAGTTTTGATTGGTGAAGCAGTAGTGTGAAAGTAGTGTGTGGGTGTATAACAACT